>NC_073267.2:86215500-86917500 GCF_029289425.2 Pan paniscus
GAAAGAGGAGGTTGCATTGAGCCAAAATTGTGCTACTGCATTCCAGCCTGGGAGACAGAGTGAGACCCTGTCTCAAAATAATAATAATAGTAAATAAATCAAATGTCATTCTGTTTTTATGTGCTCCGATGAGTGACTGGATCCTTACTCTTTTGTAGGTGCAAATTTAGTTCAGAACATCTTGGTTTTGCAATGCAATAAGGACTATTAAAAGTTCTTAAGAATTTTGTTGTTGCTATTGTTTTTTAGGACCAATGACACTGGATTGCTTGCCTATAAAGAACATCTTCCAGTAACTAAGATCGTGATTACAGACACAGGCCGACTGCATTCAGAAGCAGCTTATAAACTGGGGCCTCTGCTCTGCCGGGGAGACAGTAAGTGGTTACAATGTGTTGAAACCGTATTTGAGAAAAGAACCATGACTTAAAGTACCATCACTTAAGCATCATGTTTCTATCATATAATAACTAATCAGACTTCTATTGTGAACATTTTTTTTTTGATTCCACATACATGAGGTGCCTTTAGTAGTCAAATTCATAGACAGAAAGTAGAATGGTGGTTTCCAGGGACTGGGGACGGGAAAGAATGGGAAGTTACAGTTTAATGAGTACAGAGATTTGGGAGATGAAAAGATGAGTTTTAGTGATGGTTACACAACAGTGTGAATGGACATAATGCAATTGAACTGTAAGTACACTTAAATGGTTAAAATTTCAAATTTTATGTATCTTTTACCACAATTTTTTTTTTTTTTTTTTTTTTGAGACAGAGTCTCGCTCTGTTGCTCAGGCTGGATTGCAGTGGCGCGATGTTGGCTCACTGCAAGCTCTGCCTCCCGGATTCACGCCATTCTCCTGCCTCAGCCTCCTGCACAATTTTTTTAATTAGAAAAACTCTTTAACTATCTGAAGGCTACTATCATGAGCCTTGGAATAATCTTCAGAGTAGACACATTTATTTCCTTCAACCATTCTTCACGTGACATGATTAAAGTCCGTTCATACCTCCAGTCACTCACCTCTGAATGTTCTCCAGCCACTATACCCCTGTTTAATTGAGACTGTAGACCTCAATATGACACTGACCAGTTAAGAATGGAAAAGGCCTATCACTGCCCTCAGTAAGGCTACTAGATTTGGTAATTCAGCCAGACTTCCTACTAATTTATTACAACGCTGTTTATTTCTATAGAGCTCATTTTCCAGCTAAAACTCCAAGTTCTTTTTATTTTTTTATTTTTTATTTTTTTAATTTTTTTAGTATTTATTGATCATTCTTGGGTGTTTCTCGGAGAGGGGGATTTGGCAGGGTCATAGGACAATAGTGGAGGGAAGGTCAGCAGATAAACATGTGAACAAAGTTCTCTGGTTTTCCTAGGCAGAGGGCCCTGCCGCCTTCCGCAGTGTTTGTGTCCCTGGGTACTTGAGATTAGGGAGTGGTGATGACTCTTCACGAGCATGCTGCCTTCAATCATCTGTTTAACAAAGCACATCTTCCACCGCACTTAATCCATTTAACCCTGAGTGGACACAGCACATGTTTCAGAGAGCACAGGGTTGGGGCTAAGGTGACAGATCAACAGGATCCCAAGGCAGAAGAATTTTTCTTAGTATAGAACAAAATGGAGTTTCCTATGTCTACTTCTTTCTACACAGACACAGTAACAATCTGATCTCTCTTTCTTTTCCCCACATTTCCCCCTTTTCTATTCGACAAAACCGCCATCGTCATCATGGCCCGTTCTCAATGAGCTGTTGGGTACACCTCCCTGACGGGGTGGCGGTGGGGCAGAGGGGCTCCTCACTTCCCAGATGGGGTGGCTGGGCAGAGGTGCCCCCCACCTCCCAGATGGGGCGGCGGCCGGGCAGGGGCTGCCCCCCACCTCCCTCCCGGACGGGGCGGCTGGCTGGGCGGGGGCTGTATTGTGAACATTTTTAAGTACGGTCTGAAATACTCTTTCAGTCAGTCAACAAATAAGTACTCCTATGAAGTACAAAGCTATGATGGCAAACCTTGTTAAGGTTCTAAGAGAAAGAAACCACTGGGCATCTCAACTTGATTAGTTCATGAGCACATTCCAGCATTCCTGAATTTCTAATTGCTGTTACCCACATAGGAAAGCCTCAGTGCTAAACACAGTTATTAATAATGCGTGTGAATTTCCTACTGTTAGGCCTGGGATGAAATTAGAATGTCAATGGAATCATGTCATTTTAACCCCAAATATATTTCAACTGTAAATCTCTTTTTTTTTTTTTTCCAGTTTGTGTGTGTGTGTGTCTGTGTGCATTTACTTTAAACCAGTGGTACACGCTGTTTTGCATATGCAATGCATTTACACTTTAAACCAGAATTTTAAAGTTCAAATATAGTTCAACTATATTTATGTTCCATATATACATATATATGTTTTATATATATATATTTTCTTTGATCAGGGAATGAAATGAGCATATGTATTCATTTATAGATTATTAACCTCTCTGAAAAGAGTTAGGTTAGAGACTAGTGCATTAAATATGTATGCGTTGAGTATTTCCAGAACTTAAAATGGAAATAGATGAAATATTTGTTTACAGTAACACCACACCTTAAAATAAAATTTTATGCTAGGGGCACAACAGAATAAGAGGGAATCTGATAATTCAGTGGATTTATGGAGACACAGAGCAGAAGTTGCTTAGTTAAAAAGCAAAGATGATACTGGCCTTTAAAAATTATATATACATTGTAAATACTGTTTACCATTATACTCACCATCTCTGATATGTATCACCTCTACTTCCTGTTCTACCAGTGAGCCTTACACAATCCCATGAAGATGACATAGGATATTTCATGGGAAGAAAAATTATGTGCAAAGAGATGAGGTTGTAAACTTCGGATGCATCCAGGAGAGTTTAACGATTTTTCATGGCTGCAGAGAAGTTGTTTTATACATCACGTGTACCTTTCACTGCTTGCTCTGATCTTAACCCTGCAGGGACCCAGGCTGGCTTCCTCTGCCTTCCTTATTTCATTAGCCAAAACCCCTGCGTATTTGTATGTTTTAAGTGAGGTCCCTACCAACTCTCTCCCTTAGACTTTCTTTCTCCCAGACTTCCTGTCATCATTTTAAGCACACAACATCATTCCACTTAGAGCAGTGATTCTCCATCCAAGGCAATCTTGCCCTGCAGTGGACATTTGGCAGTGTTCGGAGACATTGTTGGTTATCACATTGTTGGGGAGCGGGATGCTACTGGCATGTAGGGAGAGGTCAGGGTTGCTGCTAAACATCCTACAATGCGTGAGACGGCTCTCCACAGAGAAGAATTATCTGGCCCCAAATGTCAGTAGTACTGAGGTTGAGAAACTAGAGCTTTGAACTACTGTGATCATGGGAATACAGAGGGGAGCTACTACATTAGCACTAAGAATTTACAAATAGTTTCAAGTATTTAGAGACCCGCTAATTAATCTCTGACTTATTAATTAAACAGTAATCAAGTGATTGGTCTTCTTGCCTCCTGTATCTATTTTTAGCGTTGAGGTTCATCTTCACGTGAGGTTATTTTCTGCATGAAGGACTAAGGACTAAGGACTATCTTCTGCATGAAGCATTCTTTATTTTCTCAGTTAGATGAGCAGTGGCTTCAGAACAACGAATACTCCTTTTTTCCATATGGGAAATCTGTACCACTTAAGTTACAAAGCCATAGGTACTTTTTTTTTTTTTTTCATTTCCAAGTGAGGCTCATTGGACAGATGTAGGACTAACAGATAGAGGATCATGCATGGTAGGCCTTATAAGTAGAGAAAAGCTGCATGGAGATTACTTTGAAGGCATCAGGACTACACATTGAATAATTTAAGACTGAGAAATAACTTAATTCTCATGATTCAATTGAAAGCCTGACGATCAGTTATAAATCTAAAGATCAGTAAAGTGACCTCTGATGTAAGACAAGGAAAAGATGAGAGCTTGAACTAGGCAATGATTGGCATGGAGCTTTAAAAGGGGGATCAACTACGAGGTAAATTCGATATGATTTAGATGTAAGATTGAGAGTTAAAGCCTTGGGGATGATCTCCAGCTTTCTGATTTGAATAAAGCCATTAGTGTCATTCATTGAGACAGGAGATTAACACTTTTTTTTTTAACAGAAAAAAAGTGAGAATGAAAAAAGTAATATTTTCATTTTCTCACACAAACGAGAGATATTGAAAAATGTAGATCAGCCATGTTTTTCTAGGAAAGAAGGTGAAGTTGTGGGAAAGCAGGACAAATAAAACATGACTGTTGGACCTACTAGTACCGGTTATGAGGTTACCCCAATTTATTTATGTTGTCTTTTTTCAAAGCTTTCTTTTTGTTTTGTTTTCAGTTTCATTTTACTGCTGCTATTATTGTTGATATCAGAAATCAACTAGTAAACTAGGAAATAAGAGAACTTCCTCCATGGCATAAAGGACATCTGTGAAAATCTGATAGCTATGTCATACTTTGAATAGTCAAGGATATAACTACTTTCCCTTTAAGTTCAGGATAAAGGCAAGAATGTCTGCTCTCACTACTCCTATTCAATCTATTACTCATGGTCCTAGCACATGTAATAAGTCAAGGAGAGGAATTCAAGGCGTTTATTAAGTTGCAGCAAAAGTTAATCAACCTGATTTTAATGGCAAATCAGGTTGCCATTAAAAGAAGTGGCAAAAACTGCAATTATTTTTGCACCAACCTTAAGTGAGAATGAATTAAATAAAATGTCTATTTATAGGTAACATGACTTTCTAGGTAGAAAATCTCAAATTATATTTTTAAAAAGTGAGTTTAGCAAAGTCACAGGATTCAAGGTCAATATTCAAAAGTTAATTATATATATATTTTTATTATTATACTTTAAGTTCTAGGGTACATGTGCACAATGTGCAGGTTTGTTACATACATGTACATGTGCACAATGTTCAGGTTTGTTACATACATATACATGTGCCATGTTGGTGTGCTTTACCCATTAACTCATCATTTACATTAGGTATATCTCCTAATGCTATCCCTCCCCCCTCCCTCCACCCCACAATAGGCCCTGGTGTGTGATGTCCCCCTTCCTGTGTCCAAGTGTTCTGATTGTTTAATTCCCACCTATGAGTGAGAACATGTGATGTTTGGTTTTTTGTCTTTGCGATAGTTTGCTGAGAATGATGGTTTCCAAAAGTAAATTATATTTCTATATGCTAGTGATAAAAAAATTATAAATGATATTTTAAAAGTACCATTTTTATACTAGCACCAACAACATAAAATATTTTGGTGTAACTTTAACAAATTATTAAGAAAAAATTAAGAAAATTATATTTAAAAATTTATGAATTAAAAGATTTGATAAGATGTCAATTTTTCCCAAATTTATATATAGACTGAAAACAATCCCAATTAAAATCCAGCAATCTCTTTTTTGGGAGGGGAGTAGAAATTGGAAAGCTTATCTTTAAATGTATATTGAAATGCAAAGAAAGTAGAATAGCAAAAATGTTTTGAAAAATATAAACAAAGTTTGAGATACACTACCAGATTATAAGACTTACTGTAAAACTAACAGATATTCAAGGAAGTGTGATATTGACATTACAATAGACAAATACATGAATGGAATAGAATAGAGAGCCCAAAAATCGACCCATGTATACATGGTTGCTTGACTTTTTACAAAGCTACCAGGGGAACTCAATGACGAAAGGATAGAATTTTTCAAGAAACAGATCTGGAACAATTCGAATCCAATTGAAAAAGAAAAGCAGAATGAAAAAAAAAAGAGTGTCAATTCATGCTTCAAAGCATATACAAAAATTAACTCAAGATTAATCATAAACTTAAATCTAAAACCACAAACTATAACACTGCTCTAAGAAAATATAAGGGAAAATCTTAGTGGCCTTGGGTTGGGCATAGATTTCTTAGATACAACACTAAAAGTACAATTCATAGAATAAAAATAATAATAAATTGGGTTTCACTAAAAAGCTTCTGCCTTTAAAATGACACTGTCGAGAAATTGAAAAGAAAAGCTACAGACTGGGTGAAAATATTTGCAAAATACATGTTTTATAGAGGCTAATACCCAGAATATAAAAGTAACTCTCTGGTGGTGCAATAATATTGGAAAAATCAATTTACAAATGGGCAAAAGATTTGCACATACACGTCACAGAAAAAATATGGATTTAAATAAGCACATTAAAGATCCTTAGCATCATTAGTTTATTAGGAGAATGCAAACTAGTACCACAATGTGATACCAATATGTAACTGTTAACATTTAACAAATAATAATAACAAAAAATCCCCAAAATATAACAAGTGCTAGTAATGATTTAGAGCAACTAGAACTCTGGTACATTGCACTACAGATGCAAAATGGTACACACTGCTTTGGAAAAGAATTTGGTTTCTTATAATGTTAAACCCACATTTACCATATGACCCAGCAATCCCCATCTTAGGATTTTATCCAAGAAAAGAGGAAAATCCATATGCATATAGTCAGTTTTTTGTTGTTATTATTATTGGCTTTATTCCATAGTCCCCTAAAAATGAAAACCACTCAAATGTTTATCAACTAGTGAAAGGATACACGTTCCATTTTACTGTGGTGTACCCACAATACACAGTGGAATACTACTAAACTATTAAAAAATAGACTATTGATAACGTGAAACAACATAGATGAATCTCAACTGCATTACTCTAAGTGAAAGAAGCCAGACTAAAAAGCCTACATGCTTTGAATGATTCAGTTTCTAAGATATTCTGGAAAAGTCAAAACCATAGGAACAGAAAAAGGATCTCTGCTGCAAGAACTTTGAGGTGAGAGGAATTTTACACAGGGGTACAAGAAAACTTTGTCAGGTGAACAAAATGTTCCATATCTTGAGGGTGGTGGTGTTTTTATGGTTTCAGGTCCTTTTCAACTTCTAGAGCTACACACAAAAACAGGCTGAATTGTACTCTATATAAATTACCATAATTTATTAATATATTTTAATAAATAATAAATGATGTCTTATTCAACACATCTGACTGAAAAACAAAACAAAAACGTTAATAACAGTTTGCATAGCTATACTTGCTTAATTTTAAGAATTGGAGGCTGAGTGCAGTGGCTCAAACCTATAATCCCAGGGCTATAGGAGGTCAAGGTGGGAGGATTGCTTGAGACTGGGAGCTCGAGGCTGCAGTGAGCTATGATTGCACCACTGCACTACAGCCTGTGCAACAGAGTGAGACCTTGTCTCTTACAAAACAAAATTGGGTCATCAAAACAAACAGAGAAACAACCGACCACTAGAAGTAAATTCATGGAACAGTAAAGATTTCAGTAACACGGATATTCTCCAATTCTCCAGCACATTTCTGGAATCGTGCTGAATATGTTTCTAACTTATATTGACTTTAGAAAAAGAGTCAAAGGAAAGAATCAAGGGGAAACATCTGGGTTTACCAGTTAGCAGAAAAGGCATTAGTAGGAGGAGTCACCTATATATTTCCTACGTAATCAGCCTGCCAAGAGCAGTGGGAACGTATTTATTTTTGAGGAACCATCCAAAGTCTTTTAGACCAACGGTTCCTCCACTTTAGCATGTATAAAAATTACTTGGAGAGCTTGTTGTAGCACAGATTTCCGCTCCTTATCCCAGAGACTGTGATTCAGGGGGTGTGGGTAGGAGAATCTTTCTTTATCTCCCTCCCTCCCTTCCTCCCTTCCTCATTTCCTTCTTTCCTTCTTTCCTCCCTTCCTCCCTTCCCTTCCCTTCTTCCCTCCCCTTCCGCTTCTCTTCCGTTCCTTTTTTTTTTTTGACAGAATTGCCCTCTGTTGCCCCGGCTGGAGTGCGGTTGGCTCATTGCAAACTCCGCCTCCTGCGTTCAAGTGATTCTCCTGCCTCAGCCTCCCAAGTAGCTGGGATTACAGGCGTGTGCCACCAGGACCAGTTAATTTTTGTGTTTTTAGTAGAGACAGGGTTTCATCATGTTGGCCAGGCTGGCCTCGAACCCCACACCTCAAATGATATGCCCATCTCGGCCTCCCACAGTGCTAGGACTACAGGCATGAGCCACCCCACCTGCCTGGGTATGAGAATTGCTAACAGGCTTCCACATGCTCCTGCCGGTCCATGGACCACTCCATGTAGTGCTGCCCCCAGCCAGTGCGGTTCACAGGCTGGTACTGGTCTGCACGTTCTTTGCTACCATTCTGTGAGGAGGCTAGTACAAAAATATAGAGTATTTCAGAATGACTTCTGCCATTTGGACAGAGTAATTTATGTCTGTTGGACATAATAGTAATAAAAAATGGACTGGAGTTAGTATTTTGTATACCTTTGCTTTTCCCATTCACTTTTCTAGCAATTTACATTTTTAATTTTTAATTTTAAAAATGTAAAATTTTCGTGGGTACATAATAGATGTATATATTTATGGGATACATGAGACATTTTGTCACAGGCATGCAATGTGTAATAATCACATCATGGAAAATTGGGTATTCACCCCTTTAAGCATTTATCCTTTGTGTTACAAATAATCTAATTATACTATTTTTGTTATTTTAAAATGTACAATTACATTATTATTGACTGTAGTCACCATGTTTTGTCATCAAATACAAGGTCTTATTCTTTCTAACTATTTTTCTGTACCCATTAACCATCCCCACCTCCTACTGGCCTCTCATTCTCTTTCCCAGCCTCTGGTAATCATCCTTTTACTCTTTGTCTCCATGAGTTAAATTGTTTTCATTTTTAGACCTCACAAATAAATTAAAACTTGCAATGTTTGTCTTTCTGTACCTGGCTTATTTCACTTAACATAATGACCTCCAGTTCCATCCATATTGTTGCAAATGATGGAATCTCATTTTATGTGGCTGAAATAAAAAGAGGAAAAAAAAGCACATTTTTCTATATAGGTAGTTTAAGACTCACAGCTCTAGGTCAAAGGTTGGGTATGAAGTGGACCAATGGTGCTGACATAGGGCCTGCCCAAGTGTTCTAACTGTAGTTGCTGTATGTTCAGAACCAGAAACAGAGTTTCAGAGTAGAAGCCCAGGCATTCATACACAGGGTTAAACCTACTTTCTTGACACACAGCAAGAAGACGTCTGCAGAGACTTTGTGCTACTTCAGTGAATCTTGCAACACAAAGGGAGTTCCTGGACCACGATGGCATCTGGCTCTACGTCCTTGTCACTCACTCTCCCTTATCTGCAAAATCTCCCTAATTCTTTTACCAAACCCTTTCACACTCAGATTAAAACTCTTCCACCATGATTTCTAGATGACCTAGTCATTCTGCGTTCTCAAAACATGTTTAGCATATTACAAAGATATCTTTCTCATACTGGCTTTTAATTATTTTTGAGCCCCTCAAGAGCAGGGTACATTCCTCATTTATTCTTGTGTTCCTGATAACTAATGTATTACCTATTGCACAAAAGATAATCAATGAATAACAGTTCATGAAATAAAGAGAATGATTTAATATATGCATGTAAAGAAACCTACAGCTTATGAATTATTAGTAAGAGACATGAATACATTTTTGGTTCTATAAGCAATTAAATAAGTAAATATATACTTTTACTAAAAGGAGTTTAGACTCTATTGAGTTGTTGATTCTGATATAAAAAATCACATAGTAGAAGAATGTCTAGTTCCATCTAAGCCATTTCTCATCAATATGCCTGAAGTTGTAATAGTGAAAGTACTTTCAAATAAGAATATGATTTTAGTTAATATTAATTTTTTTAACTTTTCACTCAATACAGTGCCTTTATTAAACTGAAATGATTACCACTTCTTGGAAAATAGATTATTTTATGGTCTATTTTGCTTTGTTTTTTTGTTCACTTTTTTATTACCAACCAATAATTTATATGCAAGAAACTTGATAAATGTGAGGGAACAAAAATTGTTTTTAGTACTTTCAAAAGGTTTTCACTTTGGAACTGGGAACCCTGATAGTTGTCAGGACCATTGTATCCTTTTGGGAGAATTTTATACATATGCATACCTTTAGTTAATTGTCTTAAATATTAATGACTGACTTGATACAAAATCATAATTTTTTTTTTTTTTTTTTTTGAGATGGAGTCTCACTCTGTCGCCCAGGCTGGAGTGCAGTGGCACGATCTCGGCTCACTGCAAGCTCTGCCTCCTGGGTTCACGCCATTCTCCTGCCTCAGCCTCCCAAGTAGCTGGGACTACAGGCAACCACCACCACGCCTGGCTAATTTTTCTAATTTTAGTGGAGACGTGGTTTCACCATGTTAGCCAGGATGGTCTCGATCTCCTGACCTTGTGATCTACCCGCCTTGGCCTCCCAAAGTGCTGGGATTACAGGCGTGAGCCACCGTGCCTGGCCAAAATCATAACTTTTTAAAGCTATATAGAAATACCAAAAAAGCAAGTAAAAAAGACACCAAGAATCACATAACTCAGAAATAATGATTAATATCAATTGAATATCATTCCAAATGTTGGTAGATATCTCTAGTGCAGGGCTTCCCAGTCTCACCACTCTTGACATGTGGGCTGGATAATTCCTCATGGTGGTTGAGGACCGTCCTGTGCATTGTTGGAGCTAAGCAGTATCCCTGGTTCCTACCCAAGAGATGCCAGTAGCATCCTTCCTCCAAATGTGACAACCAAAAATGTCTCCAAACATTGCCAAATGTCCCCTGGGTAAAGAATTGCCCTAGGTGGAGAATCACCAGTTTAGACAAAATAATTTTAAAAAGAGATTGAGAAATGAATTTATAAAACTTTATTGATTTAAATTGAGAAAGAAAACACCAAATTTAAGCCAAGATGGCTCATGAAATTTATATATCTAACAAAGTATATTCAACGTAAGTGTTCCCGCTAAACTTACAAAAAAAGATTATGCGCGTTTTAAAAGATTGTAGAGTCACTGCATTTTATATTAAATGTATTTTTAAATTATAAGCAGCATTTATCTACTGTGAGAAATGGAAAAGCTAGCACTCATTTCTTGTTTCCCCTTCTTTATCTCCCCCTTCCCAGTTTTTGCTAGTTATGCTCTTATTAGTATATTGTTACTTTTAAAGGCTAACCACTAGTTCTATTCTCCAAAGCTTTTTATTTTGATTAATTTCTTTTTGTCAGGTAGTTGATATTTTACCTTTTTTTTGTCTTTAGAATGATTCTTGAGGGTTGCATTTTTTTGATTTTGTATGTGCTTGAGAATATTTGTTGCCTTAGGATTCTAAAACTCTGATGCTTTAACTTTATATTGTCTATTGGGAACAGCTTAATTGAGATATAATTCACAGCCTATAATTCACCCTTTTAAAAGTGTACAGTTCAATCAATTTTAGTATATTTAATCATTTTAATGTACTATACAGATTTGAGCAACCATCACCATAATCATTTTGAGGACATTTTTATCACCCCCAAAGTAGACCTGCTCCCATTTTCCAGACACTGTCCATTTCACGCACTCCCCATCCCAGCCCTAAGCAACCAGTAACGTGCTTTTTTTTTTCTACAGACTTGCATATTCTGAATATTTCATATAGATAAAAATACAAGATATGTGATCTCTTGTGACTGACTACTTTTACTTAGCATCATATTGTCAAGGAGGTTCATCAGTGTTGTAGAATACATCAACACTTCATTCTTTTTTATGACCAAATAATACTCCATTCTGTGGCTATACCACATTTTGTTTAATCACTCATCAGTTCATGGACATTTGGGCTGGATCCACTTTTTGGATATTATGATAAGGCTTCTGTGGACATCCATGTATGCTTTTTTTGGGGGGGAACAAAGGCTTTATTTCTCTTCGGTATGTACCTAGGAGTAGAATTTCCCTACATTTAACCTCTTTAGGAACTGGCGTAATTTTTATGTGGCATGCTGTGTAACCTTCAGTAGTTTGCATATATGATCCCATACTTGTCTGTGCTGAGGAATGCAGTTGTCTTGTCTTCTACAACTTTTCTAAATGTCTTTTTAGTTGACTGTATTTCATTATGCATATAGGTTTTGTTTTTGAAAAATTTTCTCAACAGGGCTCTTGTATGCTTTATTTTCAGAATTCTTTCAGACTTGAAAGTGTCTGCCTATTGCCTTAACACTTCAGAAGTAAACTAGACTGGATAAATTTTCTTTCTCTCAGGAATCTATGGACAGATTTCCTTTATTTTATGCCACTGAATACTGTGAAGGACTCTGAGGCCATACTGGTTGTTTTCACCTTGTATGTGACTTGCTTTTTCTGTCTGAATACTCGAAGGAACAATTATCCTTAAAGGTCACTAATTTAACAAGAATGTACCTGAATGTTGTTCATTTGGTATTACTTTTTCTGGAAATAGAAGTGATGTGATAAAAGGTATATACACATTTTAAAAGTTGTTAAAATTTTTGCAAATGTGGTCTGAATTTCTGCTCTCAGTCTCTCTATCTGAGCAAGGCAGTATTTTTAACTCTTTGGCGTTTGAATTTTTCAACCCATTTTATCACATGTATTTCTTTTCAGGTAATTCATTACATTGAAATTTTATGTTTAATCAAAGCACCCTGAAGCCTTCATAGTTAGAAAAGATTGCTGTAAGTTTCTCGTTCCAAAAAATTCTTGAGTCACTGGAGTTAGTTTCTTCATTTTGTCTGCATCGACTAGTACAGCTGTCTGAGAAATCACAGCTGCCCAGAGTGCATTAAATAATCAAAGGTGCATGTAGGCAATAAATAACTTTGCAGAAGTGAGACTCTTCAACTGGAAAAAGATATTGACTAGTGATTTGGTTAATTTCTCTTTCATTTGACAGAGTTCTCTTCCATTTGGCAGACTACATATAAACCATTAAAAAAAGTGAGGATCAATTCCATTTCAACACATAATAAAATAATGTAACTTTGTTAGCTCCACTATGCTTGATAATTCTCTATTATAACATTTTTATTTTAACTTTTATATTTTACTTTATCTTATTGGGTTTATCTTTTTCAATTTCACTTTTTTATGCCCTCTTTCTCTTCCTCTTTTTCTTCTTCCTCCTCTTCTCTTGTCTCTGTTTTTCCGCTTTTCTTCCCTCTTTCCACTTGTGGGAAAGAGCAGGAGAGCAATGAACAAAATAGATAAAAATATCGGTATTCTTGGAGCTTATATTCTCTTGGAGAGAGAGAGAGAGAGAGACAATAATCAATTAAAATATATGGTACAGTAGAAGCTGGTAAGAGCTATGAAGAAAATAAAGTTGAGGCAGGAGTGGGGTAATTTTAAATAGGATGGTCATTTAAAGCTCAGGAAGAAGGTGGCATTTGAATAAAGATTTGAAGAAAACAGGAATGCAAGGCACATGTCTACCTTTGGAAGAGTACTCTACACAGAGGGAAAGGCCAGATAAACCACACAGAAATGGGGTGTAGATGGTATACTCATGGCGCAGCCAGATGGTCCAAGTGTTTGGAGCAGAGTGGGCAAGAAAGAGGGTGGTAGAAGTGAGAGAGAAACCTGGTGGTCAGATCATGAAAGATTTTGAAAATCCATTTTCAATCTGAATGAAATTGGAGAACATTAGAGACTTTTGAGAAGACGAGTGATATGATCTAACTCAGGTTTTAGTGAGATTAAATAGGGAAAGCTCAAAGCAAGGAAACCATTTAGGGGACCATATCACCAACCCAGCTGAGAAATTATGGTAGCTTGAGCCATGGGTGCAATGTTGAGAGTTGTGGTGTGGGTAGAGTTTAAAGGAAAACCAGTAAAATTTCCTGATGAATTGTTGTAGTTTGCAAAAGGAAAAGTCAAAAATAACACCAAGGTGTTTGATCTAATCAATTAGAGGGAAAGAACTGGCATTAATTGAAATGGGGGAGATTGCTGCTGGGGTCAAGGAGTTGTAGAGAAATATAAAGAGCTCAGTTTTAGGACATATTAAGGTTGAGATGTCATTAAACATTCAGGAAGAGATGTGGAGTTCTCAGTTTTCAGCATATTTAAAGCCACAAGACGGAACAGGAGGAGTTATTGTGGATGAAGAAATAACAACAGGGCTTTGGGGCAATTAAGTATGGATAAATTGACGAGGTGAAGAGGAAGCAAGAAAGAAGACTGAGAATATATCACCTATGAGAAAAGAAGAGTGTGGGTATCCTGGACTCCAAGTGAAGAACGTGTTTCAAGGAGGAGAGAGCAGTCAACTGTGTTAAATGTTGTTAGCTTAAGTAAGATAAAACTGAGAACTGATAATGGCTTTAGCAACGTGGATGTTACAGCGACCTTGGTGATGGTTTTTTTTGTCAAGTGTTTGGGGATAAAAGCCTGAGATAGATTCAAGGAATAGTGGGAGGAAAAAAATGTGGGAAAATGTAATGGTAAATGGAGGAGAAAGTATGATCACGAGAGTGGGGTTTCTGAGATGAGAGAATTAATAGCATGTCTGTGTTAGTAAGAGAGATCCAGTAAGTAAATCCTTGCATTGTGGACGGTTAATACATTCTGACAGGAGAAAATGCAGAACACAGGTGATGTTGCAGGAAGGTGAACAGGTGTGGTGGTGGGTGCTTAGAGGAGGTCACTTCTGTCTTCTGCTCTTTTCTTAGAGATTACTAGAAAAGTTAAAGAATGAGAAATGAGATGTATTATTGGGGAGAGGAAGTGCGAAGTAATCCTCTACGAGCATGGGACAGTGAAGGCATGAGGGAAATATAGTGTGATTGCAGAGGAGCATTGAGTGTGCACAGTTGGCATCATATTACAGCACGTGTACTTACCTGTAGTGTTCTTTAAAACCCGATGTTTATACACAGTCCCACATAAGGATTTGTAACTAAGTTCTGTATGCAGGTATCAGGCAATAAGTATATTATGAATAATTTACTAGTTTTTATTTTCAATTATTTTAGTCTAATACTTTAATTAATATTTAAATGTATTTTCTATACATGGAAAAATATTCAACATGCCAGATTACAAACGGGCTGTAACAGACCAGTGTATAGATGTGCCTACTTAAAAACAGTAATGTGTATACTGTAAAGACTATAAGTGTGCAAATGCAGGAAGTTATTAAGAACCCTTCTACTTACTGTTAATTGCCGAGTTAAAATAATTTTTTAAAAGACAATAATCTGAATATCAAGTGACTTTTGACTTTAACCGTGTAAATAAAGGAATCGCACTTTTGTTAGTAAATGTCCAATAAAAAGCTCAAAATTCTGATTGGGCACTTAATTATTTTGTGTTGCTGAAATCAGAATCACTCTATCTCATGTTTTTTGAATAAATGAATTTGGTCCTCTTCTCTGATAAATAACTGGACTCAAATTTTATTGCATGATCATGTGTGTTCATGGAGGACATCAATCTTGGATTGGCCAGATTTACCTTGAATTTATAATATGTTCTCCTTTTATATTAAATGATCGTCATTTGCTAATTCAGAATAGGTTACTTCAAATAGAATAAGGATGTTACACTTGGAAGGCTCTGTCGTCTGATGCCCAACTCCACACCTCTGTGTTGTCACTCTGACCTTCGTAGGAATGACTGAGGGATGTTGCAGTGGCAAACTTAGATAAGTGTTACTCATCTCATTTACTATTTTATGTATTCTCTTACATCCAGACTAAAAATAATTGGATGTTGCTCCAAAATTCTGTTCTTCCAGTTTCTTCTAAAATAAAATTATATGTGTGTATGTCTTTGAATAATTAAATACACAAGTCTATTTCTTTGCTATTAATATCAAAACAGTTTTGTGCAAAACTAGTATAAGACTAATGACAAGAAAGATCTTCTTCAGTGATAGTTTGTAAGATCTTTTGATTATAAAAACAAGTTCTGCTCTGCCTTCATAAGAGGAATTTTCACTTTCCATTTGCCACATCTATCTTACTGTATGTGCATGTGTGGGGGTGGTTAGGGGGTGTTTATGGAAACATCTATGAACAGCTTTGTTCTCTTTTATATTGCTCTGCAAACCACAAGCTATAATTATCTCCAGCCAGATTTTATTTTCTTCATTTTTATTTTGCTTATATTGATTCCTATTGAGGTTAATAAATAGTTGAAAACAATAATAGATGTGCTAAAAAGAGGAACCAGTGAATTATGAAACCAATACATAGGTTATTGTGTTCTGATAATATAACATATAATTTAATCTTAGAATTTTATTTCTGTTAAAATCTATATTTTTCAGCTTATTTTAAAATAATTCATGTGTTTAGAAGATGCATTGATTACTAAAATATTCTTCACATCAGCATTTCAACATTTAAAGCATTTTTACTTTTAAGAAAAGGCTTGTTGGAATTTTATATGTTTACAATTTCCTATAGGGCTAGGGAATCTAAAAATCTAAAGATTTTTTAGACTTGACATCGAAAGCACAATCCGTAAAAGGCTAAATTGATAAATGAGACTTTATCAAAATGAAATTTTACTTTGTGAAAGCTTCCATGAAGAGGAAGAAAAGTCAGGCTACAGACTGGTCAAAAAACAGTTGCAAACCACCTATCTGAGAAAGGACTAGTATATAGAATATATGAAGAATCCTCAAAAGTTGACAGTTAAAAACACAATTAAAATATGGGTGTTACATACTAAATTGTTTTCCCAAAATTTATGTTGAAGCCCTAACCCCAATGTGACTATATTTGAAGACAGGGCCTTTAAGGAGATCATTAAGGTAAATGAGGTGGTAAGGGTGGTGCCCTAATTCAATAGGACCAGTGTCCTTATAAGAAAGAGACACCAGAGACCCCACTCTCTGTGCTTACTCAGAGGAAAGACCATGTAAGGTCACAGGATGAAGGCAGTCATCTGCAAGCCAGGAAGAGAGGTCTCACAAGAAACCAATCCTACCAGCACCTTGATCTTTGACTTTTAGCCTCCAGCACTGTGAGAAATAAATGTGTTTTTTAAGCCACCTGACCTGTGAGATTTTGTTATGGCAGCCTGGGCAGACTAACACAATGGGCAAAAGACGTGGAGGGAGGTTCAACCAAAGAAGGTATACAGATGGCAAGAAAGCACATGAAATGATACCCAGCATCATCAACTGCTAGGCAAATGCATATTACATCCTCAATGAGACACCACTTTACACCTCTCAAAAGGACTAAGATTAAAAAAAAAAATAGTGCCAACACAAAATACTGGCCAGTATATTGAGAAATTGGATCACTCATACACTGCTGGTAGGAATGTCAAATAACAAAACCACACTAGAAAACCGTTTAGTAGTTTCTTTTTAATTTTCTATTTTACTTTAAGTTGTGGGATACATGTGCAGAATGTGCAGATTTGTCACGTAGGTGTATATGTGCCATAGTCGTTGGCTGCACCTATCAACCCGTCATCTAGGTTTTAAGCCCCGCATCCATTAGGTATTTGTTTTAATGCTCTCCCTCCCCTTGCCCCCCACCCCCAACAGGCCCCATTGTGTGATGTTCCCCTCTCTGTGTCCATGTATTCTCATTATTTAACTCCCACTTACAAGTGATAACATGTGGTGTTTGGTTTTCTGTTTCTGTGTTAGTGTGCTGAAACTAATGGTTTCCAGATTCATCCACGTCCCTGCAAAGGACATTATCTCATTCTTTTTCAAGGCTGCATAGTATTCTGTGCTGTAGATGTGCCACATTTTCTTCACCCAGTCTATCACTGATGGGCATTTGGGTGGGTTCCAAGTCTTTGCTATTGTAAATAGTGCTGCAATAAACATACATGTGCAAATGATTTATAATTCTTTGGGTGTATGCCCAGTAATGGCATTGCTGGGTCAAATGGTATTTCTGGTTCTAGATCCTTGAGGAATCACCACACTGTCTTCCACAATGATTTGCAACTCTCATACAATCCAGTGATTGTACTCTTGGGCATTTTCCCCAGGGAACTGGCAACTTATGTTCACAAAATATTTGTACACAGATGTTGACAAAAGCTTTATTGGTAATAGCTGAAAGCTATGTAGGTGTCCTTCTGCAGGTAGATGGTTAAATAAATTTTAATATATCCATACCATGGAATACTACTCAGCAGTAGAAAGAGATGAACTATTGATACAGAAAACAATATGAGTAAATCTTCAAAGAGTAATTCTGGGCCAGAAGTGGTGGCTCACGCCTGTAATCCCAGCACTTTGGGAGGCCAAGGTGGGTGGATCACCTGAGGTCAGGAGTTCGAGACCAGCCTGGCCAACATGGTGAAACCCTGTCTCTACTAAAAACACAAAAATTAGCCGGGCATAGTGGTGTGCACCTGTAATCCCTGCTACTCAGGAGGCTGAGGCAGGAGAATCGCTTCAACCCGGGAGGCGGAGGTTGCAGTGGCCAATATTGCACCATTGCTTTCCATCCTGGGTGAGAGCAAGAATCTGTCAAAAACAAAAATGAGTAATTCTGATTTTTTTAAAAAGTAAGCCAATCTCAAAAGACGCATATTTTATGCTTTTATTTGAGAGCATTCTTGAAATGACAAAATTATAGAAATGAGGAACTAATTAGTTGTGCCAGGAGGTTAAAGAAGGGGTAAGGAGGGAGGAAAGCGGGTTTAGCTGTGCGCGGGAAGGATGAAGAATACTGTGGCAATAGAAATGTTCTGCCTCTTAGTGTCAGTGTCACTATCCTGGTTTTGACATCCTGCTATTGTTTTGTAAGGTATGATCATGGGGGAAACTAGATAAAGGGTGCATGGAATCTTTCTGTGTTATTTCTTACACCTGCGTAAGAATCTACAAACATTTGGAAATAAACGTTTTAATTAAATCCATATTTCTGGCTTATTTCTTTATGATTATTAAGCATTCAGAAAGACTCATTTGAACAGTGAATGATTCCTTGCTTTGGCATTTCTAAATTTCATTTTATTTTGCTTTTAAGAAAGGTAGTGTTAGCATGTTATATGCATTTTGGTTTTAAAAGTACAATGTATTACCTTGAAAAACAATGTGTTTTTTTAAATACTGTTCTTTTATAAACAGCTTTATTGATATCAAATTCATATATTGCACAATTCAGTAACATAAAGAGTGCTATTCAATGGCTTTTAGTATATCTACATTGTGTGACAATGACCACACCAATTTTAGAACATGGTCATTACCCTGAGAAGAAACCTTACCCCTCTGAGCCACTGCTCTCCCTCGATCGCTCCATCTCCCTAACCCTGGGAAACCACAAATCTACTTTGTCTCCATAAGTCTGTTTTTTTTTTTTCAAAAAGGAATTCTATAAATGTTTAGCAAAATAAATTATTTTTAAAAGTACTTATAGTCCTAGCATAGTACTAAGTTAATTTTCCTAAATTGACTTCATTTTTAACTTTCTATATGAAATTCAATACTTAGTACATCTTCCTCTTTTACGTGAATGACTATATGGATTTATTCTTTTATATAATTTCCTTTATTCTGGTAAGATAAAAGGTAGGGTTTCTAGAAAATTATTATTTTATTTATTTATTGTTTTTTGATGCAGAGTCTCATTCTGTCATCCAGGCTGGAGTGCAGATGCGTAATCTGGGCTGACTGCAACCTCAGCCTCCCAGGCTCAAGTGATTCTCCTGCCCCAGCCTCCTAAGTAGTGGGGGTTACAGGCATCTGCCACAATGCCTGGCTAATTTTTGCGGTTTTAGTAGAGACAGGGTTTCACCATGTTGGTCAGACTGGTCTCGAACTCCTGACCTCAAGTGATCTGCCCACCTCAGCCCCCAAAAGTGCTGGGATTACAGGCATGAGCCACCGTGCCTGGCCTAAAAAATTATTCTAAAATCTCTAGTACCCTATATTGAATTGAATTGACAATGATGTAGTTTAGAGAATTTTATCTTTACTTTTTTATGATTGTTATTTAAATTTTTTCTAGATACATAATACTTATGCATATTTATGGGGTACGTGTGATATTTTGTTACATGCATAGAATGTGCATGCATAGAATTACATGCATAGAATGTGTAATGATCCAGTCAGGGGACTTAGGATATCCATCACCTTGAGCATTTATCATTTCTGGGAGTTGGGAACATTTGAGTCCTTTCTCCTAGCTATTTTGAAATACAAACGACAATGTTCTTAACTGTAGTCACCCCAGTCTGCTATTGAACATGAAGCTTATTCCTTCTATCTAACTGGAATTTTGTATTCATTGCCCAATCTCTCTTCCTCTTTTCCCCCTCCGCCATTTCCTGCCTCCGGTTACTATCATTCTCCTCTCCCCCTCCATGAGTTTAGGGAATTTTAAACCACCTAATCCATTGGATGCTGTCTTCAAAAGCCTGCAGCTCCTGCTGCTGCCTGCCTGCTGAGCTCTGTTTCCTCCCTCTCTTTGCCCTTCCTTTCTCTGAGGTGGCCCAGATTCTGGTGGGTGTCTCTTAGCACAGCGGGTAAAGGGCTGGGATACCACATGCCATTAACACTATTTGATCATGGAAATATTGGCCTTTGCTTTCTTTATAATTGTTTTGAATTAGCAGCAATTTCTTAACCCAATAAAACTTCCTTACCTCATTTTCTACCTTTTGTGAACGTATAAAATAAGGTCTCCTAACTAAATGAAATAGACATTATTATGTATATGAGAGTGCTGAATATGCCTAAAGTAATAAATTGGTTTCATTGCTATAAAGGCATTCATGTACAGATAGCAGCAATTCAAAGAATTGTTCATCTGGTTCAAGCACTTCCTTGAAGCCTTCTATATGATGCTTTATTGAGTTAGTTATGATATAATATGAAAAAAATAAATGTTATGTCATAATATTACCTAATTTAAACCTTTAAGTAATTATGAATGTTCCTCTTTCTAATCAGACAAAATAAGATTTAATAACGTTCCATAATGTGAAGTTTATTTTTATGTTAATGTATAACATTTAAACAAAAAGGCATCTAATTCCTTCTGAAAACAGATCAGCTAAGAATTTCTAAGAATGCAAATGTGTTGTTATCCCTGACTTGATATTTTACATTTTCTTGCATTTAGTTTGTCCTAGAACTCCAAAGGTCTAGTACAGGAATAGCTGTAAAAGGGACAAAAGGAATAGGCTTGATGTGACTCTGATAATATATGGTTTCATTTGACTCTGGGAGGAAAAACTTCAAAGTAGATTATTAGTTGAATAAATTCAGCTCTAAAATTGTCCACACACAAGCTGAGAATTGACTTTTGAATCAGATCCACAAGAAAAACAAACAAAAATAGAAGCATTATTTGGTCTAGAATTTATACAAAGTAAATTAAAATTTAAGAAACACGTATAAGCGAAGTCAAGTTTGTGATTTTTAACTCTGTATCTTGGTATCTGTTCTCTGCTAACATAACAAACTGTTGTTTTGAAATTGCTGTTTTCCAACATCAGAGGATCAACACATCTTTCTTCCAGGAAGGTAATTTAGGTAGAATTTTATCCATGTAGGGAATGTGTGTAGAGGCAGTTGCTTAAAACTAAAGATGTATATTTGTATTTGATGTGCAGAGAACTTGCTAGTGGCAGCAGACAATACAGAGTTTGTTTCTCTGATTTTACTCCTCATCAACCACCTGTATCCAGTCGGATTTCACTCCTGAAAGCTCATGCTGTTGCATTGATATTTGATTTTCCATAGTTTTTGCTATATATG
This sequence comes from Pan paniscus, assembly GCF_029289425.2. NCBI lineage: Eukaryota > Metazoa > Chordata > Mammalia > Primates > Hominidae > Pan > Pan paniscus. The sequence continues at coordinate 86,237,148 of NC_073267.2, forward strand.
GTTCACAATATTTTTTCAAAAGGAAAGTTGTAGATATGAAAAAAGGAGTGAGAAAGTAAAGATAAGTGGTATTTGGGCAGCAATTATAATTAACTTTATAGTCTGCATTTTTTTCAGATCTCTTAATTTATATCCCAACCTTTTCAACATTTTCTGCCCATTTTGAACATTTGTAAACATTTTGAGAACACTTTTAATTTGCTGTCATTTACTTCATTCTTACTGGCAAAGTAAGAGATAATTTTGAATAAAAAGAGCATTTTCATGAGAATGTCAGCTTGGACAGAGTAAGTTGTATGTTGGTTTGTAATTAGACGAGACTATGTAGAATGCCGGTCTCAGTTTAGAAAATCACAAGGCCCATTAAAGAAAACAGTTTATGTAACTCTGTGAAGTGTGTGTGTTAGAAGTGTTAGAACAAAAAATACTGTGAGCTTCTCTGGGGTTTTTGTTTAAAGCAGGTAAGTGTTTTAATTTTGAAGTTATAAAAGATTGCCTATTTATCAATGTTTGGCAGATCGTATAATATCACTTTGGTGGAGGGTATACTATTGAGGCTGAGGATATTTGTTCCATATAAAATATAACATTTAGACCATTTCTGTAATGATCATTCTTACTCTGTATTGGAAAAAATCCAGGATTTCAATTCCTGTAAAATCTCTTATGATATACTCATATCTTGTATACTACATAGTTGACAGAAAAAAAGAGCAGATTTGTATAAATAACATTTTAAATAGCAAAAATGCTAAAAATAGAACATGTAATTGTCATTCATTTTATTTCATGAATTTGTTTTCTTTCTGAATTTTTTTTCTTTTTTTTTTCACAAAACAGGATCATTTTGGAATTCAGCTTCCTTTGATACTGAGGCTTCATATCTTCATTTTCCTACCTTCCACGGAGAACTTAGCGCGGATGTATCTTTCTTTTTTAAGACAACAGCTTCATCTGGGGTATTTTTAGAGAACTTGGGGATTACTGATTTTATACGGATAGAGCTTCGCTGTAAGTCTCCTTTTCCAGAGAAGTGTATGAGATTCTATCATTTAGTAGTAAATCTTTTAACTGATTTTTTAAACTACTCATGTGTCTACTTTATCATCTGATTCTTTTCATTGCGCCCCTTTGAAAAACTCAATAATATTAACTTATCCTGTTTGTAAGAAAATAATTTGATACTTAACATGTGATAATTTGGGAAAATAACTGGTAGTTTCTTGTACCAATTTAAATGCAGTTTTAATTTCAGTTAATTAAAACTAAAACACAATTTTTTAGTTAATTACAAATTACTTAATCAACCACTCATTTTGATATACTTCTAAGCTGCTCTTATCTTAATATCAAATGTGTATAGCATGCCTTAAAAATTATGTAAACTTTGAGTTACTGTAACAATTATTTTTACATACAATGCCAGTTGCTATTTAGTTTCCTTGCCTTGGATAAATAGCTTTACTTTTTATCAATAGGAAAAATTAGCTCTGAGGAGGACTATCTTAGAATACCATTTTTTTTCAAAAAGTGAATGTATTTAACTGTCTCATTTCACATCAGAAGACCTAGCTCTGTGTCAGTGTCATGAGTTTCAAACAATAGCATTGAAACCATCTATGTTCGTTATCTTTCTGTTCAGCGATTGTTACGCTGTAGTGCTGTTCCTAAGTATATTGGAGACTCGGCACTTCGCCATAGGAACTCACTAGAACAATCTTTATGTGTAATATTTCCAGCTCCGACAGTAGTGACTTTTTCATTTGATGTGGGGAATGGGCCTTTTGAAATCTCAGTGCAGTCACCCACCCACTTCAACGACAACCAGTGGCACCACGTGAGGGTTGAAAGGAACATGAAGGAGGCCTCCCTTCAAGTGGATCAGCTGACACCAAAGACACAGCCCGCCCCCGCTGATGGGCATGTCCTGTTACAGCTCAACAGTCAGCTCTTCGTGGGTAAGTTCTCTTTTAAGCAATCATTTTATTGTATGATATATGTTCAGAAATGGCCCAAGATAAAATAATACCAACTATAGAAACAAGGATAATAACAACAAGCAATAATAACAAATCACCATGGATTCTCAAACTGTGTCCAAATGCTTCATTTCTTCTGCATAACCAGCCTGTGAAATGGGTGTTATCCGTATTTTACAGATGAGACAGCTGAGCTTCCAGGGTTGACTTGCCTACAGAAATTCATCTCATAAATGAGATTCAGATTTGTGTTTAACTAATTCCTATTTGCCTGCCTGCCTCCCTCCCTTCTTTCTCTCTCTCTTTCTTTTCTTTCCTTCCTTCCTTCCTTCTTTCTTTCTTTCTTTCTTTCTCTTTCTTTCTTTCTTTCTTTTCTCTCTTTCTCTCTTTCTCTCTTTCCCTCTTTCTCTCTTTCTCTCCTTTTCTTTTCTTTTCTTTTCTTTTCTTTCTTGACAGAGTCTCGCTCTGTCACCCAGGCTGGAGTGCAATAGTGCGATCTCGGCTCACTGCAACCTCCGCCCCCAGGGTTCTAGCAATTCTCCTACCTCAGCCTCCCGAGTAGCTGGGATTACAGGTACCGACCACTACGCCTGGCTAATTTGTTTGTATTTTTAGTAGAAATGGGGTTTTGCCATGTTGGCCAGGCTGGTCTTGAACTCCTGACCTCAGGTGATCCACCTGCCTCAGCCTCCCAGAGTACTAGGAAGACAGGTGTGAGCCACTGCACCCAGCCTTACCTGCTTTCTTAATATTACAGGTTACATGATTGGTTTCAGCTTATTTATTTATTATCTTATTGTTTTATTATGATACCAGGAATGTTTATCTCTGTTCTCAGAATTGTTGAGGAAGCCTTCTTTGATGAGGAAATCATCCAGCCGATGCCAAACATTGAACACTCCCCCGGCTCCCCCGCCTCACCAACCATCACATGAAAAACAGGCCAATAGCAAAAAGAAAAGAAAACAAAACAGATATCCAGTGTGTATAGAATTCATGTTTGACAGTTTCACCAGTTCCTCTGCTATTTTCCCTCATTTTGCCCATTTTTTTTCTGATATTTTCTGGTCACCTTCTTAATATTTATATCAGAATGTTGTTCCTTTATTTCCTAAATCCATTCATGTGGCATTTATAGGTTTGATAGTGGAATCCTTCTGGATGTGTTTGTTTTACTTTGAATCTTTGCTAATTCGTTTGTAGAAGTTATGGCCCATGAATTATCTCTTACTTGATCACTTCTCATATATTTTAACATAAATGAAGACATAAAACACTATAAAGCAGAATAAATGATAAGTTATTAGAAATTGTACTTCAAGGCCAGGCATGATGTAGTCCTAGCACTTTTGGAGACCAAGGTAGGAAGATTGCTTGGGGCCAGGAGTTTGAGACCAGCCTGGGAAACACAGCAAGATCCATCTCTACAAAAAGTAAAAAATTAAAAAAATTAGGCAGGCATGGTGGCACTCGTCTGTAATCCCAGCGTTCGAGAAGCTGAGGTGGGAGGATGGTTGAAGCCAGTAATTGGAGGCTGTGGTGAACTATGATCACGCTACTGCACTCCATCCTGGGTGACAGAGGGAGCCCCTGTCTCAACAACAACAACAAAGAAATTATTTTTCAAGAATTCTCAAGAGTTACACTTTTGAATAAATTTGATCAGATCCCCATTACACCTTTTATTTCTTAAGAGTCTGATCTTATTAACCCTCTCTCACTGGAAAGGATGAAGCATATTTTTAACATATTTGAGGAAGACATTTTTGGGATTTCCAATATATTTGTGTAATTACTGTTTTGATAATTTATTATTTCCTTTACTCAAATATTTAATGAATAGCTTCTATGAGTAAGGCACTATAATAGACAATCTAATCATGATCTTGTGACCACTTGATTAACTTACTTAAGGGTATGAAAATAATAAAGAATGTATGAGAAGAAATATATAACTTTTAATAACACACTAGAAGCTCAGTCAGGAAATTGACAAAGCTATTTCTTGAATTACAAAAAAATGAGAGATGGCCACAACAAAAGGTATGGCAATTTAAAATCTGTCAGTAGCTTGGAAATAGCCTTACTATTCTTGGAAATTGAGAGGCTGAAATAGTCCTCAAATTTTTCAGTGAAATATGCTGCAGTTTGCCTGTGGATGACCTTTCATTCTTGGTATGAATTTCAGCTTCATGAGATGGAGTGACTATGTGTTGTGCCATGTAGGAATCTTGGCCTTAACTTGATTTCAGACAGAAATGAAGCACTAGTATGTCATCAGAAAACTGCTTTAAAACAGACTTGAGTCTTTTAGCATCGATCATGTGATACAATTTTAATAAGGATCTGAAAGATTTTGTCTTCATGGAGGCAGTTGGTTAGGCCTTTGACCTCACTATATGTGTTGAAATGTAAGGATGGGTGTTATTCCAATGTTTTATGAAAAATAACTGTTGATTATATTTAAGTCAAGTCACTGAAAATAAAAAAGATGAGGCAACATAAAGATTTGTGAAAAAAGGTGACATATACTGTTAATAAAAATCTGTTTATGCAATTTCCTCCTTCCTGCTCACAGACAACTGTGAGCAAGCTGACATGATTTAGTGTGGTGATACTAAGGGAAGGGCTCATAAAAAAGAAAAAAAAACGCTTGTAGTCTTGGGTAGAGAAAATCACTGGCTGTCAAAACACCACATGAGGGGCTTGGGTTTATCTTCACCTCCACCAGAGTGAACTAGTCTGTTAGGAAAGGGCTTCAATCAAGTTGATAAAACAGTGCTTGCAAGACAAAATATTCATTTATCAATTTACAACATTACTATCACACAAATCAGAATTTAAGAAAAATTGTAACTGGAGATATTTTTTTTTCCCTGTAGGCAGACTCAGTGAAAGACACATTATAATTGAAAAGTTTATACTGAATTAGAGTATGGTGAGTGAAAAACTAATTTAAAAAATCAGTAGTAATTAGAGCTAATTTAATAAAACACCTACTAGGACCAAAGAGTTCTGTGTCTTCCTGAGAGTATATTTCAGTGGAAGAGAAGAGACAAGCAATTAAAAAAATCTGTATATCCATCTATCTAGAAAAAAATCTATATATAGAGAGAAAAAATGTATATAATATAGAGAAAAAATATATATATAACTATATATAGTTTTTATAGTTTATAGTTACATAGTTATATATTTCAGTGGAAGAGACAAGAGACAGCCAATAAAAAAGAACTATTTTTATATATAAAAAATTTTATATAACTATATATAGTTATATAATTTATATATAAACATATTATAAACTAATATATATAAACTATTACATAAATATATATAAACTATATATTGTATATAATATCGTTTATATTATATGTAAACAGTATAAGCTATATAGTTAAACTAGTTTATAGTTAAGCTAAACTATATAGTTTATATATAACTATATATAATTACATATATAACTATATATAAACTATGTAACTATAGTTTTTGTATATAGTTTATACATATATAAAATATATAGTTTATTTACATATAGTTCATATATAGTTATATATCATCATATGTATGTATCCGTACATGTATGCATGCATGTGTGTGCTCATATATATATACATTTTCAGGTAGTGATAAATACCATAAAGTAAAAAGGGGAGCATGGAATCAAGCAGTGATTTGTGTTGGGGACTTCTATTTCAAGTAGGGTGGTCAGTGCAGTCTTCTCTGGAGTCCTCTCTAGCGACATTAGCAGAGTCCTCCTAATTTGAGCAGAGGCCAGATGAAACAGAAGAGAAAACCCTGTGAACATCTGAAGGAAGAGAATTCCAGGCCATGGCTCAAAGTGGTGGGAATAAGCTTTAGGGATTCAAGGAACAAGGAAAAAAACAATGTGGCTGGAAAGAATCAGATTTAGGGAAAGTATGATGGGAAACAAGATTGAGGTATATATCGAACCTTGTCGGGCCATGGCGAGGACTATGGATTTTACTCTAAGGAATCAGAGGAGTGACATAATTTTCATTTTTCAAGCTCTCTCTTACTACCCAGAAGGGTATGGATGGAGGAAATGGAGGGCAGGCAGGCTATCACAGTGGTCCCTCTGAGAGATGATGGTGCTGCAGGCTAAAGTAGACATGTTGAAATTTAGATGCACCCAACTTGCTAATGAATTGGTCATTGATGTTAGTGTTTTACTATTTATCTGTGATAATATGCTTGGGGATGAAATGCTTCTTTGTAGTTCTTTGGTTTTCTCACATTATTTGCCAGTTTTTGTTTTCGTTTATTTATTTTTGAGCCAGAGTCTCACTATGTCACTCAAACTGGAGTGCAGAGGTGTGCTCACTGCTAACTGCATCCTTGATCTCCTGGGCTCAAGGGATTCTCCCACCTCAGCCTCCCAAGTAGCTGGCACCACAGGTACATGCCACCATGCTTGGCTAATTTTTGTATTTTTTATAGAAACAGGGTTTTGATATGTTGCCTAGGCTGGTCTCAAACTCCTGGGCTCAAGGGCTCCACCCCCCTCAGCCTCCCAAAGTGCTGGGATTACAGGTGTGAGGCACCGCACCAGCCTAGCTTTGAATTTCACTTGGAGTTAGCTTTTCTTGTTTTCTCCCTTCATCTTAATTTATAGCAGTGATTAAAGCTGTTTCCTGGCTCCACAATCCAAATTATATACCACAAGCCATAAGCTTGCCAGCCTGCGAAGAGTCTCTGGTCCTTCTTCACAGGCCAGAGAAAATATTTAATCTTCTTCCTCTCCTTTAATGAGACGCACCTGCTCTGTAATCACCTTCTCACCAGTAAATTGGGCTTCTTTGTTTATAGATTTTGTTCCAGCACATGTCATATGTAGAAGGACCCTTCTCCCATTCCCTCGCATATTAATACCCTGAAATATGTTAGGGTTAAGTCTTGCTCTATTCTCAGAGCTGGTGACTCCATGGATGACTGGTAATCTCTACTTCAATCCAATGTAATTGATTTTCTGGTTACAGTTTTAAAGGATAATTTAATTCCCCTTACTTGCAAGTTCAAGAATTTAATTTGTGGTTCATCTGTCCATCTTAAAGATAATTATAGCTAATCAGCATTTTCAGTGTGCATATCGACTATCCTTTGTATCTGGATATGGGGCAAATGAATGAGGTAAACGTGATTCTGAAAAGTAAGTACAGTTTTCAGCATGACTTTATTCTTCTAATAAGAATGTTTTAAATACAGAGACTGATGGTAATAATAATAATGTTTAAACAAGTTTAGAGATTAAACATACAACAGGAGGACTATAGTTAATAAAATTGTATGGTATTTGAGATTTTTGTTAAATATAGTAGACTTGTCACAAAAAAGTAACTATGTCAGATTATAGATTTGTTCATTTGCTTTATTACAGTAACCTTTTTACTACCTCTGTGTTTCCTGTAACATCATGTTGTAAACCTCAAATATACACAATAAAATTTATCTTAAAAATGAATAAATTACATGGAAACACTGTTTTTATAATATAGGACAAGACTGAAAGACTGTTAGTGTTACTCATTCTAAGATAGATGATGTTATTATTCCAGCATTAAGTAGTTTTGTTAAAAATGTACCTTCTTCTTGGTAAACAAATGTGGTAGAACCCTATTGTGGAATATTTCAAATAACAAAGTTATTTTAAAATATAAATATGAAATGTTAGAAATTTCAATAACATGGAAATATATTAATTTGAGATACTATGTTTAACACTTTACCTGCAAATAAAATGTGTGGATATTTGGATATATAATTTGGATTTAAATTATATTCTCCATCTTACTAACTGGGTCTATGTTGGTAATATTTATTAGCATTAAGTTTTTTGAGATTAACATTTTTTAAAAATTTGAGATGGATCTCTCTCTCTGTCACCCAGACTGGAGTACAGTGGTGTGGTGCAATCTTGGCTCACTGCAACCTACGCCTCCCAGGCTCAGGTGATCCTCCTGCCTCAGCCTCCAGAGTAGCTGAGACCACAGGCACATGCCACCACACCAGGCTATTTTTTGTATTTTTTGTAGAGATGCAGTCTCCCTATGTGCCCAGGCTGGTCTTGAACTCCTGGGTTCAAAAGATCCACCCGCCTTGGCCTCCCAAAATGCTGGGATTACAGGTGTGAGCCACCACGCCTCACCTGCAGATTAGCATTGTTGGTAATCTCTCAGAAGTGGCTGTTGCAATGAGACCACGTGAAAGAATCCAGTGTATTTTCTCCATTGCTTCTTCACCCTCTCTGCTAAAAGCCGGTCATAAAGTGTGTTCACATCTCAGAGTGAAACTCTGAGGAAAGATTAATGCTTTAATTTCTGAGAAAAATCAGTAAAAATAAATAGAAAGCACTTTTAAAAAATGTGATCCAGTTGGGCAGCAGTTATATATGACAATTGAAATAGGAATAAGGAAATGATAAATGGAGTTTCAGAGATGCAGCTAGCATTAGCCTACATCACCCGAGCAATACAAATCAGAAGGCTTTTGAGCAATCCCTGACGTTTCAAATATTAGAACAATTAGCTTCAACTAATCTAAACTGTAGGATGTCATGCAAAGTAAAGGAAGAATAAAATAATGCACAAAACCCTTGTATGACTAAGTGATAAGAATTAACATCAGCGTAATGTGATAGATTAGACCCAATGAGTGGCAACGCAATGAACATCTCCTCCTCTCCTCCAGATAATTCCAGCCATCACATCACATTGCTTTTTATAATAAAATGGATTCGCCTTCTCTTTGTAGCCTGTCTTTCTCCATTTTTGTTCTTAGTTGTGACATTGGGTCTTTACTATCCTTTTCATGTTCTTTCACTTTGTCCTTTGTGTGTGTGTGTGTGATTTATGCCTATCTTAAAGAGTCCTATTCAGAACTGCCTCTTATTGTCTTCTAAAAAATGTTTTAGGACCTAATGCTAATCAGTGTATTGAACACGTGCCCTTGACTTGCTAACACTGAGGACTTAGCATCCAGTCACTGCTGTTATCGTAGACTCACAAACATTGTCCAGCCACAGAAATGATGGAGAGAAAAGAATCAATCATTTTTAAAGCTGAAATGTGACAGTGGTCATTTTCCATTTTGGTTTGTAAACTCAGCATTTTCGTAGAAGCTTCTTAAATTAGCCTTGAATTGATTTTTATTCAACCAGCTCCGCAATTTTTGTTTCCAGTCTCAATTCTTTTACTGACAGGTTTTCAAACGGGACTAAATTTATTTCAGTACTTTGTGACTCTCACCTGGAGGAGAAGTAAGGACCCCTGACATAGTCAGAAGTAACTTGCTTTGCATTTGAATTGCATGGAATCTATAAATATTTATCAACTTTTTAGAGTGAACAATTTCTAAAAACCACATGCAAAGGTTGATGTTGAACTCTAAACATATTGAAGCTCTGAGACTGTAGTGATCAATCTCAGCTGTGTGCGTGTGTGTGTGTGTGTGTGTAAACATGTGTGTATTTCTGTGATTTCACCTGGGAGTGAAATTTCTAGGTCACGGCATATGCATAGGCTAAGCACAGGAAATAGTGCCATATCTCTATTCACCATTGGTTAGCTTCCTTTATAAAGTGGCTGTTCAGATCTGTTGCCCGTTTTCTACGAGATTGTCTTATTTTTTTTAAAAAAACTTCATAAGAATTCTTTATATATTTCAGGTGAGTCCTTTTCATATAAATTTATTATAAGATCTTCGACCTCTCTGTGAGTTGATTGTACTTTTATATTGTTAATAGTGTCTTTGAATGGACACAAGTTATTAATTATAATATATTCCAGATTTTTATTTTTTTAATTTCGGTTTTTGATATGCTAAAATGTAGTTATGGGAAGAGAATATCAAGCAGCCTTAGGTTTGAATTCAGTACAATAGAGGTCGCATTTCTCTTTAATATAATCAAATCGTTTATCTTAATTACGCACTTCTCCCATCCTTGAGGCATCTTTTTCATGATTAGCCTAAGACGCCCCGAGTGTACTTTTCTATATCCAGTAGGTAAATCTTAGCGATCATTGACTGAGGTCAGAATTCAGATGGGATGTCTGGGGACAAGAGAATGTGATTATTCATCAGTGAACAACAGTTGATTTCTCTAAAATAGGCCTTAGCATGGTCAAACTAGAGACTCGCTCTGGCTTCAGTGTGTGAGAAGTCTAAATAGACTTGTTCTTTCTGCTGCTGCTACGACTGGGGCACGTTTTCACCCCGACTTTGGTTCAGGGAAAAGTGACTGAATTTTCTGCCCATGACACTGTCGCTTGCAACAGCTGCCTCTTTGAACCACGATAGTTCTTTGAACACAAGGAAGAATAGTCCTCTTCCTCCCCTCCTTTCCAGGACTTTGCTTAATGAAGAACATTGCGTGACAAACTTAGAGCTGGGCCTCCAGATTCCCTACCTTCTATGTTAACCAACAGCACTATTTCTGCAAGGCAAAGTTTTCCACCAGGAAGCGAACAGGGTTGACGGTCCAATGCTTGACATATAGAAGACAACTTTTTCCCTTCAATCTCCTGACTTGGTCCTGGGCCCAGCCTGCATGCCCTGTCACTATTCTGCCCCAAGTTAATTTGTGGTTGGGGCTTTGCCTGTTTTTCTTTGCCATAGTGTCAAAGTCAGGGAGTGTCCTTGTACTGTGCCAGGCAAATTTCTATAGCTTTGAATTTTAAAGAGAAGGTTGAGGATCTTGATTTCTTTATTTCTGTAAGGCCCCTGGGTGAGTGGGTGAGTTATGCAGTTGTTCCCAATTAATTCTCAATAATATTCAAGCACAGCACATGAATAATTTGCCATTAAAAATTTAAAGTGTAATCTCAAAGGTCTTTTTGCCCCAAAAATAGTGGAAAATTGGCATAGGAAAGAACCAGCTTCTACTCCATGACAATAACATCTGTCGCTTATAGTAATTTCCTGAGAATAATAAACATGAGGAAAGGGTTTGGTGCTGGGTCTCTACTCAGCACCCAGACAAATTATTTCGATGCAGGACCTCAATACCATTACATAAGTGGACAGGTTCAGTTAAACTCAATAAACACGGAAAGGTTGGGCATTTGTTTCACAAGATACTCAGTGTTTGTGAAGTCCTGAAATTCATTATATCTGATATAACATGGCAGGTAAATTGATAGAAAATTAATTGGAAGACAGTTCCAAACGTAATAGCTCAGTGGAAACATCCAGAATCAATTAACCAAACTGCAACTCATTTTAATTGGACACACTCTAACCCCGAAAAGGCACTGGAATCTTTAATTAAGCTTTCAAGCCCAGTCCTATTTACATTAGCCACGTTTTTCGAATAGTTACATCTGAAAATAAAGTTATTGACTTGATACCTAACAGTAAAGGAAAAATTCTAAATACATGTATGACACAACGGTTTGTGTCTAATTAGACATTATGTTTTCTGGTCATTTAGAGTGTAGCTTAAAACTATTTGGTTAGGTAAATAACAAAAGTACAGAATTAAGATGTCATGTTTTTAAAGTTGTGTACTGATTTCCTTCTCACTCTTACAAATATTATCTAAGCACATATTTCACATGTATATACATTTATTTTCTTCTGCTACTCACCCCACACTCTGACTTTCTTCTTTACTGTATATTTATTTTTATTATCTTGTGGTAATCTTGCGTTTCTCCATCTAAATTTATTACTAGAGCTTTTTGTCAGCAAGATTGATTTCATATAGTTTCATACCTTCAGTGCCCAGAAAGAGCTGCTAAATAAAGCTTGGAGAGCTGAAGTGCTGTTCAATCCAAAGATGAGCTGATGCATACAAGAAAATGGATAAGTCTTCTTTTACCAGATGGTGGTGTGAAGTGCAAAGAAAATTCCTTGGAATGGAAGGCTATCTGTGGGTCTGAATCCTGCCTCTGCCTCTAACTAAATGTGTTTATTCTAGTATTTCCTCAGATGGACCTGTGGACCAGTCTTTGAAATTCTCTATGCTCCTAGTTTCCCATCATCCAAAACAAACTAAACAAACACAAAAAAATCAGAACAGCTGGAAATGGACTTTAGTCAGTTGTTGGATCCCAAGTTATTTAGTTACGTTGTTACTGGCATAATGAGATAAGCCCCTGAGTTAGGGAGATTGTGCATGTTTCAGAGCAGCAAATGTATAACAATGTGACTTAATGTTCCTGTATACTGTAGACTGTATACCATGATTTAATGTGGGATAATACAAAGTAAATTAAATACACCAAGAACACACCTTTAATTCAGAGTTCACAGAATGTGGCCCCCCTGCAAAAAGTTCCTGTGCCAAAGTGAAAACCAAGATGTGAGCTGGACCTTACCCAGGGAAGAAATATCCAACAAGGACACCAAAAGAATCCTGGCCAAAGACTTTGAGCCCTGGGAGCTCACTGAGTTGAGTCAACAGAGTGGAAGAATAGGGAGGTGTGAAGATAAAGAAGTAGCAGCTCTGGTAAGGAAGAAAAAGAAAAATCCTGAGGATAAGGGCAGAAGAGAGACTTCAAGAATGGCAGGTCCTCAAAAAACTACAAATAGAACTACGATGTGATCCAGCAATCTCAGTAATGGGCATTTATCCAAAGAGAAGAAAATCAGTGTATTGAAAAGACAGCTGCACCCCTAAGTTTATTGCAACACTATTGACAATAGCCAAGATGTGGAATCAACCCAGGTGTCCAATAACAAATGAATCGATTAAAAAAGTGGTGTATATATGTAATGGAATACAATTCAGGCATAAAAAAAGAATAAAATCCTGTCACTCACAGCAACATGGATGGAACTGAAGGGCATTATGTTTAGTGAAATAAACCAGGAACAGAAAGTTAAACACAGCATGATATCACTCATATAAGGAAGCTAAGGAAAGGGTGATCTCAGAAGTAAAAAGTAGAACAGAGGATACTAGAAGATGGGAAGGGTACGGGGAAGGGGCACAGAGATTTGTTAAAGGATATACTATTACAGCTAGACAGGAGGAAAAAGCTCTAGTGTTGTATGCCACTGTAGAATGACTATAGTTTACAATAATATGTAGTTTCAAATAACTAGGAAGATATTGAATGTTCCCAACACTAAAAAATGATAAATGTTTGAGGTGATGGTGATGCTAACTACTCTGATCTGATCACTACATATCATGTATATCACAACATTATGTACCCCATAAATATGAACAATTATTATGTGTCTATTAATTTTTACAACAGAACAACAAAAAGGAATAAACAACTCAATTGGGCACCCATATTAAAAATCTTAAAAAAAATGGCAGAAGTAAATGTAAATGTAGGAGGAATTAAACAAGAAGATTTCCAGGCATTCCAAAACTCTGTGATGAAATTAACTCCATGCCTACCATGCCCACTTATGACAATGGCAATATGTTGACACTCTCTAGATTTATAAATAGATTTATAAATAGAACAGCCAACACCCTTAAGGCCTTGGCATCCTTCACTGAGGAGAAACCAGGTATGTAAATGGAAACATTTTGAATAGACATTTAAATACAGCAATTTGGATATAGTTATAGCTATGAATCTGAATTCTGAATAGTGTTAGCGTCTGTAAGTCCAGAATTCTCAGGAATTCTTTGAGGTTCCTTTTCATAGTCTTTCATTATTTGCAAAGCAATAATTAGTTTATTAGAAATGTTCATTAAATTCAGGCCTCATTCTCAGTCTCAGAGACCCAGGCATCTCTGTGGGGCAAAAGGGGTCCCCCTTTACCCTTGAAGCACTATGCCCATTTCTCCCATTTCTATGTATATTGTGGTTTAACAAATGAATGGATGGATTTCATAGTTATAACACAGAAATTATTTGTCTACCACTGTTCTTTGTGCTGGATATACAGTAGCAGTTGAAGTAGCCCTTGTTGAATGAAGGCTAGGTTAAGGAGCTACCTAAATGATTTGGAAGAAACGAAGTGAACATGTTTTAGGAAAAGAGAATTTATATGTAAAGAGTACATACAAGGTCCTGGTGATGAGACACCATCATTTATCCAAAGATGGAGCTTCTTTTTAGAGGCCTCATAACCATCTAATTGCCTCTCAATAGAATTGCCAGGTTATTTAGGTTAGGGTACTCTTTTCCCGCTTCAAGTTCTGAGCATTAACTTAAGAGTATTCCTGGACACAAATTTATGTATGAATCTACCCAGGGCTTACACTTCTATCAGGGTAGTGCTTATACAATGATGGTCTAGTGATCATCTGAATTAGAATCTCCTGCAAGCTTTGTTAACTGTTGAGATTCACAACCCTATTTTTGGACCACAGAACCAGTATTTCTTGGAGCAAGCTACTGAGTCTATTTATTGGAAGCTCTCCATGTGATTATGTGTTACCCATATTTCTTAAAGTTTGAGAACCTCTACCTTAGAATAATAGGGTCTGATTCCAACCCAACATTGTAGACCTCTTCAAGGGTGACTTGATAAGTACATATGGTTATGTATTCAATAAACGTTACCGTTACATCACTTATTTCTGTATCGATCCCCTTTTGCAATTTTGTTAAGAATCTTTCCAAGCATAAAACACTGAACACTAGACTAACCTTTAGAAAAACAATCACTGGGAAATATGTCAGCCAAAAACAAATAATCTGGCATTCAATTACCATCTTTTCAATGAATGGATAACAACCAAAGGACCATATCAATGCACCAGCAGAAGATCTCAAGGACTCCTTCATATTTCTCACAAAGTTAAAACTGTACCAGAATCAAGATCAGGTTTAAATATGAAGGACAAACCACACTTACCCAGCAATATATACTTGTTCAAATTCCCAGAAAGTAGTTTCTACATTAAAATAACGATACATGTCACTGTTATTTTCAATGAGAGTACTGTATGACCTCTATTTTATTCCTCAATTTAAAGATCAATAAATATTTTTTAGAAAAAAAAGTAACATATTCAACTTTTAAAAAAATTGAATTAAAGTTGTATCTTTCTTGGAGTCTATATTTGACCATGAGTTGTGTTTCCAAAATTATATTTGCTCATCCATTTTTTTTTGCCGTTCTCTGTAAGGCCTCAGTTTTGTTTGGTCTTTAAATCCTGAATAAAACACCTAGGAACATGTTTCCATTTGCAGTATTTCCCTTTTAGGTGGAACGGCCACCAGACAGAGAGGCTTTCTGGGCTGCATTCGGTCTCTGCAGTTGAATGGGATGACCCTGGATTTGGAAGAAAGAGCCCAGGTGACTCCAGAAGTGCAGCCAGGTTGTAGGGGACATTGCAGCAGCTATGGGAAGTTATGCCGCAATGGAGGGAAATGCAGAGAAAGACCCATTGGGTTCTTTTGTGACTGCACTTTCTCTGCATACACAGGGCCATTCTGCTCAAATGGTAAGTGTGGCATGGAAGACTGTAAGAGGAAAATTTATTCAATGTGAATTAAATGTCTGGCAGTTCTTTTCTTTGCAGCTATTTGAAACAAAAAAAATTCAATTTCCGAATTTCTTTGGCAAAGTATCTATTGAATGTAAAGAATGAGTACAAGAACCTGGTGATAAGACAGCATCATATATTCAAAGATGGAGCCCATCATATTTCATTACTTAAATATTTGACTCATTTATGAAAAACTAGTGTTTGTTGATGGTAAATCCATTAATAGTCACCTTTATGTATTTTAAAGTGTTAGTTGCTCAATCTGCTTTTTTCTACCTAGTGTTGATGCTCTTAAATAATATGGCTGTCAGCAACCTGCCCCATGGGGCAATTCTTTATTTTAAAATCATTTAAAGCATTACTTTTTGTTTTATTTGAGACTGAGTCTCACTCTGTCACTCTGTCACCCAGGCTGGAGTGCAGTGGCGCAATCTCGGCTCACTGCAACCTCCACCTCCCAGGTTCAAGCGATTCTCCTGCCTCCGCCTCCCGAGTAGCTGGGCTTACAGGAGCCCACCACTATGCCCAGCTAATTGTTGTATCTTTAGTAGAGATAGTGTTTCACCATGTTGCCCAGGCTGGTCTCAAATTCCTGACCTCAAGTAATCTGCCCACCTGAGCCTCCCAAAGTGCTGGGATTACAGACATGAGTCCCCATGCCCGGCCCTGTTACTATTATATTTGTTGAAGATATTCAACAATGCAAGGATATTTAAGATGCATTGTTTTTTATTTGAGTTTTTGAGACATAGTTTTTCCAGAAATATAGACAATATACCATTAAATATTGATGCATTACAAAAATAGACACACTTATACATTAATCATACATTTTATTGTATGATATGTTGAATATCTGCTGGTGAAATAAAATAGTAGAATACCTTTCAGCTTCTCTCATTATCTGATATGCCTCATGGAAGAAGAAAAGAACAGTTGTAGGATTAAGTGTTCTGGACAGACTTCCATGAATATACAAACATTTATTACTCTTTCATAGTTCCTCATAGAAGACTGACATCCAATTTAAATTCAACTACTTTATTTAAAGTGTCTCTTGGCTATTGAACCTTTTCCTGAAGGAGGCTAACAAAACTTGGCTCCAGATTAAAACAACTCCTGACTTACAAAGAAAGCATGAGGATGAGTTAATAAAAAGTTGGCCAAATGCTCTTTTCAAGTCATCTGCTTTTCTCAGGAATAATCTATAATTTACAAATCAACTTGTGATCATAATCATATACTGCTGTTACCATTCTAGGACACTTTTCATGTTTAAAGTGATAATTAAGACCACTTCATTAAAATAACATGTCTTCGTTTTCTGGATATAAATAATTTCCAGTTCATCTTGCTAAGTGTAACCGTAAATGTTACTCTGTATGCACATATTATATTGAATATAAAATGCATGTTATAGATAATAAAATAATGAAACAATAAAAAACTCTAAAATGTCGAGGGAGCCTAAACATTACTGTATGATCCAGTAAGTATCATCTACAACTTGTATTCAGTAACCAGTCCTTTTCAGTAATGGAGAGAAGCAGATTCAGGGATTTAAAAGTAGTTATTTCTTCTGCCATCTTCTTCATTTTCATACATATGTATTTGGTGTGTGTGTGAGAGAGAGAGAGGAAGACAGAGAGAATTTGGGATATTAATGTCATACCAGGAAAATACTACACTTTTGTAAAATGATTTAAAAGAGGTTGGTTAGTTCTGTTGATCCTGTTTCCCTGTATCATGTTAATACTAGACTTAGCTTTCTTTTTATAGTACACAATAACTATGAGAAAATGTTTAGACATAAAGGAAAATTTCTGCCTCTCGATCCTGGGAAAGAAGAGAGTCTCTCAAACATCCTTCCTTCCTAACTATTTTGTAGATAGGATGCCCTAGACTTCCTTTAAGATACACTTCATTTAAGATTGTATTATCTGCAATATAATAGATGGGAGTTAAAATTTAAATAAAAAAGTAGATGATCAAGGAGATAGAAGACAAGCCTGGTTTGTGTTTGAACTCAGATAAGAAAGCATTTAACTTTCAACTGTAAAATTATACTAGTGCATTAATTATATGTCATTTTAACAGAAAGCCATTTCAAAGATCATTATGAAAGCTCTATTAACTTACTTTATTATTTGATTCTAGTTTGGGGTTGGTTCTTCTATCTATGCAATTCATTATTTAAAGAAACTAAAATATAATTATTGTAACTAAAACAAGATCCTTGTACTTAAAATTTTTAACAAAAAATATATATATATTATTTCAGAGATTTCTGCATATTTTGGATCTGGCTCATCCGTGATATACAATTTTCAAGAAAATTATCTTTTAAGTAAAAACTCCAGCTCCCACGCTGCTTCATTTCATGGTGATATGAAGCTGAGCAGAGAAATGATCAAATTTAGTTTCCGAACAACGCGAACACCAAGCTTGCTGCTTTTTGTGAGCTCCTTTTACCAAGAATACCTTTCTGTGATCATTGCCAAAAATGGTGAGTTCTTTTTAGATGAGAGAGAGAAAATTAAATTAGAACACTAGCTCTGTAATAATATGGATCATTCTTGTGTTCTGGCTTCTCAAGCTACAAACAGAAAAATGGAGTGTGCCTGTTTTTTGTATTCATATTTTTAGTACTATCCTATAAGTATAATCTAAAAGGATTATTTAAAATGATTAAGATGCCCTTATCTCTTTATGATTTTGATAATTTTACATATTCAATGTATAATTTTATTTATATAAAATATTTATTATGTTATTGTTAGAAGCTCCTTGACTATTCCATATGAATATCAATATTTGTTTCATAGTTCATTTTGAAATAAGGTGTCTTGTTGTATGTAAGTATTTCCTGCAAATCAAAGTAAAGAAACATTAAGGGAGTGTTAATAAACCAGCATTTTGAGTAAGAATATGTCCACAAGATGACCTTTCAGTTGTACTTTTAGTTAAAAAAATCTGCATGGGAAAAAAATGTTATATCCATGCAGTGTTAAGGGAATGTAGATTAAGAAATGTGTTTCCTACAGAAAACCATTTACTGCTATTTTTCTCTTTCCCACATCTGGATTAAAGGTAAAAATTTTGGAAATAACTTCTCTGGATAAGAAAAGCAAACATATAAACATGTGACTATATCATTTCAACTGATTCAAATATATCCCAAGGGTACTGTACTGAACACCAAAATAAAAATAAGATTGTTCGATAAGTGTATTTATTCTTACTGTGCATTTTGAGCTTGAAGCTTATTTATGTATTAGGGCATTTTCTTTGTCAAATTGAAAGATATCCTGTGAAATAAGTTAACTGACATCTCTGCAGGCACTTAAATGAGTAGTACTAATTCTGATGTTAAATTTGGCTTAAAATCATTCATCTTACCATTATTTCATTTCAAAGTCTATGACCATGACTACTTGGACATATTTCTTCTATTTAGTAAAACTACATTTGTGTTTAATAATTTCATTAATTGTTGTATTTCCAGAGTGTGAGATATATTTTTTAAATATAGGAACAGAATATTATTGCAATATTAAGCAATAGGTTGGCATTTCAGAAATACTTAATATTATTATTATTATTTTTTTTATTATTATACTTTAAGTTTTAGGGTACATGTGCACATTGTGCAGGTTAGTTACATATGTATACATGTGCCATGCTGGTGCGCTGCACCCACTAACTCGTCATCTAGCATTAGGTATATCTCCCAATGCTATCCCTCCCCCGTCCCCCCTCCCCACCACAGTCCCCAGAGTATGATATTCCCCTTCCTGTGTCCATGTGATCTCATTGTTCAATTCCCACCTATGAGTGAGAATATGCGGTGTTTGGTTTTTTGTTCTTGCGATAGTTTACTGAGAATGATGGTTTCCAATTTCATCCATGTCCCTACAAAGGATATGAACTCATCATTTTTTATGGCTGCATAGTATTCCATGGTGTATATGTGCCACATTTTCTTAATCCAGTCTATCATTGTTGGACATTTGGGTTGGTTCCAAGTCTTTGCTATTGTGAATAATGCCGCAATAAACATACGTGTGCATGTGTCTTTATAGCAGCATGATTTGTAGTCATTTGGGTATATACCCAGTAATGGGATGGCTGGGTCAAATGGTATTTCTAGTTCTAGATCCCTGAGGAATCGCCACACTGACTTCCACAATGGTTGAACTAGTTTACAGTCCCACCAACAGTGTAAAAGTGTTCCTGTTTCTCCACATCCTCTCCAGCACCTGTTGTTTCCTGACTTTTGAATGATTGCCATTCTAACTGGTGTGAGATGATATCTCATAGTGGTTTTGATTTGCATTTCTCTGATGGCCAGTGATGGTGAGCATTTTTTCATGTGTTTTTTGGCTGCATAAATGTCTTCTTTTGAGAAGTGCCTGTTCATGTCCTTCGCCCACTTTTTGATGGGGTTGTTTGTTTTTTTCTTGTAAATTTGTTTGAGTTCACGGTAGATTCTGGATATTAGCCCTTTGTCAGATGAGTAGGTTGCGAAAATTTTCTCCCATGTTGTAGGTTGCCTATTCACTCTGATGGTAGTTTCTTTTGCTGTGCAGAAGCTCTTTAGTTTAATTAGATCCCATTTGTCAATTTTGGCTTTTGTTGCTATTGCTTTTGGTGTTTTGGACATGAAGTCCTTGCCCATGCCTATGTCCTGAATGGTAATGCCTAGGTTTTCTTCTAGGGTTTTTATGGTTTTAGGTCTAACGTTTAAATCTTTAATCCATCTTGAATTGATTTTTGTATAAGGTGTAAGGAAGGGATCCAGTTTCAGCTTTCTACATATGGCTAGCCAGTTTTCCCAGCACCATTTATTAAATAGGGAATCCTTTCCCCATTGCTTGTTTTTCTCAGGTTTGTCAAAGATCAGATAGTTGTAGGTAAGCGGCGTTATTTCTGAGGGCTCTGTTCTGTTCCATTGATCTATATTTCTGTTTTGGTACCAGTACCATGCTGTTTTGGTTACTGTAGCCTTGTAGTATAGTTTGAAGTCAGGTAGTGTGATGCCTCCAGCTTTGTTCTTTTGGCTTAGGATTGACTTGGCGATGCGGGCTCTCTTTTGGTTCCATATGAACTTTAAAGTAGTTTTTTCCAATTCTGTGAAGAAAGTCATTGGTAGCTTGCTGGGGATGGCATTGAATCTGTAAATTACCTTGGGCAGTATGGCCATTTTCACGATATTGATTCTTCCTACCCATGAGCAAGGAATGTTCTTCCATTTGTTTGTATCCTCTTTTATTTCCTTGAGCAGTGGTTTGTAGTTCTCCTTGAAGAGGTGCTTCACATCCCTTGTAAGTTGGATTCCTAGGTATTTTATTCTCTTTGAAGCAATTGTGAATGGGAGTTCACTCATGATTTGGCTCTCTGTTTGTCTGTTGTTGGTGTATAAGAATGCTTGTGATTTTTGTACATTGATTTTGTATCCTGAGACTTTGCTGAAGTTGCTTATCAGCTTAAGGAGATTTTGGGCTGAGACGATGGGGTTTTCTAGATAAACAATCATGTCATCTGCAAACAGGGACAATTTGACTTCCTCTTTTCCTAATTGAATACCCTTTATTTCCTTCTCCTGCCTGATTGCCCTGGCCAGAACTTCCAACACTATGTTGAATAGGAGTGGTGAGAGAGGGCATCCCTGTCTTGTGCCAGTTTTCAAAGGGAATGCTTCCAGTTTTTGCCCATTCAGTATGATATTGGCTGTGGGTTTGTCATAGATAGCTCTTATTATTTTGAAATATGTCCCATCAATACCTAATTTATTGAGAGTTTTTAGCATGAAGGGTTGTTGAATTTTGTCAAAGGCTTTTTCTGCATCTATTGAGATAATCATGTGGTTTTTGTCTTTGGCTCTGTTTATATGCTGGATTACGTTTATTGATTTGCGTATGTTGAACCAGCCTTGCATCCCAGGGATGAAGCCCACTTGATCATGGTGGATAAGCTTTTTGATGTGCTGCTGGATTCGGTTTGCCAGTATTTTATTGAGGATTTTTGCATCAATGTTCATCAAGGATATTGGTCTAAAATTCTCTTTTTTGGTTGTGTCTCTGCCAGGCTTTGGTATCAGAATGATGCTGGCCTCATAAAATGAGTTAGGGAGGATTCCCTCTTTTTCTATTGATTGGGATAGTTTCAGAAGGAATGGTACCAGTTCCTCCTTGTACCTCTGGTAGAATTCGGTTGTGAATCCATCTGGTCCTGGACTCTTTTTGGTTGGTAAACTATTGATTATTGCCACAATTTCAGCTCCTGTTATTGGTCTATTCAGAGATTCAACTTCTTCCTGGTTTAGTCTTGGGAGAGTGTATGTGTCGAGGAATGTATCCATTTCTTCTAGATTTTCTAGTTTATTTGCGTAGAGGTGTTTGTAGTATTCTCTGATGGTAGTTTGTATTTCTGTGGGATCGGTGGTGATATCCCCTTTATCATTTTTTATTGCGTCTATTTGATTCTTCTCTCTTTTTTTCTTTATTAGTCTTGCTAGCGGTCTATCAATTTTGTTGATCCTTTCAAAAAACCAGCTCCTGGATTCATTAATTTTTTGAAGGGTTTTTTGTGTCTCTATTTCCTTCAGTTCTGCTCTGATTTTAGTTATTTCTTGCCTTCTGCTAGCTTTTGAATGTGTTTGCCCTTGCTTTTCTAGTTCTTTTAATTGTGATGTTAGGGTGTCAATTTTGGATCTTTCCTGCTTTCTCTTGTGGGCATTTAGTGCTATAAATTTCCCTCTGCACACTGCTTTGAATGCGTCCCAGAGATTCTGGTATGTTGTGTCTTTGTTCTCGTTGGTTTCAAAGAACATCTTTATTTCTGCCTTCATTTCGTTATGTACCCAGCAGTCATTCAGGAGCAGGTTGTTCAGTTTCCATGTAGTTGAGCGGCTTTGAGTGAGAACTCAGGATTAAGAATCTCACTCAAAGCCGCTCAACTACATGGAAACTGAACAACCTGCTCCTGAATATTATTTTTTAAGTGAGAGGCAAGTGCAGAGATTTGCATATGCTTAATCTGAGTTGATGTTAAATTAAAAGATTTGCAGGAAAGAGAGTGCTTGTGTGCAACATACTTGGTCATGATTTTGCAAATACATTATTGCAATTTCGCTTGGAAACTGACTCTTGGGGATTATAAAAAGGTATCTTCCAATTTTTCCCTCGAAATGAATAAATAGCAACAAAAAATGACTCTGATTTTTAAGTAAGCCGCTCTCAAAGTACGATTTTTACTAAAAGAATCACAATTTTTCCCCACTCTAGGAAGTTTGCAGATCAGGTACAAGTTAAATAAATATCAAGAGCCTGATGTTGTTAACTTTGATTTTAAAAACATGGCTGATGGACAACTTCACCACGTAATGATTAACAGAGAAGAAGGAGTGGTCTTTATAGAGGTAATGTAGTAAATTCAGCAGAAGCAATCATTTAAATGACTCTCCAGCATGAAGGATCTCAAGCAGAAATTTGATAATGAACACAATAAGCAGAGACACTTTCATTGGTCTTCTTCTGCAGATAATAGACCTCAAATGTAGTCAGGATTCTTTTAAGCAATACGATTTTGTTCATTATATTATTAACATCAGATACTTTAAATGCCAATCTTTTCTAACTTGTTTCTGCTCAGAAGGAAAATGATGTCATAGTGTGCTACTGGTAGGACCATTGCTATGCTAATGAAACCGGTTTACTTTAGATAAATGCAGTAATAAATCTATCAGAAAATAATGATTGTAATATCAGAATTTTTGTTAATGATATGAGTCACAGCAAAGAAAGTGGAATTATTCATGGAGCCAGTTTTTGAAGAAAAGCACTAATAATTTTTTGGTTCTCTGCCTAGAAGAAAATTTCTTAGCTGCCTACCTCAAATAAAAATACCAAGTAAAAGTGTTAAGGTGAAAAATAACCTTTTGTATCTTTTTGTTGGCTTCATCAATTTTGGATTCCTTATCCAGTGGAGAAAAATAAAATGATACAAGGGGATAGAAGGTAGGGTGCACTGGCATCTGAGGGTAGTAGAGAAATAATACTAATATTATATTATATATTAATAATTATATTATATAATAACACTTAGAAAAACCTTTCTAAGTGGCTAAGCTTTTAAATTTTGTTTTTTTCTAAATGTTTGGGGCCATGCTAACAACTGCTTAATGTATCTTTTTCTCTTGTCCTCTGTTGCTTCCTGTCTTCTCAACAAAACGTCATCCATTTGGATGTTTTTATCTTGTGTAATAATTTTGTAGATTGACGACAATACAAGGAGACAAGTTCACCTGTCATCAGGCACAGAATTCAGTGCAGTCAAATCTCTGGTATTGGGCAGGATTTTAGGTAAGTGAAAGAAACAACCTTTCCCCTAACCATGCTAATCATGATACATAAGCATGGATCAGAAAAGTCATATTACACACACCCACTTCGTCATGGGAAAGGAAATCCCTTGCCTATTTTGATTATGAAGTGAGTGATAATCAAGACAGAGGCATATGCAGGCATGAGTAGGGGCGTCCTGTGTGATGAGCAAGCATCTTCCTTTGATGGTAAGGTCACTCTGGTCTCAGTCCTGTCTCAATAAAGTATAATGAAATATGGTATTATTCTCACATTTCAAAAATATTAAATAATTGAAAATAAAAAATAGCAAAGTATGTATTAATTAGGTGCCAAATATACAAACTTTCCTCTAATGATAAAACTAAGATTAGATTTAAAAAATGGAAGAAGAATGCAATTACTTTTTCTTCTAGTTAGTTAATATGCTTCAGGTTATGACTTGGATTCTATTTGCCTTGTTGCAGTGTTGCCCTTGGCAGCCACGCTTGCTCAGATGCAGTCTAAATGCCTTATAATTCTTATTTATTTCCATCAATTACCTTTAATTACAGCACTGGAGTAGAAATGCACTGTTGCCATTTTAACATCAGAATATGTTTGCATTTTTTTACACTTGCCAACAAGGATTAAATTGAAAAGTAAATTTTAATAGATATTTCTTTTTTAGTTATACATTAATCATTTAAGAGTATTGGAATTTCACCTTATTTGAGGAGAGGGGGGCTCTTGTAGCCTAATTTTTATTCCTACTCTGGTATTTGACACTAATCTGAAATATTTTGTCCAAGATAGTAAATGGAATTTTATTTTTTGACCTCTGCAGTTATTTGTACCTCAATTAATCATTCCTTATGTTGCCTGTAGCTAATCTCAGAATCTTGAGAATGTTTGATTAAACCCATAGGTGAATGATCAAAATATTGGCCCCTGAGAAGGTTAATAGTTCAGCAAATAAATATTTATAGGCTTTCAAGTACTATGATGAGCACCAAGATTATGTGTTCTTATTCTCCAAACAAACAGGGGAAATACCATGAATTGCAATGTTCTTCCATTATCTATAGTGGACAGAAAAATATATGTGCAAAGTACTTCTTAGATGTTTGGAAGCTTAACTGAAAAATTCCAAGGGAGTCTCACAGTGTTATTACATAAATCCAGCTATTTAAGACTGACATGTGTATCATTTGCTCTAAGAATATGTATATAGCCAATAACATATTTAGCATGAAATGACGATTCTACTTTATTCCGTTGATTCAAATCTTGTCCCCTGATGTATAATTAACAGATAAGACAGTGTGCACTCTTAAGTCTGTGCACATAGGTATTAGCTTTAGACAAAACTTCAGATGCATAGAAAAACATGGCTAGGCTCTCCCTTTGTTAAAAACAAAAGAGAATATATTTAGTTATTTCATATTTAGTATTGGGAAATATTTATATCTATTTCAGGCCACTGTGGAGGTAAGAACATTAGTGTCTAGGAGACTATTCAGCTCTGGGTATGTAACTATCTAGCTCTGCCTATTTAGCTTTGGATATGTGACTAAGGTATTTCTGAACATTATTTTTTAATAACATCAGAGGGTCTTATTCCATGTATAGCTATGGCATAGCGTAGGAAGCCAAAGAGAATTGTAAAAGTCTAAACAAACAAGCAGCAACAAAAACAAAGCCTCAACTGTTTTAACTGTGGGACCCATCTACTTCCCTACAGATGGCTCTCAGCTTTAGGGGAGGTAAGCGTGCAGGTGGCTGGGAAAGGGATGAGAGCCCCAGAGAGACCCAGGATGAGGCAAAGATGTAGGGATCATAGGGTGGAGCCCCAACCTCTGCAATGAGGCAATCTGTCTAAAAACCTCTTTGCTGAACATCAGGCTCACAGAAGACTCAGCTCCTTATTCTGTCCTCACTTAAGCCTACCTGCGCACATAACTATTGTTATTTACAGAATTAAAAATATGTGCAACTGTGATTTGGAAGAGTCCTCGTCCCCCAAACTCTACATTAGTACCGTAGATGCCATTAATTAGTGGAATCATAAGCTGATACTATGTCAAGATGTCAAGAAGAAATATTAAGTAGGTTTTCTGTGCAAGATATTATACCACTGTGAGTAGAAATGTATTCAATATATTATAAAACAATTGGGAAGCTGATTTTCATCCTATAAGGAGGATTGTATTAACCAAACAGTAGAATAACATTCACTATATAAATTCTCATTTCCCTTTTTGTAAATGAATAAGGGAGATTCCTATAGAATTAAAGATGTTAAGGTTTTTACTCAAGAGTTGCATATTATCCAAATATGCATATCATATATGCTGAAAAGTGAAAGTCCAAACTGAGCAATGAACTTTATGGTCTCAGTCAACTAACTCTCCTAAAAGTATAAGTGATAATTTATTTGGCATATGTCTAAGGTATGGATCTTGATTAGGGACTAATCATTTGTAATTCAAAGGAAACCCATAACTTGTGGTCAAATT
The DNA here is from genome assembly GCF_029289425.2 of Pan paniscus. Classification (NCBI taxonomy): domain Eukaryota; kingdom Metazoa; phylum Chordata; class Mammalia; order Primates; family Hominidae; genus Pan; species Pan paniscus. The sequence goes on from NC_073267.2 coordinate 86,263,417, forward strand.
TTGTGTGGTATATGAATTTATAGCAACATGTTACATAGTATATTCTTATATTTTAATGCAGTATATTCATAGTGAAATAGATCAACAAGAGTTATTAATATTTCAAAGAGAATTGTTCTGTTTTGAAGTCACTTACTGTGTTAGCCCAGGTCCTCCAAACAACAGCTGTGAAGACAGGATTAAGCATATGAGGATTTTATTAAGGGAACAATCATGTAAGAGAAAATGTGAAGGAGCTGGCTAAGGCAGACAGGACCGTTAGATGTCCATGACACTCTGTCTACAGGGATGGAGAAAGAGAGGGAAAATTAGACAGAAGCACAGAAGTGTCTCAGACCAATGTGCAGTCTAAGAAAGATTTAGCAAAATACTCAGGGAGCCATTGAGTTAAAGTCAGCCTCCAGAGGAGTCCCTTGTTTGCCAGGGATAAGCCTGTCTTGGAATGCCTGCTGTGACCTGCCACTGGCTGGTGGCAGTCCTTGGGAATCATGGCCTTGGTACAATTGTGCATGAGGATGGATTTCAGAGCGCAGCAGTGGGGACCCTTAGTCAATTAATCTCCCTGTAGTTCGTGGTCTTTGAGGCACACTCTCACGTTTCTGCACTTATCAAATATGTTTTGCATTTTTGTAAGCCCAGGTGACTCCTTGATTCATATATTAAGTACATACCTTGTGATCACCTACCATGTAAACAGAGAACGCCACTCAACAAGGTAGACGTTACATCTGCCCTTACAGAGCTTATGGCAGTGGGGATTTCGATAATCATGATAACAAAATGTGCCTTTGTATCGACATGAGTGTAATGTGCCCCAATATTGCTTTAGATAAAGTAGTCCCAAATTACCCTCCAAATTAAAATATATTAAAATTCTTCTGTTTTTATAATGTCTGGATATTTCTTCTAAGGGAGTAGCATATAAACATTGCCTTTTTTTTTTTTTAGAGTTGTAATTTGCTTGCAATTACAACAAGCGGCTTAAGTATATAACTATCCCATGCTTTTTCAGGTGGAAAAAGAGATATAAAGGAAATATTTTCCCTCTCTTGAATTTTTCCAGTACTCATTTCTTAAATCTAGAAAACATTCTAGGGGTAATTTTGAATTGCTGACCCTGTTAAAAAACATTACTAGCAGATATTGAGAAAGGTGGGTGAATTTTAAGAAACAGTATCGAACTGTACTCTGATGACATGGTAACCATTTCTAACTACTTGTTACAATTAAAATATAGAAGTACTTAATAACTTTGGCAATAATAATATATTGAAAGTTTAGAGCTATAGTGGGAAGATAAAGGTTTTAGTTAAACAGCTGAGTTCAGATCCTCCCATAATCAGCAGACTACTTTGCATTTGCTTTTTATATTAAATTTTACTGTAAAATTAAGCTCTTGAGTTCTATTCCTGGACACTTTTATATGTTAGATTAGTTTTATGATTTGTTTAGGTAAAAACTGAGAGATTATTTTCACTCTTTCTCAGCATATAGCTTTTCTATATTAGATATGATGGTCCATAATAATCATTTCTCTTTTTTGGGGCTGCAGAGCCAAGATGTACTCTCAAATTACTGCAGTGGAGATTTAGGCCAGATGTAAATAAAGTGTGTAGACAGCAAGGAAAAGGAAGTCTACTCAATCTCCTCTGAAGAGCTTTAAGAGAAATCTCCAATGTATCAGAAATTCTTTATGTAAAACTTGCTTCAGTGCTCAGAGGTGAGGCAAAAGGTGACCTAGGTAAATTAAGGGAACTGTGATTTTATAAATATATCATGAAATAACTTTCAAAATAATGGATTGGTTATTTTAAAAGCATGTTTTAAAAGGAAAGTGCAAGTTAGAGCAAGAAAAGTAAAATCAAAATCTATCTTACAATCTTTTAAAAAAATGTATCAGGTTCATTGATTTTTAATTTTTTAAATAATTAAAATGTCATAGACTGTCTTCAGTGCGTAGCAAGACTTTCTTCTTGTGAAGGCTTTAGTTGATTCCAGAGGGTTAGCCATACTGTATTGAGCTGACCATACCTAGAAGCTTATTCTCGTAATCATAATACATGAAAGTAGATCAGAGGTGTCATGTTCCAAATCCAAAAAGTATTCATGACGTTGAAAGAATCACATTACCTGATTTTAATAGTAGAACAAATGATAACTTGGAAGTTGAGATTTTGTCAGAAGCACGTATAGTCATAGGCAGGTGGTCCCCGTGGGGTGGGCAAGTGTATTCCTCTGACAATGATGTCACCTGCAAAGCTTTTTATTTGGCAGCCAAGCATAATAACACATAGAGCTCTACTTACACTTAAAAAAATACCAAATGATAAAAGCAAGAGTCACCAATCCAAAATTATATATTTTCAGGTGCCTCAAATCTACAAACCTTCATACAATGATAAAACAAGATTTTCAAAAATAAAAAGGAGAAAGGGATTGTTTATTTCTTTAATTACTAACATGCCTTAAAAGGTACCCAGCCAGGCACAGTGGCTCACGCCTGTAATCCTAGCACTTTGGGAGGCCGAGGTGGATGGATCACAACGTCAGGAGATTGAGATCATCCTGGCTAACACGGTGAAGCCCCATCTCTACTAAAATACAAAAATTAGCCAGGCATGGTAGCATGCGCCCGCAGTCTCAGCTACTCAGGAGGCTGAGGCAGGGGAGTCGCTTGAACCCGAGAGGCGGAGGTTGCGGTGAGCTGAGATTGTGCCATTGCACTCCAGCCTGGTGACACAGCAAGACTCCATTTCAAAAAAAAAAAGAAAAACTAAAAAGTGCCCACACCAGGAATAAGTAAAAAATAAAGCCCCGATTAGGCACTGATGCTAATATGTGAGTGAATTTATTAAAGAATAGTCATCCATGTAAGGATGAGAAAGGAAGGGATTGGCTGGGGTGTGAACATGGAACCTGTGAAGTGGAGAGAGGGCACTATGCGGCCACAACAAGGAGATACTGCAAGATCAGTATGATCAGGGGTTCCTAAACCACGGGCCACGGACAAGTACTGCGCTGCACAGCAGTAGGTGAGTGGCAGGCAGGCAAGCAAGCGAAGCTTCATCTGTATTTACAGCTGCTCCTCATTGCTTGCATTACCACCTGAGCTCTGCCTCCTGTCAGATCAGCCACAGCATTAGATTCTCATAGGAGTGAGAACCCTACTGTGAACTGCACATGTGAGGGATCTGGGTTGTGTGCTCATTATGAGAATCTAATGCCTGATGACCTGTCACCAACTCCCATCACCCCCAGATGGGACCGTCTAGTTACAGGAAGAGAAGCTCAGGGCTCTCACTGATTCTACATTATGGCCAATTGTATAATTATTTCATTATATATTACAATGCATAATAGAAAGTGCACAATAAATGTAATGCACTTGAATCATCCCAAAGCCATCCCCCCACTCCCATCTGTGGAAAACCTGTTTTCCTTGAAACTGGTCCCTGGTGCCAAAAAGGTTGGGGACCACTGAGGCTGATGATATTCCAAAGGACTAATCAGAATCAGAGCAGAGAAATTTGAATGCTACCAGCATTGTCTGTTAAATGTAATGGGGTGTTAGAGATGATTCTCATGCCATCATAGTACAATTTAATATTATTACATAAAAATTATCCCCCTTGCTTGATATCTGCTTCTAATGCTTGCTAATGGTGATTGGAGTGAAAAATTGTCACTATAGTTCATCCTCATTTGTAGAAATGAGTACTAGAGGATGGGGAAGAAAGCATTTCCTTTCTGGTCTTCCCTGTGAAAAGGCAGATAGTCTGATGTCATGTCTGAGTACTTTGTTCACGATGTACATAAATTCCAATGCCAAAGTGACTGACTTGTCAATCAGCTTCCTTAAGATAAATATTTACTAAAAAATTATAGAAAAAGAAATCTCTCTAGGATGTAATTAATTAAAGGGAGTATACAGATATAAAGTTGTTTTGCCAATTCATTAAGCTATTACTGGATCACAATTCCACCACATGGGGAAAAAGAAAGATCTCAATTAAGATATTTACATAATCTTATTAAAGTTGTATAAAACCTCTCATGGGAAAATATGCCCACATTTTGAATAATGATGTAATTTAACACGCAGTAAAAATGACTGAAAAAAATCACTACTCAAAAGTTGAATGAAATTTATAATTACTATTTGTTATTTTTTGTGTCAAATACATAATGGCACAAGAACACTAACAATAATGTATTGATAATTCATGGTGGTAGCAGTAAAAACCAGGTTGCATCAAATTAACTTGGTTGACATTCATCCATCATTAATAGGGTGTGCTACATTTGCTTTTTATCTCCAAAACTCATTGTAAATTTAAGTTCTGAGTTCTGTTCATTTTTATGTTATAGGAGTTTTCTATAAGCCTGGAGATTATTTTCACTCGTTCCGAGTAGTAGCTTTGGTATATTTAGAGGCGATGACCCATAGGGATCATTTATCTCTTTGGAGTCCGCAGAGCTCAGGAAGCACACCTCAGGTTTCTGCAGTGGCAGTTTAGGCCAGATGTAAATAAAATGTGTGGTCTGAGAGAAGAGGATGTCTACTGAATCTCCCCAGAAGAGCTTTAGAGACAATCTTCCATCTCATGGATATTTTAAGTAAAACCAGCTTCAAAGCCAAAGGGGTACAAAAGAAAGTTTAATTAGCTTACCTAAGTACACTGTGATTTTTGCAAACATCTTATAAAATGACACTTAAAATGAGACAGGTTATGCTGAAAGCAAAAGGGAAATACCTGCCACTGTAAGATAGCTGCCTGTACATAACCTGTGCATTAATCAGGCTTTCAAGTTTATAACTCAGTACAGTAGGTTTGGTTGGCAAACAAATACCTTTTATGATAAACTGCCTCTTTATCCACATAGTATTTTTTTGTCTGCTTTGCCATTTTACTTTCCCACTAACCCTTTTCGTGTTGAGTCCCTGGTGGAATTGCATAAAATAGTAAAAGTGCACCATTCAGTTCCAACCCTGGCTCTCTTGATTCACTGCACCATTTTTTTTTTTTTTTTTGGCAAGCCTTCTTAATGGATTCCAGACATTGAGATCTTTCTTTTTAAATGACTCCTTCTCATAGGTAGGACATATAAAGTACTTCGTTTTCTGAGTTTTTATTTTTTTGCTTATGCCACAGGAAATTTCATAAAGCACTCCTTGTAATTGTTCTTACATGTATTGTCGTATCTTTCAAAAAAACAGTATTTTCTCTGTAATAGAAGGGCACTTCGCCAAATTCTAATTTCTCGGTACTCCATTTTTCTTGCAGGCCTTTTGTTAAAAGGTTTCTTCTTTTGACAAGCAGAAGTCACTCCCTTTGTTGGAAAATGCACTTGAGGGTTACTTTTTAACAGGCACAAACACCCAGAAATCCAAGTCAGTTAAGGATTATTATGAAAAGAAACACCTAAAACATGACTGTTTTATCCAGATTTCTGTGAAGCAGGAAACATTTGTCATCAGTCTCTCCCTCCACCTACCCTGTTCTAACTCATTACACTGTGTTGGCTTTTTGGGAGTCAGATAACAAGAAAAACTTATATTTTTGCCCATTGGCTTATTAGCACAATTGTCAAAGCAGATATCTGATGCTATGTATTTCTAAGGCCAGCTTTGCTTATGAGCAACTTAATATAGCTGCTAATTTTGTTTGGACTCAATTCTGGGAGGATGGCGGCTGAGTTGCTTGTAGTTTCCCTCCACTTCCGATTCGAATTCTACCCCACCGACGCTTCTGAAATGAGTTGTTGGTCCAGGTGGACAGGCAGGGGGATCCTGGAGGGAAGCAGTGAGGAGGCTCTTGTGGGGCTTCCTACCTTCTGGGTTGGAAGGAAGTCCGGGGACCAGCCTGGAAGAATCTCAGGGGGGGATTTGAATTGTTTGGATCTTGGGGATTGCTTGCCTTACAGAGGTCCCTGGGCCCCATGGGGAAAGATAAGCATTAGAAATTATTAATGTGCCCATTTTCTCTGTTTCTCAAGATGCTAAGATGACCTGAAATTTGGGCCATGCCCTCTATGTCCCAAAGCTGAGTGAGGAGAGGTTTCTTCTTAGGGCTGTGGCCTGCAGCTCTGCTCCTGGTCCACCCAGATCACCACACTGTCTACTTGCCCTGGGTGTGAGCCACCTAAGGTGATCAGTGGCTGGGCACCGGCAAGCAGATTAAAAAGTAAACTAACAAACCAACTCCAGACTTAAAACCATTCAACATCAATAAAAGGAGAAAAAAACTAAACCAAAATGATTTTCTATCAAAATAAAGCTATTCAAGGGGACAGACAACAACATGAATGAAGCTTAGTAAGAGTACTTTAAGGAGATTCTCATAAAGCAAGAAAAAGACCTTGAGGATCTAAAAAATATGATTTTTTTCCCAAACAAAAAATATAACAGGAAAGAATGATCTTTTTTGCTACTTGAATTTGCATCTGGAAGATCAAGTGAATGAAGTATTTGACCCACAGAGATATAAGTCCTAAATAACAGAAATCAGGATGGAAATAAAATGAATTTAGAGAATATATAGAGGAGACCTAATGTGAAAAATTGGCATTCTAAGAGAATAAAAAGGATGAAGGTGAAACAGCAGTAGTGTGCAGAATGTATGAAAAATTCCAAGCTAAATAAAAACTTTGTGTCTGCAGATTGAAAGGGCTTATCATGTTCTATGCAGAATACTGAGATAAGATACACACTTAGGGACAATCTGATGAAAATTCAAAAATCACAGGGTATCTTACAAATTTTGAAAAAGAAGTAATACAGCCAGAAGATGCTGGAATAATATCCATAGTGTACTAAGGGAATAGGGCTGCAAAAAATGTCACCCTTAAAATAAACACATAAATATAACCTAATCCATCAGGGTAATTTTCTGTTCCAGTTACAACCATCATATTGTCTAATTTGTTTTCTTCATAGTATTATCAGTCTTTAAAATTCTCATTTAGTTTTTGTTTCTATGTTTATTGTCTCTCTCCCTTTCCCCGCTAACATGTAAAATACTCAAACATCAGGGCATTTGTTTTCTGTTTCTTTAGCTCATAAAAGGATAAATATTAACTGACCATGTGTCCATTTTGAGTTTTAGCGGTCAATGGTTTTTATACAATAATTTTTCAAATTGGTAAAATGTTTTCAATTTGTAAGTGTGAGGCTTTAAAAATATATCTCATATCAGATTATTACCAGAGAAGTAAATCTTGTCTGGCGGGGTGGGGCTGAAAATGGAAGATTTTTTAAAGGCCTATGGAAATTTTATTCAACATTTTAACCTTGTAGAAGAAATGTGAAAAGCACTCTCCCAATTATGCTCCTAGGAGAGTTTTTCTTTTTAATTTTTATTTTCTTTTTAATTTCTCATTAAAGTAAAAAGAAAAAAAAAACTCCAAATCAAGAATGCGGTCTTTTTCATATATATATGTTTAAATCTACATATATTCAAATGAATGATTGCTAAGGTGGACTAAATGATTTCTTTGGTTCCATACACATTGATGAACTGCCTCCTATATAATGGCGTTATGCTGGATGTTGGCAGTCATCTTTATGTTTGAGGAGCTCAGAGTATCGTATGTAAGCAGCAGAGTGATGCTCCCTCTGTGCTATCTTTGGATAATGAAGAAGAGCAAGGTGGGTCAGAACATGGCTCAATACCAGATCCCTCACAACAGGAAAGTGATATAATCGCTCTGATTTTCCATTTTCTTTTTATAGAGGATGATATTCAAAATACTAAACATTGTATCAGGATTTTTATTATTATGTAGAAAACATGAATGAAAATAGAGCCCCTCAAAATTCTTTAAAAACTTAGATATAACTGGCCAGGTGCGGTGGTTCATGCCTATAATCTCAGCAACGTTGGGAGGCCGAAGTGGGTGGATCACTTGAGGCCAGGAGTTTGAGACCAGCCTGGCCAACATGGCAAAACTCCATCTCTACTAAAAATACAAAAAATTTAGCCAGGCGTCAATCCCAGCTACTCGGGAGGCTGAGGCAGGAGAATTACTTGAGCCTGGGAGGCAAAAGCTGCAGGGAGCTGAGATCGTGCTACATCACTCCAGCCTGGGTGACAGAGTGAGAGTCTGTTAAAAAAAATATATATATATACATATATATATATTAGAGCTCAGATGCCCAGGGTTAGTTAAAATCTAGCTCTCAAGCAAAGATGATTTAAAAAATAAATAAATAAAAGCCACTACAGAGACTGAAAGCAGACTAAAGGAAAGAGTATCTCAACCAGAGAGTGGTTTATAAACAAAAGAAGCTCATAATTTGGAATACAGTAGGCCAGAGTTCCAGTAATGCCAACAACTGTGTAACTTCAGGTGAATAGTTAAAATTCTGAACTTAACTGTTCCATTTTTGTGACTTGGATAATATACTCCAGTGTCTACTGTAAAGTTTTATCGGTAGCATGCAAATCTTTTAGAACACTGGCTAGCACATAATATACACTCATATATACTTAATATCCATTGCATTGTTTTTACTTTTAATTTAACTTAACTTCCTGGGAACGTAGATTCAAGTTGCCCTGAATATACACTCCCATATTACTATATTTTCAAAAGAAAGACTGAAGTGCACATTTTGTCTTTCCCTACCTATATACAGTGCAGGGGAGAATAGTTGTATTAGTCCGTTCTCACACTGCTATAAAGAGCTTCCTGAGACTGGGTAATTTATAAAGGAAAGAGGTGTAATCAACACAGTTCCGCATGTCTGGGAGGCCTCAGGAAACTTATAATCAGAAAGCAACTTATAGGCAGAAAGCAAATTATAGGCAGAAAGCAAAGGGGAAGGAGAAGCAAAAACCTTCTTCACATGGCAGCAGGAGAGAGAAGAACGAAGGATCAACTTCCAAACACTTATAAAACTATCACATCTCATGAGAACTCATTCACTATCACAAAAACAGCATGGGGGAAACTGCCCCCATGATCCAATCACCTCCCACAGGGTCCCTCCCTTGACACGTGGGGATTATGGGGATTACAATTCAAGATGAGATTTGGATGGGGACACAGAGCCAAACCATATCAATAGTTGTGCTATTTTTTTTTATCACACTGGGTGGATGGATGCATTGTATTTTGATGACATCTGAGCCTTCAAAGCCTATGATAAATTTCCCTTGTTTAGATTTCATGCTTGCTAAGCAAGGAGTATGTATAATATATTCCTAAGTTAAAATTATAATTAATATCCCAGCATTAAAACCAATCTCTGTTGCACAAGAGTCTCATACTAACTAAATTCTTATTAATAGGAGGAAGAGATTATCTGTCTTTAGAGGGCACAGATATTTCTGTCCCAGTGATAAGTTGTCATTGAAACAAGAAGAAAAGACATAGGGATATAAAGGGTTTTATTGCTGTACATGAGTAATTAGGGAAAGACCCTAATAACTTCGAGGTATGGCCTCCACTGCATGATAGTATCATCCTCCTGTTATGTTTGGGTGGGGCCATAAAATATCAGAAAGCTTTCAGCCATAACAAATTGTCGGGTTGGGCATCTGATAACAGAAGTCCAGAGGCTCAATTTTCTCTCTAGTTTCTTTTACTTTCATGGCATAAGTCTTGAAACCTGTACTGAACTTGTTTTCAAATCCAGGATGTACCTCTTGATATTGACTACAAGCCCTATTGTAAATACATTGCAATAATCTATATTTAAATTAAAAGTATCATGACACCCTCATCACTTCTTAACCTGACCCATTCTTATGCTTTGTTTCTAGGGAGCTTACCATATCACTTTTAATAATCCATGCTTAAAAACTTGACTTCATTAACATTGGAAATCTTACCAATAGTAGTGGAAAGAATAATGGATTTTTATCTTTTTAGTAAAGATAAAATTAAAAAGGAATTTAGTAACTTTATTGCTATTGCATTAGCTCAGAATCCTCAATTTCTGCATCATTGCCTATTTTCACTTTTCACTACTAATATTTCGGTGTTTCTTTGAATTTCTAGAACACAGTGATGTGGACCAGGAGACTGCACTGGCAGGTGCGCAGGGCTTCACAGGCTGCCTCTCTGCAGTGCAACTCAGCAACGTGGCCCCTCTGAAGGCAGCTCTGCACCCCAGCCACCCAGACCCTGTCACTGTTACAGGACACGTGACCGAGTCCAGCTGTATGGCCCAACCTGGCACTGATGCCACATCAAGGGAAAGGACACACTCGTTTGCAGGTGACTTAGAGTTCTTCCTCTACTCAGTCACAGACGTAGCTTGTCCATGGAATTTAGAAAGCTTCTCATGTGGCTTTCAGGCTACCTTCTCAAGATGGCTTCTTAAAGTTGGTTTTGTTTGTTTAGCTTTTAGTTCTCCTTCCCATTTCTTTTCTAGGTGCTCAACTTCTTATTTATGGGGGTCAATGCCATTGACATTGCTTAAATTGAAAATAACAGAGATCCCACATTCGCCTCCATAATTCTCTCTGGTTTAAAACATTTATGATGTTTTCAAAATTTCTTCTTTTACTTGCCTATATCAACTTCCCCCTTTGTTGTGCTTTAACTGCAGATCATTCTGGAACAATAGATGACAGAGAGCCCCTTGCTAATGCAATCAAAAGTGACTCTGCAGTAATTGGAGGTAATAAGAAGCATGAATGAGCTCTTCTTTGGTTGTTCTTATTAATAATGATGGTGAATATTTAGCATTGTAGAAACTGTGAAGAATCTGCACATACTCCAAGTGCCAGGCACTGAATCCTGAGGTCATTGGGGTGATTTACTATTTGTACTGGATTGTCTTTAGAATCTTTCTGAATTCTCTGCTTCCTTGGAGATTTTCAGTATAAATAATTGACAATTTCACTGAAGCATGGCACTTAAAGATTAATTGCTAACATGCGTAATAATGAATATTATCAAGCTTGAACATAGCCGCAGGTAGTCACTAGAGAATTGTGAATATATTTGAGTAAATTTCGTTTTTCTTCACTTCTTGGACATATCACTGCTTCTGGAAAGGTTCATGCAAAAAGTAGGAAAAACCTGAGATTAACACTAGAAGCATATATTTTGTATTGCCTCAAGGCTTAATAAAGATGGTATTTGCATAGTAAACTATTTAAAGATGCTCCTATCAACTAAATATTACACTTTCAGTTGTATTTTTATCAAATATTAGATTAATGAACTAAAAGTGATTAGTAGTAACTTTAAATTGCAGAATTAACACAAAAACTTTTAAAGTATATCTCCCTGGAAATGTGACACATATTCTCTGATATTTTTTTTTCAAAAGCTACTCAAAAAACAAGCTTTTTTTTTCTTGATTAATGCTCTTAAGAATGTTATTAATCAGATTATTGAAATGTTAACTTGTTTACTTTTCTTTACATTCTGAATATGATATGGATATAGAAAGTAAACATTTATTCTGTTGCATTGCCAGGAAGATACAATTTTAAAGTTTTTGTGCCAGTAATATGATTATTCATATATGAAATATGAATATTTTGTTTGGAGGTGACTTAGAGTTCTTCCTCTATTCAGTCACAAACCCAGCTTGTCCATGGAATTTAGAAAACTTCTCATGTGGCTTTCAGGCTACCTTCTCAAGATGGCTTCTTAAAGTTGGTTTTGTTTGTTTAGCTTTTAGTTCTCTTTCCCATTTCTCTTCTAGGTGCTCAACTTCTTATTTATTCATATCATATATGAATAATCGTATTACTGGCACAAAAACTTTAAAATTGTATCTCCCTGGCAATGCAACAGGATAATTGTTTACTTTCTATATCCATATCATATTCAGAGTGTAAAGAAAGGTGAATCACTTAACATTTCAATTTGGGCAATTTATGTGGCTTTATACCTGATTCATTTGGATGTATTTTTTCTATTCATCTAGACATATATTGCTTTCAAGTAGTTAGGATTTTATTTGGACAGCAAATAATACCAGTCAAATCTTTGTGTGGATATTAACTCCCCCATGCTATTTCAGTTGCTTTTCTGTTTCTCAAATTAATGATGTACAAATTAAAGTTATAAAAAATAGGATTCCTATTTAATCACCAAACATGCAAAACAAAAAACCCAAAACAAACAAAAAAACTCTATTTGAAGAGGAGTTAATAATTGTATGTCTAAAAGAAATACATTATACAGTAAAAACTCACTTAAAGCTATAGTATTTACAATGTGTCCAAGAGTTTAAGCTAGAATTCCTGGTCAAGCAAGTTGTCTCAGTCTTATAATATTGCTTTTTCCAGACATTCAACCAGGATAGATTCAGGTAAATACAGATACAGAGATAGATAGAAATATAGAGTGGTGTATAGTCATCAAGCCAATGCTAGAACAAAATATTTAATCTTTAGACTATTGTTGTTTTGCTCAAACATCATTGGCAAGATTTACAGAGTTAAACAAGAAGTGCGTTGATAAGTCATCCTAAAGTTATTCTAGAATAGAAACAAGTTACAGTTCATCTGTGAAATTCTCACTTAGCTCAAATTCACAGGACAGAAACAATACGGAAGGTTTGTAGTTCAGGGGCTTGCCAGGGTCCCTGAAACTAGTGATGTCTGGTTTTGGTCATTGCAGAGACTGAACTTCAGAAGCAGAGCATCTGGTAATGGCCATGTAACCTCTGAAGGCCTTGTCTGGGCCACACACAATTTATCTGCTAAATCATAATGTATCGTCCTCCAGTGTGTTACACAATCTGGTAGAACTGTGGTAGAATCCTTTGTTCATTGTCTAGTCACTCATAAATTGCACCCACTATGTAATAATAATTAATCCATCCAAGGATTTTCCAAATTGGCTAATCCCCCTATGTTCTACATCTTAGATGAATTTTTTTTTTACTTGCAAAATGAATGGTATAAGATGGGATAATTTATTTAATAATACATTTAAAAGTGGTGACCCAGATGTGGTAGGGGGTTTCTGGCCAGGCTACCCAGATACAGATAGACAGATTTAGCCAGAGAGAAAGCTATATATACACATCTTTATAAAAGCATATTCACACAGTGCTTTAGGTGCAGCATCATAGAGGCTGGCCACATTTTATTCATAATAACTAATTTATTTTTTATTTTTATATTTTTGGTATAACACGTGTGATCAAAGTTTTTCTTGAGCACAACAAATCCTGACATAGCACTTTCCCCAAATTAAGTGCTAAATTACATACATGGAACAAACAAGTTCCAGAGGCCATCCCTGATTTTGACTGTCTGGATATTCTGTCTAGGCCAATGTAACATTCATTTTATAATTGCAGTTGTCTGCTGTCTATATCATATTTCAGAATTTTTCACATTGAAATTGTTCAGAATCTTTCTTTTCAAGCCAGAGGCCTATAACTAGCCTGTAGAAATATTTATAGCAATTCAACTGTTTATTTTTTCTAAAATGAGAAGCAAAATATGTAACAACAAATATTCTGATTAAAGTTATTCATTAATTAATATGACTAATAACAAAAGCAATCATATTTATTAATGAATTCTTCAGATTTCATGTACAGAATTTGGTTACCACATTTATATTAATCAGCAAGGATTTTCTACCTTTCTCAGGTAAGGCTGGCCTAGCCAAAAATTGGCTTGGCTATTGGACACACTCTAATTGGCCAGGGTGAATCGGCCTAGCAGGTTATATGCACAGGAATCTGTTGTGATTAATAAAAACCTTCAAATCTTTGACTTCCTCGCACTCCGTTACAGTTGTATACATTTGCTTTACAATGGAGTCTTAGTTTTACCATATGAGATTTGATTCACATTGCTATTTTCATAGTACCTATTTTTGTCTTAAGAAAATGACATTAGTTTGTATCTTCACTGATCTTATCAGAAAATTCTTTAAGTATTAGGCAACTCTCACACTCTTGATGGCAGAAAATAGTTTTCCAAATTCAATTTTTCATTTGAAAACTTGAATTTTATCATTCACAACATATGCTGTGTAATTGTTTTTCTTGAAGTGACGCATTTACTTCGTTCATTTTAGAGAAAATGTCCACCAAATACCCAAGTCTGAACAACCATAGTTTGTCTGTTAGTCATTCTTTCAAATAAAAATGGTGTTACATGAAGCAAAAAGCAACTAATTCAGTTCACAACTCAAAGGTTCACGTAAGTGCTTTTCCTGGAGACAATGATCAGACTTCAGAGTGCACCAGAAGTACTTTATTTCTATTTCCCATTTTAACACACAAAATGTTAGAAAGTCTTGCAGTCAAGGGTCAAGATTTAATTAAATGAAGAGTTTTTACAGCTTTATTAAGGAGATTCTTAAATAAATTTGGCTTTTTATTCCTTTTCCTACAATTGTCTGGCAGTGTAATGTTTTCTACTTCATGAATTCAATGATTATTATTATTGTTTTGTGTCCTTGCCTTAATTTGTGCTAAGTACCGGGAATTTTACCTAACCTTGTTTTATACCAAATTTGGTTCCGTATTAAAATGGAAATGGAAATGTCAACAGAGTGAAAAAGACATCTTAGAATTATCACGAAAATAGTTTTGAGCCCCTGTGCCCTCTCAAAGTGTCCCAGGGACCACTACACGTCTACAGATCACACTTTGAGGACTACTGACCTAATATAATGCCAGCGTTGGTAACCATTGACATAGTTAAGAATCGCAGTACTTAGAATTTGTGTTTACAACTAGAAGTGTTAAAACAACATTCCTCATATAGAAATAATTTAGGCATATCTGTATATGTTTTATTGGTCAGAATGATTTATTTACATAACCCATGCAGTATAACAATTGAATAACAATTTCATTAAAATGTTTACATATTTAATCACAAAACAGTTTAATCATTTTATGATGTTGCTACTACTCCATAATTTCAAAATAATTAAAACTAATATGAAGTGGCCACATGGCCACATGGTCCTAGAGACATACAGTTAATACCTTGTGTTAAATATAAATGCACTAAGTAAATCCGATATAATATGCATTCAGAATAAATGTAGGTGAACCCACAAGGCTGATAGAACTCAGAAATAAACTCAACATACAATGATACTGCTTGAGCCAGAGATACCTGAAGTTTTTATATTTCCAATTTATATGTAGTAGATACTTAAAGTGGAAAATAGTGTTATGATGACTTATTAAGCAATGAAGTCAGCACTGTTTCTATTTGGACAGAAATTCTGACTTTATATTTCTTTTCTCTCTCTAGGTCTGATAGCTGTTGTGATTTTTATCTTGCTTTGCATCACTGCCATAGCTGTTCGCATTTATCAGCAGAAAAGTTTATATAAAAGAAGTGAGGCAAAAAGGTCAGAGAATGTAGACAGTGCTGAGGCTGTTCTGAAAAGTGAGCTTAATATACAAAATGCAGTCAATGAAAATCAGAAAGAGTACTTCTTCTGATTGGCAGCTATGATTTAACATGAAATTATGATAGTTTGTTTTAATAGCCAGGGGCTCTCAATGGACAAACGAATGCCCTTACACTGAATGTACAGGCAATGGGCTTGCAGCACTGCCATCTTGCCATGTCCAGGCTTGGGGTGGCTCCAGGAAGCCTCGTCCAGTGATATATTTCTCATAGCATTCATTCTATGGAACAAGAAATTAGATACTGCTGTTAATTTTCAACTGTTCTGGTATGATCTAAAACAAGTTTAACCTGCTTAATGGCTACAGTTTTTACATGTGAAAACTGTAGCCTTGGTCTCTTAACCATGTAATACATAAGTTTTGTTAGAGGTAAAAATTAAATTTGGACTATAATGTCCTTGCTTTATTTGAGAACATTTGCTGTGTTTGCTTTTGTCTCCCCGTGGTGTTATTCATAGACCTGGAAATGCTTCTCAGATCCTGTTTGGCCGGTGTTTGCATCTTCAGTGGCCACAAGCATAATAAAGCCCCTTTGCCTTTCTCTGTATTATATTCAATATAATACATCAATAGTCTTGAAAAATGTTTTGCTGTCTTTGCTTTGTTTGTATTGCTCATTATTCTATTTGTCTCTTCTTAATAATGTTGAATACATTTGGTTTTGAGTGTCTGACTTCAACTCTGAACATACAAGTTGTATTTAACAAGACTCAGAAAGTGCAGTGGTTGTTAGTATGTAAGGTCTTTCCTTTTAAAAAAAGTTTTCCAATTAATTTGCTACCATTGTTTGATGGTGACAGTACTTCAGACCCTGAGTAATGCCAATTTCCCAAAGAATGTAAAATGTTTTCAACTAAACTGTTGATATATTTAAAAAATTCTTAACACAGCAAAAAATTATTATTAATTTACAACTGTAATACCTCAAATGAAATATACTTATGAGACTATTTTGCCCAAACCTATATCAGTCCTTTATTGGTTTACATTTCTGTTTTTCTGAAGTTTATCACAAACTTCGCCTTGATCTTCAATGATTATACTTCACGAATCATCTTATATATTACCAAAAAAGAGACAAATTGAAGTATAGAGCCCCATTTCCCATTCTGAAATATATACCCCTTTAGGTGTACATTTTGCTGTGCATAGACTTCCAGTACATACTTTTTGAAATATGGGCTGCAGCCATCAGTGATCTACACAATCAATAATTAAAGAATGCACACTCTAAGGGGAGATAGCATATTAAATGATCTACTGTGAATTTGTCATTCCAGACACTTCTCATCTGAAATGATGGGGTGAATTTCTCAAAAATTACCAAGAATCAATTCAACTTGCTGAATGGTACATTCTGATTAGGGTGTATTATACACTAGGAGATCAAAGAATGATCAATAACCTTATGGAACTGTTACAATAATTAATCTTGAAACCATGCATACAAGGAACTATCTTTGAATTCTGCAAGCCAATCATACAATAAAGGCACTCTATTATCCATACTCACACCTTCAAGTGCCTCCCAAGTAACTATTGGATTTCTTAGTTTGTCTACACCAGAAGAAATCGGGAAATATGTAAATTTAGCATTACTATCATCTTATTTTCTATATTTTCCTTGTTAACTCTTCTTATAAAACCTGACATATCCATATTGATGTTTCTACAAATGTCTGACTAAATCTTAAGAACCTGAATTAACGTAGTAGTTTACGAAGGACTAAGGACCTATGTTGATAAATGGTATACTCTTTGTTTGATTGGAAGATCTATGGTGACAAGGGAAGGATTTAACATAGAAATGGCATTATTTATTCGATGCAAAGCTGAATGCAAACATCATTATAGCTCTGAATCTTTTGCAGATGTTCATGTTATTTAGTAGCGGTATTAACCTCATTGGTAGCTGAACTCTAGGGAGGTTTATTGGTGAAGCCTCACAGTCCTCTGTGGTCTGCACTGCTAGAGACTCAACATTATGGCATCAAAATGCATTGACACATCCTATGCCATGACTTTGATTTCCTGATTTGTAATCTCTTATTTTATTATTAATAAAATGCATTTTTGAACTAAAATGCAAAACAGAAGTCAATCATTTCAAAATTTTCTTTCAGTAGATGTTTTTGTCCTTCAGAATAACAGAGTCACTCATAGAATTGGACAGCACTGACATGATTTAGTGCGAATAGTTTTACAGATGAAAAGTCCAGGATGCGGATATATCAATTGACATTCCCAAGGGGACATGTAACAGTGTGTAAGTGTTGAAGTTGTGACTGCAATGTCCTTTTTTACTCCACATGCTATTGATCTTCCAAGACCTGGAATTTTGACAGTTATTTAGTGGTGTAGAAGAATCTGAAGGATCTTGATACTTTCTTTGTCCACAATGATCTATAGTTCTATAGCTTATCCATTATCTGTTCTAAATGAACATCAACCTTTATTTGATAGGTCATTGCTGTTGATAGGTTTGGCTTTCTTTTAAAAATATTTGGTAGGTTTATGACCCTTGACTGCAGGAGAGAAAATTATTATCGCTGGAGCACTTTTATATAGGCTTTGTGAAATCCACAATAGGAATTAGATGTCACTGAGGGAATCATCAAATATTTTCCTCCTGATAGAAGGATAAATTAGACACATTCTAAATCAATGCATGTTCAAGCGAATTGTTTGATTTTCAAACTCATGTATCAACTAAATGACAAATCGACTAGATACCTTCAATATATTCTGGTTGTCTTTCGCTTTTCCAAAGTCTGGATGGGAGAGAGTGGTAACGTGGAGGAAAAAGTTCAGAAGCTGAATGTCTTTCTGTTGGGGATGTGGGTGGGTGAGCACATTTGTGTGTGCAACAAATAATAAGAAATGAAGATAAGGGAACAACATAGTGTACTTACAATGTGATTAAGAAAGCTGTAGCTTGGCTTTGAAGATTTGCAAATAAAAATAAAAGGGGATGGAAAATAAATCTGACTACAAGTATAATGACTTTTCCAGTACAATCTTTAAAAAATCTGTTTTTCTATTTTAACATTGTCTTTATTTATTAAAAATACATGCACATACTTAAAAAATCAAATAGCTCAAGAAAGCTTACAAAAAATAGCTTTCCATTGCCAGATCCCCTTCCCAACACTTAAAACTCTTTTAACTGTCTCTTTCACTGTCTCTGTGTTTATAAATAACAAGCAGCTACAGGTTAGGTTCCCTGGGAAGCAAACTTTGAGACAGAGATTATGCTGCAAGAAATCTGTTAGGGGCTACTGTAGAGATCAACGCCTGTTGAAGAAAGGATGATGTGGGGTGGGGCAGATGGAGAAGTAAAGCTGTGGTATGGTCACAACAAGGGATCAGCCGACCCTGCTGACATGGTCCTTTAGTGACATACAGAGTTAGGGTGGATGAAATGGGAATTTATACTTCTGCATTGACCAGGCATTGGATGTTAACTTCTTGATGAGGTGGGCATGAACTTGGACAAATGGCTCTTTTCAGCTTAGGTGGTTCCTGAAGAGGGAGGACAAACATCACCAGCAGCAGAGAAGAATAAATTGCTGAGTCCTGAAATAGGAGTCTCAGTGGCACAGTACAGCATCTCCGAGGTTCCCCCTTGTGCTAACCAGATCCATCTGCTTCATATGAGTCCTGGGAGCAGCTCCTTCAGAATTCTAGTGAGCTTCATATCTTGGACAGGAGGGAGTAGTATGGAATAAACCACAGACCCTACCACTGCAGGTAGTCTCTCAGTTGTAGCTTGTACTCATCTTTTTCCTCCTCTACCATCCACACCAGCTGACAACACTACAAGGAGTTTGAACCCTTGTCTCCTATGACCTTCTCAGGGTATATCTGCTGTACTTTTGCAATTACCATTAAAATTGATCAAAGAAGTATCAACATGCAAAGCACATTTCTCCCTTCCTCAGAGTATAATTTCAGCTCCCTCACTTATTGTTGGTTACAGACAGTTACTTCTCACATACCCTCTCAGAAAATCTTGAATCGGTGAAAGATCCACATTACAGCAAAGGATAAGTGGGAGTGGGCACATTGCCATGAGATATGCTGGTCCTGTCATATTCCACACCACCAGAGGGGCTCTGTAGACCCTCAACAGGTCGTGGTGGCTGATGGCTTGCAGGCAGTAAAGGCAACCCAAACCTGAAGGAAGTCATAATTCTTACTATGATGAATCTCTGTCCCTTTCAGAGTAGAGGGATCTGATGTACTCAACTTGCCACAAAATTTATCTGCTGGTAGAGAAATTATTTTGGGGGATGAACACTGGTCTCTGTTGTTGATCATTGGGACATTCAGGAGTGGTAGTAGCTAGATCAGTCCTGATGAGTGGGAATGCCCACTGCTTGTCTATGAGTAGCTCCTACGTCTGCCTGCATGGCTACTCTATTCATATGCTCATTGCCCCAGCACTTTGGTGGCCAGTGATTGAAGTTGGTTAATGCCAACCATGCATAGGTCATTCTGTCTACTAATTGTTGTTTAGTGATTCTTCCATGATTCTTTCCATGGCGGGCAAATAATTTTATGTTTTATGACCACTCCCATAGGTCCATTTACATGCTTCTACTTCAGACCTCCTTGTTTCCAATCTTCCAATCTCTTTCTAGGTCTCTGACAAACTGACCAACCTACTGCCCATAAGTCCATATAGCATATAATATAATTTCATATGTATATATAAATTGTAACCTCAGTCTATTCCTTTCATGCAGAGTGAATGAGCATGGGTGCCATGCAAATGTTCTGCCATTGGGAGGGCTTTCCCTCATTGCCATCTTGTGATGCCACCCTAATTGGCACTGTAGTGGTGGCATTTTCCATGTTCACCTTGCACCCATATTCCAAGTCAACCCACCCATGCCAAGATAAGATATTTCCCTTCTCCAGCAGTTGATGGTAAGAGACCCTTCATGCAGCCCTAGGTGTGAGCTGAGGGAAAGGTACTGTTGGGACAGTGGTGGATCACAGGGGTCTGGGCTACTGGCTTATGCAGCTTGCTGGCACCTGCTCATGCTTGGCTCCAGATGCATCATTTCCAGTTGATGATGGCTTCCTGCTGGGCCCAGGTAACTTTATGACTTGGTGGACCTGACAGAACCCAGCTCATTATGGGCATTTCTGCCCATATTTGCTGTGCCAATGTGATGTAAGGCATTTCGTCTCTAGCAGGGCCCAATAGCAAGCCTGGAACCTTTTTAGAAAGTTGTGTTTCTCTACGCCAGGTGACCTGGCACTGCTATAGTTCCCTGAGTGTTTCAATGTGATGTTCCCACTGGTGACTTCCAGTGAAGTCTACATAGCATTATTTTGACCATTGCTCTGTTCCAATATAACTTTATTCACTAAACAGGTGGTGGGTCAGATCTGGCCTACAAGCCATAGTTTTCTGATGTCTTCTCTAAACCACTGGATGTCTAATAATTGAACTGATTGGGCAGCCAATATAGCAGACCAGTGTTTTCTGCAGAATTGTCCACATGACACTTGTCTCTTCAGACTGTATCAGGACAGAGAGAGGGAGTAGCCTTGGGGCAAGACTATTTGTCCATTCCAGGTAAATGCAAACTGTTTCTAAATTTCTTTTCTGATAGGTTTGGAAAAGGATATATTGTTCAGGTTGTTT
This sequence comes from Pan paniscus, assembly GCF_029289425.2. Classification (NCBI taxonomy): domain Eukaryota; kingdom Metazoa; phylum Chordata; class Mammalia; order Primates; family Hominidae; genus Pan; species Pan paniscus. The sequence continues at coordinate 86,284,446 of NC_073267.2, forward strand.
AGTCATCTAGTACATACCTGAGACCATGTTAACATGTCCTAGCTAAAGAACCACATCTGATACAGCAGGTGCAATTGGGAGTTCTGCCTGTTTAAGTTTGTGGCAGCCCATTGCTGTTCTCAACATCCTCTGGTTCCTTCAGGGGCTAGATCAGAAAATTAACTGGAGGTACCATGGGGGCCACTGACTTTGCATGTTTTCAATCCTTAAGGATAGCATTATTTTTGTCCCTCTGCCCCCCAGCATAGATTTGCCATTTTGGACAGTGGAGCTGGGGAGGGAATAATTTCTGCCACTTGGATTATTTTACTGTCACTGCTCTTCTTATGTCACCTCATTGTCTGAGGAACCAAAGTGGGGGCGGTATCAGCACTAGGCAAATTCATTCTAATTATATATTTGGAGAGCAGAGAAATGACTACTGCTGGGTCCATTGGCTCGACCTGAGCCAGGACTCCATTTCCTGGTGCCAATATACCTGCACTCTTATGAGGGATGGGGATAGACCAGGAGAAAGCACTAGTTATCAACGTCAACACAGATCCTTTGTCCAATTGTCCTTGAAATGTTTGTCTATTCTCCTTTCTCCACATAATGTACAGTTATTGTAGTAAATGGTCACAGTTCCCTTTGGAAAACCCGGGGAATCACTAGTATCTACACTCATGGGGATGCTGCAGGGTCCTTTTCCCTGCAGATCTCCCTGCAAACATTTCTGCAGCCTCTTTTATATACAGTGACTTCTAGTTTTGAAAACTGACTCATGCTTAAAGACAAAAGATTGTTACTTTAACAAACTTTGACACAATAAACATGTTACAGAAAATTTGGAAGTATGATACATTATTACCATCTAATCTCCAGACCTCATAGATTCACTAGCTGTCCCAATGACATATTTTATAACAAAAGAATCCACTTTAGAATCATGTATGGCATTCAGTTGTCATCTATTTTTAGTTTGCTTTTGTTGAAGGAGTTTATCAGACTTTCCTTGACTTCCACACCCATGATATCTTTGTAAAGGTTACAGACCACTTAGTATCACAGCCCTCAGTTTGGGTTTGGCTGACGTTTCCTCTTGATTGCATTCAGTTTATTCACATTAGTCAATGATAGCACTGAACTGGTGCTGTGTTTTTCTCATTGCATCCTAGCAGGGGGTGCAGTGCATAATTTCAATTTGTCCAATAACTGATGATGGTCACTCTGATACACGTGGTCTGTAAAGTTTCTCCGCTGTAAGGTTACTTCACCTCTATCCTCCAACTGCAGGTCCCAACATTTCTCTGCTGCACTTTAGTGAGCCTGCCACTGTCTCAATGCATTCTGTACTTGCTTCTCTCAAGACTGCTTCACAGCTGTCAACCCAAGGCTTCCTTTCTTCTCATGCTGGGAATTCCCTCCCTCTCATTCCTGATGTATCTGTTGAATCCCCAGTGTCTTCCTCCTTATGCCTTTCTCATGTTCGACTAACTCACTCATTTTGATGAAATAAATCTTGCAGTTCCTTCCAGAGAAACAATGTGTAGGAGGCAAGCATTTTGAGAACTTTTATGTTCATAAATATATTTATTTTCACATTAGATCAACAGATTTATGAAATACATAATTGTAATTTGCAATTAATTTCCTTTCAGAATTTTTATGGCATTGCACCACTGAATTTTATTTTTAAATGATAGAACTTCTACATTTGTAAAGTCTATTGATCTTTCTTTGTGATTTCTTTTTTATTATTTTTTAAATGTTTTTCTTCATTTGAATACTGTAAAATTAACCCTTGTGATATATACCTCTGTGAGCTTATACAAGTGCATAGTATTATGTGTGCACCTATACAACCATAATATAGAACTGTTTCATCACTCCCTAAAATTCCCTCAGGCTTTTTCTTTGTGGTCAGCCCCTCTCCCCACTTCCTTATTCTGGTAATCACTTATCTGTTGTCCATACTTACATTTTTCCATTTTCTAGAATGCCATATAAATGGTACCATACAGTATGCCATCTTTTGAGTTTTGCTTCTTTCACTTCAGGAAAGACCCATTCCATGTTTTTTTGCTGAATAATATTTATTATATGAAAGTATCACAGATTTTTCATTCATCTGTTGATGAAAACAAGGCTGTTTCCAGTTTTTGCAATTATAAATAAAGGTGCTATCAAATTCCCATTTTGTTTTTTGTGTGAACATAAATTTTTATTTCTCTTAGGTAAATGCCTAGAATTGGAATTTCTGTATCATATGGTAAGGGAATATATGACTTTATAAGAAATTGCCAAAATTGCTATTTTAGTTTGCATTTACACCAGCAATGAATGAGAGTTTGTGTGGGTCTGCATTTTCAACATTTATTATTGTCAGTTTGTATGTTTTGGGTTTTCCTTAAGTCCCTCTCATAGGTATACAGTTGAAGAGTTCAAGAGTCCCCAAGAAATCCCTCGATTCTGATACCATTTGTGAGTTTGAGGATCCTCAAGATGACCTTCAGCTTCAGTAATTGGAAAGAATGATTCACAGAACACCCAGAAAGCTGCCACGCTGGCGGTATAGTTTATTACAGCAAAAGGTTACAGATTAAAGTTACCATAGGAAAAAGACACAGCATCTAGTAGAGTTCTAAGGGTGAACTTTCAGTTGTCCTCTCCCAGTGGACCTGTGAACAGTACTAAATTCTTCCAGCAACAGTGTGTGCAATATGCATGAAGTATTGCCCACCAGGGAAGCTTACATAAGTCTTGGTGTGCAGTTTTTTTTACTGGGGCGTGGCCATAGAGACATGGTTGATTGCCTGCATGGCTGAAGTTATTCTCTAAAAGCTTCTTTGCCATAAATCACATTATTTGCATAGACTCTCTGATGTGTCCAGAGTTCCCAAGCCTGGCTAATTTTTGGATTTTTAGTAGAGATGGGGGTTCACCATGCTGGCCAGGCTGGTCTTGAACTCCTGATCTCAGGTGATCCATCTACCTCAGCCTCCCAAAGTGCTGGCATTATGGGCATCAGCCACCACATCCACCCTCTTCATTTACAAAATCAGCAATGGCAGGTCAAGTCTTTCTCAAACTGCATCACTGAGACCTCTTCTTTTTCCTTCTCCTTCTATTTTTAAGAACACTTGTAATTACATTGAGACCACAATCCAGATAATCAAATCATTAAGCATAATCTCCCTATTGAATGCCAATTGATTTGTGTCCTGTATTCCATCTGCAACCTTGTTCCCCTTTGCTGTGTATGGCATGTATTCACAGGTTGCAGGGACTAGGATGTGGACAGCTTTTCAGGTCATTATTCTGCTTATCACACCCCCATTCCCTGTAATTTCCTTCATTCAACTAGGCCTGAGATCCGTCACTTCAAAACCTTTTTGTTTGAAATTTCCAGAAACTGGTGTTCAGGTGTCTCTTTGTTTTTCTATGTACAAAATTCTTGAGCAGTAGCTGCCTATGCCCATATTTCCTGAGTCAGGTATATCATGTGTAGTCCATTTCTTTTTATAAATCTGACTGACTTTTATTATACGAAGAAAATGCAAATAGTGAATCTCACCGGAATGAAACTTAGACTTCTCCTATGGCTCTGGCTGCCAGCTAACCCTTCCCTCTTTCTCCTAAAAAAGGACCGAAAACTCTCACAACTCGAGTTGCTTAGTGCCTTCATCTTGTTTCTGAAAATCAGAAGCAGTAATAATAATTTTCTGAGGCATCGTTATATTGTGAACATCTATTTTATCAAGGCAGGCACTACCAACACCAGTTCTTATCATAATTCTTTGTGTCATACCAGACTAACTTGGGCTTGCTCTTGATAAATGATTTCCTTATTTCATGTGCTGATACTGGACATGAATTTATGCCTATTGAACCAGCACATCTGCTTCCAAGCTGTTCATTTGATAAACTTTCAGGTAAAGAATGTTCTTGCTGAATGAATTCATGTTTTCATTCAAAATAGGCTGTTATAAATGATTCATGTTTCTCTATATTTTCCACAGGAGCAAATTAATGTTTTAATTGAGCAGTGAAATGACCTGTTCTTTCAAAATACATATTAAAAGAATATGGTTACAAATGACTATGAGGATTGAAACACTTCTTGCAATAATTTTTTTCATTTGCTGGAGATCTCTGACAAACTTTTCTCATTTGCTGGAGTTCTCTGACAAACTTTTTATAGCACAAATAAATTATTGGAGAATAGCATCTTCTGGAATGAGACTGTAGTTATATGAAAAAAAAACACATATAGCAAGAGTACTCTATTTTAACTTACAAAACACACAGAAAAGAAAACACTGACCAAACTAATTTCAAATTAGGCACAACCTTTATATTAAGAACTATTGGTGATAATGTTGGTAATACTTTTTGAATGGTGTTACATTTTCTGTCCACACATCCTTTTTCTACCTACGATTTGTATAAACTAAAGAAAATCTCTCATCTTTCCTGAAGGCTTTCTTGTGGAAATACAGTCCTATTTGATCTTACCATAGTTGAAATTTCATGATGTATGAAACTGATAGAGTGTTGAAATGTTCCTAAAAGTGTCTTTGTAGCAATTTTGCTTTTTCTGTTGGCTTCTGTAATGAAACTGAAGCTTAGGTACAGAAGTTAAGCTATAAGACACAGTATAAACTTAGAGTTAGTCTTATTCTTGAAATCCACAATTTGAAGGGAAATATTTTTTGAGATATTAATAACATTCTTTTAAAAATTGCTACTAATTTGCCAAAATGAATCTTAGTTACACACATGCAATGATTTATTGCTATACGAATGCATTCCCATTGAAGGAGTGGTTTATGGAGAAGTGTAGAATCTCCTACTGATTTCCAGACAGTTCAGTGAAACCAAGGCATACTTTAGCCTAATTCACACCACTTTCAAATACCATCCATTTCTTTAAAACCCAGATACAAATAGTTTGAGCTCCTGTCTTGAGACTTCAGAAAGTTAGATCTTCTAGGTAGGTATCTTCTCTCCCCTAAGCTTTTCTAGAGATCCTAAAAGAATGGTGTCAGATTCAACTAACTCATTTTTGTACTTATAAGTTACTTCAGCCAATTGGCCCACATTAGATTACTTAGTGACCAAACTAGAGTTTAGCTTACCCTTGTTTTTCATGAGCAGCTGCTTCTGGCTGAAGCTCAGGTCTTCCTCTTAATTCACCAGATACAATGATGATGACATCACAGCTTTTACGATAAAAATTACGGAGGGTTTGAAATAACAGACTAACTATATATGCAGAAAAAGTGCATTCAGTTGGAAATCCATTATCACATTTCCTAGAATCCACCAATCATGCCATTCCAAGGGTTCTCCTACTTAGTCCTCAGTACTTTTGTCCCCCTGCCCAGGTGGCACAATTCTCACCCCCAAGCATAAAGGCCACAGTCCAAAAGAAAGAGCAGTTTCTTGTCAATGCCTGATTTCTTTCTGCCCTAGTGTCAGTGACAATCATACTCTTGGTGGAAACCTCTACTCAGACACAGGATAGGGTCTAGCTCCTAAGACACTGACAGGAAAATCAAAATGTTTGACAGTGCATTTTTCCCCAGAGTATAGAATATTCATCCTTGCAGAGTACCAGCTAGAAGATTCTGACATACCCTCTCTTTTATATCCTGTAGACCCACCACTGGGTTGACATGAAGATCAACCTCATTTTTCTTGCTCTACGACTTACTCCAGCAATGCTTCTTTCTGCGACTCCCCATTGTTGGTGTCTTCCAGCGTTTCACATTTCATGGAAGAGCAATGCTATACACCTAGCTGTGAAAAGTTAAAAACAAGCCAGGAGTCCACGTTCATCGCACTCCCTATGTGATCCATCTCCACAATATGTCTATTTATTTCTTAAATATATTATAAATCTATCCCATATCTCTTTCTCCAAAAATCCCCATTCAAGATTGCCATCTCTTGGATAGTTCACTGAGGTGGCTGCCTAATTAGCCTATCATATCAGGACTGTAAACTTCTCAACTGATATAGTTTGCATCTGTGTCCTCATCAAGTCTCATGTTGAATTGCAATCCCTAATGTTGGAGGTGAGGCCTGGTGGGAGGTGATTGGATCACGGGGCTGTTTCTTCTGAGTGGTTTAACACCATCTTTCTTGGTACTGTCCTTGCCGTAGTGACTGAGTTCTCATTAGATCCAGTTGTTTGTAAGTGTGTAGCAACCCCCCACCCCCCACCCACACACACCTTTCTCTCTTGCTGCTCCTACCATGTTAGATGCCTTGCTCCTCCTTTTCCTCCCGCAATGATTGGAAGTTTCCTGAGGTCTCCACAGAAGCAGAAGCCTTTATGCTTCCTGTATAGCCTGCAGAACTGTGAAGCAATTTAAATCTCTTCTTTATAAATTATTCAGTCTCAGATATTTCTTTATAGCGGTGCAAGAACAAACTAATACACCAACATGGTAGCCATTCTCTTCTCTGCAAGCCTGTCTTTATGTCATCTCTCACTCACTATTTCCCTTTAGCAGTTTCTCCTTGTTCTTAGGATGAAGGCACAATTTTGTAACACGACTGTAACTAAACCCCATGAGGTCAGGAGATGTGTCCTTTTGTGTCTTACATTCAGTCCCCAGCACTGAGCACAGGGTTAATTGAGTAAATATTGATCAAATAAAGATGAAAAATAAGTTGTTTTCTGTACACATATAATTGAAGGGTCAGTTTCTGGTGTCGCACCTCATAAAAAAGGAAGGAAGTACCAGTGCAAAGAATAAGGAATAATTGATTACTTTCACCTCCAGAACTTGAAGCACCCCGGTTATGCTCAAATGCAACTTCTGCTATTAACAAAACAGATTTACCCCTCCCGCACACCACTCTATTTATCAAAAAATATACTAATAAAGTTTAATTAATCAAAGTATCATATATAATATGATAACATAATTAAGATAAACCTTCTTTTACCTCTCTTACAGGGAAGCAAAAAAGAAAGAAATAAAATAGCCAAACTCATTTAAGAATGTCCTTAATGTGGCCGGGCGCGGTAGCTCACGCCTGTAATCCCAGCACTTTGGGAGGCCAAGGCGGGCGGATTAGGAGGTCAGGAGATCGAGACCATCCTGGCTAACACGGTGAAACCCCGTCTGTACTAAAAACACAAAGGAATTAGCCAGGCGTAGTGGCGGGCACGGTGGCAGGCGCCTGTAGTCCCAGCTACTCGGGAGGCTGAGGCAGGAGAATGGCCTGAACCCGGGAGGCGGAGCTTGCAGTGAGCCGAGATTGCGCCAATGCACTCCAGCCTGGGAGACAGAGCTAGACTCTGCCTCAAAAAAAAAAAAAAAAAAAAAAAAAAAGAATGTCCTTAATGAAGTTGTAAAAATTATTCATTTAATTAAAGCTTGACCCTTGACTGCAAGTCTTTTCAGTGTTCTGTGTGTTAAAATGGAAAATATACATAAAGTACTTCTGGTGCACCCTGAAGTGTGATGCACAGAAAACTTTGTTCTTCAGTTATCATTCTTATATTGTCCAGCCCTTGTATCTCTTATTTGCTCTTAATAAAATATGCTAGCCTCCATTCCAATTTTTTCACATTTTAAGAAAGCGTGCTGTCATAATCAGTTATTTATTTTTGCCTGTTCAGCAGTAATCATGCCACCATGTAGAATTGGCAGCTGGTTGCTCAATAATTATTTGATGCAAAACTTTCTTCTTTTGAGTTTATGTAATATATATATAAACATGTTATATATATAACATGAACATATATAACATGAACATATATATAACATGAACATATATATAACATGTGATATATATATACACACAAAGACACACACAGTGGGTTGACAATTACAAACACTGTTATAAGTATTTGCATTAAAAGAAAAAGGGTATCGTTTGAGGATAATAAATTAGGCAGTGCATTTGAAATGGAAAAAATTGGGAGTTTTCAATATCGCAATGGCCTTAGATAAGTCAACGGGTATATCATATTTTCTAATACAGTTTTAATAATAAATTAGGCAGTGCATTTGAATTGGAAAAATTTGGGAGTTTTCAATATTGCAGTGGTCTTACATAAGTCCTTGTGTGTATCATATTTTCTAATACAGTTCTGAGAAAGGATAGGTACTCAAGGAAGTGACCATGTTCTCTTGGGAGGCAGCAACCATGGTGACCACTCAGTCAACACAATAAGCCTCAGCCTTCGCATTGTAATAGTGCTCATGCAAGCAAAGCGATCTTCAGTAGGGACTTTCCCTTCTAGACAGCATGCACATTTCGTTTTTTTTGTTTTTTGTTTTTTTTGAGACAGTGTCTCGCTCTGTCGCCCAGGCTGGAGTGCAGTGGCATGATCTCGGCTCACTGCAACCTCTGCCTCCCAGATTCACGCCATTCTCCTGCCTCAGCCTCCCGAGTAGCTGTAACTACAGGTGCCCGCCACCACGCCTGGCTAATTTTTTGTATTTTTAGTATTAGTAGAGACGGGGTTTCACCGTGCTACCCAGGATGGGCTTGATCTCCTGACCTAGTGATCCGCCCGCCTCAGCCTCCCAAAGTGCTGGGATTACAGGCGGGAGCCACCGCGCCCGGCCGAGCACGCAAATTTTGATTTTACCTGTCTTTGAACTGACTCTTTGCTCATTATAATAGTAAAAACACACCCCTGGGTGGAGATTTAAGATGCTAATGTGACATGTGATGTATGAACAAGCATGTACAGCTACTGCGCATGGGCACCCGGAATACCACACAGAACATGCTTACTAGTAACACCTCTTTCCACTTCCTTATGAATAATCATGTAAGGCTACCATAAAGGGAGTCTCCCTAAGTGCCAGTCTCTGCTGTCTCATCCTTATGAGCAGCCCACCCCAAATTTCCTTTCTCAGCGTACTGTTTATTCTGTACTTAACTTTCAAAATATTCTTTTTCTTTTGCAATAATTACTCTATGCTGAACTTCTTTTGCTGTGTGTCTCTTGTTTAAATTCTTTTAAGCCAAGAAGACAAGAACCGACATATCACATCAGCCGTCACCATTTCTATTTGGTTTTTAATTGTTTGATTTGAAATCCACTTGGATGGATGAGAGAGAGAGAGAATGAACTCTTATTGGACTGGATGCTGCAATTTGCTTCCATGTATTTAGCTCTGAGTGCCTGGAATGCAACCCACTTGCTGTGGCTTACATAAGAGTCAGTATGACTCCATTTATAAGTGACTTTAGCCTGTAGAAGGATTGAGGGTGATTGCTTTCACTTACTTGATTAAAACTGGTAGAAACATAGATGGCCCTTCAGTTATTTTTTTATGCATCTTGCTGACTATTGTTTTTCTTTTTAAATGGACATTTAGTACCTATTTAGAACAATAAAATACCTCAAAGCAAACATTAAGCAAAATATAGCCAATCTATCACATGCCCAGCTTCTCTTGATAGTCATAACCATGAATAGACTGGCCATTACACAGTAAATTCTACATTTTTACAAGTTGCTTTATAGATTCATTTTGTGATCACTAGTAAACCTATTTAGCAAGTATCTAATTAAGAAAACCTTAATAAAAGCCCATTACTCAATGCCCTAAATTACTAAATTTTATTTTTGGGGTACTGAAATGTGTTTTAAATTAGTCACATTATACATATTAGTGCTAAAAATGTTGCCCAAGTACAATACCAATTTACCCACAATAACACTTACGGGCAATTAACAGTTCATTTTGCATGCTATATTCATTAGTAATTTTCTTTTACTTACTGAGATGTATAAAGAGTATAACTACGTCTGAGGCAGGAGAATGGTGTGAACTTGGCAGGTGGAGCTTGCAGTGAGCCGAGATCGCGCCACTGCACTCCAACCTGGACGAGAGCGAGACGCCATCTCAAAAGAAAAAAAAAAAAAAAGGTATAACTACGTATATTGTGAATGCATTTTATTAGTAATTGGGCTGGACTTTGACTCATCAATGTGCCTGGCAGTTTACATGGGAGGAGATGTCCGTTTGTATACCACTAGCAACTTTCAGAAGAATAAACTCAAATGTGTACCAGGAGGGAGATAAAATGCCTCAGTAATGTCTTTGGTTTACTTTGCAAATAGCACAAGGAAGGACAGGTCCACAGGAAAATGCTACATTTCTCTCTTTTAAAAAATATTTTTATTAAAATAATTTCAGATTTACAAAAAAGTTGCAAAGATGTTACAGACAGCCCACATTTACCCTGCACCCAGCTTCTATAGTGTTAACAGCTGACATGATCTGACTTCAACATCAAAGCCAGAAAGTTAACATGAGTTACTAACCTACAAATCTAATGCGAATTCCTCCAGTTTTGTTCTGACATCCAGTTTGGGTGTACTTGGTCCTTGTGTCTTTTTAATGTCCTTCAATTTGTCACACTTCCTTAGTGTTTCCTCACCTTTCACGACCTTGACACTTCAAAGTTTTTAAAATAACTGATCAGCTCTTTTGTAGAATGTCACACAATTTTGGTTTGCCTGATGTTTTCTCATGATTAAATCAAACTTATGCATTGTTTGGCAAGAATACCACAGAGGTGATGTAGCCTTCTCAGTATATGATATCCTGGAGTGCTTATGTCAATATGTCCTATTACGTGTGCAATGGACCTTGAACTCTTGGTCAGTGTGGTATCTGACAGATTTCTTTGTAAAGTTACTTTGAGCCTACACTGATAGCTTGTCTTCAAATTTTCCTTCACTCATTTTAACATCCATCAGTGGATCTTGCTAACACCAGTTATTATGGTGGTATATCCCTCATAGTGATTTTGGATTTTCCTCGCTCTTTCTGAATTTATTAATTTTTATTTTCTATAAGGAAGAGCTGCCCCTCTCCACCATTTAATTATAAATTAATTTATTTATGTGTGTTAGTAAGGAAATGTGCATATTTACTTTATTCCTGAGTTGTATTCCAGTGCGATGCCCATTTACTTTGTTGCCCAAATTGCTCTACATTTGGCCTCCTTAGTGACCTCCAGTTGTGGCTTTCGGATGGACACAGTGTATCACATTATCAAGTCAGGTGGGTTATTGTTAAATAAATTGAAGTACAGATACTAGTATTTAGCCACAAATATTTAACGTTGGTACATTTTTTAGAAGAAAAGTACCTAATGGAGCAAAAATAAGCAACTATACTTCTCTATGTGAAACACGTTTCTCGCTTCGCTTCGATGGTTTTAAACATAGCTCAGTTCAAGCCAGATTTCCCATCCTCTCCTTCCCATTTGAAGAGAGAAGTAACTTGTGGCTCCCCTTTTGTTTTGGGTTTTAAAAAGAGTCTACATTGCCGTGTCCTTCTGACTCTTCATCCTTTTCATGGTGCTCATTGTTTTGTCCTAATTGACACAGAAATGTACTTACAATTTTATTTTCAAAACACTAGAGCTCTAAAGCTTCTGAATCTGTTTTTAAGAACACCTTGTTTTGACACACAGCTTTTTACCCCTTCCTCATGCAGTCTGGCTACATCCTGTAAGTATGTGTCCAATACAAACAGAGCTCTCCAGCCACGCCTCCTGTCTACTTTTCTGGGCTGCGGCTGCAGTTCCCTGCAGACCACTTACATTTTTAGAGTATTTCAGATGGTACAACGTATTTTGTGCACCTACATTTTTTCAGGGACCAAATTTTTTCCTTTGGATGTTTTAAAACACATTTATATACATATTTATATAAAACCTCAAATACACTCATACACACACACGTATATATATATTCTTGTATTTTATGTACCGCGTGTGTTTGTATGTATGTGTACTGTGTGTGTATGTGCCTATGTGTACATATATGCTTATGTATGTTTTATGTCCACTGTATGTTTGGCTTTTCCTTTTATAGTCATTTGTCTGAATCATAAAAGCCCTTTTTTTTTTTTCGAGACTGAGTCTCTCTCTCTCACCCAGGCTGGAGTTCAATGGCACAATCTCAGCTCACTGCAACCTCCACCTCCCAGGCTCAAGCGATTCTCATGCCTCAGCCTCCCCAGTAGCTGGAATTACAGGCATGTGCCACCACACCCAGCTAATTCTTTGTATTTTTAGCAGAGATGGGGTTTCACCATGTTGGCCAGGCTGGTCTTGAATTCCTGGCCTCAGGTGATCCGCTTGCCTCAGCCTCACAAAGTGCTGGGAGCCGCTGCACCCGGCCAAAAGACATTTTAAAATTCTGCTTTGCTGGACATTTATAAAAGTTGTTAGACTATTTTCCAAGTGAGATGGTTAAAGGAAACATTGTTTTGTAGACTCATTTGGCCTGCTGAGTTTTCAAAGTGCCTGTCTTCCAAATTAGCTTTACCTAGTTAACAACATATATTCCAAAGCCCTCTCATCACAGATGCCTGGCAAGTACATGCTATAAATTCTAACACTACGAGTAGCTTCCAAGGTATATGGGAGAACAGTAGTTGTTGCATAAGTTCCAAGTTATCTTTTTCCAAAGCAGCCTTCAAATCAACCACTTCACAAGATACAATAGAGACACTGGCAAATGCTAGGGATTTCTATGACTTTGATCCACATTCTCTCTGTGTTAGATGCAATAGTTCTCAAAATTTCGTGAAAATAAAAGTCATCTCAGGCGTGTATTCTTAGCCCCTATGTCAAGACATTCTGATTAAGTGTGAGTAACAGGAATTTTTATTTTTATTTTTTTCATTTGACATCTTCCTGCTGGTAGAAGGCAGAACTGGAGTCAGTGGCTTGGAAGCTCTTCTTAGGTTTTGCTTGTTTGTATAGAGGAAGGCAAGTGGGGAGAGCTGCAGGAAATGGAACTGGGCATGTTTATAAAAAGCAGCGGCCTGTGGGGGTAGCGGACCTAGGGGAGCAGGTGACTTCCAGGAGGTGATGAGGCAGAATCACTGTGGGGAAACTTGGTGAGAGTCCGCGTTCTCATTCTCAGTAAGCCAGAAACCACTCAACTTATACATTTGACCTCATCTGATTCAGTGTTGCATTTATTGACAAGGAAGCCATCTCAGTATTGATCTCAGGAAAAGGAATAAATTTTAACTGTGTGTTTTCAAAATGTGCACACACCCCACAGCACTAACACACCATCTAAGAAAAAGCTAAAATATCAACATCTATTTTTTTTAATCAATGGCAATTTTCAACTTAATGTTTCTAAATGTAACTGACCGAACTCCTTCATTCCTGGTTTGTGATGTGAACAGACACCATGGGTTCATATTTTTTTATGATTAAAATGATTTTTTTTGCACACCATTTTCTCACTCTCCTGTTCCTATTTATTTTCAAACTTGAATACAACAGATAATGTAGCATTCAGCTTTCACTTCAAGCATAATGTAACACCTTTGAAGTTCATGAGAGAATGCCTAGTGTGCCAAATAGCCTGATGTTCATTCCAGTTGAATATCTTCTGAGCTGGAAAATGTATCAGGTTTCCCTAGTCTCCAGGAATTAAACAAAAGTAGCAATAATATGAATGCAAGCAAAGCTTTTTACCTAGGGATATGGACATGCTCTCAAAGTTGTGTAGAAGCAAAATATTTATTTTTTGCTGCAATTAATAAGTTAAGACCCAAGTTCTAATTATTTCTTCAAAAGCAATTTGGAAAATTGGAATTCCCAAGAATATACGTTAGAATTTATAGGGCTTCTGACTTATAATTGAATAATAAACCTATATACTTATATTACTGCTGATAGAAGATAGCCCTTCTCCCCTAAATGTTTGTTTGTTTTTGTTTTTGTTTTGTTTTGTTTTGTTTTGTTTTTGACAGAGTCTAGCTCTGTCGCTGGGGCTGGAGTGTAGTGGTGTGATCTCGGCTGACTGCAACCTCTGCCTCCCGGGTTCAAGTGATTCTCCTGCTTCAGCTTCCCTGGTAGCTGGGACTACAGGCGACCACCCCCATGCCTGGTAATGTTTGTATTTTTGGTAGAGATGGGGTTTCACCATGTTGACCAGGCTGCTTTCGAACTCCTGACCTCAGGTGATCCGCCCTCCTTGGCTTCCCAAAATGCTGGGATCACAGGCATGAGCCATGGTGCCTGGCCAGACCCCAACTTTAGAATTTGAAACAGAATGCTGAGAAAACAAAGGAATATATTGAGATATAACACAGATATAGACTGGGATAATGATATCTTATTTCAAAAGGTTGGATGCCTCTGTCAAGGAGGGAAGCGATAGTTATTTTGCTCTTAGGTCTAAATTTTTTAAACCAGTCTAATCATCAGAATCATATGAAAATCTCTTTTGTTGTCATTATTATTATTATTATTTTATTATTATATTTAACCATTTGTAAGAGGGAAACTAAGGCCAAAGAGGGTTGGGGTGGAGGCAGGGATGGTTAATGGGTACCAAAAAAAAAAAAAAAAAAAAAATTTAGACCAGTTTCTTTTTTTTTAAATTTGTTGTGGGCCTATCATGATGAACGTATCCAATAAGCGTATTTTAAATCTGAATCTGGATATCGAAAGAAGTAAGAGTGACAGGTAAAAAGGGAAGTAATTTGCGAAAGAATTATAAAAGTTATCAGGGAGTATGAGATAACTCAATGATAAGATAGAAATAGAACAGTTAGGAAATCATTTAGTCATTTGTTTGTTTGCTTTTCCTATGAACTTTTTCCAAAAATCACCATTTGTGAAATTATGATTTAAAACATGAAAACAAAAGCTTTAAATATATGAAATAGTAAATGTCTCGAGGAATTTGAAGGGCAAGTTGTTATGGACAGCCATAATTGTCCATTTTAATGTACACAGAAATCACTGGGGATCTTGTTGAAGCTGTTTCTGATTTAGAAAGTCCGGGGTTGGCCCTGAGCGTCTGCATTTCTAACAAACTTCCAAGGATGCAGATGCTGCTGGTCAGTGGACCACACTTTGAATAGTGATATTTTAAATTGAGTGCATACACGTCCGTGAGCAACTATATTTTGAACCACCAGTTGGGGAGAGAACACAAAGGAAAATCAGAGAATTATGTCATTACTTGTTGGATATATAGTTTTATAGAAATAAATCTTTTGTGAATGTTAAATTAAATTTGATCTAAAGCTCCCTGTCTGTCACGAAGGGCAACCTAACTTGATATGTAAACAAACCACAGCCGAACGGGAGTAAGTAACGAATCACTGAGTGACAGCCAATCACAGCACTCAAGCTTCAGCCAATCACAGGTGGCCAATTGATCAGAGCGTGCATATATAAGGGAAATGCCGAGCCCCAACGAATCAATTTTGTAAGTAACGACCCTTTTCAGTCTCTGAATACTGCCTGCCCACTTTGCTGGATGAAGCTCTGTGAACTCTTCCTGGTTCTTAATACTGCCTAATTCATGAATCCTTCTTTGCTCAAATGAACTCTGCTAAAGTTAATTTAAAGTTTTTGTTCTAACATGAGACTCTTTCTCCCATGAGACTTTGCATGAGGGAGAACAGTCGCTAATTAACAGCCAGTTCTTGAAATCACGCAGTCCTGAAATCCAGCTGATGCTGCTCAGCAGAGAAGCAGATGTTTGGAGGTAAGAGTTGATTAGGTAGAATCTGGGAGGGAAAATATTTAAGTTAAATGTGTTAAAATATTTGAAGGAGTAAAAAATCTTTGAGATTTTTAGATTTTAGAAATCCCCAGGTGCAAAAACTCTGGGAGTGGACATGCATCACTTTGCATAATGGGAAGTTTCTACCACATTTGTATTTGTTTGCTTTTGTCATACATTTCCTCTGCTTCAGAGATAGATACTGTGAGTTTCATTAGCAAATTTCACATTAAAATTTAAGCAGGTGTAAAAGTCTTGTTATTTTGCAAGACTTAAACATCTAAAAATGTTTAAGCGTTTTCTGTTAAAACTAAATCCAGGTTTCAGTGTTAGAGCTCCAACTTCCCTCAGCTGTAGCCATAAGTTCATGTTGATTGTTATTGGGCGTCTTGAAAAAAAGTACTTTCTTTTAAGTATGTGAAAACTATATAGGCATTATTGCAGATTTCTAAACGAGTTATTTCTCTAAGATGAATCCAATAAAACAGTGTCTTAACATGAAGTGACTTTGTCCCTGTGGTCCGAAACTGTGGTAAAGTCCCTGCATTTGTGTAACATTTCCCATCTGGGTAGGCAAGTGTGATAGTCATTGAATGGGGCTTTTCCCCTGATATGATTTTGATTCGCATCTGTCCCCAAATCTCATGTCAAATATGAGGAGGGGCTTGGTGGGAGGTGATTGGAGCATGGGGGTGGATGTTCCCCTTGCTGTTCTTATGATAGTAAGCGAGTTCTCATGAGATCTGATGTAAAAAAAGTGTGTCACACTTCTCCCTTATCTATCTCTCTCTGCTGCTCGGCCATGGTAAGACATGCTTGCTTCCCCTTCCCCTTGTGCCATGATTATAAGTTTCCTGAGGCCTCCTGACCCATGCTTCCTATACAGCCTGTGGAGCTGTGAATCAATTAAACTTCTTTTCTTCACAAATTACCCAGTCTCAGGTAGTTCTTTATAGCAGCGTGAAAATGGACTAATACACCCCTTCTCCCCTCACCATGACCTTCAGAATGTTGGTCATATATAAATTCAAATACATCTGGCTTAGTGTATATACAATAATTATTTAACTTAGGACTTTACAAGCTAACAAGTAGCTAAGAAATACTAAATGACATTAGTGATACATGATAGATGATAGATGGGCATATTTGCTGGCAAACCTATGGAAATCATATTCTCAAATCTAATAAAACAGTGACCTTGTGTTACTACCAATGAGGATTAAGGGATGAGTTCCTGGTGCTGTAAAGTCTCTTCAAAATTGCCCTTTCTCATCTCTTTGTACATTTCTTGTACCAATTCTGGTCCTTAACCGCTGGATACAGGGTCTTGAATGACTTCTGCATTTGCTCCATGCTTGCCCATCACTCTGCATGGTATTTTGTCATTCTCTTTCAAAACTCCGCTACCACTTCCATAGGAATACCACTTTACCAATTGTGTATTGGCATGTATTAATTTTCTATGCAATTTGATATCTTGGGGTTCTTGATTTGTGCTATATTGTGTATCTGTTTTCAGGATTAAGGGGGGGAGTGTCAATTTACCCTAATGTTATGTCCTGAATCACCTTATCTTCTATAACAGTGGTTTTCAAGCTTTTTGAAGTCTTTTAAAAATCCCCAAGCCTAGGCTATACTCTAGACCAATAAAATTAGAATCCCTGGGGAAGGACCCATGCCCTGGTATTTTGAACTTCCTGGAGAGCCCACCATCAGCCAAGTACAAGAGCCTAATATGCTTTGGATCTATGTCCCAACCCAAATCTCATGTTGAAACGTAATCCCCAATGCTGGAGGTGGGGCCTGGTGGGAGCTGGTTGGATCATGGGGGTGGTTTCTCATGGTTTAACACCATGCCCCCTTGGTGTTGTCATCATGATACTGAGTTCTTGGGAGAGCTGGTTGTTTAAAAGTGTGTCATACCTTCCCTTCCTCTCCCTTCCTCCTGTTCCTGCCATGTAACACATGCCTGCTTCCTCTTGCGCTTCCACCATGATTGTAAGTTTCCTGAGGCCTCCCCAGAAACAGAAGCCACCATACTTCCTGTACAGTCTGCAGAACCATGAGCCAATTACACCTCTTTTCTTTATAAATTACCTTGTCTCAGGTATTTATTTATAGCATTGCAAGAACAGACTAATACAGAGCCCATGTTCTAAGAGGCTTTTCCTCATTACATGCACATGGCATCTATGTTCTTGCTAGTCATATCCACTATACTCCTCTGAAGAACCCTCTAGACTCCAGGCGAGGCTGATAATACCAGTGTCACTCTAAGCACTAGGCATGCAAGTCAACTTGACTCAGCACTGCCATGACAATTTCTCACAACCCCTCACCTCTAATGATTGATCTACCTCCTACCTTGCTCTTCTTCAAAGCCAGTAACCTAATTCCAGAGAGAAGCTTCAGGTTTTCATTTGAAATAATTATGTTCAGGGACATTTGGAAAGCCATTCTTCTATGATAATAAACCAAATCTTACGACTGTGGTCTTCATTTTTCTTCAAAACTTTTTTCTTATGCCAAAACAATCTGCCAAACTTATAGCCATATTTTGCAACCAAAGATTTTTCCAGTGGAAAAACAAACACACAAAAATCTGTAACTCATTCTCTTCCCATTAGGAGAAATTAAAATAGGAACATATTGTGAAGCTCCTATTTAAATTTTTTTTATTTTTTAATTTGTATTCATAAGAGACAAAATATTAGGTAATTCAGTTATTAAATATATGCATTTTGGCCAGGCGCAGTGGCTCACGCTTATATACCCAGCACTTTAGGAGGCCGAGGTGGGTGGATCACTTGAGGCCAGGAGTTCAAGACCAGCCTGGCCGACATGGTGAAACCTTGTCTCTACTAAAAATACAAAAATTAGCTGGGCGTGGTGGCATACACCTGTAATCCCAACTACTCGGGAGGCTGAGGCAGGAGAATTGCTTGAACCTGGGAGGCAGAGGTTGCAGTGAGCCGAGATCCCGCCAATGCACTCCAGCCTGGGTGATAGAGTGACACTCTGTCTCAAAAAACAAGAAAAAATATATATGCATCTTAGTTCAAATCATTTTTTGGAAGTTTCACTCCTCTATTGCTCATTGTAAATATATCTGTTACACTGGAATGGGAGTTATCTGTCTACTGTGTTGAGTTTTAATCTCCTTTGCTGGCTTGTCATTATATCTTCAATGTTCGACCCCATGGGAAAACTTAATAAATACTTCTCATGAACATTTCCACCACCCCTGAATTTGGAGATTTGCCTCTTCATTCAATTTTTTTTTTGCAATAATTACTTAGATACTCTCTAGAAGATTAATGAGTTACACAGACTTTTGCATTCCTCGCTAGGGAGCTATGCACAATCTATTAGGTATCTGGCAATAACAGCATAATGTGTAATGGGTGCTTAATAAATGTGTTAAGCCAACAGCCAAGAAGAATACAAAAGGTAGAAGTAATATTTTGATTCTACCTGTGGCTGTAATTTCAGCTGGATCCTGAAGGATGGATGAGATTTTGACAGAAAGAAAGTGATGGAAAGGAAGAGAAAAAATCATCACAAGTCAGTGTGGGGGTGCACAGGGGGTTGAGTCAGTTCTCCTTTCATTACGTGCAGATGTGGAAAAATTGGATAAATGAAAAGGGAGATTAAAATTGTAAAATTTCAGTCATTTCCTCAGCAGTCATCTCGCCGAAGGTTGGTTCTGTAGCTGCTGGCAGGTGGCCAACTTACTAAGTCCTCTTAAATTGACAGAGAAGCCAGATAAATATCCACTCTTGGCAGCACTTTCCTGACAGATGGTCTGGCATTCATGGTATAATCCAAGACAACAATGGTAGAGCTAAAAACTCTCTAGCCTAGCATCTCCTAATTACCGCATGCAATATGTAACTAGGATTTCAATGTGCTAGCAGTTACTATCGTGGAAACAAGGGAGATGAAACCACGTACAATAACCAAGAAATGGCAACCACATTTAAGAAGATGAGTGTGTCCCTCTTGAAGACAGGGGGTCTTCAAGACTTGAAATGTAAAAATATAAGAAAATAAACAAGTTCATTTCTTTTCCCTAAATGAAACTCGGTACTACCCTTCAGGTCACAAATGAAATGAAAGATGAGATTCCAAGAAATTTTATTCAGTAGCTTTTTAAGTCTTTTGCTCAGCAACTTGCATTTTAGTGCCCCCCTCATAAATTCAAGCCAGTTGCAAATGTCCTTGATGGCTGTAATTATTTGAACTTGCATTTTCTGACATTCCTCCCGCCACACACAAGGATAAAGGATGATGTGGTGTCCTAACGGCAGTGACTCAGAACTAGAAAGCTGCTAGAGCACCATCACTTAAAATGGGTCCTTAGGCATGTCACTACCTCTCAGTTTTAGTTACCTATTCTCTCTCTCTCTCTTTTTAAAATAATTTCAACTTTTATTTTAGATTCAGAGAGTACATGTGGAGGATTGTTATTCTGTATATTATGTAATGCTGAGGTTTGAGGTACAATTGATCCTCTCACTCATATGATGAACATAGTACCCAATATTTAGTTTTTCAGCCCTTGTCCCCTACCTCCAGTAGTCACCAGTTTGTATTGCTGCCATCTTTATGTCCATGAGCACTCAATGCTTAGCTCCCACTTATAAGTTGGAACATGCAGTATTTGGTTTTCTGTTCCTACGTCAATTTTCTTAGGATAACGGCCTCCAGCTGCATCCATGCAGCTGCAAAGGACATGATTTTATTCATCTTATAGCTACATAGTATTCCACAGTGTATACATACCACATTCTCCTTATCCAGTCCACCATTGATGGGCACCTAGATTGACTCCATGTCTTTGGTATTGTGGATAGTTGCCTTTTCTCTTAAAGAAATTACTCCTCTGCTAATCTAACTTTTATTTTGGAGAAATGACAGTGATTTACCAAAGCCACATATATTTACTTCTGTATAATGACTTAGGAACTTAAAAATAAACAAAACAAGAGGTAAGCTTAAGGAAAGACTATCACCAAGAATTATTGATGTATCTACATGCAAATAATTACCTTGTAATAATGAACCTGTTAATGAAAATCTCTGAAGACAGTAGGGTTGATGCCTAAATTAAGATCTTGAGAAGTAAAGTATGAAGCTTTATCAGAAATAGAGCAGACTCAGGGAAAAGAAATATTGATGCATTCAACCTCTTTAGAATCATGAAGCCATCTATCATCATAATTGCCGATATTGGCAGTAGCACTGTTTGAAACTTGTAGTCTCAGGATAATTACAGCCTTCTAGATCTGTTTGAAAGTAGGTTGTGATCAATGGTGGAATCCCATAACTTCATTTCAGTTTTAGCTAGGAAGTTAATTGTAACTGTTTTGCCCTTAGGCCTAATTATTTGTTTATTAAAAAATTGCTTTACATTGATATTTTTGAATCTACTGCCTGTTAATGAGTAGTTAAGGAAAAGATAAATATCTGCATATCCTTGAAATAGATTTATACCTAAGAAAATCCATCCTACATTCTCAGTTTCTTATCTCTTATCTCTCTATTGTTGATGGGAAGCCTTACAGATAACATAAACTGATGGTTAACACATACTTTGTGTATATTTCTATGCATATAGAAGAGTGTATAGAATATCAGTTTTTTAAAAGTACAAATGTATGTGGATTATTTATTGTTGCATAGTAAATCTTCCCCAAACTTAGCAGTTTAAAACAACAAAGAATTGTTATCTCTCAATTTTTGTGGGTTGGAAATAAGAGCACAGATTTTCTGCTTCAGGGCCTCTTACAAGCCTAAAGTCTAAGTGCCAACCAGAGCTGGGGATTCAACTAAGGTTAACTGGAGAAGAATCTGCCTCCAAGATCACTTCCATGCTTGTTGGTGGAATTCGTCTCCTCAAGGGTTGTTTGGCTGAGGGTCCCAGGTCCTCACTGTCTGTTGGCTGCAGACTGCCTTTAGTTCCTTACCACTTGTCTTTTGTTTTGCTTCATCAAGGCCAGCAATAGGGAGAATCAGCTAGCCAAACCCAAGTTGCAGTCTTTGGTAACCTAATCACAGAGGTGGGATCCACTCAGAGTGGATGTTTTCTATTTGTGTGAAGCAAGATAGCCAAAGAGTGTGGATTTGTAAGGGATTAACAAGGGCTTTGCACACAGAAGATGGAGTCATTTGGGACCCTCTTAGAAGCTGCCTACTACAATGTGTGTGTGTGTGTGTGTGTGTGTGTGAGTGATTGCATACTTGTAATATCTTTAGAAGGATAAAAAATAAAATAGTTGCTTGTGTGACAGTAGAAGAGTGAGAAGCAATGACTTTTTATTCAAGTTTCTCCTGTGCCTTTTGGACATGTAAAGCCTGAGTTTGAGATGCTGGTTGCAGATATCAGAGTGAATTTGAAGATACATGAATCTGGAGATCAGAAAGAGTTCTGGACTGAATATAATATTTGAAGTCATGAATCAAGAGATGATACTTGATCTTATTAATGATAAGATCACCCAGGAAGGCAGGCCAGACAGAAAGGGAGAGAGAGAGAGAGAAAGAGAGAGAGAAGTAGAAAGTTTGAGCCTGGGGGTACTTTTTTTGTTTTTCTCTTTAAGGACATTTGTGACTAAGCTGCAAAATTGTTTGATAAAAAATGAGGTGTTTGAAAATAAAAATGTTTAAAAACATAAAATAAAGAAATGGAATGGTATTTTTTAAAAATTGCATTTACAGCAATTATACTGTGATTAGCCAGGATTTGGTTTATGTCCAAAATCTACAGATGCAAAGAGTATCTAGACTGACAATTTAGGGTGAAAGGTCAAGATTCCAAAGGAAAGTCAGTGCAGGAGGAAAATGGATTAGAGTCCAAGGAGCTGATATGCTTCATTTAATTTTTCACCTTGAAAATCCCAGAGAGTCCTACTTGTCTGCAACCTGAGGCCATGTCTTCCTTCCAATATAATCCTCTCATCTCTGAAGTCTATTCTGTTCCTGTTTCTTTCACTTGCTACTATGATAGGTTGTTTTCCAGAGTTCTTTCTTTCCCCCTTTGAGATACAGTTATTTTTATTCCCAAATACCTAGTAGTCAGTGTTTTTTTACCACGACCACGTGGTTAGAGCATAACTATCAGCTATGTTCTGAAGGGAAAAAAGAAAAGTTTAAGTAATAAACTCAACTTCCTCTGAATATCATCTGTCCAACTGACAAAATGGGGGTTTGAAATAAATTATCTTAAGAATCCTTTGAACCTTCAAGATTTCATCCTTTGAACAGAAGAAAGCTTGCAAGTGCTGAGGCTAAAATACAGCAAGGAAAATAAGGCGGCAGCTAATGCTAACTACCAGGCTTAAGTGAAGTTTTGAGGCTGTTGGAACCTCTGGTATCCATCCTGCATCTGGACTTCCCTCCCACAAATCTCCTTTGCATTTATCTTGGGGAATGCTTTCTCCTGCCTGTAATCTGTTGGAATTCAGTAATCACCGCTGAGCTAAGGCACGCCTGTGTGCACAATGCTCACCCATACACACATCCAAACACAGCAGATGTTACTCTAAAATAGTGTGTTGCATAGATCCCACATATTCAATAAAGCAAGCTTCCCCAGTATGCGTTTAAATTAACTTTTCAGTTTCACATGAAAACAAGAGCTGTGAAACTACCTAGTCAGCATTGGTTTTATAGAATCTCTTGTCCATGCGAAAGTTAAAGTTAATGCTCCTTGAGTTGACATATGGAGCTAATTTGATGGATGTATGTTCAAATGAAATATGTCTCAATGATGCAAAGGCTGGGTAACACTGGTATACTAGCTGGTTGGATGGTGATTTCTAAATATAAATTAAATTATTTTTATGATGTGAGGAAATTACTTAGGGACCAACATCAGGAAAACTAAGAAATTGAGACTGTAAAGATAATGTTTATTTTAAAAGACGAATAGCACTGCCTGTGTGAATTGCATTTACTAAAATCTTACACGATAATATTAGATACACTTATAATTTTGTGTTTGCACAAAATGTTAATATGTGTTAGGAACATGGTATCTATATTAGTGTTTAATGAACAGAGGTTATTGTGTTCTCTCAGTATGATGTTTACTACAATTTGCACGAAGCAGAATTGTGTCACATATACTGTTCCTACAGACTTTACCACTTGAAAATTGGAGAGCTTTTTAATGGTAGCAACTCCTCTGCAGAACATAGGCATACAAAATGTTAAGAAATGAAATTGAATGCCTTTGGTTCTTTGGAAATTCTAGTGCAATATTATAATTCAAAGCTATGTTGAAAGACACTTAATTTCAGGATTTGTTTTACTAAACTCTCACAACATATTTATGGGAATGATGAAAAGCAAACTGGATTATAGATAAGTTAATTGAAGTCATAGCTATTTATAA
Source organism: Pan paniscus (assembly GCF_029289425.2). Taxonomy (NCBI): domain Eukaryota; kingdom Metazoa; phylum Chordata; class Mammalia; order Primates; family Hominidae; genus Pan; species Pan paniscus. The sequence goes on from NC_073267.2 coordinate 86,308,376, forward strand.
TGCTAAACAAAATGTGTTAATTACTTTATCTCACTGTGAATCAGGTATCAACTTTATTTTAAAATCCAGATTTAATAACTAAAATGTAGCTTTCCATATAGTTATGTTTATCAGCAACTAACCATAGTCATATTAATAGTGCTTGTGATTTCCACCAATAGAAATTAGGTATTTTTTTTAAAAGCAAAAAACAATTTAGGCTAGCAAAGTCTGCTAGAGAATGAGGCCTAAAGACTTATTTTGTTTTAATTTGAAGAATTAAACTTCTCATGGACAAAATTATCACCGGCAGAGCTGAGGTTCAACTTGTGTTCATAGCAAGCATTAGGAATACTTTGGAAAAAGCTAAGGTCAGCTTTGTGGGTGGAGATGAGTAGATAGGAATTTATTTATTTATTTAGTATTGTATTTTTTGAGTCAGAGTCTCACTGTGTTGCCTAGGCCGGAGTGCAACGGTGCAATCTCGGCTCACTGCGAACTCCGCCTTCCCAGCTCAAGCGATTCTCCTGCCTCATCCTCCCGAGTAGCTGGGATTACAGGCATGCACCACCACTCTTGGCTAATTTTTGTATTTTTAGTAGAGACGGGGTTTCACCATGTTAGCCAGGCTGGTCTTGAACTCCTGGTCTCAAGTGATCTGCCCGCCTCAGCCTCCCAAAGTTCTGGGATTACAGTCGTGAGCCACCGCACCCGGCCAGAAAGAAATATTTTTAAAAAAGAAAGAAAGCAAATATCAAATTGTTCATGGTATCAAAGAAGAGAGAGTTACTAGAAATATCATAGACTGGTCCAGCAAGTCAGGTCCCTTCTAGTCAAAGGAGAGACAGACAAGTGCCTTCTGAAGGGGCCATTTCCTCAAAAGGCAAACAAGAGACTTTAAGGATTCATGGGTTCCTCATCAGAGAAGATGTATGTTATTCCTATTTGAGTATCTACATCTACACTCTCCCAACCTGGTGCTTGGTTGACAAGGGTCCCACCTTCTGGAGTTTACATTCTAATTGGAAAAATAGCCAATAAACTTGTGATTTATTTTCATTAAAAAAAATCTGGTATTTTTATGTCACCTTATAGTTGTTGCAGATGTTTCAAAATTTAGTTAATATCTATCTCTAGATATTACAGTGGTTATTACCCTACCACTAGAGCTTGTTATTTAATATAATAAACATATATTATTACATAATTTAAAAAATATTTTAATGTTTGTATACCAATATTAATCTAAAATTGTATGATCAGTTTGGTGAAGTTTAATGGAACTTCACCAGGCTGTCAAAGGGGTCTGTTGACTTAACATGGTTAGGTACACACATTCTAGATGAATTTGCCAGAAGGCTTTGTTTTGTAATTTAACAAAACAACAACAAAATTTGATACAAATGTAGAAGTTATATTTATCAAACCAATGTAGAAGTGTCAGTCCTCACAATTAAAAAATTTTGCTACAGAGAACAGAAGAAATGCATGGAGATAAAATAATTAACCGGCACATGTAAAACACTAATAAAAATGTATGTGAATTAAAGTATCAGTAAGGCTTCAAAGCATCCCTCTTTTAGGCGATTACCAAGGTATTTCCATTGACTAAATTGTCCCAAATTATTCAGGTCATCACTGAAGTATGGCAAATGTTGAACCACAAACTGATTAAAAATTAGTTGAAAAAAAGGGAAGAGTGTAAATATCATAGTGGAGTCTTAAACAATGTCATGTATTATGTGGATTAAGTATTTTACTCTAATTATGTAGGCACTATGTAGAAAGCATATAAAAATCTAATCTTTGAGAATATATTACTTAACTCATATAGTGTTAAATTAATTTGTATTTTTTCCTAATGATATTAATTGGCTTTGAGAAAATAAAGGCAATGGGCTGGGCACAGTGGCTCAAGCCTGTGATCCCAGCACTTTGGGAGGCCGAGGTGGGCAGATCACGAGGTCGGGAGATCAAGACCATCCTGGCTAACACGGTGAAACCCTGTCTCTACTAAAAATACAAAAAAAATAGCCGGGCGTGGTGGCGGGCACCTGTAGTCCCAGCTACTTGGGAGGCTGAGGCAGGAGAATGGCGTGAACCCCGGAGGCGGAGCTTGCAGTGAGCCGAGATCACGCCATTGCACTCCAGCCTGGAAGACAGAGCAAGACTCCGTGTCAAAAAAAAAAAAAAAAAAGAAAGGAAGAAAACAAAGGCAATTAATTGACCCAAAACACGTCCTGTGATCAAGTTATTATAATTAAACACAGCCAAGATTCTTGATGTATAGGATATTTATAGAGAGGTGATGTGTGTGTGTGTGTGTCTGTGTGTAGTAGTCATATAAAATTGAAATACATTATGTTTTTTACTCAAAATGATTTAAAATTGTTATAATTGTATCTATAATAAATAAATATATTCCATTAGTATGTCATACTCATCTGGGTATGATTTGTTGTAAGTTTCAAATGTTGTGCACTCAAAATATTAATAAAGCCCATTTTTAAAGAAAATTTAAAAGAAGCAATGTAATAAAGAATCTTTGAATTATCCATTATACATTTACTTTTGGAATGTATTCATCTTTATGAACTTAATCATTTGGGAAGCAATTTGTCTATTAATGGCCTTATGATAATTTAATATAAATTCAATTTATATAAAATGTGTTCAATGTCAATTGCTACTAGATTAAATATGTGATTTGAATAGGAATTAAACATTCACAGTTACAAACATTGTAAAGATAATGGTCTCCCTGATATGATCATTTCTCTTCATCACCAATCTTTTTTTTCAAGTTTTTATTCTTATTAAAATTTTCTAAAGAATTAGCGACATTCATTGACACCTCTGACTATTTTTAAGATGGATAAACAGTTTGTGATAGATATATTATTTATATTAAAAAATAAAGTAAAGCCTGGCTCACATTTGTAATCGCAGCACTTTGAGAGGCCGAGGCAGGTGGATTGCTTGAGCCCAGGAGTTCAAGATCAGCCTGAGCAACAAAGGGAGACCCCATCTCTACAAAATAATAATAATAATAATAATAATAATAATAATAATAAACCAGGCCTGTTGGCATGCACCTGTGGTCCCAGCTGCACAGGAGGCTAAGGTGGGAGGATTGCTTGAGCCCAGAAGGTTGAGGCTATCATGAGCTGTGTTCATGTCACTGCACTCCAACCTGGGTGACAGAGAGAGACCACGGCTCAAATAAATAAATAAATAAAATATAATAATAAGAAATAAAGTTAGATGTATCTAGCTTTGTGAATCCTCAAGCTGCTTGAATATGTGAAGATGATTTTGGAGTGTCTGGACTCTGCTGGATTAGCCAACTGGACTTGATGTTCATGTCAGTATAGCATGAGAGGGAGTTAGGCCGTATATGGTTTGGTGAAAGTGGACCAAGACATGCAAGAGACAGAAGTTCTGTTTGAAAGTTTTGCTTTTAAAAAAAGTAGACCAAACATGTCAAACCTTTCAAAAAGTTTTCCCCAATTAACCAATTTCTCAATCCTCAGTACCCCTTTACTCTATAATCATACTCTTTTTTATGTATCACTTAAAACTGAAAGCCTTCTTGATTCTCTTATTCTCATATGCGTGCTCTTCAATCAAATTAGAAAGCCTATGAACATGAACTATGTCTTTATGATGCATTGATGTTTTTCTCATGGACAAATAGAGGCCCTACATTTTATGATGGGACCTGTTGATGAGGGAGGGCATAAGTGGATTGGTCAATGAATGGAAACCAGGAGTTGTTTGGGTACACAGTCTTCATCTGCCTTCTCAGATTCCCCCAACTGTCCATCTTTCTCTCTTTCTTGGCTCTCATCTCTTCTATGCTAGACTTTTGGAACCAGGTGAATCTCACACTTCAGGGTATGAAATTTGGTTTTCTATGTGTCTTTCATGTGGTTTGGAGGGAATTAGCTGGCCAATAGGTGAAAATTAACCCACACGAAATGGGAGACAGGAGGGAGCCAGGTGGGTAAATTCCCCTTTTCTCCTCCCCAGGATGAGATTCCTTCTTGGAACATTTTTGTAGAATCCTCAAGTGCTGAGTGAGCACTCCGGTGACTGACTATGCCACTTTATGGAACAGCATGAAGCAATAGCTGTCGTATTGCACAGCATCTTCCTTAACCTCCCTTTCTTTTCCCCTCACTTTCCTCTGCTGTAGGCTTGTACCACCTAAGTAAAATTTTAGCAGAAGATCCTTTCCTTAGGCCCTGTTTTCTAAAGTTCCTGGGCTAAGACAATTTGTAATAGAAGTATTTTAAAGTTGCATATCCTCAAGACGGGTTTTAGGATTCAGACAGTCACTCAAATGAAAGTAATCACTGTTGGTCACTGTGACTGGTGAGTAGGGTGGTAATGATCCCTAGCATGCAGTGGCTGGGTTTACTTAGAAGGAAGTACTAGCTCACAGCAGTGCCCTCAGAGACCAAGCAAGTCTTGCTGTACACTAGGATAATGGAATAGGATGGCTTCTGATGGAACTTACAAAAATAGATGACAATTTCAGGACAGTCAACTGCCAATTTAAGACATGTTTTGAAAGCCAGTGGGCCTCAATTACAGCCTTGAGGGAGACTTTCCTGTACCCTCAAAGAACAATGTGTTAAGAATCAGGCTTAGGTTCTGAATATAAAGATGACAAAGTTGCCAGAAAATCTAAATGTACAACCCCAGTAGATCTCCTGTGTCGAAAGAGAGTCGTGACAAAAAAAAAAAAAAAAAAAAAGAATGGTCCTTCAGACTTAATTGGGGATATATGGTTGGCTAAACACAAGACCCCTTGATTTTCAAAGTTCCCTTCAAAGTATCCCTCCTTGCCAGAGGATACTGGCTTCCCTTGCTTGCTTGGAGACCATGTGAAGCCCTTACTGAAAAATAAAAAGCAGGTCTCTTGCAGGATAAAACTTGCTCTGCCCCCACTGGCCTTCATTGCTTCCAAGTCAATAACCAAGGTCAGTTCTCAACAAGGAGGCAAGAGCCTTGCATTCAGGAGAAAAAAAAAAATAACAGCCAACAAAGCAAAATGGATTGAGGACCTTAAAAATACGTATCAACAAGAACTAGGGATGCCTGAGTAGGGGTGAATTTTGAGGGTTTTGTACTGCTGCTCCTGTGTGTGTGTGTGTGTGTTTGTGTATGTGTAAGATATAAAACCATATATGGCATGATTCATTGACATGAGCACACTCTGCCATAATTCAAGAGTAAACATTTTAGTAACAACACCTGGAACTGATCCTAATAGTTTTCTTTGATGGTTCCATGGAGCAGATCAAACAAATAATCTACCAAATAAATGAAGTGAAAATAAATACTAGTAAATTAGGTTTTAAGGAGCATGTCACAAAACCAAATGTCTCTAAGACCTCTGACAGGCTTTGTATAATAAGGGAAGAAAAAATTGGAAGAGTCACGGAGGCAGGCAGGTTCATTTATGATGTACAATCTGAAACTCCATAACTTGGTATAACTGACCTGCTTTACCCTGAGAAGCTCTCTTCTTTTGAATTATTTGAAAACTAAAACAAGCAAAATATGACGAGCCAGTTTCCTCCAAAATGCACATAGTAGTGGTGTAGTAGATACATTAAATACTCTTTTGATGATTTACCTTTTTTGTTTGTTTGTTTGAGACGGAGTTTTGCTTTTGTTACCCAGGCTGGAGTGCAATGGCGCAATCCCGGCTCACCGCAACCTCTGCCTCCCTGGTTCAAGTGATTTTCCTGCCTCAGCCTCCTGAGTAGCTGGGATTACAAGCATGCACCACCATGCCTGGCTAATTTTGTATTTCTAGAGACAGAGTTTCTCCATGTTGTTCAGGCTGGTCTTGAACTCCTGACCTCAGGTGATCCACCCACCTTGGCCTCCCAAAGTGCTGGGATTACAGGCATGAGTCACCGCGGCCAGCCTGATTTATCTTTTTTATTTTGCACTTGAAAGGTTGATAATTCTGAATTTGATGGTGACATCATATAGAGATGAGCTGTGAAAGAAATAAGATTGAGACCAAAAAGACCTGTAAGTCAATAATAAATTATTGGCAAATGTATTGAAAATTTTAAAATAAGTTATAAAGTTAGAATATGTAAGTAATTGATTTTCTTAAAGTGAGTTCTATAATTAAGAGTCTTTATATCTGAATTCAAGTGTTGGTTCTGTCATTAAAAAATTAAAGTCATTTTAGGCAAATTGATTTACTCAACTTACTTGCTAAATAAGTTATGATCAAACTATTTAATAAACTTTTTGATAGGTTCTATACAGCATTTGTGAACTATGATTCATGTTGAAATTATTTGTGTGAGTTGAAAATGTCACCAACAGTCACTAGTAAATTAGGTTTTAAGGAGCATGTCACAAAACCAAATGTCTCTAAGACCTCTGACAGGCTAAGGCGACATACTTCTCTAAGTAAATTTACAAAACTAACTTTTAAAATGTGTTTTTAAATGCTAGATCTGTAGATTGAATCACTGAGGACTTTTATTAACAAATCTCAGTTATTTCTCAAGAAAAACTAGTTACCCTTCTGGCTATCATTAATCTACTAAAAATAGGTGCCATCAAAATCTACTTCCATTAATGTAGAAGAGATATCATATGCTCTTAAATAATCTTTCTATATATATTTTATTATACTGTAAGTTCTAAGGCACATGTGCACAATGTGCAGGTTTGTTACATATATACATGTGCCATGTTGGTGTGCTGCACCCATTAACTCATCATTTACATTAGGTATATCTCTTAATGCTACCCCTCCCCCGACCCCACAACAGGCCCCAGTGTGTGATGTTCCCCTTCCTGTGTCCAAGTGTTCTCATTGTTCAATTCCCACCATAATCTTTCAATAAAATGATTTACTTCGAATTTAACCACCTATCCCATAAATTATGTAATACACTGGAGCACCAGTATTCTCTAATAGTTTTAGATAGCCCAGTATTTATTTAACCAATTATATATGTCTACTTTATACAGCTATAGATTAAAATATTTAAGAATATCACTGTCATCCACTAAAATGAAAAATGAAGTTCTTATTGTGTCCAAGAATAAAATACAGTCAATATGCATCTCTGCATGAAGTGATCAATTAGTTCCCGAATCGTGCATCAATACTTACAAACACACACACTATTAAATGTGTATCAATGTTGACAGATTTGTAAAAAATAGTTCTAGATTTATTTAGATTAATGCAACTCATTTCAGTGATTGACATTCTATATATTAATGTGAAATTATTTCAATATTTACATTATTTAATTATATTTTACTGAAAGTATTTTCATTAAGACTTACTCTTTTTCTGTAGTTACACAACAAACTTGATTCCTAATGGAGAAATTTTTATTTATATCAATTTTATTGATTATCATTACTTGCCTTGCAAGTTTCTTTGTGGTGGCCTTAATCCAATTCAAATTATCTAGGGCCACATTTTGCAGTTCTATTATTTTCCTGTATTTCCAACCTTGTGTGGCCACTATATCATATATTCCTATGCATCATGGATCCAACGATCTGTTCCCATCTTTATTTTCAAATGTGCTGATTGAGGACAAGTAGAAGTTTGCAGTTATTTAGGATTTTTAACATACCAGTGATTATTTTTATACACTGATAATTATGCTGCCTTCTGTGGAAGTGATTCATATGACCCCATGATGCTGCCTGAAATGTTTTGATTGGAGGCCAGGAAACCATGACGAGGTCAGTTTTGGGATCAGAAAGAAGAGAATAAAAATAGAGAATGATCTTTTCCTAAAATTTCAAATTCATTTCTAACACTTGATCTGCTTTTAATCTGGCTGAAATTATACTGAAGATCTAACAATAATTTATACCATTATTTCTGGGAAAATAGGTTATAAATGTCCAGGATAAAATTAACTTATTTTTAAAACAATCTATTTGTTGTTTAAACTTACCTCTTATAAAATATTTTTCATTAGTAGGTGTCTTATCTATTTGGACTGCTATAACAAAATACCTGTACTGGGTAAGAAAACCAGACACTTACTGTTTACAGTACAGGAGGCTATGAAGTTCAGATTAAGGTGCCAGAAGCTGCGTCTGGTAAGGGCTTGCTCTCTGTTTTCATATATGGCACCTTCTTGCCGCATCCTCATGTGGTGGAAAGGATGATCAAGCATCCTTGGGTCTCATTTTTCAATGTTTTTAAAAATTTTTTAAAGTATTTTTTGATACATTTCATCTGTACATATTTATGGGGTACATGTGAAATTTTGTTTCATGCATAGAATGTTTAATACTCTTATTATTATTATTATACTTTAAGCTTTAGGGTACATGTGCACAACGTGCAGTTTGTTACATATGTATACATGTGCCATGTTGGTGTGCTGCACCCATCAACTCCTCATTTAGCATTAGGTATATCTCCCAGTGCTATCCCTCCCCGCTCCCCACCACCCCACAACAGTCCCCAGAGTGTGATGTTCCCCTTCCTGTGTCCATGTGTTGTCATGGTTCAATTCCCACCTATGAGTGAGAACTTGCGGTGTTTGGTTTTTTGTCCTTGTGATAGTTTGCTGAGAATGATGGTTTCCAGCTTCATCCATGTCCCTACAAAGGACATGAACTCATCTTTTTTATGGCTGCATAGTATTCCATGGTGTATATGTGCCACATTTTCTTAATCCAGTCTATCATTGTTGGACATTTGGGTTGGTTCCAAGTCTTTGCTATTGTGAATAGTGCCACAGTAAACATATGTGTGCATGTGTCTTTATAGCAGCATGATTTATAATCCTTTGGGTATATACCCAGTAATGGGATGGCTGGGTCAAATGGTATTTCTAGTTCTAGATCCCTGAGGAATCGCCACACTGACTTCCACAATGGTTGAACTAGTTTACAGTCCCACCAACAGTGTAAAAGTGTTCCTATTTCTCCACATCCTCTCCAGCACCTGTTGTTTCCTGACTTTTTAATGATCACCATTCTAACTGGTGTGAGATGGTATCTCATTGTGGTTTTGATTTGCATTTCTCTGATGGCCAGTGATGATGAGCATTTTTTCATGTGTTTTTTGGCTGCATAAATGTCTTCCTTTGAGAAGTGTCTGTTCATATCCTTCGCCCACTTTTTGATGGGGTTGTTTGTTTTTTTCTTGTAAATTTGTTTGAGTTCATTGTAGATTCTGGATATTAGCCCTTTGCTAATATCCAGAATGATATCAGATAAGCAGGTTGCAAAAAATTTCTCCCATTCTGTAGGTTGCCTGTTCACTCTGATGGTGGTTTCTTTTGCTGTGCAGAAGCTCTTTAGTTTAATTAGATCCCATTTGTCAATTTTGGCTTTTGTTGCCATCGCTTTTGGTGTTTTAGACATGAAGTCCTTGCCCATGCCTATGGCCTGAATGGTAAGTCAGTGTATTTAGGGTATCATCACCTAAGTGTTTATCATTTCTATGTGTTGGGTACATTTCAAGTACTTTCTTCCAGTTAGTTTGAAAATGCAATACATTGTTGTTAACTATTGTCACCTTACTCTGCTATCAAACATTAGAACCCTTTTCTTTTATCTAACTGTATGCTTGTACCCATTAACTAATCTCTTTTCACCTCCCCTTTCCCATACATCTTTCTCAGTCTCTGGTATTCATTATTTTACTCCCTACTTTCATTCAGGATGTTAGTCCCCTGACAGATGAGTAGTTTACAAATATTTTTCCCTATTCAGTAGTTTTTTTTTTTTAATTCTGTTGTTTCTTTTGCTGTAGAAGCATTTTAGTTTAATATAGTCCCACTTGTGTATTTTTGTTTTGGTTGACTGTACTTTGGAGGTCTTAGTCATAAAATCTTTGCCTAGATCAATGTTCTAGAGAGTTTTATCTATATTTTCTTCTAGTAGTTTTATATTTTTGGGTCTTATTTAAAGTCTTTATTCCATTTTGAGTTGATTTTTGTATAACGTGAGAGATACGGGTGCAATTTCATTCTTCTGTATGTGGCTATCCAGTTTTCCCAGGACCATTTATTGAAGAGGGTGTCCTTGACCCATGTATGTAGGAGATCAGTCAGGGTGGTAGGAGAAATTATAGGAAAAGGATGCAAACCTTCTCGGAAGGCCAGAGGTTTGCATAGCTTCAGAAGAGGGTTTGGCTAAAGGCAGCTGAATTCTCTCAGAGTAAGATAACAAGGAAGTGTAAGGGAATTGATCTAGATAAGTTAGTTTACTTAGGCCTCTGAACCTGGCCTTTAACCATCTGTGAGCGCGGGTTGGGCACCATGTGAATTGCCCACAAGTGGGTTGACTGAAGGCCTTTATCATTAAATCTATAATGAATACATGCTCTCAGCGGCAGCTTGTTAGGGCTGCTGCTGCTGACTCTTTACAGGACCATCCTTGGTGTCTGTGAGCCGCCCAGTTCCCTAGCCTGCTCTTTCACTGGATACCTGTGTCTGAGTGCATTTGTTCATCCGTCCTTCAGCCAGGGTCTGTGGGTCGGACCCGGCACGTGTATGGTCTTGGCAGCTCTGTCAAAGATCAGTTGCCTGTAAATGCATTGGTTTATTCCTGGGTTCTCCATTTTGTTTCATTAGTCTGTTTTTATACCAATACCTTGCTGTTTAGGTTACTATAGCCTTATAATATATTTTGAAGTCAAGTAATGTGATACCTCCAGTTTTGTTCCTTTTAGAATTTTTTTCTAATTATGTGAAAAATGATGTTGGTATTTTGATAGTGACTGCATTGAATCTGTAGATTGCTTTGGGTAGTGTCATTTTAACAATACTAATTCTGATCCAGGAACATAGGATATATGTTTCATTTGTTAGGGTCCTCTTCAGTTTTTTTAATCAGTGTTTTATAGTTTTCCTTGTAGAAACCTCTCATCTTTTTGGTTAAATTTATGCCTAGGTATTTTTATTTTGTGGATATTGAAAAAGGGATTGCCTTGGGCCTCTTTCATGAGAGTAGAGCCCTGAGGACTTAGTCACCATCTAAAGGCCTTACCTCTTAATAAGATTGCATTGAGGATTAGGTTCCAACTTATGAATCTGATGGAAGCACAATCATTCAGACCAAAGCAATAGGTTGTATTGTAATTAGAGGTATAAAGAGGTCTAGCTGACTAAACAAATTGGGTTTTGTGCAGGATGACAGTACCTCTGTGGCCACTCAGGATTCTCATTTATTCATTCAATCAATTAGCCAACACTTATTCATTGAGACACCAGATAGCAGGAATGCACTTGTCTGCAAGACAGATATCTGTCTTGACTTCATGGGTCTTACAATTTAAATGAGACAGGCAATAGTGTGATAAATTGTAAGACTCAGAAGTCCATATACTCTGGAGTATATGATGCAGGCTTGGGGGAGTCAGCCTCATACAGGATGAGATTCTAACTTGAAATAGAAAATGAATCTAGGCTGGTCTAGGTCCTAGCTTAGAGCCATCTTGTCCCAGACAATTCTAGAACTGCTCCGTAGGTTTATCATTCTCTTGGGTCTGACCAGCAATCACAGGGACACAGATATCAGATATGTAAAATAAAATTCCAAGTAAATTATTTATTATGAGGAATCAAAATTTTAGTAGGCAGACTTTAGCTGTTCACTCTCAAAGGCATCCTTTTACTGCCAGCGGGCTTAACGCTAAACTCAATTTTTAATTAGATGGGCAATTGAATCATTTTTGTTACAAAGTTCAGTAAAGTCATGCTGAACTCTGTAAAAAATCATCCAGGTCTCAGATTAGACTGTATATCTTTTCATATAAGTTCCTGCACCCCTCTTTTAGTTTTCCTCTCCTCTGGGTAGTTCAGGAATGTTTCATCATTCTCCAGTTTTAAAGCAGTCTTTCACCCTAAGTATGTTTAACTATCCTTTCTTCTTGAATGCCACAATTCACTAAGATAGCCTTCAACCATATTCAACTTGGACACTAACACATTGTCTCAATCATATCACTAGCCACCATAAACATGAGAGGAATCATAAATAAAAACTGGGTTCAAATCTCTGTTCTGCCACACATTTACTGTGTGACATTATCAAAAGTCATAAACCTATTTAAGTGGGGGAATCATTACAACCACACAAGGTGCTTAACAGGATTGCTATTAAAAAGTAAAAAGTTTCAATATTAACATCCAGCATAGAGCAGACCAGGCAACATATGACACCAATTATTACTTTGTTGCTACTGCCAGTTCTTTCTTATTCTTACTTCCACCAAACTACTAATTTCCTCATTCACAATGTGTTAATTTTCTACACATCAAGCTGTCAGTGAGAAACCTGTTTCCAACATCTAGGGGAACCTTACATTGAATGGATGTGTAAATTATGGGTGGTTATTAAAAGCAAGAAGTAGGTATCAGTAAAAGTATATGATCATTTTTGGACAAAGAATGGTAGACAATAGAAAATTTAAAAAGTGGGATAAGAGAAAATATAATTGTCAGGAAGTAAAGCTTGTAAGTGGTAGGATAACGAATAAGGTGAGAAAAGAATGAAGGAACAAAAATCAGTGTTTTATTCAGATAACTGTTTCATTTATTTAAGCAACTTTTAAACCCCAAATATCTTTCTAGGAAAACTCTGATTTAAGTACATTTAAAATGTACTCTTTTAAGTAGGCCTGTGTTGGGTTTCTCTCTCTCTCCAGAGAGAAAAGAGAGAGAGAGAAGGAGGAGGAGAGAATAAAGCAACAACCCACTCCTGATTTGTAACTTTCGCCCATATCCATGGTGTAAACATTCCCACCATAGTCGATTTCAAGCTACTACTTGACGATCACTGAATGAAGAACTGAAAAAAAATAATTCACAGAGTTGACTTTCATGTGAGCTGGTACAAGCTGGCTCAAGAATACCTCTGCTTTTAAACCTTGTCAAAAGAAGAAAACGAATGCCAATAGCATTGTATTTGTAATGGTGACCACAGAATGGGTCTTAATCCACATGCAAGGAGTCTAAGTGGGCCCAGCACATGTTGTGTTATGGACTCTTTATGGGCTCTAAGCCTGCATGTGAGGGATTTCTCATTTCCTTCTGAGTTCCATGCATGGCTTGAATTACAGTTAATTGTGACCATAAAAACCATTAATCATTTGGCAAAGGCTACTTGGTTGTGTGGAGAAATCAGGAGAATAGATTAACACATTAGGCAGGTAATAATGGTTTTTCCATCATAAAAATTTTATTAGAAATAGCAAAACATAGCATATAACTATCAACTCTTATTATTTATATCAACATTAAGCCAATTTTAAAAGAGTACAAGCATAGAGGTCCAATTCAGCTGCGACTTAGCCTCCATCTCATTAACCTATAAATGTTACTGTTATTTCTCCTAAATCTAACATTTTTCTCCCCCTTGATAGACTTTAAAGAGATTTCTTTTCCCTCCTGGTGGTGCTTTGAGCATCAGAAAACCAAGGCCTTGACATTTATATGTGTTTTTCTGATTTAGCCACTTAACAGGTTTTTTTTTTTTTTTTTCCTGTTGTAAGTTTCCTCAATGCCTATTCTAAACACATCTTTGGGAGGACCTTCCGATGTGTGGAAGCCAGCAGAGGTGATGAGGGTGGTCCTGCAAGTGAATACTGAAATAACAAGCACATAGCTCTGATGAGGCAAATACAAATCACCCCTTTCATCTATCATCAAGGCAGTGGTAAAAGGCTGGGCCTGCTTAGCTTGATCAATGAGCCTGTATTCTGCTACAAGGCACAGAAGAATGGACAGCGGGGATGCCAAGGTGCTTTACTCCCCTGATGCATCAAGTTGGTTCCCTGAAGGTGCTAAACAGCCTCAGCCAGACTCACTAAGAAGCATTTTTTGAAGACATTCCAGCATAGAAATGTGCCTCCCATCACAGAGATACTAGTTAGCTGTCCTCTAGAGGTGGTGTTGACAGGTTAAAAGAACGTTATCAATTCTTTCAGAAGTCAAACACTTTTTTAGATAAACATGGAAGGGGCAGTGGATTCCCCAGATAATTTATGCCATTAGAGGCATCGAGAACTGTCGAACCAGGCGCCAGTTTGAAGTAATTGCAGAGAGCTGGTGGTGAGGTTGGCAACCACCATAAGCCACCTTTGAAGGCACAGGTAATCCTTGGGAAGGAGTTCATCATGGCACAGATATCTTGTGCCACAGTCGTGATGTTTTCCTCCGTGTAAAAGGCATCAACTCTTGTTTACTCTTTAACATCCAAAGGGAACATGGAAAATGCTTTTTTCTTTCATCACAGTATTTCACTTTTCCCTTCAGTTTTATTGAGCTATGATTGAGAACTAAAATTTGTATGTATCTAAGGTATACTTTTTTTTTTTTTTTTGAGACAAGGTCTTGCTTTGTTCCCTAGGTTGGAGGGCAGTGGTATGATTGTGGCTCCCTGCAGCCTCAACCTCCTGTGCTCAAGCGATCCTCCCACCACAGCCTCCTGAGTCCTGAGTAGCTGGGACTGTAGGTGTGCACCACCATGTCCAGTGAAATTTTTTTTTTATGTTTTGTAGAGATCGGATCTTGGTTTTTTTCCCACGCTGGCCTCCAACTCCTGGCTTTAAACAATCTTCCTGCCTTGGGTTCCCAAAGTGCTGAGATTACAGGTGTGAGCACTATACCTGGCCACAATGTGATGCTTTGATGTACATACACTTTGTGAAATGATTACCACAATCAATACCACAATCACTAATGAGTGTATCCATCCTTCACATGGTTGCCATTTTATGTTTTTGTAGTGAAAACATTTGAGTTGTATAAGATACATCATTCAGGAATAAAATACATCATTATTAACTGTAGTCATCATGCTGTACATTAGATCTCCAGAACTTACTCATCTTATAACTGAAAGTTTGTACCCTTTGACCAACATCTCTCCATTTTCCCCCACCCACCACCCCCTCCCCATCCCCTGGTAGCCACTCTTCTCCATTCCTATGGGTTTGGCTTTTTTACATTCCACATATAAATACCATCACGCTCTTTCTTAAGCCTACATAAAATCGATTTAAACTTAGGAATTCTGGAAGTTACCTAAAACTTCTGTAGAGACTCAGCTCAATCAGCAATCAAAGCGGTTGACTTAGGTACTTGAACTCTGAGCTGCAGGAATTAGTGCTTCAATACCCTAATGAGCTTTCAGCCTTCTCTAGGGTTCAGGTTTAGACATGAAAGAACCTAGCACTTTGAAAAAGAATGCTTATGTATAACATATTCAGAAAGAATTATTATCACTTACATCACACTCATTTTCAGGTGCTTTGCTTAGAAATCAAAATTCATCATCTTATTTACTACTCACCATTACAATGAGACAGGTGCCATATGCCCAAATTAAATGTGGGAAAACTCAGTTATAGAGTGAATATATATTGTTCCCAAGGATTTATAGTTAGGAAGTAACTTAAACTCGATGATTTGAGACTCCTAAGAGACTAATGGTTTACTACCTGTGGCACTGAATGCATATATATATATATATATATATATATATATATATATATATATGTTTTAGACATTTAAGAAAAGTACTTAAATTTTCCAAGTAGATTACTTAGAGAACTAAATGTTTATTAGGTTCCTATTTTATTTTTGCTTTTAATCTATCACCTGTGGTTATCAGAGAAATCTTAATTGTATTTACACATGTATGATTAAGTAAGAAAAGGAAGGAATTACCCGGGTAAATCAGACTCATAGAAATGTTTTCATATGAATAGTTGAATATTTGAAGCTTTGTTTGTTTTTGGCTTTACTTATGTCTTTTGGTTTGGCTGATTATTTATTGAATGTAAAGGTAAAACCCAGTTTTTAAATTCTGTGGTATGTGGGGTGAGCAGATACTTAGGAAGTTTTCCAGTCCTCAAGGAAAGAAGTAAAGAAAGGACAGGAAAGCATTACTGAAGGGGCTTGAAATGGAAGCTCATCTGCAAGCAAGATGATATTTATGGTTTAATATCTTGGAAAACCAGTTTTGAGGAGCTGATTTAGCATTCTACCGTCATAGAGAGAATTGATCCTCTTGTCCTTGCCTGAAGTCAGATGTAGTTAGATGAGATGAAGCTGATATTATTTGTCTGCAAACTCACATGAGCCAAATGTTAACCAGCTATTAAAAGCTGAAATGTTACCTCTTTCCTGTGTTTTAAAAGACAGCCAGAGCAGAGCCAGTCAGCATCACTCAAAGGTTCTCTGCCTGTAGAGTTCAGTCAATTTATTTTATTTTTAAAAATGTATTTTTTACTGTAAGAACCTCTAAAAAGGATTATCATAATTGTTTTTGCCTATGGAAAAGCATAAAGAATGCCAAAACTTGTATGGCATGTTTTTATCAGACATGCAAACACAGCAATTCCTTTTACATTTGACTACCCAGCAATTTCCATGATATCTTCACAATTATATATTGTATAAATTATTTCACTACATAATAAATATTTTTATTTCTTGAGTCAAAATTTTATGGTAGAAAGATCATAATGGCACCAAAAAAATGTGGAAAATTCCTCTTCTTTTTAATGCCATCTGGGTTTCTATAATCTATGCCAAATGATTATATGGATTCTAAAAATTATATAAAATTGCTTACTTAATTTCAATCTTACAGTTTTTAGAATTTGATATGTAATTAGAGTAATTGTATTTCACCTTACTGTTGATTTTTAAACATCTATTTTCAAAGCAGTGAGAAAAATCTGAAAAAATCTTTCCACGTAAAAGATTCCCACTATTATTTTTATGACAAATGCATACAATTCAAGCAATGAAAAAAGTAAAAAATAAATACGAGATTCTGGCAAAGTTGTGGACAAAAAGGAACTCTCATACACTGTTGGTGGAAGCATAAATTAGTTCAGCCATTGTGGAAAACTGTGTGGCAATTCTTCAAAGATCTAAAGACAGAAACACCACTCGACCCAGCAATATATACCCAAAGGAATATAAATTAATGTAATGTAAAGACACCTGTACATGTATGTTCATTGCAGCACTATTCACAGTAGCAAAGACATGGAATCAACCTAAATGCCCATCAGTGATAAGCTAGATAAAGAAAATGTGGTACATATACATCATGGAATACTATGCAGCCATAAAAAGAACAAGATCATATCCTTTGCAGAGACGTGGATGGAGTTGGAGGCCATTATCCTTAGCAAACTAGCATGAGGACAGAAAACCAAATACCTCATATTTTCACTTATAAGTGGGAGCTAAATGATGAGAATACATGGACACGTACAGGGGAACAATACACACTGGCGCCTTTCAGAGGGTAGGAAGAAGGAGAGTATCAGGAAAAATAACTAATGGGTAATACGTTTAATACATACCCGAGTGAAATAATCTATACGACAAACCCCCATGACACAAATTTACCCATGTAACAAACCTGCACGTGTAACCCTGAACTTAAAAGTTAAAAAAAAATAAAAGAAAAAAGTGCACATGTAGAAAAAAGGCATTTCCCCAAATCTCACCATCCAAAATGAATAATTATTTACATTTGGAGGAACAAATTCTAGTAACTTTTAAAAAACACAGGTACAGAAAGCAAAATAGATAGATAGAAAAAAGTACATTCAAATAATAAAGTCTATTCTACAATTTAAGTTAAATTATTTTATGGTAAACTCATATATACAAGTCATAAAAAACTAGACAAATTAACATCCTGTCTCCAAAAAACGATACAAATTAGTCTAACATCCTGACACCAAAAAACAGGAAACTAGGAAACACTTCAAAGAAAATATTTGAGATGGTAATCAAAGAACAAGGAAGAATTTTCAAGATAAGCATGGGGTGTGTGTGTGTGTGTGTGTGTTTATGTGTGTGTGTGTGTGTAAGTTGTGTGGTTAATGTGAGGGTAGGCAGTGTTTCTATGCATCCAGAACATCAGGTACAATATCGGGAAGCTACAAAGCAGCCTGAATCAATTGGTAAATTCCGTGTAGTGGTATAGATGAGATATAGACACAATGCAAGAAACTTAAATAAAGGAAATGAATTTGGTGAAGAAATTAATGCAGTAATAGAGGGCTTTGTATGCCTTGAAAAGGCACCTCATTCTGTAGGTGATGTTGTGCAATAGAAGATTTTAATCATTGAAGGACAAATTTATGCTGTAGAAAGATGACTGGCAGTTGTTTGTAGATTAGAAGCGATGAATGGTGAAAGCAAAACCATAGTGATAAGGCCATCATCATTCTTTCAGTGGGAGATGATGTGATCTTTTGTTTTATCAACATTCTTGGTATTGCTTAGAAAACACAAACAATTCAGGGAAAAACAGTACCTGAAACATGAAAAAAATATTTCCTGAAATGAAGAGCGATATGGTTTCATTTAAGGAAATTTGAGCAGGAGGATGTCTATTTTCAATATGAAAATTAAGTGCAGTGCAGGAATATAACATGAGAACTAATAAGCAATTGCAACAAAATAATATCAAGGTGTCTGTCCAAAATTTGCAGGTAATTGACTGCAGTGTTTCTATATTAGGGGAAATGACTGATCTTGATAAGATACTCAAACTCTCAAAGACATCTTTTGTCAATAAAATAGGTGAAGCATATTATCAAGATTTTTTTTTGTCAGAACTACAGAATCAGAACTTAAACACAACAAAACTGTTTGAGGAGTATAGCCATGAGAGTAACTTTGCAGTCATGTAAAATCTGTGGTAGTCAGGGATATGCAATAAAGCTCTGAGCAAACAGTTTGACAAGTGTAAGGTGATTGGGGCACATTTAACCTACAATGGGAATTAGTATCTTCTTTGCCATCATCATTCCCATTATTACCATTAATTAAATTCTAAGCACATAAGTACATTCTACTCTAAGAAGTTGGCACTATTACAATACCTCTCTCTGTCTCTTTTAAATCTCCCTTTCTCTCTTGCTCTCTCTCTTTCTAGCCCAAGGGAAAATATGGTATTAAATGATTTCGGTTACTAGCCTCAGTCAATAACCAAGTCACTACCCAATCTGTCTAATTTTGGAGCCCATGCTGAAAGAGAACTCAAGGAATGTTGAGAGTAAGCCTTTTTCTTCTGCCTGATTCCAAGGGATGAAACTAGAACAGTCAGCAGATAGCTCTGGACTGAGTAGCAGAAAGACATCATCAATAATATTTGCTGACCAAACATAATAGATTGCTTTGAGATGACCCAAGCAAGACTAGGTACTCAGTATGGGAAAGGAGGCGGGATGGGTGGGTATCAGGCATGATTTTTTTTTTTTTTTTTTTTTTTTTTTTTTTTTTTTTGAGATGGAGTTTTGCTCTTGTTGCCCAGGCTGGAGTGCAGTGGTGTGATCGCGGCTCACTACAACCTCAGCCTCCCAGGTTCAAGCGATTCTGCTGCTTCAGCCTCCTGAGTAGCTGGGATTACAGGGATCTGCCACCATGGCCGGCTTATTTTTTGTATTTTCAGTAGCGATGGGATTTCACCATGTTGGCCAGGCTGGTCTTGAATGCCTGACCTCTGGTGATTCACCCAACCAGGCATGATTCTAAATGTTTTATATGTAATAAATCATTGAATCCTTATAATAATGTTTTCAACAGGTCCTGTTATTGTCATTCCCATTTTATACATGAGGAAAATGAAGCTCTAGCAGGTTAAGTAACTGGCCCCATGCTGAAAGCTAGGAGCTGGGATTAAAACCCATGTAGCCAAGCTCCAGAGTGAGCTTCCCTCTAGAAACACTTCAAGCATCAGAACGCATGGTTGAACTAAGTGAGTTTTATTTATTTATTATTATACTTTAAGTTTTAGGGTACATGTGCACAATGTGCAGGTTAGTTACGTATGTATACATGTGCCATGCTAGTGCACTGCACCCACTAACTCGTCATCTAGCATTAGGTATATCTCCCAATGCTATCCCTCCCCACTCCCCCAACCCCACAACAGACCCCAGAGTGTGATGTTCCCCTTCTTGTGTCCATGTGTTCTCATTGTTCAATTCCCACCTATGAGTGAGAATATGCGGTGTTTGGTTTTTTGTTCTTGTGATCGTTTGCTGAGAATGGTGATTTCCAATTTCATCCATGTCTCTCCAAACGACAGGAACTCATCATTTTTTATGGCTGCATAGTATTCCATGGTGTATATGTGCCACATTTTCTTAATCCAGTCTATCATTGTTGGACATTTGGGTTGGTTCCAAGTCTTTGCTATTGTGAATAATGCCGCAATAAACATACGTGTGCATGTGTCTTTATAGCAGCATGATTTATAATCCTTTGGGTATATACCCAGTAAAGGGATGGCTGGGTCAAATGGTATTTCTAGTTCTAGATCCCTGAGGAATCGCCACACTGACTTCCACAATGGTTGAACTAATTTACAGTCCCACCAACAGTGTAAAAGTGTTCCCTGTTTCTCCACATCCTCTCCAGCACCTGTTGTTTTCTGACTTTTTAATGATTGCCATTCTAACTGCTGTGAGATGGTATCTCTTTGTGGTTTTGATTTGCATTTCTCTGATGGCCAGTGATGGTGAGCATTTTTTCATGTGTTTTTTGGCTGTATAAATGTCTTCTTTTGAGAAGTGTCTGTTCATGTCCTGTGCCCACTTTTTGATGGAGTTTTTTTTTTTTTCTTGTAAATTTGTTTGAGTTCATTGTAGATTCTGGATATTAGCTCTTTGTCAGATGAGTAGGTTGTGAAAATTTTCTCCCATTTGTAGGTTGCCTGTTCACTCTGATGGTAGTTTCTCTTGCTGTGCAGAAGCTCTTTAGTTTAATCAGATCCCATTTGTCAATTTTGGCTTTTGTTGCCATTGCTTTTGGTGTTTTAGACATGAAGTCCTTGCCCATGCCTATGTCCTGAATGGTAATGCCTAGGTTTTCTTCTAGGGTTTTTATGGTTTTAGGTCTAACGTTTAAGTCTTTAATGCATCTTGAATTGATTTTTGTATAAGGTGTAAGGAAGGGATCCAGTTTCAGCTTTCTACATATGGCTAGCCAGTTTCCCCAGCACCATTTATTAAATAGAGAATCCTTTCCCCATTGCTTGTTTTTCTCAGGTTTGTCAAAGATCAGATAGTTGTAGATATGCGGCGTTATTTCTGAGGGCTCTGTTCTGTTCCATTGATCTATATCTCTGTTTTGGTACCAGTACCATGCTGTTTTGGTTATTGTAGCCTTGTAGTATAGTTTGAAGTCAGGTAGTGTGATGCCTCCAGCTTTGTTCTTTTGGCTTAGGATTGACTCGGCGATGCGAGCTCTTTTTTGGTTCCATATGAACTTTAAAGTAGTTTTTTCCAATTCTGTGAAGAAAGTCATTGGTAGCTTGATGGGGATGGCATTGAATCTGTAAATTACCTTGGGCAGTATGGCCATTTTCACGATATTGATTCTTCCTACTCATGAGCATGGAATGTTCTTCCGTTTGTTTGTTTCCTCTTTTATTTGCTTGAGCAGTGGTTTGTAGTTCTCCTTGAAGAGGTCCCTACACAACTCTCCACCCCAAATCAACAGAATATACATTTTTTTCAGCACCACACCACACCTATTCCAAAATTGACCACATACTTGGAAGTAAAGCTCTCCTCAGCAAATGTAAAAGAACAGAAATTATAACAAACTATCTCTCAGACCACAGTGCAATCAAACTAGAACTCAGGATTAAGAATCTCACTCAAAACCACTCAACTACATGGAAACTGAACAACCTGCTCCTGAGAGACTACTGGGTACATAACAAAATGAAGGCAGAAATAAAGATGTTCTTTGAAACCAACGAGAACAGAGACACAACATGCCAGAATCTCTGGGATGCATTCAAAGCAGTGTGTAGAGGGAAATTTATAGCACTAAATGCCCACAAGAGAAAGCAGGAAAGATCCAAAATTGACACCCTAACTTCACAATTAAAAGAACTAGAAAAGCAAGAGCAAACACATTCAAAAGCTAGCAGAAGGCAAGAAATAACTAAAATCAGAGCAGAACCGAAGGAAATAGAGACACAAAAAGCCCTTCAGAAAATTAACGAATCCAGGAGCTGGTTTTTTGAAAGGATCAACAAAATTGATAGACCACTAGCAAGACTAATAAAGAAAAAAAGAGAGAAGAATCAAATAGATGCAATAAAAAATGATAAAGGGGATATCACCACCGATCCTACAGAAATACAAACTACCATCAGAGAATACTACAAACACCTCTACGCGAATAAACTAGAAAATCTGGAAGAAATGGATAAATTCCTCGACAGATACACTCTCCCAAGACTAAACCAGGAAGAAGTTGAATCTCTGAATAGACCAATAACAGGAGCTGAAATTGTGGCAATAATCAATAGCTTACCAACCAAAAAGAGTCCAGGACCAGACGGATTCACAGCCGAATTCTACCAGAGGTACAAGGAGGAACTGGTACCATTCCTTCTGAAACTATTCCAATCAATAGAAAAAGAGGGAATCCTCCCTAACTCATTTTATGAGGCCAGCATCATCCTGATACCAAAGCCGGGCAGAGACACAACCAAAAAAGAGAATTTTAGACCAATATCCTTGATGAACATTGATGCAAAAATCCTCAATAAAATACTGGCAAACCGAATCCAGCAGCACATCAAAAAGCTTATCCACCATGATCAAGTGGGCTTCATCCCTGGGATGCAAGGCTGGTTCAATATATGCAAATCAATAAATGTAATCCAGCATATAAACAGAACCAAAGACAAAAACCACATGATTATCTCAATAGATGCAGAAAAGGCCTTTGACAAAATTCAACAACCCTTCATGCTAAAAACTCTCAATAAATTAGGTATTGATGGGACGTATCTCAAAATAATAAGAGCTGTCTATGACAAACCCACAGCCAATATCATACTGAATGGGCAAAAACTGGAAGCATTCCCTTTGAAAACTGGCACAAGACAGGGATGCCCTCTCTCACCACTCCTATTCAACATAGTGTTGGAAGTTCTGGCCAGGGCAATTAGGCAGGAGAAGGAAATAAAGGGTATTCAATTAGGAAAAGAGGAAGTCAAATTGTCCCTGTTTGCAGACGACATGATTGTATATCTAGAAAACCCCATTGTCTCAGCCCAAAATCTCCTTAAGCTGATAAGCAACTTCAGCAAAGTCTCAGGATACAAAATCAATGTACAAAAATCACAAGCATTCTTATACACCAACAACAGACAAACAGAGAGCCAAATCATGAGTGAACTCCCATTCACAATTGCTTCAAAGAGAATAAAATACCTAGGAATCCAACTTACAAGGGAGTTTTAAGTTCCCTTCTAACCTTGAGACTCAATGATCGTAAGCACTCAGCTGGCTGACACATTCTTATAGAATATCTCCACATAGCATCTCTTTGTGCACTGTCTGCCACATTTGGAAATTCTTGAAAAGAACTATCTTTGAAGGTCATTCATCTGCAAGTGCTATAATGTGAAGGGAATTGAAATCCTAATTTGAAGAAATGCTCCATTTGCATCTATAGCAGCTTTATGATTTATGACAGGGAGAGTTTTCAGCTAAGATAGAGTTTTACAATGTAAGTGATTTTTCATTTTCCATTCTTAACAAGAACTTAGAAATAAAAAAATTAATCAATACATTTTAATGTTTATTAGAAAGAGTAATTTAAAAGGATATTTCCAAAGTTTTCATGTTGAACACACTAGTTTACTAATTCCTTTGGTTGCAATCCCAATATAACAGGAAAATAAAGTCTCTCAAAGTGACAAGACAAAACATTTAAAAAACTCACAAAATTATAATGTAGTAGTTTGCTAATCATGAGAATTCTCAAAAATACTAGCACTTAACAACTTGAGGAAGCTCATGAATACAAAAAGTGATTATTGTGAAGATTCATAAACGTTTATGACATTTGGCCCTCACTACACAACTTTCAAAATCCTATTTTTTTTTTGTTTCTTTGAATTATCATGTATAGGAATGTCACTAACACAAGTGAACACAGTAAAATGTGCTATTCACACCTTTCTATATTGCAACAAATAAAAGATAATTCAGGAATAGAATTATTATATATATAAAATTATTCTTCTTCAAGCAGATTTTTTATCTAAATATAATAAAGATGAGATATTTTACATTCTCATGGAATAACATTTTTTTATCTTCTTCTCCCCTCAGTAGGCAGAGAACAGCAGCAGCAGTTATTGAAATGAAGGCAGTGAGGAGATACCAGTGTGAAAGATATTGCACAACCCGGTTCATCTAAATAGGTTAGGAAATTTCATTTCCACCAGATAATAGCTCCTAGAGAGTCAACTTTCTATCTTAGCTGAAAACTCTCACGTCATAAATCATAAAGCTGCATGTAGATGCAAATGGAGCATTTCTTCAAATTAGGGTTTCAATTCCTTTGGAATGAATCAAATGGGAGTTTTCTGATTTTATTTCTCCAGGTCAGCATAGCTTGTCAGATTTAGTGATAATCAGTGTTAATAACATATCCACTAACATTATGCTTATCCAAATGACACAGCTTAATAGTAGGAAAGTATTCCTTGAATAAAATAGAAGTTTAATGAACCACTGATTGATTCCTGATTCCAAAGAGGTTCTTACAATGTAAAGATAATTAAGTAATAAGCAACTGTAAAGAAATTTAAATATAAAAATTTGCCTAACTATACAAGTGTTTGTATTTTTCATTAGAAATTTCAAAATTCTATCTTTTTTTTGAGATAGAGTCTCACTCTGTGGCTCAGGCTGGAGTGCAGTGGCACGATCTCGGCTCACGCAACCTCTGCCTCCTGGGTTCAAGCGATTCTCCTGCCTCAGCCTCCCGAGTAGCTGGGACTACAGGCGTGTGCCACCATGCCCAGCTAATTTTTGTATTTTTAGTACAAACATGGTTTCACCATGTTGGCCAGGCTAGTCTTGAACTCCTGACCTCAGGTGATCCGCCCGCCTCGGCCTCCCAAAGTGCTGGGATTACAGGTGTGAGCCACTGTGCCCAGCCTATTTTTTTTTTATTAAAAATTTGCCCAAATTGCTCTTCTTCCCTCACTCTGGCCCATATCATTTATGAATAGAATGATCATGAAGTGGAATTTTTGGACCTGGATCTCTTTACAACTCAAGTGTGATTACTTAAGAGTTAAGTGAACATTGTAAAGAAGGCAATTGGGAATGTTAAGATGCAAGGTTTCCGTGTAATGGATGCTGCTGCACCATATCCTAGTATAGTTCCTAATGCACTAGAAAATTATTAAGGCCATCTTGTAAGATTTTACCCATTTTAAAATATCTGCTTGTGTGGAATATTCTATGTCAGTGCTCCTTTTCAAACTTCAAGTTGAATGATGTGGAGAGTCGGAAGAGATAAGAAATTCCAAATTGACACATCTTCCAGAGAAAAACCTGTGCTAAATACTTGAAATGACAACTGGTTAACTAGTGGTAGCCAGAAAATAACTGCTCAACATTATACATTTTTTGTTTTGCCTATGGATATGACTAAATTTTAGTGTTTTACCTGCATGAATTCAATCTCAAATCCTATTTTCAAAAGCAAGCCTCATGTGTTTCTAAATATCTCTGATGCTTGTAAATAATTTAATTAAAATGACCAGGAATTATTTATTATAATTGTATGAAGGAGACTATTGTGGGTTTTAAGTAATTTTACAATATATATGTACTTCAGGTGCCAATTAAATTATATATATACACACACACACGATTTTGTTATATACGTACATATAACACAGCCATATAATTTCCCTATTTAATTAACAGCATTCATAAAAGAAAATTACTTACAGTAAAAATGGGGTACTAACTCTACTGAAACAATTTCAACAGAAAAAGGTTATTAATTGCCATATATCAATAGTTGTATTAAATCCAAAAATCCCTACTGCCAGCAATTTTGTATTTGTCTCTCTCAGAGTTTCCAGATGGATGCTGGGTGACATGAACTTGTGTTTTACAGAGGCAATTAGTTTATTCTTAGGATAATTTTTCAACAGTAAGAAGTATGTACACTTAGCAAGGAATTCATTTTGTTTTCCTATGTGACAAATGGCAGTTCTTTGGTAGCTGGCCATTCAGCCAAAGTGCCAGCTGGCAAACAAATCAAGACCATTTTTGTTTCCTTTCTTGGCATGTTGCCTATATGTTAAATGCAGAAGAGATGCTTTTTAAATTATATTACTAAATAGAATCTTGGGTCCTGGCCTAGAAATGTATTAATGATTATGGAGATTTCAGATCACAGTATAGTGTGTGATTAAAGTTCCAACTTATAGGTATCTAATTTCTCTTTATTGCAATGCTGATCATTGTTTAAGAACCTGTCTATAGGTTATGTCAGGCAAAAAGAGATCTGAAGGTCTTTGTATAATCTCATGACTATATTATATTCATTTGAGCAATAAATATCAGAGTAGAAACTTAAAGTCTTTTAATGTTTCAGGAAAGTGGAAATTGTAAGAATGAGGTTAATTTTGGAAAATGGATTACTGAGGCAAACACACTTGCAGTCCTTGAATTAGAGCTTTTTGTGTGGCTTAAATTGAAATTACTTTTCCATCTGTTTAGTGACGTAGATAAGAGCTATACCAGTCACTTTCAGTATACGTTGGACAGGCCATTTCACCCCTCTAAGGATTTATGTCCTTATCTGTAACCATGATGTCAGTCATACCAACTTTACATGATAAATGTGATCCTATGCCAAAAAAAAAAAAAAGCAATTGGCCTATTTCCTGGCAAATGATATCGGTTATTGTACTTGCTTGCATGCATGGGAAATTTTTTTGAAACTTGGAAAATAAGCATCTTAACTGCCATGCATCAGGCATGATAAATGGTAAACATTTATAAACATTAACTTATCTAGTCCACAGTCCAGCCCCGTATATATTAAAAGCAACAACAAACACTGAGTCTCTGAAATTTTAAATACCATGTCCAAGGTCATACAGCTACAGAGGTGTTAGGTGGCAGATCTGGCATTCAAATGTTTCTGCTTTCCAAACTCCGTGCTCTCATATAACAGGTTATTTTAGCTAATTGTTGTAAATATAATTTATAGGGAGATCTATATATAAATATGCATTAATCATACATAAAAGAAATATAAAGCAATTGAAAATGTATGTAAACTGATTTATTTCCTTTTATAATTTTTATAAAGTATATGTAGATGTAAATATAAATATACTCTATAAATATATAACACATAAGTTGCATAGATATGTGTCTGTGTGTGTGAGCGTGTATGTGTGTGTATGTAAATTGCTTTATCTTCTCTTGATCATTTCTATAGCAAAGTTTCTCATTACTCACAATGTTTCCCAGGCTTTACTGCTCACTTTCTTGGAGACCACACTGGTGTATCTGAAAGGTCACTGGGCTGGGAGGAAGAGAGACAGGTCCTGTTTCAGATTGTAACTTTACTTTCCTCATTTATGAAATGAAGGTGTTTTCTAAGGATCATTCAGGTTCTAAGAAGGCCTTGTCCTAGGAAGGTGCTAATGATTTTCTAGTACTGTGCTGTGGTGAGAGAAGGAAGATGAGCATCAGTAGACATTTCAGAAACATACCATCTGCCATGACTTTTACAACAATTCAAAAAGAATGATAACAACCGAAAAATTTCTGATCAAAGCCGTGGCTGAATTTATGAATTTGATTTTCATGCAAATTCAGCTCTGAACATGAAGTGAGTCGTGAAATGGAATTTGAAGAGGTCGTGCTCCATGCTCATGACTGACTGAAACATCCATCTGCCTAGCTCTCTACCCAAGCCCCCATGTTCACAAAGAAGATCTCATTCAGGCTGATGTTTATCAGCTGCTGTAAAATGGACTTAGTCATTTGAAAATAGGAAAATGAAGTTGTCTTTAGACTGGTAATGAAACTCCTATTTGTTTTGGAGACTTTTCCCCCATTGGAAGCATTAAAACATTACAAAATCTTACCTACTAAAAATTGTATGCAAGTATATCTTAGGAATATGCTTGATTGCCTAAGTTTGCAGAGAATCAGTAAAAATTCTGATTTGCTGCTAAAGTTGTCATAAAAGTTTATGAAAAATAACAGAAGAGAAACAAGAGGAAAGCCACATTAGTGTATAACTTTAACATCTTCCATTCAAATAATAAGGATGATAAAACAGAAAATATATATTTTCTGTTGCCTGAGGGAAGGGTCCAGTCATCCATCATAAACCAGATAATACATGTATTTGTAATTTTAACTTTAATGTATAGAACTTTTAATGATTTAGTAAAGCTGAGTTTTCAAGGGTAGTGAATAATTTATGTTTTAATTGAACTGCTTAATCATATTAATAGTTTTCACATCATACTTCCAAATGATAGTCTTTAGTGTTTCAGTTCAGATTAGTCTTCATTCTTCAGTCCAGATAAACATAACTCTCAAACCGAAGAAAAATAATTGATGCTATAATTTACATCACGTTTGAATGGTTATTTCTATTTTATATTTCACCTCATATTGTATGATTGATTGAGAAGTTTCAAGGGATAGAATTTGTTCTGAAAGTCAATACAATAATATTGTCTTGCAAATTCAAAACCAATTTATTATTGTATTGTATTGTTTTTACAAACAGAATATGTCTTGTTTACTGGCTTTGATAATTTTGACCCACAAATGCATATTATTGTATGTCTCAAAAATGACCATGAAATTAAAAAATAAGAAATTTGTATACAAGTAACTCCAATGTCCTAAAACTGAATTCAGTGTCATACTTCTTTTATATCTAGATGCCTGAAATAAAAATTTCAACCTTAAGTGATTACTAAGAAACCTCACAGTTCCAAGAACAGCTTTCATATTGTAAATATGATTTGTAAAACATAGATTCTCAGAGCTCCTCTGCGTTGCTTTTCCCATTGAAACAGAATAGTATTATTGTTCCTATCAATGTAATAACCAGAATGGCACTTTTAATATTGTATTTCTAGACTTTGTTTATGTTTTTAATTTATTTTCTTTACCATAGTTGTATTAACATTATTTAATCATAGGCCTGGCTATTTACTTTTCTGACAACAGGATATTATTTATTCAGAACACATAGTTTTCATATTAGCCAAAGCTTTCTGAAATCATTCTTGTGTGTTAGTTGAATATATAATTAGGCATTTTTCTAAATACACAATAATTACCCAGCAGAAAATGCTACCATTTCTGTTTCTTGGTTTTAATGTACACAGAGCGGCTAGTAACAATAACAGAAGTGAAAGACCCAAACACTCTTTGAGTTTTAAAGTAAGCTTCCTATTGAGGCATAACCTGTATAAAGGAAAAGGCACAAACCTTAACTATACAGTTCAATGAATTTTCACAAAGTGAAGATATCCAGGGAGCTGCTGCAGAACATTACCAGTTCAATTCTTTGTAGTTATTATGTATCCATATGTAACTCCAATGCTAACTTCTTTTTTTTTCTTTTTTTCTTTTTTTTTTTTTGCAATGGAGCTTGCTCTGTGGCCCAGGCTGGAGTGCAGTGGCACAATCTCGGCTCACTGCAAGCTCTGCCTCTCGGGTTTACGCCATTCTCCTGCCTCAGCCTCCCAAGTAGCTGGGACTACAGGTGCCCGCCACCACATCTGGCTAATTTTTTGTATTTTTTAGTAGGGACGGGGTTTCACCATGTTATCCAGGATGGTCTTGATCTCCTGACCTTGTGATACGCCCACCTCGGCCTCCCAAAGTGCTGGGATTACAGGCGTGAGCCATCGCACCTGGCCTCCAATGCTAACTTCTACCAGCATTGATCATTTTGTCTTGTTTCATTAGCATTATATGAATAAAATTATAAGGTAAGAGCTGTTTTATGTTTGGTTTGTTTCACTCAACATTACATTTCTGAGATATACCCATGTTGTTGCACCTGACGTTAATTGATCACCATTCATTCCTCTGTAGTACTGCTTTGTGTGAATATACAGGAACGATATAGCCCTTGATGGATGAGGATGTTCATAATGGGGCTGAAGTAACTAAATGATACACCTGGTTCACATATTAAATTTTGACCTGTGTGATGTGTGGAAAAGGGACTGCAATGGGTCACAGCATAGCTGTCAAGAACAGGTGTAAGAGACTGGGACAGCTTGGAAGGTGGCCTTCGGGCAGAGGTAACTGAGAGATTAGAAAATATTTTTATGTAAACTACAAGGTTTTTCTAATTACTAGTGTGTGGGAGGTGAGAGTGGGAAAACTGTACAGACGGACATTTCTTTATCAACTGGGTGGGTGGAAGTTATTTTTATTAAGATTATTATCAGAATATCAATAATATCAATGTTCCCCTCCTGAGCATGTGAAGTCTGAGCTATCCTGAAATCTTCGTATCTGTTAACTGGGCATTTGACTAAATGGACCTGAAGCTCATTAGTACTGGAAATGTAAGGTTTGACGCTATTGATATAAGGGTAGTATTTAAAGCCACGAGAATGAATGCTATCACTTAGGAGGAAAATAGAGAGTTAAAAGAGGAGATCCTAGACTGAGCCTTACAAACATTCAATATTTTAGGGACCATATGAAAAGAGAACCTTGAAAGAGAGACAGACTCAGAAGAACTTCAGTTTTAGGAGCAGCAGTGGTTAGGGTGGTGATGTAAAAGTCAGAAGAGTAAAAGGAGGAAGGGGGTAACAACTGAATCAAATGCTGTTGGCTATGGTAAGATAAGGACTGAAAAATGCCTATTGGATGTTACAAAATGGGTATCTGAGTTTGGCAGCCAGATTGGAGTGAGACATGAATGACGAAGAACTGAAGATACCATGTGTAGACTACTCCTTTAAAAAGTTACCAACAGAGGGCCGGGCGCGGTGGCTCACGCCTGTAATCCCAGCACTTTGGGAGGCCGAGGTGGGCGGATCACGAGGTCAGGAGATCCAGACCATCCTGGCTAACACGGTGAAACCCCGTCTCTACTAAAAACACACAAAAAATTAGCCGGGCGTGGTGGCAGGCGCCTGTAGTCCCAGCTACTCGGGACGCTGAGGCAGGAGAATGACCTGAACCCGGGAGGCGGAGCTTGCAGTGAGTGGAGATCGCGTCACTACACTCCAGCCTGGGTGGCAGAGCGAGACTTCGTCTCAAAAAAAATAAAAAATAAAAAGTTACCAACAGAGGGAAGTGGAGTATACAGTGGTACCTGGAGGGGTGTGGATTGTTTTTCAAGTTAGAAATGATAAAGTGCATTGGAATGCTGATAAGAATGACTTAATTGAAAGAGATACAAGATACCGAACAGATAGACAAATAACCCAAGCCAGAGAGAACTCTCTCTCCAGTAGTCATCATTCGAAGTTCCAGAACAAACTTCCCAGCTGCCAGACTCAACTAAGAGTTTGAACTTTCCCAAGGAGTGGCTTAAAGGCTTCCCAAGTAACTTCTTAATCACCCAGACCCCCTCAGGTCACCTGAGATAGCACATGGCACAGAGACCACTCAACCAACAAGCAAAGCATTTGCAATCACAGTACTAGGAGAGCAATAAACGCCCTGCCCTGTGCTTTGCATCACCCATTACCTCGCGGAAGGGTCCAGTCATCCATCATAAACCAGAGCACCAATGAACTTAGTTTCGTGGCTCATCCTTCAGGTCTCAGATGAAAGACAATTCATGGTGGCAACTTCTCTGTGGACTGCAAAAGCCTAGACATGAAGTACTGTTTTGTTCTCCCACTTACCTAATGCTGATTCAATAAATATTTATTAAACACATAATTAAGTTCCTAGGGCACTTTGTAATGCCTAACCCACAATAGATGCTACAAGAAAATTTGTAAAATAAAGAAATTAATAAATGAATAAAGTCTAATAGAAGGAGTAATCAGGGTTGTTTTTTGTGGTAATTATCTCTCTGGAGCACATTTAAAAATTCTTTTGAACTTTGATATTTAATGTACTGAGAACAATATTTTGTAATATGTTTACTTACTTTTCAAAAAATTACACCCTTTACAAAACATTGACTCCATTGTGGAATGGTATGAATATTTAAAACGCCATCTTTATTTATTAAGAAATCCTTCAAACAATTTAAATACATTATTTTATGCAACAAACTAATTTTTCCCTAAGCTCATGTGACATACCAACATAAGCAGCATATAAGAATAAGTCTATGAAATTCTAAATTGTGTAGTATCCACTCAAAAAGAAAATACAGTGATCAACTAGGGTTTCAGTCAAACATATGCTAGAAGGAAGAAACCCTGTCTTATTGCCTTAACTAAAGATCTCACTAGAATTGTTCAAAAAGCTATTTATAGTTGAATATATAGACATTATTCAATATGGCTAGAAAATAATCAAATTAAGCACCTAGAAAGTATATTTTCTATTTTCTGACATTAGGGTGGTGATGTTTTTTGACAAATAAATCCAAAAGTAGATATCTGGAGTCTTGCATTTCCTTCTTAACATATGTAAATATATTGAAGCTATGCTTTATTTACCATTAGCTTGTTTCTTTCTTAACTAAAACTACAACACAATCTTCTCTCCCCATTGTAAAGGCTGAGAGTCCAGTGGATGTCAGTGTTACTTATACTATGAAACATTTTTTTCTGAACTTTGCTTTCAGTTGTATGTGGTTTGAAAGCAGAAACCATGCTCAATTTGTGTTTTCTACCCATATTTTATAATAGCACCTGGCCTTTAGGAGAAGCATAATGTATTTATTAAATAAATAAAGAAATGTATAAAAATCTTCCAGCATCAAAGCAGGAGCAATAGCTTGAATGCTGAAGTAATGACCCAGGACCGCTAACTATCACCAAGGCCTAGTGCTACATGTTCTTTAGAACATGATGAGTTCAACTAAGAGAGATTGTATGTAATTTAAAAGTATTTTCCTGCACAAGACTCATGAGGATGGTCTAGCATTAGGCACGCTACTATAGTTGCATCTGCACTCACTGCCCATCCTACCATTGTTTTCCTCTGCCTGATTGTGGTTTCACCTCCACATCCTAGTAGGATTCACAGTCACCATCCATGATGGTTGAAGGAGTTCCTCTGACCCTGCCCCTCCCCTGTTCTACCCTTAGACTGGGGAAGACTTTCAAGTATCAGCCTCACATTTACAGAAGACATTGGATCTGAACCATTCTTCTCAAATACACAGATATGATGGGGCTGAGATGGGATTACAGAGGAGTACATAGCAAGCCTGCAACTCCATTAAATCTATCCTCCTTAAGTTAATAGAGGCCCAAGATCACCAAATTTGATGGTTGCACTTATGGCTTGAATTTAATTAACGTTTCTGTCAAGTCTATATAGCCATACTCCTTTTTTGAGCATCAAATTTTCATCTCTTATGCATTTTTTTATTTTTTGTTGATCCATTGAGTCAAACAAATAATTTTGGATGCTGACTTCAAGCCAGCCAATATTCAAATGCCTAAGGTATCATAGTAAACAAACAAAAAATAAAATCTCTATGAGGATAGATCTTATGTTTTGAGGTTGGAGGCTAGGAAAACATATGAGAAATAAACACATAAATGAAAGGGCAGATAGTTATGCAAATCTTAAAGAAAAATAAAAAGGGTAAGAGGGATAAAGGGCCAGAGATATGGGTCAAGATTACTATTTTATTTATAGTTATCAGAAAAATGCCATGGTCACAAATTGGTATTTGAACCGAGACCTGAGAACATGAAGAAACATAACATGTGGATATCAGAGCAATGGGCCTTCCAGGAAGATGGAACAGCATGTGCAAATGCATAGAGATGAGAGCATGATCAATGTATCTTCAAGAAGGATGATCTGGATGAAGTGGCATGAATAAATGTGATGGTAAATGATGTTATAAAGTAGCAGGTGGCTAGATTACATGGGACCCATGGGCCACAAATAAGTATTCTGGTTTTACTTTTACTTTAATGAAATGATCTGACTTATAATACAAAAATGGATGCTTTATGGAAAACAAACATAAGGGGATGAAGAATGCAGAGAGAGAATGAGTAGTTAGCCGACTACTGCAAAAATCCAATGAGATGATGTTGGATCAAGAAGTTAATTATGGAAGTACTGAAAAGTGGTTGGATTCCAAAGATATTTTGAATGGACAGCTGAGTAGTTTTATTGGTGGATTGGTTGTGGCTTGTGGCAAATAAAATGGATTTAAACAAAAAGAACTACAGGATAATTCCAAGTTTTTGGCCAAAGCAGCTGAAAAGATGGCAATATTATTTACTAAGGTGGGAGAAACCACAAGAAATCAGGTTTTGTGTCAGAGGGTAGAATTCTTATCAGCTTCCAAGCTGTATTGCCTAGAAAATAAATTAAATAGGTGGTCTAAAATGTGGAAGTCATATTCAGTTATGTGTGCTTCAAAATATCAATACAAAACTTATTTAAGTAGAAAACTATCTCTACCAATAATGTGTGTGTGCATGCACACATGTTACTGCAAATAAAACACACACACAACAATAACAAAAAAGCATTTAGACTTGAAGAAGTTCTAGTTTTCACTTCAAAGAATAGATGACTTTTCCCCTGATTTGATTTTTCACATCTAGACCTTGGTGCTTGGTATGGACTGTCATTCAGATTCTTCTCACTTGTGACATCAAAATACTGAATATATGAACAAGTGCCAAAAATAAGTGTTCTACTTCCTTAACATTTTTATCTTGGCTTGAGTTTTCTAGGGGAAAATAAACCAAGCTGCAAATAGCAGCTGCATTCTGACTGCCGAACTGTCACCAGACCGAAAACAAACTATGTAACAAGTTTGAGAATAGAGTAGTTCTTGCTCCGGTGGTTACACAGGGATGGCATAACAGCCCCAGGACACACATGAGCTCAAGGCCTATCATCACATACCTGGGATGAAGGGTGTGCTTCTCTCCATTCTCAAATAAAGACTCAAATAATGAATGTCCAGGCATCTCAACAATTTACCCCAGATTGTTTCCTTGCATTGAGAGACAGGGTAAGGCCAACTCTGAGGAGAATATAGTAACTGGAATATCTCTGATTCAGTCCATCTTATTCCTCCATTGTTATCCGCCTAATTACCTTCATTTTTTTCTCCACCAGTTACAGTTGTTGGTGACGATATGGGATCAATACACTATGAAATACAAACAGGAAATGTTGTCATACAATGCCTTTGCATAGAAAATAGATTGTAAAGATTGCAATATGAACTCTTCACTTAGCCTTCTATGTGTAATCTCCAAGATAATTAAAACTAAAAATGGTTAAAATAGGTGACACTGAGGACATAAAATTATAGGTTAGAAGAGTTTTAGTTTTCATGACAAGTCCTTTGGCACTATTGATTTTTAAAATGTGCATCAACTGCTTCAATGGTGTATATTTTTAGGTAAATAAAAATGGAACTTTAAAATTTGATAATGTCAATTAAATAAGCACTCTTATCTATGAATAGCTAATTATACACATAGCTATCTATAAAGTCAAGAATATAATGAGTTACTCTCATAGTGTCAATACACCATTAACAATTGCAAAAAAAACGTACATGGTGCACTTTAATGGAAATGTCCATATGTAATTATCTGCTGTTCTTTGATCTTTTATTCTAAGAGAACTAAGACTAATAGGTCAATAAATGTCTGTAGATTGAAAAAATTGAAAGGTTCTGAAACTAGGATTCAATCCTCATTAGAGACTCATTGGAAGGGCCAATTAAATTTTGGAAGGCACAAGAAATTTTTATGATATCGCAAAGTTCATTTTTATGAAGTTTATTTTAAATTTAAAACTATGCTATAGTTAATATACTAGCATCTTTTATTTTACTGAAAATATACGCTTCTAATTTCTGTGTAAACCCTACTGCCAATCTGTTATTATATACCACAGAAGTAATATTTCTGGAGGAATCTGTGGGATATTTGTCACTAAAAATGTTACCCAGAATCTGAACACCCTTCTCAAATTAGTGGCAGGCCTTATTGTGTCAGGTGGGCAGGGTCCTGCCATTCAACATGCAAGAAATCAGCTTAATCCTCTTATGGTGGCGAAGGCACAGCCATGTGTGATTTGCGTTCTTCAACTGAATGCACCCACGTAGGATCTGAGGGAGAGACATAAGTCCAGAAGGAATGGAAACATCAATGTCATTAATTATTCAGTAACGCAGGTGTTCACATCCAAAGAGTCGTCTTGGTTGTTTTTCCTACTGCCTGTCCTCTCTTTCAGTTCCTGACAGTTCTCCAACCTTCCAGGCGTTTTTGAAGGCGTTCAGATCTCCCTCCTAGGCCTTATTTTTTCTACTTAAGTTATCCAGAGTTGTTTTCCGTTGCTTACAACCAAGAAGCATTACTGATAAAATAATGTAATGATGACATACTAGAGTAAAATGAACTTACATGCATGCAAGTTAATTATCAGTATAAAGATTTTAACAATTATTAGCTACAACTTGCATTTTGCAGGACAAGTAATAGGGGTATCAGAGCAAACAGAGTGACTAAAAATGATTTTTAAAGGAACACAACTGCTTTTTAAGGGAATTAGAAAATATTTAAGGTCTCACTGTGATGTTTGATTTTATGTGTCAACTTGACTGTGGTACAAGTCCCCAGACATTCATTCAAACATTATTCTGGGTATGTCTTTGAGGGTGCTTCTGGCTGAGATTAACACCTGAATTAGCAGACCCAGCACAGTAGATTGCCCTCCCTAATGTGACTGGGCTTTGTCCAAGTGTAGGGGAGATGAATTGTCTGCCCATGGGGATGAGATGTAAAGGAGAAGTCCCAATTCACTTTTTCCTTTTGACTACTGAAGCATATAACTATGTAGAGCAGCCCTGACCGACTGAACTATAATGTGAGACACACAGGTAATTAAAACATTTCTGGCTGGGTGCAGTGGCCTAGAACCACTGTACTTTGGTCACTCACACCTGTAACCCCAGTATTTTGGGAGGCCGAGGCAGGCAGATCACTTGAGGCCAGGAGTTCGAGACCAGCCTAACTAACATGGAAAAACCCTGTGTCTACTAAAAATATAAAAATTAACCGAGTGTGGTGGCTCATGTCTGTAATCCCAGCTAATTGGGATGCCAAGGCAGGAGAATTGCTTGAATCCAGGAGGTGGAAATTGCAGTCAGCCAAGATCGTGCCACTGCACTCCAGCCTGGGCAACAGAGCAAGACTCTGCTGCAAAAAAATTCTAGTAGCCACATTTAAAGTAAAAAGAAACAGGTAATATGGAATTAATAATTTATTCAAACTAAGGTATTCAAAATGTGATCATTTCAATATGTAATACATGTAAAACTTTATTAATGAAATATTTTATGACAAAACAATTATATTCAATGTTCAAAATTCAATGATTATTTTTACAGTACATGTCAATTCGGGCTAGCCACATTTCATATCCACTGTAGCCACATGCTGCTAAGGGCTACCATACTGGATGGCAGACCTAGTGCCACCGGGGAAAATAACAACGCTACTTTCAGATATTTTTCACTTTCTTGCTTTAAGAAACTGATATTTGGCTAACAGAGAATCACTAAATGGCTTTTTTTTTTTTTTTTTTTTTTTTTTTTTGAGACAGAGTCTCAGTCTGTCGCCCAGGCTGGAGTGCAGTGGCACAATCTCGATTCACTGCAATCTCCCCCTGCCGGGTTCACGCCATTCTCCTGCCTCAGCCTCCAGAGTAGCTGGGACTACAGACGCCCGCCACCACGCTCAGCTAATTTTTTGTGTGTTTCAGTAGAGACAGGGTTTTGCCGTGTTAGCCAGGATGGTCTCAGTCTCCTGACCTTGTGATCCACCCACCTCGGCCTCCCAAAGTGCTGGGATTACAGGCGTGAGCCACCGCGCCGGGCCAAAAATCACTCAATGGCTTTTTAAATACCTTCAAACCACCAGTGAATAA
This sequence comes from Pan paniscus, assembly GCF_029289425.2. NCBI lineage: Eukaryota > Metazoa > Chordata > Mammalia > Primates > Hominidae > Pan > Pan paniscus. Next base: position 86,346,285 of record NC_073267.2, read on the forward strand.
GTTGTTGTAGAGCCTGTGACTTAGAATGAATACCTACAGCTATGAGAACTGTGGTTTCACCGCTCTGCCAACATTCTCTCTGCCTCAGTTCCAGCCATGACCTGCAAAAGGGCTCCATTTTCACACTTCCTAGAAATTCTTATCACCATGATGCAAACCAGTGACTTTTGATCATTTCATTTCTTTGTGTGTCATTCAGAGGGGTGGAAAGATGAGGAAAAGTCTGAACAGAATGTTTGTATAAAATTCTGTGGTCCAGTTTAGCCATTCACAATATGTAAATAGCCAAGGAGACGTGTGTGTTCATGTTTGTGTGCAATGTCTATAAATTTTCAGTGGCTAAAGCTCCAAAGACGGTACAGACCATGAAGACAAGTAGAATCATGATTGGAGAGAAATCCAATGGCAGGTTCACCGATCTGTCCCTGTGCCATTGGCTTTCTGTTAAGAAAATAGCTATGTGAATAACTCTTAAAGCTTTGTATTTACTTGGTTACATATGTATAAAAATGTGATTTTTGAATTGTCTGTGAGCACTGGTGAGCTAAATGTTAGATCAAACTAAGAGTACAGAGTGTGCTACAGAGAGCAGATATTCACAGCCATTCACCATCATTCTCTTGCTGCATGGTAGGTACTACCCTGAATATATCTCTACTCTGCTTCCTCTCTTCTCTTATCATTCCTATTGACACATGGATGTAATGAGATCTAAGTGAATATCTGGAAATATGTGGGTATGAGCATGTGTGAAGGCACATGCTTTTTATGTATTTTTGTGTTTTTTAGCTTTATTGAGGTATAATTGATAAACAAAAATTGTATATAATTTAAAGTGTACAACATGATGTTGTGATATATGTGTACATTGAGGAAGGATGGCCACAAACTAACATATTTATGGTAGGAATACTTAAGATCAACTCTGTTAGCAAATTTCACCTATAAAATACATTATTATTAATATACCACCATGCTGTACATTAGGTCTCTAGAACTTATTCATCTTATAACTGAAAGTTTGTACAATTTTACCAACATTTTACTATTTTCCCAACTCCAGCCCCTGGAGTTTTCTACCCTGTTTCTATGAGTTCAACTTTTTAAGATTCTGCACATAAGTAAGATTCATGTAGTATTTATGTTTGTGTGTCTAGATTTTTTCATTTAGCATAATGTCCTCTATGTTCAACTCTGTTGTTGCAAATGGCAGGATGTCTTTCTATTTTAAGACCAACCAATATTCCATTGTACACACATGTACAATGGAATTGTAGAACACATCCCATGTGTCTTTATTCATTCATCTTTTAACAGACTCTTAGGTTGTTTCCATATCTTGGTTATTGTAAATAATATTGTAAAGAACATGGGAGTGCAGATATATCTTCAAGATAGTGATATTATTTCCTTTGGGTATATACCAAGAAGTAGGATTGCTGGATCATATGATAGTTCTATATTTAAAATTTAAAGGAACCTCTATAGTAATTTCTATAACAGCTGCACAAATTTTCATTACCACCGAAGTGAAAAGGGCTCACTTTTCTCTGCATCTTAGACAACACTTGTTGTCTTTTGACCTTTTGATAGTAGCCATAATAACAAGCATGAAGTGATATCTCATTGTGGTTTTGATTTACATTTTACTGATGAGTGATGTTGAGCATTTCTTCATATAATATTGGTAATTTCTGTCTTCTTTAGAAAAATGTTTATTCAGATTCTTAGCCCATTTTTTAATCAGGCTATTTATTTTTTGCTGTTGAGTTGTATAAGTTCCTTACATATTTTTGTTATTAACTCATTATTGGATAAATGGTTCACAAATATTTTCTCCCATTCAGTAGGTTTCTTTTTCATTTCATTGATTGTTTCTTTGCTGTTCAGAAACTAATTTTCAGTTTGATGTGGTCCTACTTGTTTAGTTTTGGCTTGATTGCTTGTGCTTTTGGTATCATATCCAAAAACTCACTGCTGAAACCAATGCATGGAGCTTTTCCTCTAAGTTTTCTCCTAAGAGTTTTAAGGTTTCAGGTATTATGGATAAGACTTTTATCCATTTTGTGTTGATCTTTGTGTACAGTATAAAATAAGAATTCAATTTTATCTTGTTTTGTTTTGTGTGGCTATTCAGTTTTCTCAACACTATTTACTGAAGAGATTATACATTTCCCATTGTGTATACTTGGTGCCATATGCCTGTTTTTGTGCCAGTGCTGTATTGTTTTACTGTACCTTTGTAATATAATTTAAAATAAAGAAGTCTGATGCCTCTGCTTTTGTTTTTCTTAATCAAGATTATTTTAGCTTTTTGAGATCTTTCATAATTTTAATTTGAAGATATATTTTTTCTATTTCTGTCAAAAATACTATCATAATTTTAATAAGTACTGCATTGATTTTGTAGATTATAAAGATTAGTATAAACATTTTGACAATATTGATTCTTCCAGTCTATGAACATGAGATATCTTTTCATTCATTTTTATCTTTTCCAATTTGTTTTATCAATGTTTACATTTTTCAGTATACAAATCTTTCACCCCTTTGGTTAATTTACTCTTGTGCATTTTATTCTTTTTGATGCTTTTGTAAATGGGATAATTTTCTTAATTTTGGAGGGATAGTGTATAGAAACACAACTAATTTTTGTGTTTTGATTTTTGTATCCTGCAACTTAGTGAATTCGTATGTTCTGTTTTTGGTAGAGTATTTAGGATTTCTATATATAAGAATGTGTCATCTGCAAACAAAAACAAGTAAACGTCTGACTTTCTGTTTTGGGTGTCTTTTATTTCTTTTTCTTACTTAATTGATCTGGCTATACTTCCTGTTGAATAGAGGTATCAAAAGTGGGAATCCTTGCCTTGTCCCTGATCTTAGAGAAAAAGCTTTCAAATTTTCACTGTTGTGTATGATGTTATCTCTGAGCTTATAATATATGACTTTTATTGTGTTGAGGCACATTTCTCTATAGCTAATTTGTTGACAGTTTCTATCCTGAAAGGATATTAAATTTTTTCAAACGCTCTTTCTGCATTTATTGAGACAATCATATAATTTTTATATTTTATTCGGTTAATGTGGTGTATCACATTTATTGATGCAAAGGTTGAACCATCATTGCTTCTTGGGGATAAACTCTGCTTGATTATGAATAATGATACCTTTGCTGTGCTGTTGAATTTGTTTGCTAGGATTTTGTTGAAGATTTTTAAAATCTATGTTAATCAGAAGTATTCTCCTGTTATTTTCTTTTCCTAGTGTTCTTGTTTGGCTTTGGTATCGGTATCAGGGTAATATGGGTGTTATAAAATATGTTTGGAAGTGTTTTATTCCCTTCATTTTTTGGAAGACTTTGAGAAAGATTGGTATTAATTTTTACTTAAATGTTTGGTAGAATTAGCCAGTGAAGTCATCAAGTCCTGGAATTTTCTTTGATGGAAAACTTTTGATTACTGATTCAATCTCCTTACTCATTATTAGTCTGTTCTGATTTTCTGTTTATGATTCACTTTTAGTAGGGCATATGTTTCTAGGAATTTGGCTATTTTTCTAGGTTATTCAATTTGTTGGCATATAATTATTCCTAGTAATTTCTAATGATCCTTTGTATTTCTGTGGTATCAGGTGTAATATATTCTCTTTCATTTTGAATTCTATGTATTTGAGTCTTCTTTTTTCTTAATCTTGATGAAGTTTTGTCAATGTCATTTATGTTTCAAAAGAATACCTCAGTTTTGTTTATATTTTTATAGTGTGTTTCAGTCTGTATTTCATTTATTTCTGCTCTGATCTTTGTTATTTACTTCCTTCTACTAACTTTCGGCTGAGTGTGTTCTTTTTCCTATTCCATGAGGTGTAATATTATTTATTTGAGATATTTCTTCCTTTTTAATGTAGGCATTTATTACTATTCCCTCTTAGAAATACTTTTGTTGCATCCCATAACTTTTGTGTGTTGAATTTTATTTATCTCAAAATATTTTTAAATTTCCCTTTTGATTTCTTTTTTGACTTCTTCATTGATGAGGATTGTGTTATTTAATTTCTACATATGTATATATTTTCTAATTTTTCTCTTGTTATTGATTTCTAGTTTTATACCATTATGTTTGGGAAAGATGCTTTTTATGATTTCAGTCTTCTTAAATAGTTAAGAGTTGTTTTGTGGCCTAATCTATGATTTATCCTGGGGAATGTTTTGTGTATGCTTGAGATAAATATGTATTCTGCTGCTGTTGGATGTTATGTTCTGTGTATATCTGCTGGTTCCATTTAGTGTAAAGTATGGTTTAAGTCCAATGTTTTCTTACTGATTTTCCTGTCTGGATGATATATCCATTGTTAAAAGTGATGTATGGAAATCCTTTACAATTATTGCATTACTGTATTTTTCCTGTCAGATATCTTAATATTTGCTTCATTTATTCATTTGCTCCTATTTTGGGTACATCTATATTTACAATTGTTATATCCTCTTGAGAAATGGACCCCTTTATTATTATGTAACAGCCCCCTTTATCTCTTTTTCTACTTTTTGACTTAAAGTCTATTTTGTTTTCTGATATAAGTACAGCTACTCCTGCTCTCTTGGTTTCCATTTGCTTGGAAAATCTTTTCCCATTACTTCATTTTCAGCCTATGTGTGTCCTTATAGGGGAAGTGAGTCTTTTTAAGGTCGTCATATAATTGGATCTTATTATTTTATCAATTCAGACACTGAATGTTTTTATTGGAGATTTTAATCTATTTACATTATTGATAGGTATTACTGCCATTTTGATAATTGTTTTCTGGCTGCTTTGTAGATTCTTTGTTCTTTTCTTCCTCTCTTGCTCTCTTCCTTTTTAATCTTATCCTTTAATTATTTTCTCCTTATCTTTTGTGTATCTACTATAGATTTTTGCTTTGTAGTTACCGTAAGGCTTACATAAAACATTTTAGAGTTATAAAGAGCTATTTTAAGCTAATAACTTTACTTCAATCATATATAAAAACTGCACTCACTCCCAATAGTATGCTTCTTAGATCACAATTTATATCTTTTTAGATTGTGTACCTATTGTTATCATAGCTATAATTATTTTTAATACATTTGTTTTTTAAGACAATATACTTTCCATTTCATGCGAGTTTTATACTTTCATATGTTTTTATGTTACAAGTTAGTGTCATTTTCTTTCAACTCTTTATCATTTTGTGTAAAACAGCTCTAGTAATGATAAACCTCCTCAGCTTGTGTTCGTTTGGAGAAGTCTTTATCTCCCTTTCATTTCTGAATAACAGTTTTGCTGGGTAAAGCATTTTTGGTTGGCAGTTTGTTATTCTTTTAGCACTTTACGTATATCATCCTACTTTTCCTTGGCCTGCAAGGTTTCTGCTGATAAATCCACTGATAGCCTGATGGAATTTCCTTATATATCATTAGCCTCTTTTCTCTTGGTGCTTTCAAAATTCTCTCTTTATCTTTGATTTGTGTGTTTGTGTGTTAGTAATCTTTTATTGGAGTTTGATTCTATGTCTTGGTAAAGTCTTCTTTGGATTGAAGCTTATTGGAAATCGTGGAGCTTCATATACCTAGATACTCATACCTCTACCTACATTTGAGAAGTTTTCAGCCATTATTTTTCTAAATAAGCTTTCTAGCCCTTTCTGTTTTTCTTCTCTTTATTATACACCCATTATGCAAAAGTTAGCTGTAATGATGGTGTCCATAAATTTCATAGTCTTCCTTCATTCATTTTCATTCTTTTTTTTCTCCTTTCACTGGGTATGTTCAAATGATCTGCCTTTGAGTTCACAAATTCTTTTTGTTTGCTTGGTCAAGTCTGCTGCTAATGTTTTCTACTGCATTTTAAATTTCATTCACTGTCTTTTTCAGTTACAGAATTTTCTTTGGTTCTTTTTTATGATATCTATCTTTTTACTGAACTTCCAATTTTGTTTACGTATTGCTTTTCCATTTTTATTGACTTGCCTATCTGTGTTCTCTTGTAGCTCACTGAGCTTCCATTGAACAATTATTTTGAATTCTCAGGCAATTTGTCTAACTCCATTTCTTTGGAAGTGTTAGTAGAATATTTTTGTGTTCTTTTAGTGGTGTCTTGCTTCTTGAATTTTCTTGATCCGTGAGTCTTGTGTTGCTTTATTCACATTTAAAGAAGTCATCTCCTCCAGTTTTTACTGACTGACTACAGGAAAGAAATAGCTTCACCAAACATCTCAGGAATTTCAAGGCTCTTTCAGATCGTTTCTATAGATGTGACTGCTCTACACGTCTTGTTTTCTATGAGGGAGAATTCTTAATACCGTATGCCTTCTCTTGAACCTTCAAAGCTGGTGCTGATACCCTCCTGTTGTTTTGGGGGTGGCACCCTAAGATACTCAAGTTTGTGTACTTTTTCCCAATCATGCAAAGTTGGGATGTCTGTACAAGCTGCTTGCAGTTGTCACTCACAAGGGTGTTTCTGATGAGCTGTCCTGGGTGAAAGAGTGAGGCACATTGAGCCTTTGAGGAGCCTGTTGGCCAGTTAGAAGGAGTTCACAGGTGACGCTTGCTAAGTGACTGATGGGTGGGCTTCCTGATGGAGTCTGTGGAGGGGTTAGTAGGGTCTGGAGTTTCACTTCTGTGCTCCCAGTCCCTCTCAACCATTCAGACATGTTGATTACTTCAGTATTTTGGGCAGGATGAGAAAAGTGTGGGCCTCTTGAGCAATACTGCACGTAGCTGAAGGGGTTCGATGCTCTGTCACTATGCTGTAACTTTCCCTTGTGGGAGAAACAGCAAACAAGTAGGGTGTCTCTCGGCACTGAGCGATGCTGTCTCAGGGGTGGAAAACTCCTTTCCTGCCATCCTGCTGACATCACCTCTATAGATACCTTTCAGATGTTTTATTAAAAGCTTAGGCCGAGCGCGGTGGCTCACGCCTGTAATCCCAACACTTTGGGAGGCCGAGGTGGGCGGATCACGAGGTCAGGAGATCGAGACCATGGTGAAACCCCATCTCTACTAAAATTACAAAAAATTAGCTAGGCGCGGTGGCAGGTGCCTGTAGTCCTAGCTACTCGGGAGGCTGAGGCAGGAGAATGGCGTGAACCCGGGAGGTGGAGCTTACAGTGAGCCGAGATCGCGCCACTGCACTCCAGCCTGGGTGACAGAGCGAGACTCCGTCTCAAAAACAACAACAAAAAAGTTTAATGATGAGTAGGTACAGAAAATAAATGTACAAAATGTATATGAGATTCATGTTCTGATGACATACATTTAAAAATATGTTATTTATTGCTTCATGTATTACTTCAACAAATATTAACTGCCAAATTTGTTTCAGCCTTGAATCAAAGATGCAGAATGCTGAGAATAAAGTGATAAGTGATGCGTAACGCTTACCCTTGGGGAAACAAAATGTGTTTCTTTTAGCTAGACAGATGAAATTAATAAAACCTGGGGCATAAGATGAGTTATACTAAAGAGTTTAGCCTTTTCCCAAAGACTCTGGAAAGCAGATAGAGAATCTGGTTCATGTAATTACACGTTTATATAGGAAATGTCACTCTGGTTTTAGGTAAAAATGAAGGGAGGGGAAAAAGAGAGTGAAGTGTGATCAGAATGTAGTTGATACAGTCACGGTGGGCGCGGTGGCTCACTCCTGTAATCCCAGAACTTTGGGAGGCAGAGGCAGACAGATCACGAGGTCAGGGAATCGAGACTATCCTGGCTAGCACAGTGAAACCCTGTCTTTATTAAACATACAAAAAAATTAGTTGGGCGTGGTAGCAGGCGCAGGCGCCTGTAGTCCCAGCTACTCGGGAGGCTGAGGCAGGAGAATGGTGTGAACCTGGGAGGCGGAGCTTGCAGTGAGCCGAGATCGCACTACTGCGCTCCAGCCCGGGTGACAAGCGAGACTCCGTCTCAAAAAGAAAAAAAAAAAAAATGAAGTTGATACAGTCAAAGGTGGGATATGATAGCTCCCAAATCAGGGCTCATGACTATGAATTAAGGAAAGTAGATGCATTTTAGAAATATTTATGATGTGAACTTGCCTAATTTGGTTAGTAGATATTGCAGAGATAAGAAAGAAAAAAGAGATTTTAAAAAAGCTTTATAGCAAATTAATGGGACACCCAAGTTAAACATTTAACCAGTTTTTTTATATACAGTCTTGAAACGTCCTAAAGATGAAAGTTTTCACTTGTCAGTTCATATATGTAGTATCATAATTAGTCAACTCATGTTATTGTGTTGATTTAGTATTTAATACTTTAAATAAGAAATATGAGGCAATAGCTCGTATTATGAAACTTTTTTCAACCTGCACAGAAAAGGTTTTGAAACCTAGTATATTAGCTATTGCTTAAAACAATACAATTTATTATCTCATGTTTTCTGTGTCATGAGTTGAAGAATAATTTAGTTTGGGTCCCGTTTAGGGTTTAACAAAGCTGCAATCAATATGTTAGCCAGAGTACTAGTCTCATCTAAGGCTCAGTTGAAGAAGGAACTTCCTTTAAGCTCATGTGATTGTTCGCAAAATTCAGTCTTCTTGCAGGTTATCGGACTGAGGGTTATGACTTTTTTACCAGCTGCTGGACAGAGGCCACCCTCAGTTGGTTGTCATGTGGCCCTCTCCATATTCTAACTCACAAGATGCTCCGACCTCCCGCCTGTGCGCCCCAGTGGCGCGAACCGGAGTGCGCTTGCGCGCGGGCCACAAGGAGCTTGCAGCCGGGAGCTGCGCGGCCGCGCTGAGAGTCACGTGGTGCGCCGGGAAGCCGCCCAGCTTTTTGGAGAGCTCACTGCCTCGCTCCGCTCCTTTCCTGGCGGGAGGCTCTGAGCCATCCCCACCTGCGCAGGGCGGCCAGGGGTGAGTGTCCACGAGGAGCGTCGCGCCCACCCGGACTGGTCCACGCTGGGGCGCAGGCCGTCAGAATGTCTTGCCCGGACCAGGGGACAAAATGGCGGCAGGGTGCGCCTCTTTAACTTTCACAATACTTTATCACTCTTAAAACTTGAAGTTAGTTTCAGACTTGTTTATTTTTCACATTCTGTTTATTTGAAACTGACAAAAAGCAAGAAAACATATTGGAAATACACCAATTGCAGCTGGTTTCTTCAAAGCCAGCAAGGGAAATAGTGTCTTCCAGGAAGACAGCTGTTAAAATCTTACATGTCATAATTACATATAGCATGTCACTTTTGCTGTATTCTACAGGTTAAAACAAAGTCACAAGTCTGACCCACACAGGGAGAAGATTATGCAAGAGCAAAAGCACCAGATGGAAACCATGGGGCCATCTTATAGTCTGTCTGCCGCAGAAAGATGAACACAAATCCTGTGAGTCTCTAGATTGTGTTTTTTCTATATATGCTCAAAGATTTAAGGATAAAATGATACCTAAACCGAAACAATAGTATATTATACACATACGTTTCTTGTTTTAGCCTTACATGTTTGCTTTTCAGTATATCAAAAGTTGTGTTTGTAAACTTCAAATAAGTAATTATCCAGATATATTGACTCACAGAAAATACAACATTATTTTCCAAAGCAGTGAAAATTGTGCTTTGCAGCTCTGGAGATGCTACTTTGAGCAAAAAAAAATAAGCTTAGAAAAAAATGTGCCTAAGTATCAGGGTGTCTTATAATTCAATTCAAATTCTTAAAGCTTCTTTCTATTCTAATATTCTTTGGTATAATCCCTAATGAGTATTCTGTGTATATGGTAACACAAACAGGCTTAAATTTGGGACAATTTTAATACTGACTTGTAAGAAACTTATAGAAGAGATGAAAGAGCTGTTCTTACTGTTGCTTGTTCATCTTTTCTCCTCAGTCTTATTGAGCAGAATGAGAAGAAAATAACTCCTAATACACATCACATAAGCAATGCATATAGACTACGTATACTGTCATTCATAAAATTTGTCTCTAACAGCTACTATGCCAAAGCTACCAATGTTGCAGCCCATTTAGTCTTCTGTAATGCTTTTCATTCCTTAATTCACTTGGCCGTGTTCTTGCCTATCTAAGACCAGTTACAAAAGATAGTTTACTTTCATTTTTTCTCCTTTTCCCATAGTTTCACATCAGTTAGGTAGAGCAGCAACTTCCTGTAATTATTTAGCATAGAATTCTAAAGTATCCGGAAATGCAAAATCCTGTAGTACTGTCCAATTGTTAATTTAATCACAAATATACGAAAGAATTATAAAACCTACAATGGTATTGCTAGCATGAGTGCTCCAAAATAAATTAGGCATGACTGTTGCCATCAAGGGGCATCCAATCTATTTTGAAAAATATATCTATGAAACAAAGCCTCGTGTTCAAAGTGCTGTGAGACTAACAGTAACAGAAGAGCAATGGTAAAACTACTAACAACTTAGTGTCAGGAACGGTATATACTTTTTACATGAATCATCTAGTTTAAAATTAGTCCCAATTCTGTGAGGATGAGTTCACTTTATTAGTTTTTTTTATTGTGACTATTAAAAATTAACACAATTTTAGTGACTTAAAGCAGTATAAATTTATTATTTTACAGTTTCGTAGATCCAGGTCTAGCACAGGTTTTACTGGGCTAAAATTGAGGTGTGGCCAGGGCTGTGTTTCTCTCTGGAGGCCCTAGGAGACAATGTCTTTCTTTGCTCATTTAGATTTTTGGCAGAATTCAGTTATATGTGGTTGTAGGACTGAGGTCTTCATTTCCTTACTTCTAGGAGCTACCCACATTCTATGATTCATGGCCTCTCTCTCCATCTTTAAAGCCACCTGTAGTTGGTCAAGTCTTTGTCTTGCATCTGACATATTCATCTACCTTGTTCTTCTGCTTTTAGAAACCCATGTGATTAGATTGTACCTACTTTAGTATTCAAAGATAATCTCATCTCAGGAAGATTTACTCTTGTCTACACAGTTCCTTTTGTGGTATAAGGCAACATATTCACAGAAAATTAGGGTGTGGACATCTTTGGTGCCCACTATCTACCAACACAGCAATCATTGTAGCCATTTAAAAGATGAGAAAAGTCATTTCCAAAGTAAAAAGGACATTATTTAGACCCAGGGTGTATAATCTGTTTCAAGGCAATAATTAGAATCCATAATGAGTAGAGTAGAGACACAGAGGTGGGGCTCTATGTGGGTGGGGATGCTTATATTCTTCAAAGTTTAGCGATCACCATTTTTTGTTTTTGCAGTAAAAGTACTATAAACTGGACTGAAGGATATTTTATCCTCAACTAAGGGCACAGGTTTATACATGGGTGGATAAACACTAATCAAATTTCTCTGTTTTTATGTTCTCCAAAATCTGTTCTGTGGTCCATGCTATCGTATTAATATATGCGTGCAATGACCTTTTCACATATTCAGACTCATCCATACCTTACTATCATGTTTAAGTATAATAGCAGTTATTTAATCTAACTTCTGTATACAAATGTCCTGAAGAAACTGGTCTCTCAGTGTTTTTTTCTGTTATCTGTTGACTTGTGCCTTAGATGATCTTCCTTTTTCCTGCCTTTGTCCTTCCATTTACACCAGCTGAATTATATGTTTGTCAAGAATTGGTTCTGTTCTCTTCAAAACTGCTTATGCTACTTGTAGTGGTTACGTCTTTTAATTAAATACCAAAAATATGATTAAATGAGTTTAAAGTAGAAGAAGTTTGTGGTTCAATTTAAAATGAAATTAGAAGCTTCAGAGAGACTCTAAAGAGTAGATTTAAAATCTCACGAAATTAGGTGTTGAGGAGATAACTGTAGAAGACCAGAAAAATATTTGGATGAATTTAGCCCTCAGAATGACCCAAAAAATGTCTGATTTTTCACTCGGTTTGAAATGATGTAGAACTGGGACTCTAAAGAGATGCGTTATGCATTATTTGGATCTTGAGAAAATTAGAGAGACGGTATTGGATCACAGTCACAGAAAGGCTTTATATATTTTTCCAAACACTATTAGGGGATAAATATATACATTTATGAGTTTGAAGTTAAAATATTAAGTCGATATCATTATTATGGTTCAGGTTTTAGTTAAATTTTAAATGACATATAATATACAATTTACATACTGTAAAATTACCCTTTAAAGTATACAATTTATTTTTAATATATTTATAAAGCTGTCAACTACTGTTAGAAGAGCCATTCCTTGCTCCTCTCCTCCAGCTGCTGGCAACCACTAATCTACTTTGTGTCTCAATGGGATTGTATATTCTGGGCATTTCATATCAATTGAATCACACAATATGTAGCCTTTTGTGGTTGGTTTCTTTCACTTAGCGTGTTTTCAAGGTTTGTGCACGTTCTTACATGAATCAGTAGTGCATTCCTTTTTATGGCTGAATAATATTTAATTTATGGATATAACAAATTTTGTTTATTCATCAGTTGATAGACATGGAATTTTTCACTTTTTGGCAGTTATGAACAGTGCTGTGAGGAATATTCATGTACGAGCTTTTGCATGGACAAATATTTTCAGTTCTCTCGGGGGCATACCTAGGAGTAAAATTGCTGAGTGATATGGCAATTCTATATTTAACTTTCTAAAGCAATATCTGCTTTCCAAAGGAGAATTGTATATTTTACATTCACACAAGCAACATATCAGGGATCTGATTTCTCTACATCCTTGCCAACACTTTTTATTTTCTGCCTTTTAAAATTATAGCCATCTAGGAGAATGTCAAGTGGTATGTCACTGAGGTTTTAACTTGCATTTCACTAACGACTATTGATTTTGAAGATTTTTAAACATTAGTCACATATGTGTCTTCTTTGAAGAAATGTCCACTGAAATCCTTTGCTTCTCCTTGTTTTTGTGCCATTTTTGAATGTTCTTTTTTATTTTTTAATTGACAAATAAAACATGTATTTGTTGTGTATCATATGATGTTTTGAAATACATTTACATTGTAGAACGGTTTAAAATGTTCTTAAATGGAATGAGTTGCATTGGGAATAAATGAGTTGTCAGTCAACAAATTAAGCACATGCTGGATGAGCATCTATATGGCCTTTACAAATGTATATAGCAAATGATTCATGATTGTCCAACAATGTGTATGTAAGTTGCATGAGCTATGATCTGATAACACTCATGTCTTTGCTACAGTTCTCTTGTCAAACCCTGATTCATTGAAGATATAAAACTCCTTGAAAAAGTCCTTTGCCCATTTTTAATTGTTATCTCATTTTGTGTGTTATCTTTTCACTTTTTTGATAATATCCTTTAAAATACAAAAGTTTTGAAGTTTATAAAGTTTAATTTGTCTGTTTTTCTTTGGTTGCCTGTGCTTTTGCTGTCAAATGTAGGTAAATCATTGCTTAATCTAAGGTCACCAAAATATACAATTATGTTTTTAAGAATTTTACAGTTTTTACGCTTATATTTAGGATTTGGGTTTTTGATTGACTTGAGTTAATTTTTATAGATGATGATGCAGCACAAGCAAGCCCCGACTTTTGGGTTCAGCCCAGAAGGGTACTTGGCTTTGCACAGGAAAGAATTCAAGGGTGAGTCAGTGCTATTAGCAATCTCTTATAGAACGGTAGGTACTGTTCTTTGTAGAGCATGCCTAACTCATAGGCAGTGGACCCAGAGTCACCAACTTATGGGCTCTTGGCAACTGTATTTATACTCCCTTACATTCACTTTCAATTACATGGATGGGTGAGTCAATGCAAATTGATGGGACAGTTTATTTATAACTTTCTAGGAAAGGGGTGGTAACTTCTGGGTGGTTGCCATCGTACTTGTAAACTGTCATGGCGTTGGTGGGAGTATCCCAGGCCAATGAGCAATGAGGGCAACTAGGGATCACTTTCATCGCCATCTGCTGGTTCCTGCTAATTTCTTCACTTTATCCTGTTTGGGCCAGATCCTGTTTTGATCAGCAGGGCTGTGACCAGAAAACAAGTCGTGCCAGTCTCTTACCTCAGTATACGGTCGAGTTCTGCAATCTTTTTTTTTTTTTTTCACATGTTGATATCCAGTTATCCCAGCCCATTTATAGAACAGATTATTCTTCTCTACTTGAAGTTTTGACTTCTTTGTTGAAAATTAACTGATCATAAATGTATGTCTTTATTTCAGGATTCTCAATTCTATTCCATGGATCTGTATGTCTTCCTCATGTTGGTACAAAACAGTCTTGATTACTGTAGCTGTGTATTCAGTTTTGAAATTGGAAAGTGTGAGTCCTCTGACTTTGTTTTTCATTTTCAGTACTATTGTGACTATTCAGGGTCCCTTGCATTTCCATTTAAATTTTAAGATCACCTTATTTTGCATAAAAGGCAACTGAGATTTTGATAGTGATTCCATTGAATCTGTAGATCATTTTTGGAAATATTTCCATCTTTAAAAGATTGTCTTCCAATCTATAAATGTGAGATGTCTTTACATTTATTTGTATTTTTGTAAATTAATTTCAAAAATTTTTGCAGTTTTCAGTGTACTCATCTTACACTTTTTGGTTATATTTATTCCTAGGTGTGCCATTCATGTTGTGCTAGTGAAAATGGAATTGATTTCTTAAATTCATGTCCAGATTGTTTATTGCTGGTCTGTAGAAATACAACTGATTTTTATGTATTGATTTTGTATCCTTCAAACATTAGAAACTGAGTTTCTAATAACTCAGTTACTGCCTCTAATTTTTTATAGATTCCTTAGGATTTTCTCTCTGCAAGATCATGTCATCTGCGAATAGAGGTAGTTTCATTCTTCCTTTCAAATATGATTACCTTGTTTCTTTTTCTTGCCTAAATGCCATAACTGGATCCTGTAGTACCATGTTGAATATAATGGATGACAGCTGACATTCTTGTCTTGTTCCTGATATTAGGAGGAAAACTTTCAGTCACTAATCACTGAGAATGAAGTTAGCATTGAGCTTTTCATATATGTCCTTTGTCAGGCTCCTTCCTATTGCCAATAGGTTTTTCTTTTTAATTATGAAAGGGTTTGAATTTTGTCATACGTTTATTTTCTGTCTACTGGGATGGTCATGTGGTTTTCATCCTATGGTATTTGTTGATTTTTATGTGATATACCAACCATGCATTCCTCAGAGAAATCCCACTCATTCATTGTGTTTAATCCTTCATATGTTACTATACCTGTACTAGTATTTTGATGAGAATTTTTGCACCAGTGTTCATGAGGGAAATCGGTGTGGGGTGTGTGTGTGTGTGTTGGGGAGTGGGGCTCTTTGATTTTGTTTTCAGGATAATACTGGCCTCATAGAATGAGTTGTGAAGTGTCTCTCCCTCTCTCCTCTTCTATTTTTTTGGAGGAGTCTGTAGAAGATTGTTGTTGATTCTTCTTTAAACATTTGGTAGAATTCACCAGTGAAGCCATCTGGTCCTGTGCTTTTTCTTATAGGAAGTTTTTCACTGTTATTTCAGTCTTTTTTCTTGTTATAGGTCTGTTCCAATTTTATAATTTTTTTCCTGTTTCTTTTTTTGAGTCTATTGTTTCTGTCATTTTGAGGATTTGACCATTTCATTTAGGTTATCTAATTTGTTGCTATATGATTGTTTATAGTATTCCTTTACAATACTTTTAATTTCTAAGATAAGTAAAATATAAGTAAAAATACCTCCTCTTTTATTTCTGATTTTTATAACTTGCATCTTCTATCTTTGTTTCTTTATCAGTCTTATAGGTTGTCAATTTGGTTTGATCTTTTCAAAGAACCTACTTTTGGTTTTGGTTATTTTCCCTACTCTTTTTCATTTATTACCGCTGTAATCTTTATTTTTTCCTTTCTTCTGTTTACTTTGGCTTTAGTTTCCTCTTACTCTAGTTACTTACGAAGGTGCAAAGTTAGGTTATTAGTTTGAAAATGTCTTATTTTTTTAAGAGAAGTTTAGAGCTATAAATTTGCCTATAAGTATTGTTTTAGGTGCATTTCATGTATTTTAATATGTTGTGTTTTCCTTCACTTATTTCCAAGTCTTTTCTCATTTACCTGGGATTTCTTCTTGACCTATTGGCTATTGAATAGTGTACTGTTAATTTCCACATTTTTGTGAGTTTTCCGTATTTCATTGTTACTGATATCTAATTTAATTGCATTATAGCCAGAACACATACTTTATATGATTTGAATATTTTTAAATTTATTGGACTTTGTTTTAAAAGGACTACCATAGGGCCTAATCTGGAGTCTGTTCTGTTGGGTGGAGTATTTTATAGATGTTAGTTCCAGTTCATTTGTAGTGTTGTTCAGATGTTGTATTTCCTTCTTGAATTTCTTTCCAGTTTTTTAATTTATTGTTTAAAGGGGGGTTGATTTTTGCAGCTGTTAAGGTTGACATGTCTCTTCTTCAAATCTGCAATTTTTCTTTATGTATATTGAGCTCTATTGTTTGATTATTATATGTTTTTAATAGTTATATTTTCTAGATGAATTAACCTCTTATCATAAAATCACCTTTGTATCTAATAACAATGTTTTGCCTTATAGTCTATATTGTCTGATGTTAGTATAGCCACAGCAGTTCTCTTACTATTGTTTGCATAGTATTTCTTTTTCCATCCTTTTAATTTTAACCTGTTTGTGTCTTTGAATACAAAGTGTATGTTTTTTAGACAGGTTATAGTTGACTCATGTTTTTTATCCATTCTTCCAGTCTCTACTTTTAATTTGAGGGCTTACTCCATTATTATGTAATGCAATTACTGATAAGACAGGACTCACATCTGCCATATTTGTGTTTCTTTTATGTACTCCTTACGTATTTTTTAGTTCCATTAAATTACTGTCTTCTTTTGTTAGGTACTTAGAGCATACCATTTAATTCATTTGTCATTTTTTTTAATATGGTTTTGAGTTTTTTTAGTGATTGCTCTGAGGATCACAATTAACATTTAACTTATAAAAATCTAGTTGAGATAATATCAACCTAATTTCAATAGTATACAAGAACTTTGCTCTCATAAAGCTCATTCCCTACTCTTTCAGTGTACTGTTTTGTCACACAAATTGCACCTTTATATATTGTACGTCCATCAACATAGACTTATAAATACTGTTTTATACAGTTATCTTTTAAATCCCTTATGAGGAAAAAATTAGTTAATAACAAAATACATTTATATTCTCTTTTCTATTTACCTATAAAGTACTTTTCCCGTGCTTTTAATTTCTTTCTTTGAATTCAAGTTATTCTCTAGCCTCCTTTTATTTCAGCCTTAAAGAATCTATGTAGAATTTCTTGTAGAGAACTTCTGCTAGTGATTTTTATAGTTTTTTCTTGCCCATTTAAAATAAATGATATATCTTTTCATTGACAGGCTTTCCCCCGACTTCTTTTTATTACCTTGCCACTTATCTGTTCATCAACCCTGGACATTTGTCCTGTAAGGTTTTCCATGGTATGGACTTCACTTGTTATGTACTAATGCTGTGGTTTAACATGTTTTTTGTCCTTGCTATTTCTTTAAATACTTGGTGCTGGATCTCAGGCTTCAACAGGCTCATGTTCCATTCCATTGGAAAGACTGTAGGTGGTATTGTGTTCTTTAATCAGGAGGTACGTGATGTCTAGTTGCCTCACTCTTTGTTATATTAGCAGCAGAATGCCCAATGATTAGATTCATTAATTAGTTATTTTTGAAAAATTACAGCATTTAAATTCTGTCAGATTTTTTCTTTTTAATTTGCTGTGATGTTTCATAAGAAGACACTTTTTATGGGCTACTCTTTGATTAATTACCTAATGGTACTTCCTATAGACGAGGCAGGATAAATGCTTGATACTTTCCCTTTATTTACCATTTTTTATGCTATGATTCAGTTCCCTGTTGTCCTCCAAAGAATATTCTCTTTCTTAAATTTGTTTGCTTGATACTATGTTGTTGTTGTTAGTATTTTTGGTACTCTAGAAACCAGAAATATAAAATTGGACAGAATTAGAGTCCATGCCTTTGAAACCCCTGCAACCTATATTCAGATTAAGCCACATTTTGAAGCTACTTAGGAAAAATCACATAAAAAATGAGATCTTCTCTCTGATTGTATGAAAACTTTGACCCTCCTGTACACATCTCTGGAATTCAAAAGTACTGAACAATTCGAATAATCAACAGCATTTGTAAGCACTAGAAAGGAATGAGGTCATAGAATTTAGAATAGAGAAAGGACAGACAATAAGCCAAAAAAATTCATTTATAAATACGCAAATATCCAAATATTGTAGATGTTCTGAATGAGTAAAATGTAGTGCAGTGAGTAAATCTAATGAAGAACAACTCATTGAAACAGAATGGTGATTTGAAAAAATCAATTTTTAAATTGGGTCTGGAAGAATGAGTGGAAGCCAACCAAGCAAAGACAAGGGAAAAAACTTTCAGGCCCTGAGAGCAACGCATGTGGAGGGAGCTGAGGCATGAAATATCTTGGTGTAATTTAGGCAAAGACAGGAGGCTTCCCCTGAGAATGTTCCTTAACTTGACCTGGGAACTGCCAGGTACAACTTGAGATGCAATAATAACATTATTTTTTCCCGGTTTACAAATTAATTTTTTTCTGCACATGAACTTACTACTAATCAATGAGAGTAAAGAAAATAAATAATGTTAACCTTTTTTGTTTGTTTGTTTGTTTTCAGAGATAGGGTCTCACTCTGTTGCCTAGGCTGGTTTTAAACTCCTGGGCTCAAGGAATCCTCCTGTCTCAGCCTCCCAAAATGTTGGGATTACAGGCGTGAGCCACTTTGCCCAGGCAACACATTCTTTATGTTTTGTCAAGCTGCCCTACCTAATATTAGATTTGCAACAAGTTTCCAAATCTCCAAGTGCAAAAACATTTGACTATCAGAGAGTCAAAGTTTTCCTCAGATTCTGTTTCTGAAATATTTCCAGTAACTGATAAGTGTGGACAAGTTCATGCACTAAAGGCAGGGTCTCTTTTACTCCTGGAGTTTCTAGGATGGAAGAAAGAATGGTTTACTCCATTCAATTCCTCAGATACAGTTTCACTACCCTTTCTATTGCAGTTTTTAAACCAAATCAGTTGATTTACATAAAATGAAATTCACCAATTTTAAATATACTGTTAGGTGAATTTCGACAAATACATACACCCACGAAGCCGTTATCATGATCAAAATGTAGAACATCTCTGTCATCCCCAGATGTTCCATTATGTCTTTTAAAAGTCACCCCCCTCGACTCCAGGCAAGCACTGATCTTGCTGTCACTATAGGCTAGTTTATCTTATTCTAGACTTTTATATAAATAGAACTATAAGATAACGACTTTTAGTGTAGGCTTTCTTTTTTCCAGCAGAATGTTTTTGAGATTGGTTCATGTTCTCATGTATCCATAGTCCATTCTTTATTGCTAAGTAAAAAAGTGTTCTATTGTTCTGATATACTAGTATTTATTTATTTGCCATTTGGTCAACTTTTGGAGTATTTCTGATTTTGGTCTATTATGCATAAAAGTGCTGTAGACAATTATGTAGAAATACTTGTGTGGACGTAAGTTTTCATTTTTTCCTGGGTAGATTTCTAGAGGTAAAACTGAAGAGGTATTTATACATATAGTAAACATATGTATAAGAAACTGCCAGTCTGTTTTTAAGAGTAGTTCTCCAATTTTGCATCCTCATAAAACATGTACAAGATTTCCAGTTGGTCTGCATGCTTCTGAACACTCGATATTGCCAGACTTCTAAGTTTCAGGTATCTTAGAGAAATCTCATTATGCTAATATGCATTTTCTTGATGATTACAGATATTGATCATATTCACGTATATTGGTCATTTATAAATCTTCTTTTGTAAATTATTTGATCAAACAAGTTGCACATTTTAAAGTTGGGTAGTTTGCTTTGTTATTGACTTATGGTTGTCAGGATTATTAATCTATTCTTGATATGCCCAATTATGTAATGCATCATCTATTCTTGATATGAAATCTAATAATATATAAATCTACCTTATAATGTAATTTATAATCTATTCTTGATATGCCAATTATGTAATTTTTACTGTCTTATTGAAGTTTAGACTTACAAAATTTTGTAAAATCTAATTTTTTGTTTTGTGATTCATTTACTTATTTATGCTTTTCAAATACCAGATTTTTAAAATGGTTTGTGTTGTGCTATTTAGAAGTCATTGCATTCATGAATGTTACAAGGATATTATATAATTTTTTCTAGAAGTTGTTTTTATAATTTACTTTTCAAAGTTTCAACGGTATCTATTTTTATGTAATTTTGTGTACGATATGAGATAAGAAACAAAGTTCTTCTATTTTTCATTTGGACATCCAATTGTTTTCATTGGATTTGTTGAAAAGAAAAGCTTTTTCCTATTGGATTTTCTTGGCAACTTTGTTGAAAATTTTTATATTATACCCATGGGCGTATTTCTAGACACTTTCTTTTCTTTTTTCTTCTTATGTTTTTTGTCGAGATGGGGTCTCGCTCTGTTGCCCAGTCTGGAGTGCAGTGATGCAGTCTCGGCTCACTGCAGTCTCCCCATCTTGGGTTCAAACGATTTCCTGCCTCAGCCTTCCGAGTAGCAGGGACTACAGGTGCGTGTCACCGCACCCAGCTAATTTATGTATTTTTTGTAGAGACGGGGTTTCGCTGTGTTGATCTGGCTGTTCTCGAACTCCTGACCTCGGGTTATCCACCCTCTTCAGCCTCCCATAGTGCTGGGATTACAGGTGTGAGCCACCATGCCCGGTCTAGACACTCTCTTTTCTTTTACCGATCTATTTTTACACTTTTTTTTCACACCAATGCTACACCATTTTGATTAATGTAGCTATAAAGTTACATTTGAAATTAGATAGTGTAAGTCCATCCGCTTTGTTCTTACTGTACATGGTGTTTTTTGCCTCTTCTGGGTCTTTTGAAAGGCCATATAAATTTTAGAATTAGCTCATCCATTTCTATTAAAAAGTCTGTAGGATCTTTGCATGGAATTGCCTTGAATGTAAAGACTGGTTTAAAGAGTACTGAGGTCTTAATAATACTTAGCCTTCTGATTCTCAAGAACATTGTATCTCTCCATTTACTTTCATCTTTTTTCATTTCTCTGTGCACTGTGCTTTTTCCATTTTTCAAAATGCAGTTCTTATATCAATTTTAAATCTGTTCCTATTATTTTAAGTTTTTGGATGCTAACAATAAACCATTCTTTTTAAATTTGAATTTACAATTCTTATAAGAATATATATGTATTTCATTGTGTTACATTATTAGCTTCCCGTATTAGTTCTAGCAGCAGCTTTTAAAATAGCTTCCTTAGCATTTTCTCTATACACAGTCATGTCTTCTGTCTTCATTTCTGTCTTACTTTCTAATGATAAAGCCCATAACCTATTTTGCCATGAAATTTTTATTGGAACTTAAAAGTTCTTTCAGAAAAGGCCATTTGAAGACAGGCAACCATCTATAGATAGTTATTTCTTTCTTTCCATTCTCTATGTTCTTTTTCTTCTTTTTGCCTTATTGTACTGGTTACGCTTCCAGTGCAATGTTTGAATACAGGTTGTAAAAGAGAAATTCTTGCCTTGTTACTGATCTTAAGGAAAATCCAGAGTCTTTCATTGCTGGGAATGCTGTTATATGTAAATTCTTCACAGTTGCCCTTTAAAATTCTGAAAAGATGCTTCATTTCTATGTATATGAGGGATTGGCCTGTACTCTATTAATATTGTATTTTTGGCTTGTTTTGGTGTAATGCTGGTATTATAAAATGTGTTTATAAGTGGAAGAGAAAAATACACAACAAAAATGATTGTTAAGTAGAACAATTAGTGTGTAGTGTGTACAAAAAATTGAATATGGAAAGTTTCTGGATGGGGGAAGAAAAAACACAAAGTTTATTTTAATAGTACACATAAAGAAACTAAAGATTCAATACAGACATATATAAATACATATATTTAATTAAATATACACATTTAATTAAACCAGGAATTATAAATAATGCTGAAAGTACCAGTGCAATTATTATAGGGTGAATTAATCTGAAAGATCTTTCTAAACAGAATTCTCTGGATGAGCTTTGGAATACATAAGCTTTGTAATAATTCTCCTAATTGTAATGTTTCCAACACCCTTCCCTGAATTTGAAAGAAGAAAATTACTTACTTGTACTCAGGTTTGTTTTCAGTCGGTAATTTACTATGTGGGCAGTTTCATACTCTATTATCTGTCTTACTTTCTCATGATGAGACCCAAAACCTCTTTGCTATGAGAATCTTATTACACATTTTAAATCCCTTGAAAATAGTCAATCCCCAAAACTCCAGTTCCTCCTCTTTTCAATAATTCCTTGAGTTTTGTTGTTATCTTGAAAAATGTTTAGGGATACTCCAGAAGATTTTATATATTATCTCACGGTCAAATGATGGACAATTATAGATATTACTATTGATAAAGGAAAGGTTCCCTTGTCCCCCTGGCAGGGCATGCGATGAGGGTGTGGCTCGCTTCTTCAGTGCCCTGCTACTCAAACCTCTAGGTTAGCATACAGATGGGTAGGCTGTGGGGCTCCAGACCCGCGGCAGTGTATAGGGGAGGATGTTTACAGCTCCTGAAGCCTCAGTATGCGCATGTTACAGGGTGCTCTCTTCATTTGCGTCTATAGGCAGCTTGTGTTAACCAGCAATTAGACCCCATTTCTTATCACAAGGACAAAGGGATTTCTGTATCCCGGGGTTTCTTGCTTTGATGTACCGGAAGAATCAGATCCATGGGCTTGGAGTGTGAGTGCAAGGTTTTACTGAGTAGAAGTAGCTTTCAGCAGATGGGGCAGCCAGAAAGGAGATGGTTTTCCCCTGGAGTCGGGCTGCTGAGCTCCTCCGACTGCCCCAGCCAGCCAGTTGTGTCTTCTTTCTCCCATGTGTTCCTCACAATGTCCAGTGGCTTCTCCTCGTGAGGGTCTCAGGTTTTTATAGGCCCAGGATGGGGGTGTGGCAGGCCAGGGTGTCTTGGGAAATGCAACATTTGGGCAGGAAATGCCTGTCCTCACCTAGGTCCCTGGGGGTGGAGCCCTAGTTAAGGACCCACCCTTCTCTACCCAGCACTTCCCTTCCCCACCTTCCATATCATTTAAAGGGACCATGCTCTTTCCTTCCCGGCACTCCTGCATCACTAAGTTAATTCAAAAATGATCCAAGAAAGTTTTACTTTTATGCCAATTATCTTAAAACTTTACTTCGTATTTCCACCAGCCAATTTCTTGAGTCCGTGTGTGTGTGTGTGTGTGTGTGTGTGTGTGTGTGTGTGTGTGTGTACATTAAACAGAAAATCTGGTCTCATCTGTAAAGCTTGACCCAATGACACTTTTGAAATAGATAATATTTGACAGAACTTTTCTTCAAAATACAACCTCACTTGATTGCACTCTATCTTGGGTTTTAGCTTTTCTTTAGTCAGTCTCTTCCTTCAACTAGGAAACTCCATATTGATTTTTTTTCACCTCAAATGGATTCATTGATTTGATTAAGAAGTTCTAAATTTCACCATGTGTATAACTGAAATGGATGTCTCTTCAAGACAAATGGCTGTGTATTTTGTTGATTCTTTCAGTTGATTAAATGACTTTATGTTTATTACATTATTATATACAAATGATCATTGTAAAAGGAAGCACAAAGTGTAAAAATTTAGTCTTTTCTTATATTTACCCTGACCCCACTAGTCAGATGTAATAATAACAACTTGATTTGAGTCCTTCCAGATATATAGTGCTAGAAGATAGATAAATAGAATAAATGAAAAGTCATATGAGATAATTTATTAACTTGTTTTATTCCTAACTGTCTCCCACCATGGAATTTTAATACCACATATATCTATTTATCTGTGTGTGTATTGATGCATATCTATTGTTTTATACATAAAAATAATAAGGTTCTTTTTCTCCAAGAACCATTTTTTCTTCCTTGGGTGAGATATTGCCCCTACAGAGAACCTGTGATTTAGATTATTGTGTTATTAAAGCTCTAATTTATACAATTAGACATGTAAGTGTTTCACAATTCTGAATATGACTTAATATGAAAGAGATTTATGAAAAGGAATCCCAAATAGAAGTTTTTAATAGCTATAATATCAAATAATAAAAAAGACCACCTTTGATGTTGATTAATTTTGATATCATGGCTATTTGCTTAAATTAGCCAGTTCTTGCCTAACATATTCTACTTCATAGAATAGTTATGATGTGAACATTATAAGATCCTTGTATGATTTAACTAAATAATCCAGGTGGCTTTTCAGAGGGAGAACACTTTTTTAAAAATAACTTTTGACTTTTCTCTTTTGTCAGCGTGCAGAAAAGTGTGACACTAAAAGAACCAACCTGATACTACTATCCTTAGAAAAGCCTGCATACAAGGTTGGCTGTCATCTGGGAATGTAGGTGATCAAGAGTTCTCTCCACTGACGTAAACTTTCTTTAAATAATAAGGATGACTCATTGTGACTAGACTATGCAAATAATGGGATGTGTGTTAAACATCTCCTTTCCTTCTGGGAGTCTGGAATTTTGGTGTATGCTAAACAGTGGGTGCCTGCAAGACCAGCCTCAAATAAAAACCCTGGGCACTGAGTCTCTAAAAAGACTCCCAGTAGGCAATATTTCACACGTGTTCTCACAACTTACTGCTGGAGGAATTATGCACGCCTTGCATGACTCTATTGGAAAAGGACTCTAGGAATCTTGCACCTGATTCTTACCGACTTCTTCCCATAATCTTTTTTTTCCTTGTATCCTTTCCATGTAATAAACCTTGGCCATGAGTCTTGTGAGTTCTTCTAATGATCATTAAACTGGGCGCTGGTCTTGAAGACCCTTGACACAGTTAGTCTATTTGGGATTCCTACTAGAGTATCGATATGAGTTGAACTGTGTTTCCCCAGGAAGATGTGTTTAAGTCCTAGCCCCCAGTAACTGTGACGGTGACCTTATTTGGAAATTGGGTCTTTCCAGATGTGATCAAGTTAAGATAGGGTCATACTGAATTAAAGTGATTCTCAATCTAATGTGACTGGAATCCTTATGAGAACAGAGAGAGAGACAGACACAGAGGGAAGAAGGCCATATGAAGATGGAAGCAAAAGTTGGAGATATACTGCCATAAATCAAGAAGCACCTGGGGCAGGTAGAAGCTGGAAGAGGAAAGAAAGAATCCCCTGAGCCCTAGAGGCTGCAGAGGGAGCGTGACCCTTTGAAAACCTTGATTTGGGACTTCTAGTCTCCAGAATAGTGACAGAATAAATTATATTCTGTATATTTTGTGTAATTATATTCTGTATGTTTTATATAATTATATAATAATTACATATATAATATATATGTTCTACAATATAATTATATAATAAGGGATTACATTCAGCCTGTTTAATATATACAATATATAATTATATATATCATTATATAATATAAATAATCTAGGTGGCTTTTTAATATATATAATTATATGTTATGTATATATCATTATATGTTAGATAATTATAATTATATGTTAGATAATTATATATAATTATATGTTATATATATGAAACAGGCTGAATGTAATCCCTTATATATAATATATATTATGTGTTATATAATATATAATATTAATATAATATATTGCATTACTTATATTATATAATATATAACATAATCATATAACAATTATATATGTTATATAATTATATAATTATGTTATATAATATAATTATATAATTATTATATATAATATATATAATTATATATTATGTTATATAACATTATAATATATAAGATAATTATATTTTATTATATATTATATAATATATAATTATATATAATATAATATAATGTTAGATATTACAATATATTAATATTATATATTATATAATACATATTATATATAATTATATAATTATATTGTAGAAAGTCACCCAGTTTGTGATACCCTGTAACACCACTCCTTGGGAACTAGTACAACTGTCAATTTAGATTTTTTTTATTAGGGAAGAAAATTACCCATTTTATTTAGTTTTTTAAATATGTTCATCATATACAAAATTTTATTTTTGTTCATTTTTGTAAGTATAATGAACACTTAAAAACGGAAGTTTTGTCCGATTGTTCACTATGTATCTTAAGTGACAAGAACAGTGCCTGGACTAGTAGGCATTTTATAAATATATTTAATAAATACATAAATATATTAAATAAATAAATACATTGAATACAGAAATACATTCAAAAGAATAAATGAATGTATATAGAGAGGAGATTTGTTACCAATATGTGAGTTAAAATCAGAGTGATATGTCAATAATTTGTCTTAATTTTCTATTTAATTTTCTATTATGGTTTAACATTGAAAATATATTATTACTTTCCTTTGTCTTCCCTTTTGATGATTCTGTCAATATTATTCCACAGTGTTTTCCTTTGTGAAGAAAATACAGCTGTTCTGGTTTGCATTCAATTAACATTAACCTGGTTTTCATGATAGGATATTTGTCAAATTTCTCTTTTTCCACTTGTGCTTTTGAAATCTTGTTTCATCTCCTTATTTTTTAAACTAGTTTTGTAAAGTTTCCTAATTATAAATCTCTCTGTCTCTGTCTCTCTGTCTGTCTCGTGTGTGTGTGTGTGTGTGTGTGTGTGATAAATCTGTTCTGGCTGCACATTCACCTTCCACAATTCAGGCCAGGCAAAGCCCATAAATTATAGGGTAACTTGTAATAAGCAATCTAGAAGCATACTGTTCAGGAGAAATACAATGTGTACCACATATATTAATTTTAAATTTTCTAGAAGGATACTAAAAAAGGAAAAAGAAGTAGATAAAATTTAATTAATCAATTTTAATAGTACAATTTAAACATATCCAAATAGTATTAAACATATCCAAATAGTATTAATTTAGCATGTCATCAATATAATATTATTAACAAGGCATTTTACACTTTTTTGGTACTGTCTTTGAAATCCCATGTGCGTTTTGTGCATATGACAGTTCTCATTTGGACTTGCCACACTTCAAATGCTCAATAGTCATATGTAGCTTGCAGCTACCTTATTGGACTGCACACTTCTAGTGACATCTTGTCATTAGCACCAGTGTATGTTAAATATATCTGATTTCATTATTATTAAAACGTCCCCTGAGTAAAGGCAGATGCTGTTTCCCAGAGTTGCTGGCAAGCTTGATGTTTGATG
Source organism: Pan paniscus (assembly GCF_029289425.2). Lineage (NCBI taxonomy): Eukaryota > Metazoa > Chordata > Mammalia > Primates > Hominidae > Pan > Pan paniscus. The sequence continues at coordinate 86,373,490 of NC_073267.2, forward strand.
AGTCTAGTAATGCATAGGATCTGTTCTCAGGTTGCTTCATCAGCCATAGCCCGTCTCCTGAAAGATGGCTCCCTCTAGTGTCTCTACTTGAGTTAGTGAGTCGATTTCAGGATGATGTAAATGCCCTTTCAGCCTTTTTTCTTCTCCCACTAAGGATTTACCATATGTAGGACAGGTAACCACTGAATTTCTGAAACAGCCTCATGAAATCCAATCAGTACATTTAGCAGCTATTTTGTATGGCCAGGGGAGAATTTAAAGGCTTAGACAATTCAGCAGCTACAGCAGGGAGATCTTTGGGCTGTGGATCAGGATGGGCTGGAAAAGATAGGGAGGGTTACTATTGGCTGCAAATGCAAGGGATAGAGCTATTCATAAATGCTGTGAACTTTGGAACCCCCAGCTAAAGTGTACACTTGAGCACCATTTCCAGTTAACAGTGTGCTCCATTGGGGTGTTTCCTCAATTTGAATGTTTCACAGACATCACCTAAGTCATGATGGGTGTTTCTGGTTTCAGGATTGCCGGGTCTCTTGATGTAGGAGCAATTTCTGCCAATGCCCAACAACAAGCTCACAATTATGTTTCTAAAGGGCTGAATTGAGCAGCTGCATCAGACCACTTTCAAGTCCAAAATCTCTGCCGTCTCCACTGAGCAGCAATATTGATTTCTGCCAAAAGCTCTAGTCTGTGTGTGTTCCAGTTGTTGACACTTCTACATTCATTTGTGCATTCGGGTCATAAGGCTCAAGAGACACTGCCTGATTGACAGCCCTTTATAAATCTTTTATTTGCTTGTTTCTGTCAGGCCACAATTCAATCTCAGATTTCTTTCTAGTGACTTTGTGGAAAGGACTAACAATATCCCAGAGTGGAAGATGTGATTATGCCATAACTCAAACAGATTCTCCAGTCTCTCGGCTGTTTAGTAACAAGGTCAAGATCAGATTCTAAATTATTTCTTACGATAGGAGGAAAGCCTCTTGTGATCTGGCTCATGTTCTTTTCTAAATTTTCAGGGACTGGGGCAGGTCTTGAATTGTACTGGGGTTTATCTGCCGTGCTTTATTGACAGCTGGGTGACACAGTCTCTAAAGTATACTTTGCTGTTTCCTCTGAGGAGGCAATTAAGATATCATTGATGTTATCAACTTACTCCTGGTTATCAAGATCAAGTGCAGCTACACTGGATTGTGATAGTATACTGGTTAGCTTAAATGTCTTTTTGTTAATATGTGGAGGCAGTGTTCTTGATTGACTTCTGAAATAGGTGTACAAAAGAAAGCATGAGCTAAGATCTATACTGAATGCTCTCCTTTGATCCATTGCCTGTTGGTGCAATCGTATTGGTTTTGCTTTCTGTTTTTCTGAATTATATCTATAGCACATCCAACGCTATGGTGGATCTACCTAGATGAACTCCCAGTGGTCCACTATCAGTATGTGTAGATAACCTGCTTTGCCTTTTTGGTTTGTAAGGGCTATTAAAAGAGAATTTTTGGGTTTACTGATTTTTTAAAGATTGAGTAGTATTCCATTGTGTATACATACTACATATTCTTTATTTATCTGTTGATGGATACTTGGGTTGATTCCGTGTCTTGGCTATGGTGAATTATACTGTAATTAACATGGGAGTGCAGCTATCTCTTTGCCGTATTGACTTTACTTCCTTTGGATATATACCAAAAAGTTGGATTGCTGAAACTACCATATGGTACTTCTAATTAGAGTTTTTTGAGGAACCTCTACATTGTTTTCTGTGGTGGCTATACTAACTTACATTCAAACATACATTAAAATTCCACATTGTATACCATAAATATAAATAATTTTCATTTATCAATTAAGGAAAATAATTAATGGAGATCAATATCACTATTTCAATCATTAATGCTAATTAAAGCATTAATGTTCTCTTTTACTTCTGGAACTCTGTATTATTTAGTATTTTCTACAGAGGAGGTCTTAGGCAATTGCAAAGATTGTAATTTATCATTTCAGGTGACACCAGGTGGAGGGTGACTATGGAACATGGAACACACGCAGTGTAATAATGTAGGAGCAGAGTCCTCCATTCTCCTGTGACACCCATTCCCATTATACACTTAGGTAAGGGAGATGAAATGAGAGAATACTTTCTCCAGTCGTATTTTCCAAATTAGAGTTTAACTGTTAGTTGTTATTGTCTACCACAGCATTTCCGCGTTCTCCAAGTTTCACCTTTAGACCTCTTAGACTGTCCTCCTAGCCCCTATGTGGATTTCCATAGACTGATTGCCAAGAGTTAATAATTCCACATATTTTAGTTATTGCCCTCAGGCCATTCCATCCACATCACTTTCTAGTTCTTTGGATTCCCTCACTGAGGGGTGGGTGGGCAGATCCCAAATCCTTACTTAATTTACATAAAAAGGAAATATGGCTTTAACTGAGGGATTACATTCAGCCTGTTTAAGTATTTTCCATTCCAAATCATAATCCTTATGATTGGATTTGTACTTATCCATGCTAAGTTATATGTGGAGACTTCGAGGGGGCTTCTTAAGGTATGCATGTCATAGCCAACAATGAAGTTGGATTTTTACCTCTCAAGCTTCAAGATTATACCGCCAAAACCCTACCAATAATCCTCTCAATTCCCCCTTTTTCATCCTGTTTTTCAGCAGCAGTGGAACAATTCCAGCAGAGTAGGTCAAGCATCACTACTTTCCTTCTTCTTTATAATTTCCCTCTTTAGTCTCACCTTTCTTTCGGGAAGCATGAACATTTCTGCTACCAATTAATCCCATACATAATAACTGAGGTTACTGTCTCTTGAGTACTTCTTGACCACTAACTAAAACTATGAAACATAACAAGCACAAATTTAGGGATCCCCATAAATCACAGCATCTATCATGGTTTGGGTCAGTGGTATCAAATAGGTATCCATTGTCTTGATTGTATTTATGATTTCAGGGATGTATACATATGCCAAAACTTAAAGTATATGCAATTTGTTATATGTCAATTATATCTCAATTAAAGCTGTCAAAAACTGTAGCCGTATCACCCCAATTGCCATTTAACCAATCTAAAGTTGCCTCCACCTTTATCATTTCTACTGTTTCAGAACCTCCAAGCTTGTGCATAATTATCAATGGATAAGAGACAGAAGAAGCAATATACAGAGCATCTGGGAGGCTCCTAATCCACAGATAAGGCTTCCTAAGCTTCCTTTCCTATGCTAGACATATTTTGGTGATGGAGTATGACAAGCACACGGGACACATTAGCCATGGAGGCTGCTGAGTTCTGGAGTTCCACTAGACACATGGTCTTGCTCTGGTTATATGTATAACTTGCATGCTTCAGCTCAGCTTCCCATGATTTTCAGGATAATTTAATATGAGCAGTCTAAATAGACCAGGACATAATGCTGAAATGATTTCTAGATCAGTAGTCAGCGCGTAGCCAACCCTTTCAGGACCCTCATTTGTCTTCTATGTTAGTGTATTCCATCAGTCGATATTTGCAAGGAATTCTGGTCAGAGTCAAAACTTCTTCAGAGATCCCTAAGGAGGGAGGAATAAATTACAGGCTCATGGTTACTCTTTCATATAATATCTAAAAGGCCATTATGTGAAAAGATTGTCTCTGAAATCTAATTCTTGCCTCAGCCAGGTCAATTTAGGAAAACTGCACTGGCAGCAGCCAACTCTGTAATGCTGCCCAAGCAGATAAAAGCTTGTAGATTTGAATAAGGCCCAGACCGCGCTTGCTGCCTCTGTGGAAACAGATGTTTTCCTGTGTGAAAACAGCCACTTGCCTATGGACAAAGCTTTTTATAAGCTGGTCGTGGACACAGATGTCTTCAGTTTTTTTTTCACTGTAATGATACTGCAGTGGACAGCTTCTGAGATGGCCCCTAGCAATCCTGCCTCCACGTCCAGGCCTTTGTCCCTTCCCTGTGAATGGGTGCTGGCTGAGTAGTATGTTTCAAACCAGCAGAATATGGCAAAAGTTGTCACTCCCATGATTAGGTTACATGATATAGTCGAGTAGAATGTATTCCTTTGCTGGCTTTGATGAGGCAAGTTGTTTTATCAAGAAGGTCCACATGGCAAGGAACTGAGGGCAACCTCCGACCAACAGCCAGCTAGAAAACGAACCCTCAACCCAACAGCTCATGGGAACTGGATCCTGCCAATGATCATATAAGTGGGCTTGGCAGTTGATCCTTTCCCAGTCAGAACTTCAGACAAGAACACAGCCCTGGCTGACAACTTGATTACAGCCTATGAGAAATTCTAAAGGAGAGAACCCAGGTAACACTCATAGAAACTGTCTCATTGGCCGGATGCAGTGGTTAACACCTGTAATCCTAGAACTTTGGGAGGCCAAGGCAGGAGGATTGCTTGACACCAGGAGGTTGAGGGGAAGGAGTGGCTTTGGGTATAAGTGCAATTTAGGCTGAATCCTGGAGGAAACCTAACGTTCCTTTGAAAGATTTGAGGTTTATAATTAAAAGCAGAGATTCCATAGACTTGGCAATTTAAAAATACCAGATGTTGCACTGTGAGCAGGAGGGTATCAGTTCAGCACCTCTACCCCCCAAAAAGAAAAGAAATTCAGGGAGGGAGCAAAGAAACATTCCTAAAATGAATTAGAGCTGGAGGCCATTATCCTAAGTGAGTTAATGCAAGAAGAGAAAACCAAATACTGCATGCTCTCATTTATAAGTGGGAGCTTAACACTGAGCACACATGGACATAAACATGAGAATTACAGATACAATGGAATTCTAGAGTGGGGAGGGAGGGAGGGAGGGAGCATGGGTTGAAAAACTACTTATTGGGTGCTGTGCTCGCTACCTGGGTGCAATATGCCCGTGTAAAAAAACTGCCTATATATGCCCTGTATCTAAAATAAAAGTTGAAATTTAAAAAAATGTGTGTGTGTGTATATATGTATGTGTGCATATATGTACATATATATGTATATACATATATTCGTATATATATATACACGTATCATATACGTATATACGCACACACGTGCACATACATCCAAGAGACAAAGATAAGTGGGAAAAATATAACTATATTTTAGCATCCTGGATGTTTCTATATTTTAGCTTTTATCAGTTTTATAAGGAATCATGCAATAGCAATCTCTTGAAAAACAAATCCCTCAGAAGCAAAAGAATGCTATTTAAATTACTATTCTCCTTGCAAAGTATAGAGATAGCAAGACATTCAGATCACTAAATTCACCTTCTAACATTAGATTATTTTTATATTTAAACTTTGAAGTTCACTGAGCTTTTACATTTTAAAGATATTAAAATATGAAATTATGTTTTAGTTTGAATGATTTTCTTTAATTAACTATATACTTTTGTGGAATTTTTTGAAGGCGTTCTAGTTAGCAGGAAAACTGATTTTCTCTCTACTTTTTACTGCTTCCCATATTCTGGTGGAAGTTACCAAAACAATTCAAAATGTGTTCAGGATATATGTAAACTTACCTCGGGGCTAATAAAAAATAAAAGGACATAATTTTGAGGAGGTTCTGCTATATTTAGCAGAGATTGGATTATTTTGAACTAAGATTGTAATGATAATCCAGCAAATCTCCCTTTTTTGATGAAACCATGTCAAGTCATTCTGTTGGATATCATTGGAGACTGTTATCTAAGATATTTAATGAACAAAATGGAAATCAATAGCTTGGAGGTTAGGGCAAACTGAGCTAAATAATAAAGATTTCATTTGGAATCCTGTTTGTCATTAAATATCAAAAAAGTTTGAAAGACTTAGGAATGTCCCAGGAACATAGTAGGTGCTCAACAAATACATTAAATGTGTGTGTGTGTGTGTGTGTGTGTGTGTGTATAACACTAAGGGTTTGCCTACTAGTCTTCTATGGGCAGGAAGAAGGCTTTGTACATGGCCTGTGGCTTCTTCAGGGTTTTCCCCTGACAAATAATGCAATTCTGCTTATGTCTAGTTGGTAGAATCTACTTACAAATGTTAAAATAGAACACCTGCACTCCCATAATTACCAGTGGATTTAATTTAATTCATTGAAACTTACTAGATTCTAGTGGTGTGAAAAAGTACATTACATTTGAAATGATTTAATCTGTCTGTTTTTCTGGTTGCCTTAAATTCTATCCATTTATTAATCCGAGGAGGAATTAGTCATGAACCCAGTATTCTGATACAATATGGGATAACCTTTTCTCCAAAACACAATTTTCCATCATTGTCACTGCAATTTTGAGCGGTGTATTACCATACAACAAGATAAACACTGTGTGATTTAGTATAAGGTATTGTTGAAAAAGTTAAGTGCTTTACCTGGAATGTGTTTAATGATGCCCATGGGAGGGAAGGTTTTCTGAGCAGATGTAAGGATAATTTTGTTGCCTCTGAGCATCGTCTTAACATCATTAGGACACTACCAAGCAGGAGGGAGAATGTGCTGCCTTCACTGCACAAACTGAAGGAGAAAATGAAATCAATTCAGCTGTCCTTGTTGGTAATTTTGTATGGACCAAGTTTTGTGTTGTATTCTGTATGTTTGTTTTATTTTTACCTGATCTTTACTACTTAAGTTTTATTATTTTAATAAGTAGTAGTTCTTATTCTCATTAAACTCACTATACTCTTATTATACAGTTAATATCATACTCAAAATATTTTTATTATTTTTCAACTTATACAAATTTATGGAGTAAATGTAAAATTTCGTCACATGTATATAATGTGTAGTGATGAAGTTAAGGTATTTAGTGTGTCCATTACCTGAGTACAATACATTTTTGTTAACTATAGTCACCCTAATCCATATATTTTGAAAGTTGCTGGAAATCATTTTTGGAAGAAACTAGGACAAATTATTCAATATTTAAATAGCAGGGAAAATATATAAAATATGTTCAATACTTCTAAAATATCTGCATTTAGGGCAAAGGACATGAACAGACACTTCTCAGAAGACATACAAGTGGCCAAAAAGCATATGAAAAAGGGCTCAACAACACTAGTCATTAGAGAAACACAAATGTAAATGACAATGAGATGCCATCTTACACCAGTCAGAATGGCAATTATTAAAATGTCAAGAAACAACAAATGTTGGCAAGGTTGTGGAGAAATGGGAACAGTTATACACTGTTGGTGGGAATGCAAACTAGTTCAGCCACTGTGTAAAGTAGCTGGAGACTTCTCAAATAACCTAAAACAGAACTACCATTTGACCCAACCTTCCCACTACTAGGTGTATATATCCAAAGGAAAATAAGTTACTCTGTCAAAAAGACATATGCACCCATATGTTGATTGCAGTGCTGTTCACAATGACAAAGACATGGAATCAACCTAACTGCCCATCAACAATGGGTTGATTAAAGAAAATGTGGTACATATACCTCACTGAATACTGTACAGCCAAAAAATGAATGAAATCATGTCCTTTGCAGCAACATGGATGGAGCTGGAGGTCATTATCCTAAGTAACCTAGCACAACAGCAGAAAACCAAATACCACATATTCTCACATATAAATGGGAGCTAAACATTGAATACACATAAAATAAAGATGCAAACAACAGACAGTGGGTAGCAGTAGATGGGGAAAGGAGGGTGGGGGACATGGGCTGAAGAGCTGCCTGTTGGGCACTGTGCCTACTGCCTGTGTGATAGAATCATTAGGACCTGCAGCCTCAGTGTCACTCAGTTAACCTATGTAACAAACCTGCACATGTACCCTTTAATCAATAATAGAAGTCGAAATTTAAAAATAAAAATAAAATACTAACAAAAGGATTTAAAATATAAAAATATTTATTTTTATAGATAGTAAAGAATATATGAATGCTTTATAGCGTGACTTATAATACATTAATTTATTGCAAATTATAATGTATTTTTTAAAATTTATATCTATTTTTATAAGCATTGGACCCAACTGTTAAGATATTTATAAAGGGATATTGAAGACAAAGTTATAGAGTTAGGATTATGAAGAGGTTAACAACATAAAACATTACCAGGAAAGGAAGAGGCATTATTTTGTTAGAGAAGTAACAGGTACAGTTTCAGGCAGGGAAAAATAAATGAGGTATTTACAAATGTCTCTTCGGCTTCTACTCCTGTGATTTTTCTGTTAACTCTGAATACACCAAGGATAAATATTATTGAAGATAATTACTTGCCTTGGGAAATATCATGGGTGTTTTTTTCCTCCTCAAATACAAATAACAGCCTGTTCTATTCAGTCACACAATTTCTAAAATCTCGTTCTGACATTTTCCCCAAGTGATTCAAAGTCTTGTGAGGAAACATTCTAGTCTTCAGAAACAAGTTTAGGATGCAGGTCTCTGACAAATTAAGCCTCATGATGCCTGAAAAAAAGGACTCCTGGGAATGGAAAACCGAGAAGGTCAGTATCCTCTGCATATTCCTGTAAGAGAAAAGTCACTCCTGAGGAATGACTTATTTCTTTCGCAACAAGGAAAAAGTGGATCAGGGTAAATATTTTCCTCTCTGATAAATGTATCTCTTGTAGTTATGGTTGTTTCTATGACAACTTCCATCACTTTTGAGAACAAGATACTCCCTAAATGCAAATTTTAAAAGTAAACTACTGTACTTTTTGTGAAAGAAACCAAACTAAACCAAAACAAAAACACTTGTATGTAATGCCAAGGTAAATTATTTTTTTCCATGATGCAGAATTACCTTTGCACCTTTCAAGATAGTTGTCATACGAATTGATTGATCTATGGATGGCGTGGGTAGATCGAGTGATTCGAGTTATTTGGAACGATCCTTAGATATTCAACTTCTTATAGTGTTATTAACCAAATATAGTAGTAATATGCAAATGGCATTGCTTTAAGATGGTGTGAGCATTTAAGGACACTTGCAAAACCAACAGTGCAAAATTCTTGCTATTTTAGATATCAATTTTTCCCTAAATTTTATTAAAATACATATTTCTTTTAACATATAAAGAATGAAAATAATAAAGGTAATAATTAGTAAATTACAATACATGAGAATTTCTTTTCTTCATAGTTAATACTAGAATAGGATTTTTTAAATTGGGCAATATTAAGTATTTATGAGGACGTGAAGTAACAGGAATTCTTATTCACTGCTCATGGGACTTTATATGACCATTTTAGAAAATAATTGGACACCATAAGATTAGGAAAAAAAATGTTGGCTAACACTTTAAAATATAGATAAAAGATTGAGCAATGAGATTCATTATTTCTTTAGTTCATTAGTTTGCTCTGAGAAATTGCTTTGAATTATACAGACACATGATGAGACTGATGTGATCATTGTAGTTTTATTCATGCCAGGAATAGAGCAAAGTATTAAATGGCACTTTGACACTTTGGATATTATTTTAGTATTTGAGATATGAAGCTTTAGGCAGAAGAGGAAGGAATTAGAAGATAGAACTAGATAGCAACCATTATCAGGAAAGAATTACAGCATAGCCTTTTATAATGTAGAAAAGAGGTCCTTGATTAATAGCAAAAAATAAATCAAGCAATAAAAATCATTTTGAACTCAGAATTTCCTGGTGACAGAAGTCGGAGCCAGAAGATGGGGATGTATAAAAATTAAATTGTTTGGCTAAACTTCTAGTATAATACTTGAATTTCATGAGAAAATGAAAGGTTCTGAGAGCAAAAAGACTTTTAACGAATTGAAATTATGAATACTTATAAGAATGGTCACTTATAGAATTTAGAAAATACTTTTAAAAAGTAAATACATCTAGTGACTGACAAATGATAGTTTTTATTCAAACAAAAAACTCAAATTGATTTTGAAGAAGAATTTTTGGTAGTGTGTGAAGTTTAAACAGGAAATTATATAATACCATGATCAAGAAAACCAGTTCAATTAATTATTGATGATAAAAGCTAACACCACATAGTATTAGCTGGAAATCTTATTCACTTGGAAGACAATGTGAAAAAGAAAGAAATAATATTAAGTATCAGAATGAAATACACATTCTGGCCTATTAATTGCTTTTCTGTAAAATAAACCAATTTTATCTGACTTTAAGGAAAGTAAGTACTACATGAGTGGAATAATACTAAGGATAAAGCTTCTTCAGGCATGTGGTATTTTTAGAAGATCATTTAATCAATCTGATTCCACGCAATTGATCTGAGTCCATAGGTCTGGTTTGATTGGCATCAGTGATTCCAGTAGTTCCCAGAAACAGCCAGGTGATGAGATCTGCTATAGGATGTTATTTTAGGAACATGGAGATAGCACAGCCTCTTTCTCATGCCGGCACTCATGATGAAGACTAAAGTTGGTTCTGGCCTGTGTCCATGCTGTGCCTAGGGATGGATACAAGCTTGATCCATTCACATATAATGTTAATACGTGAAGGCATCTTTCATAATCATTTTGGTAACACACTGTAAGGAGTGAAGAAATGTTGAAATTATCTTGTGTGGTGGATAATACCCAAAGATAGGCATCTGTTACTCCTTCCGTGCACCTCCACGCAGCTGCTTCCATCACGAGATGAAGTCTAATCCATTTCCAGACCTCTTGAATCTGGGCTGCTCTTAACGACTGGCTTGATCAGTAGAATGCAATGGAATTGATCTTCCGGGATTTTGGAAGCAAATCATAGGAAGGTGGCAGCTTCCTATGTCTTCCTTAGTCTTGTTTGGGGGAAAACTGGGTCATGTAAGAAGTCTGATAACCATGAGACCATCATGCTATGAAGAAATACACTCTAGCCTCATGGAAAGCCTGCCTGGAGAGAGAAGATTCCTGATCACCCCGTAGCTGTTCCAGCCATCCCAGTGGAGGTACCTGACAAGTGAGTCTCGAGCTCCAGCCACCATCTAATGGCAACGGTATAAGAGACCTCAGGTGCAAACTACCTAGCTAAGCCCAGCCAACTCTCGTTACTATGACTAATAACACTAAATGATTGTGTAAGCCAATACATTGGGAGTGGGAGGTTGTGCTGCAATATGTAACTAAACATCTTGACTTCAAATGGGGATATTTAGCATTTTGTCTTCTCCATTCTGCATTTTAATAACCTCCAAAAGTATCTTCTTGGCATGTTTCTTGTTGTTGTTCATCATATTAGCACCCTGATAAATTGTATGCCAAGAGTGTCTTTACTTCAGGCTACATTTCTTGTGTAGGTGTGTGCTTTCTGCTGGGCTGTCAACTCAATGATGCTACAAGCCTCTAAATTCCTTTAAGACTGCAGCACACATTATTTTTTGGCATGCTTTGATTGTATCCCCTTTGCTGTCTGTCCCTGAACTATTTATAGTAAAAATTTATGTCGTGAAGGAAGCCCCAAAAAAAGAGCCTGCAAATAATATCAAAGCAGAATATGTATTTATCTCTCTTGTCATATTAGTCATTAACAACACAATATGTTGGTCCCTTCTTAAGATCAATTTCCTCAAAATATACTACTGTTTCTCCTGTGTGAGACTGAAATATTGACTTTAATTTGCATTTTTCCTGATTACCAGTGAGCTTGAACATTTTCTTTCCACGTGTTTATTGCTTTTCAGGTGACTGCTCATACATATTTTGTGCATTATTGATTTTTAGGATTTCTTTATACTGGCTGCCTGAATAAGCTATAAAGATACTCCTTGCCTGTGTCTTGTGTTTTGAATCTGTTTATGATTTATTTTATTGCATAGATGTAGCAGTATTTCCTGTATGATTATGCAGCTTTAAGAAAGTCTTCTTTACCCTGATATCCCAAGAATAATTACCTATATATTTTCTAGACATTTTAGATAAGCTTTACTCATTGGGATGTTTAGTATATTTGAGCTTGACTTTGGTATGTGATGTGAGCATGGGATATATTTTTCCTATGGATGTTCAGTTTTCCCATTAGCATTTAGTAAAAAGCCATCATTTCTCAGTGATTTGTAATGCCTCCCTTTTTCACAAGCCAGGTTTCCAGGCACACCTGAGTATGTGTCTGTGCTCAATATTCTCTCATCTTGTCTCTTTGACTGTGTCATATTAATACCATGCTCCATTAAAATGTAGGTAACAGTTTAAACTTTTGTTTCTAGTTACCTCACAGTATGTTTCTTTTGCTATTATAAAGGAGAGTGGTTTTTAAAATTACATTTTGTAATTAATCATTGCTTTTGAGTGTAGCGTGCAAAGGAAGTGAATGTATAACCAGAAGCATTGATGCTGCTACACTGCCTAATTTTTAACCCCAGCATTACCAGCTGGTAGTGACTTGTAATTCTGCTGATTTTTGCCTTCTGCAGTCTGCAGCTCAGTTAATAAAATCAATTATGTTTAGAGTTATACCGCTAAATGACTCTAAAATTCTTTTAAGTATATTATTTGCTAATTCTCTGTGTGGCAGGCATAGCAAACTTGAGGTAGCAGGCACTTCAGTTACATGAAAGGAAAATGTTATAATTAATCTTAACACTTGAAAGAAAATGTTGCTAAATGATGTAAGGTATGGTTATAGTGTGATCTGTCCAGCAGAGGGACTAGCAGAAATAATACATTGAAATAGAAATAGAAATATATTTGTTCCCCCATATTGTGTCGCTTAGGTTGCACTCTATTTTCGGCATATTTTGTATAGCATTTTTCTCATGCCATGGACATCTGCATACATTTTTGCCCAATACGCTTTGCTTTTATAGAAAAAATGTTTTCCATTTTAATCATCATTTCTGAAATCCTGGTGACTGTTTTTGTGATAATCACTAATACTGTTCACAAAATATTCCTGGCTTTTTGCTTTCAAGGCACCAAAATGATTGCATTTCCTGAAGCTCGCAGTTTATTGAAGTCCTGTGACTTATGATGACCTGTAAGCAGAAGTGACCAGTGACTCTTTGGTCAGAGCATTTAATTGCTGGTTTGAGATCCTCCAGAGATCTTTTCCCCTTTGCGAATGTTTTCAATGATGGTTGTCCCGTCAGCCTGTATCCCTGGGTCACTGTGAAGTGCAGAGCCACCTGCTGCCTGTGTTAGGGGAAAGTATAACTCTGTTGTTCTAAGCACTGAGACTTGGGGTTGTTTATTACCACACCTGGCCTATCCTAACTGTTATAAGTAATGATACCTAGAAAAAGGGCCTGCTGTAGTGAAAACGAATATATGTAACAGTGTAATAGTTGATTGTCAGACTGAAAGTAAACTGATATTGAAGGCTCTAAGAGTGGTTATTCATTTTATTCTGTGATGAAAATGTTTGGTCCAACTATGGCCTGAAATAGCAGTAAAATAGCATAGAGGCTGTATGGGACACATAGGGTTATAAGAGGCAACTGCTGTTTATCATTAATTAGTGAAAGACAAAACTCAGAAGGCTTTTGTTCAATGAAAGAAATCGGACTCATATTGCAATAGTATGACTTTTACCCATTGTTCCAACTTCTAAATGGATTAAAAAGCCAGCTTTTAATTTTTCTAGGTTGTGAGTGTGTGTTTATTCGCACAATTAAGTGCATACTTGGACAGATTCTTTTCATAAGGCCATGCTTTTTATTTATTTATTTTTTTTAGAGACAGTCTTGCTTTGTCACTCAGGCTGGAGTGGAATGGCGCAATTAATCTCATTGCGGCCACGTCCTCCTGGGCTCAAGGCATCCTCCCACCTCAGCCTGTTGGGTAGCTGGGACTACAGGCGAGCACCAAGTCCAGCTGATTTAAAAATAAATAAATAAAGATAAGGTCTCACTATGTGTGTTGCCCAGGATGGTCTTGAACTCCTGGCTCAAGTGATTCTTCTGTCTCAACCTCCCGGTGTTGAGATTACAGTCATGAGCCACCACGCCTGCCCAGGTCATGTTTTTTTGATGAATTATTTCTTTTAGATCCAAAACTGATTTAGCGTATATATGGCACATCCCTTTAACAAATTTTCTCAGATTAAGTGGATTTCTAAAAAGCCTCAGTTTTTTGCATGCTTAATTTATTGAGTTTCCTTACTCCTAAACAAGCCATCTTTGTTCATTGTTGTTAATAATTCTGCTCATTTTTCTTCTATATTTGTGATTCCTTCTGGCAACATATTGATTTCGTTCAGTAGTTACCCAGAATTTTTCACACCGGAGACACTGATTTTCAGACATTTGCATCGTCTTCATAACAAAATCCATATTTAAACATTTTGCTACATCCTAAGCTTAGGGCTACTCGTATTGGATATTGCAATTTCCTATAGTCCCCTGGGTGAATGTATTTTATCACCTTCTTTGCTCAAAAATTCATAGCAGGAAGACTCAAGAACAATAGTGCATTTGATATGACACTCAATTTCTGTTTTTCTGTATTCTCTGTAGTAGTTGGGCCTTGACACTTAGGAGCTTGTGCCGCCTACTGTTCATGACCTATATAATTCCCACTCCTTCAGCATAGGCAGGACCTGTGATTTGATTCTAGCCAATGGAAAATGGCAAAGATAAAGGGACTTTTCACATGTAATTAAGGCCCCACATCAGTTGATTATGAGTTATTCAAAATGAAGATGAGGCCGGGCACAGTGGCTCATGCCTGTAATCCCAACACTTTGGGCGGCCAAGGCAGGTGGATCATTTGAGGTAAGGAGTTTGAGACCAGCCCGGATAACATGGTGAAACCCTGTCTCTACTGAAAATACAAAAATTAGCCAGGCTTGGTGGCACATGCCTGTAATCCTAGCTACTCAGGAGGCTGAGGCAGGAGAATCGTTTGAACCTAGGAGACAAAGGTTGCAGTGAGCCGAGATCGTGCCACTGCACTCCAGCCTGGGTGACAGAGTGAGACTCCATCTCAAAAAATAAAAAAAAAAAGTAAATAAATAAATAAAAACAAAAGGAAGATGACACTGGGTGGGCCAGACTTAATCAGAGGAGAATCTTAGATTCTCCTGGCAGCCTTCAAAATTTTGTGGTCATGCTGTGAAAGGGGCTATGTGACAAAGGACTGTGGCCAGCCTCTAGAGGGTAGCACAGCCCTGGCTGACAGCCAAAAAAGGAAGACCTCAGTCTTCCAAGCACAGGGAAGTGAATTCAGCCACCAAACAGGACATTCATCCCAGTCTGTGTCTGGATTACAATCTTCTGAGACCCTGTGCAGAGGACCCGCTAAGTTGTGCCCAGACTCCTGACCCATGGAAACTGTGAGATAATAAACTTCTGTTGTTTTATTAAAAATTAATTGTATTTTAAACTGACAAGTAATAATGTATATATTTATGAAATGTTATGACCGTAAAGTCATAATAAGTATGTGAGGTGATGGATATGTTAGTTCAACTTAATTTTTCCACAATGTGCACATATATCATCACATCAAATGTGTGTTGTTTTAAGCCAGTAAATTTGTGATATTTTGCTAAGCAATATAAAAAAGTTTCTTATTATTTTTAATGTTAAACCTCTTTATTGATCTTAACATAGAATAAAATTTTCTTCTTTAAAGTATTCAATTTAATGACTATTAGTATATTCACAGTTAGGGAATTATTATCACCAAAATCTAAGTTTAGAACATGTTAATCACCCCTAGGTAACCATTTTGCCATTAACAGTCATTTCCCCATCCCACCCCCAGCCTGGGCACACAATAATCTGCTTTCTGACTCTATAGATCTATTTTGAACGTCTCATGTAAATATAATTTTCTAATATGTAGGCTATTGTGACTGGCTTCCTTCACTTAGTATGGCGTTTTAAAGGTTCATTCATGTTGTAACATGTATCACTATTTCATACCATTTTATAACCAGATATTTTCTTTGCATGGATCTGTGACCTTTTATTTACACAGTCATCAGTTTACAGATATTTGGATTGTTGCAACGTTTTCAGTATTGTAAGTAATGCTTACATGAACATTTGCATGTACGTTTTTGCGAGGCCGTATGGTTTATTTCCCTTGAATGTATACCTAGGAGTTGAATTGCTGAGTCATGTGATATTCCTGTGTTTAGCATTGAGGAACTGTCAAGTTCTTTTTCAAAGAGGCTGCACCATTTTATATTCCTACCAAAAATGAATGAGAGTTTTCATTTCTCCATGACCTGTCCAACATTGTTTTTGTCTTTCTTTTTTATTATAGTCATACCTGTGAGTATGAAGTCATATTTTGGTTTTGATTTGCAGTTCTCTAATGTCTGATGATGTTGAGTGTTGAGAATTTTAATATGCTTATTGAGGATTTGTATATTCTTTTGGAGAAACGTCCATTTAGGTACATCATTTATTGCTTTTAAAATTGAGTTGTCTTTTTATTATTCATTTATAAGTGTGATTTATATTCATACACTTTCGTATGTGTGTACTAAAAATATTTGCAATTCATATATCTGATAAGGGACTTAAATATATACAGGTACATATGTGTGTGTATTTGTGCATATTTGTGTGTATATACACACTTTTTTATCAGAAATACAATTTGCAGATACTTTTTCCTATTCTATGGACTATATTTTCACTTTTTTGATGGTATCATTTGTAGCACATGTTTTTAATTTTGATGTGGTCATTTATCTATCTCTTCTTTTGTCACTTGTGGTTTTTGTGTCATATCTGAGGAACTGTACCGTAACCCAAGGTCACAAAGATTTACTCCTATGTTTTCTTCTGAGTTTTTAACACTTATAACTCGTGTGCTTGTTTCATAATTTATCTTGAGTTAATTTTGTTTAAGTATGAGTTAAGGGCCCAACTTCATTACTTTGTATGTGGATAGACAGATGTCTCTGCACCATGTCCAGTGCTGTGTAGACATTACCCTGAGTCAGCATAAGCCACATTTTGGTCAAATGTTGTGCTTAAGCCCTCTTAGCTCACTAGAGTTTGGCCTTTACCATTTGATGAGATCATGGCTTGGAGGCTGTGATTACGGTTTAAAAAGTTTAGGTTCCTGGCCCCATCTTCAGCCAGGGACTCATAGCTTGGCATTCCCCCTGCAATCCCTCCTACAGGGATATAGCTTTGGGCATGCACACAGTATTTCAGACTGCCAGAGATTGTTGTGATTTTATTTTAAAGCCCAGCTTCCTTAGAGTTTCATCTGAGTCAGAGTTGCTCATTGTTTGCCCAGTGTTTGGGTCAGAACTTGTGCTTAATCTCCTAGTGACAGTGAGACTTCTGCCCTTTGTGGCTGGATCTGCACGTGACTTGTTGAATGATATTAAGTCTGTGTCACCCTGTGTTATGATTACTCCTAAGTGGGTGCATCCTAGCACTGTATACAGCTTTCCCGATCCCATCGCCCCAGGGATGATTGAGGACCCAGGATGGCTCGGCTCTTACTGGCTTTCTCTTTCCTTGGTTCTCTCTGCTAAACATCCAGGTGCTCTGCCCTTTTATTTGTTATTATAATTATCATGGAGCTATGCACTCCCCCTTAATCATTCTCCACCAGAATCTCTGTTGTTTTGACAGTGTCCTTAGGCATGGACTTTTCCATATTCTTCTCCGAAGTCCATCCTATCAGGAAAGAGCTCCTCATGGATTACAGAATGAATGGATGTGTGAATGCTGCTTCCAGTGTGACACCTTGCTCTGACAGCAGGTGCTGGGAGGTTGGCAGCATCTAGGCTTCCTGGCTTTCTTCTCCAGCACACAACTTTTGTCTCTCTCAAGAGCCAGCCAGGGCTAGGACAATTAGTGCCAAGCATTCTTGGTCTCCTGTGCTTGGAGTAGAGCTCCTATTCTGTGCAGGAGAAGGGGGGCTGCCCTGTCAACCAAGCCTTCACGAGTAGAGCTTGGGCAACAGAGACCTGAAGGAAATGACAGGTGTTAATTACGTACCTCTTTAGGGTTGACCTGCAGTCTTAGCTTGTGAGCTGAGGAAAGAAGAGACTGTATTTCCAGCTACAGGACACAGAGTAAAACTTCCATCACACTGAGCTTAGGGATAGGGGAGGGAGTAGGTTGTGGCTCAAATGCCATAGGTTTTCACTGTTGTTACCACTGCTTAGTAGATTTTTCTTGAATAGATCTTTCTCCATTATCTGTATAACTTTAGGACAATTTCCAGATACCTTAGGGGGTTTTTAATAATTTCCTCCAGTTAAATGATTGTTTTGTTGGAGAGTCTGGTGGGCCCTACCATTCTGAAAGCAAATTTCTTTTATTATGTTTTGTGTTCATAATAATTTCACCTTTATGCTGCAAACTTCCTATTATTAATCTGTGATTCAGTTTCCAGTAAAACATATAAATCTTTTTACACATTAAAAATATAAAGGCATATATTAAAAAAACAAGTGTGATTTTTAAATACTGTCATATTAAAGAGGAATTTGTCATGCTCAGAAATAGATATAAATATTGTAACAAGTTGTAAAGAAACTAATTAAATAAAATATGACAGGAAAGTACCCTGGAGTTTTGGAAACAGGTATTTTCTGGGTGTGTAATGATTTTGTATAATGAAAAATAAATACAGATTAAGTAATCAATTAATTAGAGTGTGCCAACAATGGATAGAAATTATAGTTTAATTCTTAGTAAGTGGAAAGAAAACATTATAACCAGTCATGTTGAAATTAAAATGTGAGAAATTGGTATGGACTCATGCCTTTTAATATATGGATGATAGATCAATATATTCGCTACTTATATTTATATTCATGTTTATAGTTCTTGGATTCTACTGATAAGAGCTAGAAGCATCGACATCCTGGGATGAGCATACCTAGTGCCTGGACCTTAGTTTCTATAAACCATGACCCATTAAAGGAATCGGAGATTCTTGGAGAAATGGCTGATTTCCATGTTGGGGTAGGAAAAGTGGAAGCTAAGCCTGGAACGTCTTGTGCCCAAAACTACAGTAGTACTTAAAATATTATGAGAGCATGTCAGATGTCAGCTTGAAGGGGCTCCCTCTGACAAAATCTGTGACAATCTGAGCATCAGAATAATAAGAGTAACAGAATATTTATGGAATAAAATATGCAAATATGAATCTGTACTGATATAAATACATTAATGGTGGAAAAGAGATAGCTGTTATGTGTGGCAGAAGACCAACTAGTAAGTGCAGAACTAATGATTCCTTATAAAATCACCTTCCTGCAACCATCATATAATGATTGATTCAGGCAAGGATCATTAATAGCTGTTATAATAGGGGGTAAAATTTTAATGAGGAACAAAATATTTACATAACTTCAAAGTATCTCCTTCAAATACTTATTAATCACACACACAAAAATAGTGACTTCATAGGGAAGAAACCTGGTATACAATAACTAATGAATAGATCAACTTCACATCATTAGTAAGGAAACAAACTGACATTTTGTGTCTCCTAAAATAATGCTATCCAGTGAGCACAGCATCACGTATACAGTTTTCCTAGTAAAAATGCATAACCTGCATCTAGCCATGAGGAAACACAAGGCAAATACAAGTTGAAGGAAATTTTACAAAATAATTGGCTTGTGCTCTTCAAAAGTCTTGAGGTCATGGAAAACAAAAAACGGTCTGAAAATTGTTTTCTATTAAAGGAGAATAAAGATACATGACAATTAAATGTGATTCTGGTTTGGACTGTGACTAAAAAAGTTATTATGATAGACATTGTTAAGACAATGGGTAAAATTTGAGTGTAGACTGTAGAATAGCTAATACTATTGTTGTTATGTATTCTAATTTTGATAATTATACTACAATTACATAAGAGAAAATACAAATTCTTAGAAAATAGTTACTGAATTTATTGTGGAAAAAGGGATGTGATGTCTATGACTTATATTCAAATCATTCAGAAGTACATAGTTGTATATTATGTAAAGAAAAAAATATATATACACATATATATGCATACACACACGATTAACAAAAGTCATTTAAAAAGCATACAGCATTTGACCCAGAAATGCCACTACATATTATAAAATGTATTTGTTCTAAAAAAATGACAATGGAGAAAAATCTATTTGCCTAACTATTGAACTGCAGGTTAATTTTAATCATTTAAGTAGTAACGATTTTAATTTCCCATAATAAAAGATTGATTAAGAAAACTAAATCAGGTTTATATAATATTGGATATCCACAAAATATGGTTATAAAATATATATGGTAATTGCAGAAATGCTTATGCTAACATACCCATATAAAAAGTATTAATGATAGTGGTATAAAATTAACATGTGAAGGTGGAGTGGCAAGAAACGTGAAAATAAGTTGTAATGGAATTCTGAACAACTTTCTTTACTTCTTTTTATTCCTGTGTAAATGTTCTCTAATAAAATATGAATACAAAAAATGTGGAGAGATCAGTCTTACAGCCTAGCAAAATTACACTGCAAATATTCTGAGCTTGTAGCCTTTGAATTCAAGTGAATTCATTTTTATGGGCAGTAAATGAAATGGAAACAATGATGGTTGTAGTGTTCACCCAATTTGGATAGAGGCTGGATTACCAGAAAGAAAATTTCAATTAAATCCTTGGTTTATTTACCACATTGTCAGACAGTCCTCAGCAAGCCCACAGTAAGTCATAAAAAAAAAATTCCAATTTCTTTTCTTTCTTTCTTTCTTTCTTTTTTTTTGAGTGGGGCAGGTAGAAAAGAAAGTACTTCCCAAGTTCTAGAGGCTATGTTTCATGTACTCAAGCTCGGTTGGATACATTCAGGATATGTACACTATGCAGTGGAGGATGAAACAAAGGTTTTGTCAAAGGATTTTCTAAAAGCTCAAACAACAACAGCAAAACACAAAGCAAGCCTTGTCTGAAGAGTACAGATATTATAGTCATGAGCACAAAAAGTAATAAAGGGAAAAATCCTGTTTCTGAATTTGTTATGACATAAAAATATCAAAGATGAGACAGTTATTCTAAGAAATTGTAAAAGAAAGATGACGATAACAATTTTGTAATCAGAGGAGTTAATATTTGATAAAACATTTGGTTTAAGTTTATGTCAGCTTTATTCTGATTAGTTTATTTTCAGGTCTAAATGAATAAGGAATTAAATTAGTATCCTAAACACAGATTTCAAAGATACCAGGAAAGCAACTGAAGCTGGTATAAAACAAAACTTTTTTTCTTAAGTCTGGGTTCATTTTTATGCCACCCTTAAGAATATACCCATGAAGAATTTCACTGAGTAGTTAGAGGAGAGGGAAAGTCATGGGTTTCAACCGTTAAAAAAGGCATTTCATCATGGGCATTCAGATTCAGGACTGAAAGCTAGCTCTCAGGATAGGAAGGATGCAGCCATAGTTCTGTGTTTGATTAGTTAAAAGAAATGACATTTTTTCTTGGTGAGAAAAGAGTCTTCATTTAGGTTCATTGGCAGTCTAGCGCACGGTGGGGGAGGGGGAGTGTATAGTAGAAGACAAGCCTTTTTCACCTGCCATATTCTCAACACACAACACAGGACACTTCTGTGACTGGATGTATGTGTGTACGTTTCTTACGCACTAACCAGTTCCCCCACACTAGCTTGGTGTCCTATAATTCAATTCAGTTGTGACACTGCTTACCTGGAGTTTGTGCCAGATCCCATAGGCTAAGGTTTTAGTCCCACAAGACTTTACTTCAGATGCCAGTTGCAAGTCCAGGCTTCCAGTACATCTGACCTACCAGCTATAAATTGGAGGTTCTTGTAACCCCCTTGGGTTCAGTCATTTGCTAGAATGACTGAACTCGGGGAAACATTTTATTTACTATTGCCAATTTATTACAAACGATATTTGAAAATATATAAATGAACATCCAGATGAAGAGATGTTTATAAGGGGAGGTTCAGAAGGATCCTGAGAGCAGGAGCTTCTGTGCTCGTGAAGTTGGGGTGGGCCACCCTCCTGGCAGTGGTCATGTTCAGCAGCCTAGAAGCTCTACCAACCCCATCCTTTGGATTTTTATGGAGGCTTCATTGCATAGACATGATAAATTACATCACTAACCATTGATGATCAATTCAACCTTCAGTGAAAGTTACAACCCTCTAGTCACATTCCCCTGGCAGCCAACTGTCATCCAAAGGCTATCTAGCAGGCTCAGTCATCTCACTTCCAGATAAAAAGACACTTATCGCTGCAGACATTCCAAGGGCCCTTTGTGCCAGGAAATGGGGGCAGAGACTAAATTTATATTCTTACTGTTTTACAGGAAGTCACTCAAAGCCTGATTCTTTAACAAAGCTAGTTGGTTAGAATAATGTTAATGATAGTGCTTTCATTTAATATATCCTGGGCAAATGCTGTTGTAAGGAAATACTTTCGTTTTATATAATTATAATTTAAAGGAAGATTTCCAGCAGATTGATCTTGCAGAAGTAATATCATGTAATATTGTCAAATGTGTTTATTTCCAACAAAATTTAGTTGGAGAATGTGTATTTCAAAAGCAGTTCAATCCAAGAGTTACATAAACAACAGCTAAAGAAAGTAATCTCAAGGGGTTGGTAATAGCTTATGCTACATATAAATCAACCATCACAAATTGATGTATTTACAAATTATGTATACGTGTGTATATATACACCCATACACATCATATGCATATACACATATATGTGTAAATATACAGAACATAATATTACATATATATAATAAAGATATTTGCAAAGCATAAAGGTCATAGCACAAACCTAGGAATATAACAGTCCAATGAGTTCATCTTCTCAGAATGCTACTGCCCAGAAAAGGCCAATGTACTGAGAATAGCAGGTATTGCAGCAAAGAAAGAGTTTAATTATCACAGGGCCAGTCAAGAGGAAGGACAGCAGACATTTCTCAAGTCTGCCTTCCTGAAAGCTCTTGGAGTGGTAGGGTTATTAAGGATAATTTGGTGGGCAGGGGGCTAGGGAATGGGTGCTGCTACTTAGTTGGGGATGAAATTATAGGACTGCCTAATCTGTCTTTGTGCACTGAGTCAGCTTCTGGGTGAGAGTCACAGAACTGGTTGAGCCAGTTCCTTGGTGTGAGTTAGGAATCTGAGTGAGTCAGTTGGTCACCAGAATGCAAAAGTCTGAAAAATATCTCAAAGACAAGTCTCAGATGTTGACAATAGTGATGTTGTCTATAGGAGCAATTGAGGAAGTTGCAAATCCTGTGACTCCCCAGCTACATGATTCTTGAGCAATAAGCAATTATAGAAAGGCAAGCTAGAGGACAATGGCTTGAGCCTGTTTGCCCATAGCTCTGGCAACCAAATGAATGGGTAGTACTAAGAATTGCCTCCTTGGGAATTCCATGTAGTTCATGGCTTTTATGATTGAAATAGCATTCATACGGGTCTGACCTTGTGGAAAGAAACAGATGTTCATGGACTTGGTTATGCCTGACCTTGCACCACTCATGATGATGTGCAATTTCCTGATTTTCACTGTAAGCTATACATTCCAAAACAAATTCTCTGGATTTTATGACTTTAAAATCAGGTTTAAACCTACAATTTTATTTTTATGTGATAGTTTATTTTTTCGGGACTGTCATTAAGTCAGTGAAGTAACATACCATTGATAAGATCTTAGCAATATGAAAAACTAGGCATTTTTTGTAAAAGTTATTAATATCAAAATGGAGTCACTTATGTGAAGCCCTAAAGAAATGGAGCTGGGAGGTCATGAAGAAGGAAACTTCATGCTCATATGCCTGTAATTGGAGTTATAAGAGCTTTCTGCCTATATGCCTATGATGGGAATTATGCAAGGAACTCCTTAAAAATGTGGTATTCCAGTTAAGCCACTTGCACGAGGATGCTTGCCTATCAATGGCTATCTCTGCCAATGAGCTAATGTCAACTCTTGCAAGAACGAATGGTCTTTGTTTCAAAGAAGCTTGCATGGATTTCTCCTTTTTGTCTTTAAAAGCTTCCCTGTATCCCAGCCACTTTAGATCTGCCTGTGGTTCACCATAGCGTGTACATCCCAGATTGCAATTGTCTGCTATTCCTGAATAAACTCTCCCTTTGGAAATCTTGTCTCTCTGTTATTATTTTCATAATATAATAAACTCAAAAAACTAAATAGTATTCTTAGTAGAGAATGAAAAAGGAATGCAGAATTTGTGAAAACAAGATTTAGTATTAAATACAAGTTAAAAAATAGGAAGAAGTGGAATATGAAAAAGAAAACTAGGGTTTAGGCTCTGACAACTCAGGTAATTATTCAGTGCTATTATGCAGATTGTTGATTTTTGAGAAATGATTAAATAGCTAAAAATATTTCCATAAATCTGTGTCCTACATTAGCTAATTTCCTCAATTTGGAGGCTACCATTATATTAGTAGATTCTTTAGAGCTGAATAGTACAGAATAATAAAGTCTTCAAAAAAGGAGGAACCTGTGGGAATGGATGAAAATAACTTTACCTGTAGAGGACTTAGGAAGTTGGCAGACGGGGCCCTAGGTGTA
Source organism: Pan paniscus (assembly GCF_029289425.2). Classification (NCBI taxonomy): domain Eukaryota; kingdom Metazoa; phylum Chordata; class Mammalia; order Primates; family Hominidae; genus Pan; species Pan paniscus. The sequence goes on from NC_073267.2 coordinate 86,397,871, forward strand.
CAGCCGAAAGTATCTTCAGTTACTGAATAGAGAGAGAGAAAAAAAGCCAATATCTAGAAAGAAGCAATTTGCATTTTAAGGTGTATATCAAATGATCTGAGAGATGGCAACACATCAGGTGAATAATAACTTCATCTGCTGCAAGCTTTCTTAACATCTCTATTTAGTGCTTGAATGCATCTTTCTATTTTATTCTCCTATCTCCTACTCTCTCAAAGTACTAAGCACTACACAATATCTAAAGTTATCATTTCTAAGGCTAACTACATCTAATTTTTATCATGGGTTGTAGTTTTCCAACGTAGACTAAGAAAAGCTATATTTCCACCTTTCATTTTTGCTATATCTCAGTGCAAATGTAAATTGCAAATCTCTTTACCTCTGAGATTGTGTTGTGGGTCCCCTGCAGTTACAGAAATAATGCAGTTATCATCAGAAGGTCAGAATCTGCCTACCTGTATGGCCGTGGAAAGCAGTTTCCTGCTTCCAAATTGGATCCTTTTTTTAAAAGCAGCATCTTGTTTGCCTCTTCTGATATTCACATGTTTCAAAACAAATTTTATTATACAGAGAAGAAAAAATTATGATTGTTTCCATTTCTCTGAAACTATAAAAATTTACAAGAACATTTATGTCAAGTTTCTGATTTTCCCTTATTAGGTAACTAGATTACTCAATAACAGTAGTATAGGAATGTTTCTCAGAGATAGTCACTCTCCTGAAATACATTATTGGAATTTCATGAAGTCGTTTACAGGATTCTTTTGTCTCCCAGGCTCACTGCCTATCATGGTCAATTTCATGTGTCAACTTGGGTAGGCCATGGTATGCAGCTGTCTATTCAAACAGCAGTCTAGATGTTGCTGGGAAGTTATTTTTTAGATAACATTAACCCTAAATTCAGTAATTTTGAGTAAAGCAGTGTGCTCTCCATATGTGGGTGGGCCTTATCAAATTAGTTGAAGGTCTTAAGACTGAGGACCTTTGAGGAAGAGGGAATTGTGCCAGCAGACTCCCTTCAGATTCCAGCTGCAATGTCAACTCTTCCCTGGGTTTCCAGCCTGCCAGCCTTCCTTGCAAATTTCAGACTTGCCAGCTCACACACCTTTATGCACCAGTTCCATTAAATAAATCTCCCTCTCCCTCTAGTTTTACCCAAATCTCTATAAATCTATATCTAGAGCTATATATGTTGTTACCATATATTGGTATGTAGATCTATATATAGATATATATCAACAAGATTGATATAGAATCCTATTGATTATGTTTTTCTGAAGAACTCTTCTTTCTTTATGATTGCTTCAGTATGTTTTAAGAGACTTAAATACATTGGCCAAAAGACTTAAATATATTACAATTACCCTCAGCTTGACTACACTTTACATAGGTTTCTTCCTGACTCTAGGGCCCTGGTCTCCATTTTTGTACAGCATTTACTTTGGAAAACATAATTGTAAATTTTTCTCTGCCCCTTTGAGATGTGAATTTTTTTTTTAAAAAACCTCTTAGTAGTTTTACAACGTAACTCTTTGAATGTAAATATCAAGGGAGATAACACCCCTATCTCCTGGTTTCTATGGAAGGGTAGGAGCCTAACTTTGGTGGCTGCCTTGTTCCTATTGTAAAACTACCCTTTTGTCACAAAGAGAGTGGAAAATTTATGTTTCAATGGGTAAAGTCAGCTAGAAAACACATATAACCTATGCTTTCTCTCTCATCCCAGAACTTAAAATTTCTCTCACTCTTTGTTTCAGTGGAGTCGAGCTCAGACCGAATTCTGGCCTCTCTCCTTTATTGCAATAGACTTGAAAAAATTCTTTCTTCCCTGTTCAGCTTTTCCTGATGCAAATTACAATATAAAGAGGCTCCTGTTGTGCAAAGGCATAAAAATGATACAATGGACTTTGGGGACTTTGTGGGGGAGAGGGTGGGAAGCGGGTGAGGGATAAAAGACTACAAATTGGATTCAGTGTACACTGCTTGGGTGATGGGTGCACCAAAATCTCACAAATCACCACTAAAGAACTTACTCATGCAACCAAATACCACCTGTTCCCCAAAAACCTATGGAAATGTAAAACAAAGAGGCTTCTCTTTTTCGAGTTTAATATTGAAGTTGTTAAAAGTTGGCCACAGTCTTCAAACAATGAGATTTATATGAAATATTTAAATTTCGTTAATTGTTCAGAAACAACATAGCTGCCTGCTAATGAAAAGAACTTAAATTTGCTTATTAAAATTACGATGTTAAGCCACACTGTATACAGAAGAAGTAAATAGTGTAATTCCAGAAGTTAAAAAGTTTACAGTAAAACAATGAATGATCTAGGAAAGTTTAGTAGCTATATGTGATGAATATCAGTTATCTCTCTTTGTTCTACATCTCTCAATTCATCTGGTTATTGTTAAATTCATTTCCCTGTAGCACTACTTTGTCCTCTGCATTTCATTGGTCAGAACTTCTCAACTCTCCCTCTGTGAACAAGGATTAAAACCACATGTTTTAGCCAAATATCCCAAGTCCAACAGAGTTCTATCTGAATTCTAGTTTTCCAAAATTATATAAATTGAGGAAATGAAGGCTAAAGTGTCATTCTGATATTGCAAGATACTACTTTGTATGTGAATACTTACTGGTGAATGCCTAATATCAGTTTCTTTAGATTTTTTTTTCTTCTTGAGTTAATCTAATTCCCCCGAGATGAAATATTTATATATTTTTCTCTGTTGGATTTAAGCCTCACAAGTTAAGTAAACCCTTATGAATTACAGACTGGAACCCTCCTCATGTTGTGAAATAATGAAATGCAAATCACACTTCAAGTTGCTGCTCTACTTACTCTCCTCCTTTTTATTCCTATTAATTAATCCTACTGGAGGAGCCAATGTCCACTGTGCGGACCACCAGCTGGATGATCAATTTGCCTTGACTTACTTTAAAACAGAAAATTACTGTGCTAGCAGATGTCATTTTCTATGGTAATATATAGCCCTCCTATACACAACAAGATTCCCACTGTTTAGTCAGGACTTTCTAGAATCTGTCCAGATGAACAGAAAATGTCAAAGCCCACCATGATTGGCCCATGCTCATAGAGTTTATGCTTCCAGGATGATTTACTCAAGGGCTAGATGGAGTGCATTAGAACGAGTGCATTTACTTGTTCATCAAATAAATTTAACATACTCGGTAAATTGCAAGCTTTGTTCTACATGTTGAAAATGGAGAGGCAGGAAGACAGTTTCCTGGCTCTGAAACAAGTTAAAAGAGTTGAGAAAAGACATTAGATTGTATGTTAATTTTTTGTTAACAGTACTTTTTAAAGCAAAGTTTTTGCTAAATATTTGTTTAATTTCAGGCATTTTAAGTTCTATATGTGTGTTTTACAAGAAGATATGATATGTCAAGCATTTCATGATTAGGAGTATAATAAGGCTTCATTTGATAGCAGTATTTTCCAATGGGAACAAAAAACAATAGACTTTACTGCTTGGCCAGTATGACACTGGCTTATGATCAGATCAGACAATGCTTGTCATGTCCAAAAAAGGCAGGAGAAATTGCCAAGTGGGAGGAGAAATTGCCACGGAGCAGGATACATTCTTTTGGCTCTGAATTTGTAGAAAAAAATCAAGACACAGTGACCATATCACATCTTAAAAACGTATTTTGTGTATTTGACACATTACTGCTAACTTTTCAGCTATTTTTTTTTGCCTCCTTCGTACTTCATTTGTGTATTTTGTGTATTTGACATATTGCTGCTAACTTTTCAGCTATTTTTTTGCCTCCTTCGTACTTCATTTGTTTCTTCATTTGCTTTTTATGTTCTTATGAATAAAAATTATTCATTATTCTGAAATTTGTTTGTTCATTCATTGTTTATTTACATCTGCTTACACCCAAGGAGGTTCTAAGAGGCTTTCTAATAAGAAATTTGAATATGATTTTGATATTAAAAGCAATATCAAAATAAGATACTGCTAGTAAAAAGGGAGAAAATATTTTATAAGAAAATTTACACTAAGTTGAAAACTTAATTTACCTCAGAGATTTCTCTCAGTGACTTAGAAGAACACGCATAAATAAGATACATTCTCTTACTCTAATTCCTAGCAATAAACGTCTTAACATTAATTTTTACAAAGTTTTGGGAGCCAGTGAACAATGTTATATTCCACAATTGCCTAATTTTCTTTTCTCTGTGTGTGTGTGCCCATGAGTTTCTGTTTATATTATTTATCTTTTAGTAATTATTTTTATTAATTATCTGTAGATTAATTTTGGTGATAGTAATGTTGTAAAATGATAAAAATGGAATGTTCTAGACTAGTAATCTACAATGATTAATGAACAGAATTTAATATAATATGAATTTAGTAATTTCTGACTTGTATATGTGACACTTTTTGCTTTATTTGGTTTCTCTTTAATAATTCATTACTCCTTCAGCTTGTCAGTTTAGAGCTATGTTTGTATCTTTTTTTCTGAATAACAGTTAAATTTATTTAAATCTGCCATAAATTCACAAAAAAAAAGGCACAAAGATGTTTGTCTTCCTCTTTATGACTCTGTGAGGCCCCTCCTGACTTTGGTCTCCCCGGTGCTTTTGCCATGATTACATCGACTTCTTTGCATGGAAGCCCAGATGATTTAATTTATATCTCTCTTCCTTATCTTTAGCTTTCCAGCTTCATATTTCTGTGTATTAAAATTCCAGATTAATAGTAGAATTTACTCTTCATGTCATTAGTGTTTTGTTTCAATCTCACCTGGTAAAACACCACCAGGGTGTGCTGAAATTTAAGGCTGACACTAACTACTTAGAGTTAGTATCAGACTCCACAGGTTTAAGAGCCCAGGCTTCCATAAGACTCCTCTTACTTCAGATACCAGCCACAAGTGGTGTCCTCAGACAACCCATTCTTCTGACCAACTGACTACCAATTTATAGGTTCCTATGACCACCCCTCAGGTTCAGTAACTTGCTAGAATGACTTAGGGAACTCATAGAAAATGCTATATTTATGATTACAGTTTTATTATAAAGGATATGTACAGAACATGGGCTGGGAGTGAAAAAGACATACCTTCCATGTTTTTTCCCCATAGATTTAGGGTGTGCTGCCCTCCTGGCACATCAGTGTGTTTACCCATCAGGAAGCTCTACTGAGCTTTGAGTCCAGAGATTTTATTGGGGTTGTGTTATGGAGGCTTGCTTATTGTATCATTGGCCATGTGATAGAACTCAACCCCTAGCCCTAATCCCCTCCTTGGAGGTCAGGCTAGCCCAAAGACCAGCCCCCATCCTGATGCTATTTACAGGTCTCCCATGAGTCACCTCATTTGTATAAAAAAGAAACTCCAGTCACTCAATCAATTATAAGGGTTTAGAAGCTCTGTGCCTGGAACCGGATACAAAGACCAGAGATATTCTTTATTACATCACAGATAATAGCTCCAAAGACTTAAGATGTGTGAAAACTGTAAAGGGGATGTTACAAAGATTAACTCTTGGTAGATCTAAATTGAGGCTCAGGATTTCCTAATTTTTACAAGTATAAAAAGAACTTTACATGGTTAATGAATGTGTAAATTGGCACAATCACTTGGGGGAAATATCTGCTAATATCGATTAAATTAGAATATATGAATATTCTTGATCCCGCAAATCCACTTCTAGGTAAATGCCTGACAAAATTGTCCACTGTCAGGAAAAACTGTATGACGTTTAAAAATGCGTATACACCCACACAAAAGATTAATGTGTTTTCTGTCTAGCTCATCCTTCTGGGTTTTCTAATTTATTGGTTTTGGGCTATTTTATAACTCTAGAGGGTGTAGGAAATGTTATGCTGTACATTATTATTTTTTCCTAGAAAGGCTAATGGATTTAATCTTGTGGAATGCAACTTACTATTGTCCTGCTGATGCTGACCAGTTTAACATTTACTTATTAATTTGTTTCAGCCTTTCTGTTTTCCTATATATGGTGTATTTGAATTCTCCTTTGAGCCAAACAAACATTTTGCTTGTTTGTTAATTCATTAATGAGTTATATATGCCTTTGGCATGTGTTATTTTTATATTTGTATGGAATTCATGATTTTGCCTTTTAAAGAATATATCATTTACCACCATCATAAATGCTGCAATATTTATGGAAGCACTATTTGTAGGGGGAGAATAGGGTTAGTAGGGGGCTTGCAACTCTGTTTTATCCTCCTTAGGGACATCTCAGGCAGCTTTGACCTCTCTTAAACATACTGACGGAATTTACTAGCTGGAAGATAAACGAGGGCCTTCTGGGGTTGCTATATACCGATTTCTTACCTAAGAAAACCTTTTAGTATGCTATACCTGGTGTGTCTGGGTTGTATATTGTAAATAAACCTCCAGTGAGGATGTGCAGGGGATTGGAGTTATCACTTCATTCCTCTGAACCCAAAAAAACATACTCAGGTGGAAAACAAGGTGACCTATAGAGCTGCATCTAGAAAGAGATAAAATAATGATTGCTTTTGATATATGTCAGAGCATTTTATAAAAATTCTGTTTGACTCTCATCTAATACTCTTGGAGGTGTAACTTTGTGGTCACAGCAGATTTGACTAACAACCCACAACTGATAAATGTGCAAGTAGTTTATGGCTCTTTAAAGTTGGAGGTTAACCAGCAAATATTGATAACATAATTTACTGTACTTCTGAGAGTCCGTCTTATGCATAATTTAGCCATTTACTTAGACATACTTAGACATTTCTTTCTTGACTAGCTGGACAAATTCCCCTCTTTCTCAGTTCTTCCATAAGTGAACTTTGTTGTGTTCTTGATGGTTACCTCATGGATGAGTTACATATAATTTTGAGAGTTCTGTTTTATCTCCTATTGTCCTCAAGGGCTAGGAAGAAAAGGCATTACAATATACTCATGCAAATGAAGGTTCTATATTTCATTACATACTCTTAAATATTGTTTAAGTTTTACTATTTTAAATACTTCATTCAATAGTTTCTTAATTGAAAAACGTAACAAGTCAAGAAATACTCTTACAAGAAGACAAGTACAACATTTATCCCAATGAAACATATTCAAAAGTTAGACTTTTATGTTATTTGTAGTTAGGACCAGCGTGGATTTTTTTTGTTTTTTCTTTTTGGTTAGAGTGGGAAGACAAATTTGCTTTTTAAAAGGCTACCTATATTGATTTCCTCATACTAACAGTAATATTTCCCTTAACAGAACTCTGTGCCCTTGTAGGGATCAACATCTTAATGGGATTTTTGTTTATGAAAGAAAAGACTTATATGAGAACTAAGTTCTCTCCAAATTTAATATAAAGTGAAATTTTGGAGAAAAGATATATTTTCGTTTTCCTTTTTAATCTGACAGATTGTTAAAAACATGTCTCTGCTAGTTATAGTAGGAGTCCTGTAATTTTTATTCTGTATGAATGGACTTTGTTTTTTTTAATGCCCTGTAAAAAAAAGTAGTCATTGGAGGTCCAGTGTTCAATATGGCATGTAAGGAGCTTGAAAGTCATCACTTCATCCTAACAACAAGTAAAATTTGAGCGATCTGAAAAACCAGCCACTCATCTCAGATCTGTCAGAGAGGTGATGTCACAAGGCAGATTTCTGCCTCAAAGTCAGAAAAAGACTGTTGAACACAAAGAATCACAACTTATTAGAGCAGAGGCTTACAGGCAGAAACCTCCACTGTAGCAAGAATCAGGTTCCTTTTACCTAGTTCATCACATCTGGCTATCAAGAAAAAAATTACAAGGCATACTAAAAGGTATAAACCACAATTTGAACAGACAGAACAAGCATGAGAACCAAATTCAGATATGACAGAGATGTTGGAATTATTAGCTCAGGAATTTAATACAACTACAATTAATAGGATAAGGGTTCTAATAAATAAAGTTCACAGCATGCCAGAACAGGTGGGCAATATAAAGGAAGGGAGGAATGCCTTTGATGGGCTCGTTAGTAGACTGAACATGCTGAGAAAATAATCTTTGAACTTGAAGACATCTCAATAAAATCTCCTAAAACTAAAAAAAAAAGGGGGAAAAAAGACTGAAAAAACCCAGAATAGATTATCCAAGAAGTGTGGGACAACTACAAAAGGTACAATTTAAGCATAATGGGAATATTGGAAGGAGAAAAATGAGCAAAAGAAAGACATATTTGAAACAATGATGACTGTTAGTTTTCCCAAATTAATGTCATCTAACAAACCATACCCCCAGGAAGCTTAGAGAACACCAAACAGAATAAATGTGAAAACATGTATACTAAGGCATATCATATTGAAACTTCAGAAAATCAAGGGCAAAGAAAAATTGTGAAAGGAATCAGAGAGAAAAATAGCTTACCTGTAGAGGAGCAAAGATAAAAATTCTATCTGACTTCTCAGAAATCATATAAGCAAAAAGAGAGCACAGCAAAATATTTACAGTATTGGGAGAAAAACAACATAAAATTTTATACTCTGTGTAATTATCCTTCAAAAATGAAGGATAAATACTTTATCCAAAAATCAAAAATTGAAAAAAATTGTTGCCAGTAAACCTGCCTTGTAAGTAATATTAAAAGAAATTTTTCAGAAGAAAGGAAAATTATATAAGATCAAAAACTCAAATCTACATAAAGAAAGGAAGAGCATAGGAGAAGGAATAAGTGAAAGCAAAATAAAAACATTTATTATTATTATTCTTAACTGATGTAACATGTAAGAAGTTTTTCAAAATTACAGTAGCAAAAATGTATTTTATGCTTAATCAATGTATTAGATAATAGATGTATGAAATTTTAAAATATATATGTTTATGTATAAATGAATGACAGCAATGATACAAAGGGCTGGAAGAAAGAATTATTTTGTTATTGTGAGGTACTTGCACTGTCTATGAAGTGCTATAGTTTTATTTGAATGTGGGGATGGATTCGTTGTAAGTGTATATTGCAGGGAAACCACCAAAAAAAGTTTTCTAAAATACCAGAAATATAACTGATATGCTAAGGACAGAAACCAAATCATACAAAATTCAATTAAAACCACAAAAAGCAGTAAGAGAATAGAAGACAAAAATGGGAACAAAGAACAAAGGCAAAAATATAAGAGAGTAACAAATATATATTAATCCAGCTATATCAATAATCACTTTAAATAGCAATGGTCTAAATTTAACAACAATTAAAAAGTAGAGATTATCAGATTAGATAAAAAAACAAGACCTAAATGTATGTTGTCTACCAGAAACCCACTGAAATTTAAACAGACACGTATAAATTAGAAGTAAATGGATGGAAGGCTGGGCACGGTGGCTCACATCTGTAATCCTAACACTTTGGGAGGCCAAGGAATTTGAGACCAGCCTGGCCAACATGGTGAATTCCCATCTCTACTAAATATACAAAAAGGAAAAAAATAGCTGGGCGTGGTGGTGCACACCTAGATTAATGTAATTTGTTAGTGTCTTGTTAAGCTTTTATTAAGATAAAAAGAGAGAGGACACAAATTACTACACTAGAAATAAAAGAGGAGATATCACTGCAAATCTTAGGAACATTAAAATGATAATCAAAGGAAACTACGAAGAACTAACTCTATGTCCAAAAATTTGATAACCCAGATGAATCAATTCTTTGAAAGACACAATCTGCCAAAACTCACACAAGAAGAGATAGAGAAACTGAATAGGCCTATATCTACTAAAGAAATTGAATCAAAATTAATAAACTTCCAAAACAGAAAGCACCAGGCCTAAATTTGTCCACTGGTGATTTTTATCGAACACTTAAGAAATAATTTATATCAATTCATATGTAACAAAAAAGGAGCCCGAATAGCCAAGGCAATCCTGAGCAAGAAGAACAACCAGACAAAGAATTATAATACCAACCAGACAAAGAATTATAATATCAACCAGACAAAGAATTATAATAAAGGAAAACTAAAGACCAATATCACACAAGAGCATAGCTTCAGAAATTCTCATCAAAATATTAGCAAATCAAATCCAACCATGTATAAAAGAACTCTACATCAAGACCAAGTGGGATTTAGCCCAAGTATTCAAGCCTGTTTCAACATTTGGAAATCAATTAATGTAATCTATCACAACACCAAGATACGATCCATGAAAGAATTAAACCTGAGCTGCTTTAAAATTAAAAATTTCTGTTCCACAGAAGACACTGTTAAAGAGAATGAGAAGAGAAGCCAGAGAGAGGGAGAAAGGATTTGCAAAACACATACCTGATAAATGACTGTTATCCAAAAAGTACAAATAACTTCAACAGCTTTATTGAGGTATCATTGACATAAAAATTATATGTGTTTAAGGTGTAACACTGGATGTTTTGATATACATGTGTGTCATGAAATGATCACCACAATTAAGCTAATTAACACATCCACCATTCTTACATAGTTACTACATGTGTGCGTGTATGAGTGGTGAGAAGATTTAACTTAAGATCCACTACTGTCACCACCACAACAGAAACAAAGGCATCCAAATTATTGTGCACTTTCTTTGTGGCATGCATAGTGCTTAATATGCATTTATTTAGTCCTCACAGCAACCTTATGTTTTCTTTAAAGATAAGAAAACTGGGGCTTAGAGAGTTTCAGTCATTTTCTGAAGGAAACACAGTAAAGTGTAGAGTTATGTTGTTTAACATTAATTTTAGCTGTTACAGAGAAGACACCGGCAGAAAAATTGAGCAGAGCTTAGGAAAAAAAAAAAAAACAAACTAAATAAAACTCAAGCCTTCGCCATTTCAGGTCAGTCTTTAGTGGCTCTGATCAGTCTTTGGATACTCACCTAGGAATTGTAACCAAGTCTAACTCTTATGTGTTTTGCTGAGCATTTGCTTCCTGATTGCAGGTTTAAGAGCATCTGAAAAGTCAGTTGTCACTGTGGCTAGTTTGTAAGTCAAGGTACCACTGGATGTGGCCTGGTCTGCCTTTAGGAAGACCACTCCTTCCTCTTCCTAGAAGCCAGCTCCTCCAGCTCAGAGCAGCCTATATCTGGAGTCAGGGTGAGTGCACCTTTAGAAAGGATACAATTTTTTTATTGTTTGTTTTGTTTTGTTTTTCTAGCTTTATTGAGGTATAATTGAGAAATAAAAATTATACATATATTTATGGTGTGCATGTCGTGTTTTGATATATGTATACATCGTGAAATGATCACTCTAATCAAACTAATTGACATATCCCTCACCTCCATAGTTACTTGTGTATGATAAGAACATTTACAATCAATTCTCTTAGCAAATTTCAAGTATACAATACTGTGTTGCTAACTATTGTTGCCATGTTGTACATTATATCTCCAGAAGTTATTCATTCTGCATAATTGAAATTTGCATTTTTTAATCAGCATTACTTGGTTTCCCCCTTCCCTTGGCTGCTGGCAACCATCATTCTACTCTGTGCTCCTGTGAATTTGACTATTTTAGATTCCACATATAAGTGAGCTAATGCAGTATTTCTCTGTATCTTTTTTTTTTTTTTTTTGAAACAGGGTCTCACTCTGTTGCCCAGGCTAGAGTGCAATGGTGTGATCTCAGTTCACGCAGCTTCCAGCTTCTGGGTTCAAACGATTCCCGTGCCCTAGCCTCACAAGTAACTGGGACTACAGGCATGCACCACCATGCCTGGGTAATTTTTATTTTTGTATTTTTAGTGGAGGCAGAGTTTCACCACGTTGGCCAGGCTGGACTTGAACTCCTGGCCTCAAGTGACCTCAGCCTCCTGAAGTGCTGGGATAATAGGTGTGAGCCACTGTACTGGGCCTTGTATCTTTCTCATTTAGCTTAGCATAATGTCCTCTAGTTCCCTCCATGTTGTCACAAATAGCAGTATGTTAAGGCAGAATAATATTCCATTGCATGTATATGGCACATTTTCTTTCTTTTTTTTTTTTTGAGATGGAGTCTTGCTCTGTCACCCAGGCTGGAGTGCAGTGGCGCGATCTCAGCTCACTGCAACCTCCACCTGCTAGGTTCCAGCGATTCTCCTGCCTCAGTCTCCTGAGTAGCTCCGACTACAGGCACACGCCACCACACCCAGCTAATTTTTGTATTTTTTAGTAGAGATGGGGTTTCACCATATTAACCAGGTTGGTCTTGAACTCCTAACCTTGTGATCCACCCGCCTCAGCCTCCCAAAGTGCTGGGATTACAGGCGTGAGCCACCGCACCTGGCTTATGGCACACTTTGTTTATTCATCCATCCACTGAAGGACATTTAGGTGTTTTTCATAACTTGGCTATTGTGAATAATGCTGCAGTGAACACTGGGTTGAAGATATCTCTTTGTGATCCTGATTTCCATTTCTTTGGATATGTATACCCAGAAGTGGGATTGCTGGGTCATACAGTATTTCCACTTTAATTTTTTTTAGAAATTCCATACTGGTTCCCATGTCGTTACTAATTTACATTTCTATCAACAGTGTATAAAGGTCCTCTTTCTCCACGTCCTTGCCAACACTTGTTATCTTTTGTCTTGTTGACAATAACCATTCTAACAGATGTCAGGTGATAGCTCATTATGGTTTTCATTTACATTTGTAGGATAATTAGATGTCTTGAGCACCTTTTCATATACCTGTTGGCCATATTAATTTTGCTTATTTGAGAAGTGTCTGTTTAGGTACTTTGCCCATTTTTAAATTGGGATATTTGTATTTTTAGTATTAAGTTGTATGTTTTCCTTATGTATTTTGGATATTAACCCTGTATGAGATATATGGTTTGCAAATAAATTTCCATTCTGCAGGTTGCCATTTCATTTTGTTGACTTTTTCCTTTCCTGTGCAGTATGGTACAGGCATAAAAACAGACACATAGACAGACACAATTAAACCACATAGAGAGCCCAGAAATAAATCCACACATATATAGTCAACTAACATCTTCAGCAAGGACACCAAACATACAGTTGGGGGAAGAATAATCTCTTCAGTAAATGGTGTTTAAAAAACTGTATGTCAACCTGCAAAAGAATGAAATTGGACCCTTATCTTACACCATACACAAAAATCAACTCAAAATGAATCAAAGCTTTAGATGTAAGACCTGAAACTGTAAAACTCCTAGAAGAAAACATAAGGTAAATACTCCTTGACATAGTCTTGGCAATGAATTTTTTTGGATGTGAAACCAAAGCACAAACAACAAAAGAAAAAATAAGTGAAATGATATTAAATTAAAATTCTTTGGCACAGTGAAAGAAACAATCTACAAAGAACTCGTTAAAACTCAACAATAAGAAAATGAACATCCCGATTAAAAATTGGCAAAAGACCTGAACAGATATCTCACCAAGGAAGATATACAAATGGCAAATAAGCATTTGAAAAGATGCTCAACATCATAAGTCATTGGAGAATTGCAAATTAAAACAACAATAAGATACCATGAAACACCAATTAGAATGGACAAAATTAAAAAAAAACATGAATAACATCAAATGCTGTTGGGGATGTTGGGCAACAGAAACTCTCTTTCTTTGCTGATAGGAATGCAAAATGATACAGCCACTTTGGAAGACATTTTGCTAGTATCTTACAAATCTAAACATATTCTTAATATGTGATCCAGTAGTCATGCTCTTTAGTATTTACCCAAAAGAGCTAAGAGCTAAAAACTTATATCCACACCAAAACCTTCACATGGATGTTTATAGACCCTTTATTTATTATTTCCAAAACTTGAAAGCAACCAAGATGTACTTCAGTAGGTAAATAAAGTATAGTACATCCAGACAATGAAATATTATTCAGCACCAAAAAGAAATGAGCTATCAAGCCATGAAAATACACAGAGGAATCCTAAATGCACATTACTAAGTGAAAGAAACCAATCTGAAAAGGCTGTGTACTTTAGGATTCCAACTATATAAGATTCTGGAAAAGGTAAACTATGGAGACAGAAAAAATATTAGTGGTTTCCAGATCTTGGGGGGGAAAGGGATGAATAGGCAGAGCACAGAGGATTTTTAAGGCAGTGAACTTACTCTTTATGATATTATAATGGTGGACACATGTCATTATGCATTTGCCAAAACCCACAGAATGTACATCACCAAGAGAAAACCATAATGAAAACTATAAACTTTGGATGATAATAATATGTCAGTGTGGGTTATTTGATTGTGACAATGTATCATTTTGGTGCAGGATTTTGACAGCGTGTAAGACTGTTTGTATGTATGATGACAGACAGTACATGATAAATCTCTGTATCTTCCACTTAATTTTGTTGTGAATCTAAAACTTCTCTTAAAAGATCTCTTTTAAAACATTGGCCATTGGTCTATATATCTGTTTTGGTACCAGTACCATGCTGTTTTGGTTACTGTAGCCTTGTGGTATAGTTTGAAGTCAGGTAGCGTGATGCCTCCAGCTTTGTTCTTTTGGCTTAGGATTGTCTTGGCTATATGGGCTCTTTTTTGGTGCCATATGAAATTTAGTGTTTTCTAATTCTGTAAAGAAAGTCAGTGGTAGCTTGATGGGGATAGCATTGAACCTATAAATTACTTTGGGCAGTATGGCCGTTTTCAATATATTGATTCTTCCTATCCATGAGCATGGAATGTTTTTCCATTTGTTTGTGTCCTCTCTTATTTCCTTGAACAGTGGTTTGTAGTTCTAATTGAAGAGGTCCTACACATCCCTTGTAAGTTGTATTCATAGGTATTTTATTCTCTTTTTAGCAATAGTGAATGAGAGTTCACTCATGATTTGGCTCTCTGTTTGTCTATTATTGGTGTGTAGGAATGCTTGTGATTTTGGCACATTGATTTGTATCCTGAGACTTTGCTGAAGTTGCTTATCAGCATAAGGAGTTTTTGGGCTGAGACAATGGGGTTTTCTAAATATACAATCATGTTATCTGCAAACAGAGGCAATTTCACTTCCTCTCTTCTTATTTCAATACTATTTCTTTCTCTTGCCTAATTGCCCTGGCCAGTACTTCCAATACCATGTTGAATAGGAGTGGTGAGAGAGGACATCCTTGTCTTGTGCCGGTTTTCAAAGGGAACACTTCCAGTTTTTGCCCATTCAGTATAATATTGGCTGTGGGTTTGTCATAAATAGCTCTTATTATTTTGAGATATATTCCATCAATACCTTGTTTATTGAGAGTTTTTAGCATGAATGGGTGTTGAATTTTATCGAAGGCCTTTTCTGCATCTATTGAGATAACCAGGTGGTTTTCGTCATTGGTTCTGTTTATGTGATAGATTATATTTATTGATTTGCATATGTTGAACCAGCGTTGCATCCCAGGGATGAAGCCAACTTGATTGTGATGGATAGGCTTTCTGATGTGCTGCTGGATTTGGTTTGCCAGTATTTTATTGAGGATTTTTGCATTGATGTTCATCAGGGATAATGGCTTGAAATTTTCTTTTTTTGTTGTGTCTCTGCCAGGTTTTGGTATCAGGATGATGCTGGCCCCATAAAATGAGTTAGGGAGGATTCCCTCTTTTTCTATTGTTTGGAATAGTTTCCGAAGGAATGGTACCAGCTCCTCTTTGTACCTCTGGTAGAATTCAGTGGTGAATCCATCTGGTCCTGGGACTTCTTCCTGGTTTAGATTTGGGAGGGTGTATGTGTCCAGGAATTTATCCATTTCTTCTAGATTTTCTAGTTTATTTGCATAGAGGTTTTTATAGTATTCTCTGATGGTAGTTTGTATTTCTGTGGGATCGGCCGGGAGATTCCCTTTATCATTTTTTATTGTGTCTATTTGATTCTTCTCTCTTTTCTTCTTTATTAGTCTGGCTAGTGGTCTATATATTTTGTTGATCTTTTCAAAAAACCGACTCCTGGATTCATTGATTTTTTGAAGAGTTTTTCGTGTCTCTGTCTCCTTCAGTTCTGCTCTGATCTTAGTTATTTCTTGCCTTCTGCTAGCTTTTGAATTTGTTTGCTCTTGCTTCTCTAGTTCTTTAAATTGTGATGTTAGGGTGTCAATTTTAGATCTTTCGTACTTTCTGTTGTGGGCATTTAGAGGCCTCAGAATTAACACCATACATCTACAACCATATGATCTTTGACAAACCTGACAAAAACAAGCAATGGAGGAAGGGATTCCCTATTTAATAAATGGTGTTGGGAAAACTGGCTAGCCATATGCAGAAAACTGAAACTGGATCTCTTCCTTACACTTTGTACAAAAATTAACTCAAGATGGATTAAAGACTTAAGCATAAGACCTAAAACCATAAAAACCCTAAAAGAAAACCTAGGCAATACCATTCAGGACACAGGCATGGGCAAAGACTTCATGACTAACACACCAAAAGCAATGGCAACAAAAGCCAAAATTGACAAATGGGATCTAATTAAACTAAAGAGCTTCCACACAGCAAAAGAAACTATGATCAGAGTGAACAGGCAACCTACAGAATGGGAGAAAATTTTTGCAATCTATCCATCTGACAAAGGACTAATATTCAGAATCTACAAAGAGCTTAAACAAATTTACAAGAAAAAAAAAACCCTATCAAAAAGTGGGCAAAGGACATGAACAGACACTTCTCAAAAAAAGACATTTATGCAGCCAACAAAATGAAAAAAAGCTCATCATCACCAGTAATTAGAGAAATGCAAATCAAAACCACAATGAGATACCATCTCACACCAGTTAGAATGGCAATCATTAAAATGTCAGGAAATAACAGATACTGGAGAGGATGTGGAGAAATACGAACACTTTTACATTGTTGGTAGGAGTGTAAATTAGTTCAACCATTGTGGAAGACAGTGTGGCAATTCCTCAAGGATCTAGAACGAAAAATACCATTTGACCCAGCAATCCTATTACTATTCTACTA
The DNA here is from genome assembly GCF_029289425.2 of Pan paniscus. NCBI lineage: Eukaryota > Metazoa > Chordata > Mammalia > Primates > Hominidae > Pan > Pan paniscus. The sequence continues at coordinate 86,414,747 of NC_073267.2, forward strand.
TAAAGACACATGCACACGTATGTTTACTGTGGCACTGTTCACAGTAGCAAAGACTTGGAACCAACCCAAATGCTCATCAATGATAGACTGGATAAAGAAAATGTAGCACGTATACACCATGGAATACTATGTAGCCATAAAAAGATGAGTTCATGTCCTTTGCAAGGACATGGATGAAGCTGGAAACCATCATTCTCAGCAAACTAATACAAGAGTAGAAAACCAAACACTACGTGTTCTCACTCATAGGTGGGAGTTGAACAATGAGAACACATGGACATGGGGAGGGGAACATCACACACCAGGGCCTTTCAGGGGTTGGGGGCTCGGGGAGGGATAACATTAGGAGAAATATCCAATATAGATGATGGGTTGATGGTGCAGCAAACCACCATGGCACTTGTATACCTATGTAACAAACCTGCACGTTTTGCGTATGTATCCCAGAACTTGAAGTATAATAAATTTAAAAAAATCGTGGAATAAATTTACTAGAATTCTAAAAACAAAACAAAACAGTGACCAATGCACTTTAGGAAGAAACATTTTCTGATATAACTTTAAGATTGCTTTTTTCCATTCCATGTTCTAAACTCCCTCCATTATTTGAAAAACTTACAATAAAGTTAGAAAACTCATAAGAGATGGACTCATGTCTGTTGTGCTTGGGAAATAAACCACAGGATCCATGTGTATGTTAGATGCAAGGTGGTGCAAAGAGAGAAAAGTGGTTGCAGGAATTTGGGGAAAAATCTAATCAAAGATAAATCTCTACTATAATTTGATAAAATACAAAATAGACTATAACTGGGAAGATAAGGAGTTTCTCTAACCATAGCCTGGGTGTATAAGACTGTCTTGCAGCTAATTGAGATTAGATCTTAGGCTATTAGAGATCTAGAGGTAAAAAGCCTTAATATTATAAGAGTGTACTGAGCCTACCACATGGAGCTAAAATCTCACATATACAGCATAAGGAAGGTTGAATAGAAACATCAAAAAGTCTCGATTTTCATATATTTAAAAAATTTTATTTTTCACTTAATCTTCAATGAATTGTTTTTAAAATCATGATATGGAATTTTAAGCTGCCTTTTCACAATGTTTTATTGATGCATATCACGTACAGAAAAAAATGCACACTTCATAATGGTGCAGGTTGATGTACAGTCACAGGCCAAATCCATTTATATTGCCAGCATCCACATCAAGAAACAAAACATTACCAACATTCTGGAAGGCCCCACTATGACTCCTCACAGGCACTAAACCTCAGTGACAACTAACCACTATTTAGTTTCTAAGAGCAGAGATTCATTTTGCCAGTTTTTGTCCTTTGTATAACTGGAAACATAGGGTATATGTTGTTTTGTGTCTGCCTTCTTTTGCTCAACATTACATTTATGATATTTATCTATTTATTTATCTGTGTTAATGTATTATTGCGTTGTGGTGTTTTACCTGTAAAATGGCACATTTTACAAATCCGTTAGCATTTAGATAGTTCATAATTTAGGAGTATTATGAAAAGTGATAACAAATATTCAAGCGCATGTCTTCTGGTGAACAGATGTACACATTTCTGTGATATTATACATAGGAGTGGACTTGATACGTAATTTAGGTTTGCTTATGTTCACTATTAGTCCGTATCACCAGCAGTCATTGATGGCATCAGTTTATGCTCTCAGAGCAGTGTATGGCAGTTTAAGTTTCTTCATAATCTTGCCAACACTTTTTTTCCTTACCGAAGTAAATTTGGTAGACATGTAGATGTAATATATTGCGATCTTAATTTACATTTACCTGATGACTGATGAAGTTGAAGATTTCCATGTTTACTGGCCATTTAAAACTGTCCAGCCATGTCATTTTGTCTATTTTTTTGTCTTTTATTGTTTTTAGGAATTCTGCATATATTTTTATGAAGCAGGCTATGCACTGGTTAACAACTTGTTGGAAGCTGGTGAGAGAGAACACCCACACACATAAGTTATATAAAAAGTGATTATTATTTACAGATAGCAAGAAACAAAAGAAGCCTAGGATTCATTGCAGGTCAGTCCCTGAAGGCTCTGGAAAGCTGCACATGGCAGGTAGAGTCTCACTGCACATGCCCCATTTGTACCACAGCTGAAAGACCCTGAAGAGCAGCCTGCCCGGGGTTTTACACCTCAGGAGAAACAGGGCACAGTGGGCGAAAGTGTTAGAGAACATCCTGTTCTAGGGGAAGCTGGAACAAAGCCTGGGTTGTTCCAGCCAGTTCCCTCTTATCTCAGGATATTGCGTTCCCAGCAAAAACTGTACGGTTAATTTTGAGATCTGCAAATGAGAAAATGGGGAGAACCAGGTCAGTCCAAGGCCACCCAAATAATTTTCCAGCAATTCTAAACACATCTTTTCTCAGATGGGTTTATAGTAAATATTTTATCACACTCTTTGACTTGCTTTTTCATTCTCTTAATGGTGTCTTTATATGAATAGCTCTTAATTTAGACATTGCCCAATTTATACATTTTTTCTTAAATTGTTTTTGACTTAGTTAAGAAGTATTTACTTCTTCTTGGTCATAGAAATATTCTTCCAGGTATCCCTGTAAAAGCTTTATTTGATTACCTTTCATATTTTGCTTTGCAAACTACCAGAAGTTGATTTTTGTGTATAAGATACACAATAAGATATAGGTAAATATAAATTGTTTATTTTCAACACAGTGATCCACTAAACCCAGAGGTATTTGTTGAAAACCTCCTCCTTTTGCTTATAGACATTTGATTACTTTCAATGTTCAGTTGTCTAGTCTTGCCTAAATGCTACATCAAAATTACCGTAGCTTTTTACTCGGTTTTTATTATGGCATCACAATATGGTATGGATTTATCATCATGTGTTTAACCATTCATTCACCCATTGAAGGATATTTGAGTAAGCTGTTTCAATTTTTGGGCTAGTACAAATAAAATTACTACCAATATTCATGTACACAGTTTTGTGTGAACATAAGGTTTCATTTCTGTGGGTTAAGTGCCCAGAAGTAAACTCACTGGGTCATATTGTAGTCCCATATTTCGTTTTTGAAAAAAATTCCAAATTGTTTTACCAAGTGGCTGTCACATTTTACATCCGACTGACAATAAATGAGTGAGCCGCTTTCTTTAAATCCCCATAATATATAGCATTATCACTATTTTCATTTTAGATATTATGAAAGGTATTTAGTGATACCTCATTGTTATTTAATTGGTGTCGAACATCTTTTCAGGTATTGCTCTTTGTATATTCTCTTTGGTTAAATGTTTCTTTGTGGGATTTTTTTTTTGCTCATTTTCTAATTAGAGTTTTTTTTATTACTGTTGAGTTTTGAGAGTTCTTTATATATTTTAGAAAATAGTCTTCTGTTGTATATATGGTTTACAAATTTTTCCTCCAACTTTGTCGTTTGCCTCATAATCTACTTTAACAGAGACTTCCTTAGAGCAAAGTTTTGAATTTTGATAAAGTCAAAGGTATTTTTTCTATTCATGAATAGGGCTTTTGGAGTCAAATATGAGAACTCTTTGCCTTGCCATAGATACTGAAGATTTTATCCTGTTTATTTCTAAAATATTGTAGTTCACATTTTACATTTGAGTAGTGATCCATTTTTCTTATGATGTGTGAGACTTAGGTCAGTGTTCATTTTTTTTTGCCTAATGATAGTCAATTGTTCTAGTACCATTTGTTGAAAAGCTGTCTTTTCCTTTATGAAATTGCATTTGCACTTATGTGAAATATCATTTGAAATTTTGTGTGGGCCTATTTCTGGATTCTGGATTCTGTCTCACTGATCCATGTATCTACCCTCCCACGAATACCACACACTCTTGATTGCTGTAGCTGTATGATAATCCTTGATTGTGGATAGACTGATTCCTTCTACCTTAGTTTTACTTTTAAAAATGGTTTTCATTATTCTAATTCTTTTGAATTAATATATACATTTTAGAATAATCTTGCCTATATCTACAAAAGTATCTTGCTAGAATCTTGATAGAAATTGGATTAAACCTATGTATCATTTAGGGGATAATCGATGTATTTACTATATTGAATCTTCCAATCCAGGGACTTAATATGTCTCTCCATTTATTGATTTTATTTTTAATTTCTTTCATTAGCATTTTTTTTAGTTTTCAGCATTCAAGTGTTGTACATGTTTTGTTAGATTTGCGCTTAAATATTTCATCTTTGAGCTAATGTAAATGGTATTGTGTTTTTAATTTTGGTGTCTACATGTTCATTACTAGGATATGGAAAAGCAATTTTCATCTTGCAGACTGCTACCTTGATGAACTTACTAGCTTTAAGAGACTTTTTTATGTTTCCTGCAAAAAAGTGGACACTTCAAAGGGTCTTCCTATAAAGACCCTTCAAAAGTAAACAAAACTCCTGAATGGCTCTCCAACAAGTAAAAAAAATAAATTTGTAATTAAAAGCCTCCACATACAAAAAAAAAAAAAAACCCTGGATGAGGAGGCTTTATTAGATAATTCATTTAAGAAAGAAACATTTAAGGAAGAAAGACTAGCAACTCTTTACTCCAACTACTTCAGAAAATAGAGAAAGCAGTAATAATTTCAATCTGATTTTATGAAGCCAGAAATACCTGATAAAGACATTAAAGAAAAAGAAAACTCTTGAACAATGTCTTTCAGGGGCGGGTGAATAAATGTCCTTAACGAACTATGAACAAAACAAATTCATCCATGTATTAAAAGGGAATACACAATGACTAAGTGCAGAATATTCCATAAATGCAAAGCTGATTTAACATCCAAACATATTTTAATGTAATTCATTATATAACTGGAACAAAGATAAAGATTCATATCATGATCTCAACAGTTGCAGAAAATTCATTTGAAATAATTCAACACCTGTACATAATAAAATGTCTGAGCAAATTAGAAGTGGAAGGTATGGTAGCTTTGTAATATGTCACCTTGACTAGAGACCAATAATTTTTCCCCACATTCTCTTTCCTCTATGTTTCCAGTAGCATTGGGCCCAGAAGAGATATAATGTGCATAAAGTTTGGAGGTCAGGGGTGAATAAGTCATCATGTTTTACTTGTGCTAGGAAGGTAGGAGTAGGCACTTTTATAGCTGATACAACTCGCTGCTCTATTGACTCACATCGTCTAAGTAGGACAGCAGCAAGACCAGCAATGGCAGTACCTTCTGCTGACTCTTCCTTCAAGTTCATTGACTTTTGGGCCAGGTGTGTGTTTAGCTTTGCAATTGCTATTGCTTTGCTATGTATGAAATATATTGAATGAAGGGCATCAGCTTCTTCTGCAAGACACCCACATCATTAAGATTGAGAAAAATGAAAACCAACATAGGTTTCTTCCTTCCTCATAGGTTCCAGTTCGTGTTTATGGGTTACAGCTTATCCATGATAACCCTATTCACCTTTCCTCTTTCACTGCCTATTCCTTTGAGTTCAATCTCAACCATCACATACAAAGACAGAGACTGCTTAGTCATCCTCCACAATTGCGTAAGGTCAGGTACCTGAGATAGACAGATGATAGATATACAGATAGATAACTTACAGCTAACTTCATGCTTAATGGTGAAAGATTGCTATTTCCCTCTAAATTCAAAAATAAGACAAGATGCTTACTCTTATAACTTCTATTCAGTATTGTCCTAGAAATTCTAGGCAAATAAATAAGACTAAAGAAATAAAAGGAAAACTGATTGGAAATGAAGATATAAAAGTATTTATAATCATAAATGCCATTATCAGCTATGTAGAAATTCCTAAAAAATCTAAATAAAAAGCTACCAGAACAAATAAATGAGTTTAACAAATGTATAGGATTTAAACAAGAAAGAGTACATTAAATATATATGACTCTTGAATTCTAGAAAATACAAATCTAATCCATCTTGGCAGAGCACATTTGTGGTTGCCTGAGGCTGGACCTTGTATAAGTTTGATTGGCAAGGATCACAACAATATATATACTCACACAGTTACACGCAGAGCTGGATTTCTTTAAATTGAGTTTTTTTACGTGATATGAGCTTGAATAGGTCATTTGATGTCTTTGGACAAAGGTTTAAATTTGAAAAAGAAGAATTTTATTGATGTAATTTCCATATAGCTTGGGATCTCATTTAGGGGGGACCTTCTGTGAAAATGTGAAAATGTGAAAATGTAAATGTAAATGTTCTATATCTGCATTGTTCAATACGGTAGCCACAAGGGACATGTGACAATTGTACCCTTGTAAGGTGGTCTCTACAACTGAACAATTATATTTAGCATTATTTACTTTGAATTAGTTTAAATTTAAATAGCTATATGCAACTGGTGGCTAATATATTGGGCAGTCTAGAACTTTAGTTCCTTGCATCTGAATCTTCCGTTCTATGAGTTTACAGCTGTACCCAGAAATAAAGTCAACTCCTAAAATAAGTACCTCAAAATTTTATGTGCAACTTGAGTTAACAGTCTGTGATACAGTGTGAATTATAGAAGACACAATGCAATGGTAGGGATAGAATGCAAATGTGTTTACCAGAAATACGCTGTTCTAATGGGTATGTGTTTAATTTCTGACTCTGGTATGTGTCAGCACACATACAACTGGCTGGTAAGATAAATGTTACCAAGTGTATTCTGTGAAGGAGTAAAAACTACTTCGATGCAATTTAAATGGTGATCAATGCAAGTAAACAAGAACAATGGTATTAAATTGTTTTCAGAGAACCGAAATACAGCTTGCATTTGGAGAACACCACTAATTTAGCTTAATGCCAGTTTTTCTTTTTTTAGTGATTTCAATATTTATTTTAGATACGGAGGTTTGTTACATGGGTATATTACATGATGCTGAGGTTTAGGGTACAGATCTTGTTACTCAGGTACTGAGTATAGTACCCAATAGGTGGTTTTTCAGTCCATGCCCCACTCCCTCCCACCTGCTTCTAGTCCACAGTGTTTATTGCTGTCATCTTGATGTCCATGAGTACCCACTGTTTAGCTCCCATTTATAAATGAGAACATGAGGTATTTGGTTTGCTGTTTCTGTGTTAATTAACTTAGGATTATGGCCCCCAGATTCATCCATGTTGCTGCAAGGGACACGATTTCATGAAATTTCTTGTTTCTGAAAGTTGGTTTGTTAATAATTTTTCCCCACAAATTTGCTCATTTTATGCAATGTTTAAAGATGTACACAGTATTCTTAAAAGTGATTGTGAATTTTCAAATAGACATTCCTACAAGAAACAATGTTGGAAAATAATATTCTGCTTTTTCTCAAAGTGTGAAATCAAGACCTGAGTACAAGTAATTAATTGATTTAACTTTAACATGCCTATAAATATTCAGCTTTTAAGTAGAGGGAACAATGATAACACAGGAGTCCCTGGAATAACTTGCAATGTTTTACTACCATTTTTTATCTGATTCATCCTTAAGAAATATCTATCATGTACAGAGGTCAAGTCAAAATTACACTTTTCCTGTGAAGGTAAGTCTTGACTCAAGGGATTTGTTACTATGGAGAAAAATAAAGGTTCTATCTAAAAACCGTATTTAAATATATAGCTGTAGCTATCTATCCATCAATATCTTTATTCTCTATATTGCATATTTCACATCTTTCAAAGTTCTTTGGGCACCCCTCTTGTGAAAGTAAATGTACACATCACATATGACATGTAAAAATTACAGTGATAGGTGTGGATAATATAATGTAAAACAGCATTTTGAACAGATTTTCCAAGGAACACAACTCTTTTGAGATTGTTACAGAACAGTCTTATGGTCAAACAGAATGGGGAAAACCTGTCTACCTTCCCTTTGGAAGATGCATTGGTCCTATCTGCACACTAACACACCTGAACTCATATATGACAGTGGGACTTGGATAATGTTGTCTAACCAAGTAGTTTACACATGTATTTGAACAAAGTAACCCTTTCCATTGAAACACTCATCAGCCTACTTCAAAACCAATGGTCCCAGGAGGACAACTGGGGGCAAGCTATCATGGAAAAGCTCCACCTGTTTTCAAGTGGGATTATAACATTCATCTTAGTACTTATTTAAATTTAATCGATATAACTTCTGTTGCTAACACGATTTTCCTTAGTTTACAGCAGCCTGACATTAGATGTTTCTTCCTATATTTAATCAAAATGGACTTCAATATAATACTCACTTATGTATTTTTCCTGTGAAATTTTCTCATATCATTTCTATGTATATAGACTTATGCATGTATAACATGACATATTATGTGTTAAAACATAGTATTTTGTATTATTTATGGCTTTATTTTATAGATGAAAAGTTTCTATGCATTGTTAATTGGCTGAAGTTTCCTATTGACTGACAACAATGATAACAAAGAAATGACAAACTCTTCGAAAAGCCCCATCTTCAGGGACCTCTAATTTCTGACTGTCTGGTTAAAGTGCTTGGCTAAGCAAGATGAGCTCTCTAAGCTTATTTTAACATGCAATAGAGAGAAAGAGGACAAATTAATTTATATCCTATCCTGTTTTAAAAAGAATCTTAGATGTTTTCTAGAAATATATATTCATATTCTGTTATGTAATATATAATGAGAAATAATATGTATTTCTTATAAATAAGAAAAAAATTAAATTGATAAAGGGAAAATAATAGTGAGAGATTTAACAAATAAAGGCAAGGCTGAGGAGGATTGCATAAGCGAGTTCTTAAAAATGTTGTTCCCTCCAATAGTCTTAGATTCTGTAGCTGGAAATGGGTGTGCAATTTACTTTATTTGAGTTTAGTGGCTCTGTTTTCTTGCTTTTCCAGTATAACATCTAGCAACTAGATAAATATGCTGTTAAAATGCATCTTTAAAGAAAATCATATCTGAATTTATTTAAATCAGAATGTATTTTAGAAGAATTGTTTACAGAACTCGAAGACTATTAAACACAACCGTAGTATTTAGGAATTTACATGTTTGAATATTAAATGTTTATTCCATACTGGTTATAAATTCATATGCACATTCAAATGTGTGTATTATTAATATGTATTTTACTGAGTCTTCACTGCTTCATAATTATTCTGTTTTGCCAAAATTATTCTTTTGAAACACAAATTTAAATAATTTCAGTATCTCTTATTTATAGCCTTATTCCTCATTATATTGACTATTCATTTTAGAAATATTCTACTAAAGACGTTTTAGTCACATGAAGTTTTTCATGTTACTTGTTGCTTTTATGCTTTATTATGTTTACTTAGAGGAAATATACTTCTTGACATTCTTTATGTATTTTTGAGCATCTCTTCATAATATTATATTAGAGCAAGAGTGGTAAATAAGACTCATCCTGTATGCATTTCTGGTTGGTATGGTAGTGGCTGCCTGGAGTGTGTGCTGGAATAGTAGGACATTTAGCATATTTGAAATGAGGAGTGTTATTAATTTTCAATGTCTACTATGGCTGCTGAATAGGGAAGTGTTCGCTCTTATACTAGCCTGTATTTGCTCCCTCTCCTCTAGTGTTCTAAAAATACTGTATTATCTACTCCATAGTGTTTTCTGTGTTTTGTTATTTTGTTTGGATTATATATTCCATGATTAAACAATGAGAACAATCATGCACTTTCATGAATTTTTAACATTTCATTAATATAGAAAGTAGGAATACCTAAGTAGTTATTCCAAGTTATCCTTTTTCAATAACAATAATAAAATGTATAAGGTATATATATATATATATATATATATAGACACACACAAATACATATATTATTTTGAACTGTATGGTAAGTGTTTATTTTCTTGAGATGACACACAGAAAGCATACAATTCAATATTATCCAGCTGGGCGCAGTGACTCACACCTGTGATCCCAGTACTTTGGGAGGCTGAGGCAGGTGGATCACCTGAGATCAGGGGTTTGAGACCAGCCTGGCCAACATGGTGAAACCCCATCTCTACTAAAAATGCAAAAATTAGCCAGGCATCATAGCAGGTGCCTGTAATCTCAGCTACTTTGGAGGCTGAGTCAGGAGAATCTCTTGAACCCGGGAGGCAGAGGTTGCAGTGAGGTGAGATCGTGCCACTGCACTCCAGCCTGGGCAACAGAGCAAAACTCCATCTCAAAAACAACCAACCAACCAACCAACGAACCACACAATTCAATATTATCAGCCAATTGCAGTTTACTGTATAGTAGGCACTGTGTCAAGTGAATAACATATAAACGATAACATTTAACTCTCATAAAAACCTTTTTTGAGATTCCAATAAAAGTGATATGTAGAGATTACTTAATTTACCCAAAGCACCATAGTTGCAGCAGGGCAAGGAACAGACACACACACACACACACACACACACACACACACACACACACGGCCAGAGAATCCCGCTACTTGTACTCTTGGTAATTATTCTATCTGTAATTTTTTCCCCGCACCATCCCTAGTCTAACACAACTAAAATTAATTATAAAGTAAGTATAGAAATCTACCTGTGGTGGTTTGGGTCCAGTAGATTTCCATGACTGGGAAAAATTAATCTTATTTGGGAAAGTAGAATGGGTTAGAAAATCGCTGATAGGAAAGAGAACATGGAGTTCCCAAACCAGGTACAAATTTTTGCAATGATGACAATGTGTTCCAGTTTTAAAATGTTTTCGCAAAGATTTGCTTTTTGATAATACAAATATCAGATTAAAAGTAGTCGAATCTACTAAAATGCAGAGAAGCAAATAGATTTTTTTTCGTGTTTTTGTAATCAAAGTGAGCAGAAATTTGGACTTGGCTGAATCAATTTTAGGTAAGTTCCACAGATATCTTGTGTCTAGTCAATAAACATGAGATTTCTATAGTATCTTCTCAAAGATGTTGATGAGTTGTTTAGAATTAGAGTGAATCATACTAGATGTTAGTCTAGTGGTTTTCAGTAAGTTTGTTTAATATTCTGTTATAGGACAAACAAAACAAAATATTATTTTCACCTGTAAAATATGAGCAAACTGAATTAGACAATCTTCTTTTGGTCTCTTTTCCCCACCCCAGCTTCCACCCCAGGGCTACCCCACAGTATGTCAGGGATCCTATGTGGTTTCAGAACCACCAGTCTGTTCCACTGGTCCTCTTTATAGATATGAAAACAGTAACCCACAGAGGTTAATTATTTATCAAAGGTTGTAAAAGTAGGTAATAGCTGAGCCAGCAGTAGAATTCCTGAGGTGTCCCTGTGAGGATGACCTTGTGGTACATGAGAAGAAACTTAGAAATTATACAAATTACCAAGCATAAAACATCAATGGACTTTCCTGAAAGCATGAGAAATTTAATCACAACGTTGTTAAAACTACGTAAAAGACAATAATAAGGAATCCAGATATAGATGATGGGTGTCACTGAGGCAGAATGCAGAACCAGGGGACAACCTACTCAAGGATGTTACATGGGAACACTTCCCAAAGGGAGGAATGTCGTAGGTCATGGCTGGTAGTTCGGGGCTTCACTCTTCTTCGAGATCATTAATTTTAAAGAAAGGAAACAAAAATACAATGCATTAAGAATAAGTCTAACAAAAAAAAGTCTGGTTCTTCTGTAGAAAGCTCTGAGTTCTAAGTTCTTTAGTGAGTTAAGTATATAAAACATCCTAAAATAGTGGAAAGACATCTCTTCTTCCTGGATATGTATAAATATCATAAAGATATAAGCATGTCCTAATTAAACTATGTCATATTAAACTAGCAATAAGGCTAATACACATACCATGCTGCAGAATAATATATATAAGTATAAATATGTATTATATATTTATGTAAACATATGTATAAGTATATATATAAACACACAAACTTATACACACATATATCTCCTGATTTCTTAATGTGTGCATGTGCATACATAAAAACACCTGAAAAGATACACACCAAATATTAATCACAATTATCCTTAAAAGAGTTTGCTAAGTGACATAAGCCAGGCACAGAAAGACAGACATCACATTTTCTCACTTATTTGTGGGATCTAAAAATCAAAACAATTGAACTCATGGACATAGAGAGGAGAAGGCTCTTTACCAGAGACTAGGAAGGGAAGTGAGGGGTTGAGGGGGAGGTGGGGATGGTTATGGGTACCAAAAATTGTTAGAATACATAAGACCTATGACTTGATAGCACAACAGAGTCACTATAGTCAATAATAACTTAACTGTACATTTAAAACTAACTAAAATAGTATAATTGGATTGTTTGTAACTTGAAGGATAAATGCTTGAAGGGATAGATACCCTATTCTCTATGACGTGATTATTGAGCTTTGCATACCTGTATCTAAACATCCCATCTGCGGGTGGATCATCTGCAGTCAGAAGTTCGAGACCAGCCTGGCCAACATGGTGAAACCCTGTCTCTACTAAAAATACAAAATTAACCAGGCGTGGTGGCACACACCTGTAATCTGAGCTACTTGGGAGGCTGGGGCAGGAGAATCACTTGAACCCAGGAGGTGGAAGTTGTAGTAAGCCAAGACTGTGCCATGGCACTCCAGCCTGGGCAAAAGGAACAAAACTCCATCTCAAAAAAAAAAAAAAATCTCATATACCCCATAAATATATACACTCATTATGTGCCCACAAAAATAAAAAATTCAGAAAATTAAAAAAACTAGGACTGGAATTGGGAATCTTAGAGAATTTGTGAACTATTAATTAACACACCCTATGTCCTGGTTAACTTAAAAAATAATTATGTACTGTTTTTACCTTATAATTCCATATTAAGGTGAAATTAGTAGAGAAGCATAAATATAACCAATACCACTTCTCCCCCTTGTTCTCGCTCTCTCTTTATTCCTGTTTAGATAGACTTTATTGGTAATGTAAAAGCTCAATTTATTTTTTCTGGTAAGAATTCATGGGCAGTGAAAAAGGATGTGAAACATGCAGATGAATGCCAATAGCATGTGAACAAAATCTACGCGAGCAAAGGTGAAATTATTCCTCAGTTTCCCTCTTTTATTTTGCAAAAAATCATAAGATCAGGTGAATTTATTATACCCTGTGACTCTCACAGAAATAAAAAAGAAAGCATTTCAGTCATACAGTTTATTTGGGAAAACTGAAGCAACTGACCTGGTAAATCCTTGTTACGTAGAATTTCCTCTGTGTGTGTGGTATCTCCTCCTTGTGTATCATGTGAATTAAAACACATTTTCAATCCTCAGTGTTGCATTTTTTACTTTCTCTTCCATTTTGTTCTTTGGATTAACATTTAGCCTTCAGTGGTAGGCAGAATGAAGACCGCCCCAAATATGGCCATCTACTATTCCCCAGAACCTGTGAATATGCCACCTTTCATGACAAAAGGGCAATTTAGGTTGCAGATAACATTAATGTTGGTAATGAACTGACTTGATAATATGGAGATTATCTTGGACTACTCAGGTAAGTCCAATGTAATAACAAGGGAAGATAAATAAAATAAAATGGAAAGATAGAGACTGAAGATTGGTCAGAATAATGCAATGTGATGTTAGAACTCTATCTACCTATCTTAGCTGACTTTGAAGATGGAGGAAGGAGCTGTGAGCCAAGAACTGTAGGTATCTCTAATGTGGAAAAGACAAGGAAATGCATTACTCCCTAGAGTCCACAGAAGGAGCACAACCTGCAGACATCTTGATTTTAGTCCATTGACTCCATTTCAGATTTCTGACTTCCACAGCTCTAAGACAATAGTTTCATACTGTTTTAAGCCAGTAAGTTTGTAGAAATTTGTTGTGTTAGTGTTAGAAAACTAAATTCTAACCTAGAAAACATAGCCCAGAAATTGCCTCTTCATTCAGCGTTCCTCTGAATACTCTAGACTGCCAGACTGGTTTGTGGGCTCTCCTTTGAGCTCTCAGACCTTCACCCCTACCCTGTGTTGATTTGTGTAGTGGTTAGAGAGGAGATAGAGGAGAAATCTGCACTTGCCTGAGACTTCACCTTTAATTTTTGAATCTCTGTGATCACTCTTCTTGTTCAGAGGTGCTATAAAACGCATTGAGTATGACTATTGGTTATTATGTGCAAATAAAGTTATTTTAGAATATAATTAAGCAATACACACATGCATATATATGTGTGTGTATATATATAAAATATGTACATATATACATATAAATGTCTACCTATATATATACATGTAAAAAATATCTACCTAGAGAATTATAGTAGTTAATGTATCTTATACAGACTGATTTTATATAGGTACTGTTATTGTTGCTATCATCATCAACAACATTATCATCATTCTGTTTTATTCTTTGGAAACTAAACTGAAGCACAGAAAAGTTGGTAAATCGTTGAACAAACTCCAGTGTGGTATGCTTTACCGCCTTGTTTTCAACTTTGGCAGTGTGCCTCCAAAGCCTGAATACTTAATCAACACAATCTGACAGCTCTTCAATATGTCCATATAAAAAAAAGTCTATCCTCATAAATCACCTGTGATGCTGAAAGAGGAGGCTTTAGCTAAAAATATTAAGGCTATCATACTGAAAATGACAGATCCAGCCAGGGGAGTGGATGAAAGCTGAAATCAAGTCACTGCAAGGTAGACAACTTCAGGATGGCTTCCAGCCCAGGATTTTGTGGGACAGTTTCCTCCTGCAAGAGATACATAGTTCTGTAATGAAGACAAACCATCTCACTTATACTCCTGTTTTCATTTAGCAGGAGTCTAAAAGTTTATTTTCTGTGGTCTGAGGAAAACATCTAAATGCCTCTAGAGATATGTTGACTTGGTCTTGTTTATAACATGCTCCAGAGTCTCCGAAATGGAAGGACTCCCATAGTTTCATGGTTATGATGGATACTGCAGTGCTCCAATCAGATGCTCACTTCAGGGCCAAGGCAGTTATCCATCAGCTGCTGGATATATTAATTGTTGGCGGTTCACAGCAGCACCCCTCAATCTGTCTCCTCAGATCCTAGTGCACTGCCTGTGGACAATGACTGGCTGAAGTGGGGAAACAAAGACCCTGAATTTTGCCTCCTGCATGGAACTCTCTGTCTTTGGAGTCTGTTTCCAGGGAATCCAGGCTAAGATTGTATATTATAATTTTATTATTTTTCTTTTCATTTTATTGTAGTAAAAACATTTAACATGAATTCTACTCTCTTAACAAAATTTTAAGTGCTCATCACATTATTTTAAGCACACATCACATTGTTGTCTAGAGGTGCAGTGCTGCACAGCAGATCTCTAGAGCTTATTCATTTTGCTTAACTGAAACTTCATGCCCTTTGATCAGTAACTCCCAATTCCCTCCACCCTCTAACCCCTGGCAACCACTGTTCTACCCTTTGGTTCTATGAACTTGACTATTTTGGGTACCTCAAATGAGTGGAATCATTCAGCATTTGTTTTTCTTGTTACTGAAGAAGAATCTGAGTCCTGAGAGGCATCATGACGTTTTCAAGTTTAACAGAACCATAACCCAGAACTCCTGATTCCAGTCTAGTGATCTTTTGTGTAAGTATAATGACTCCTTCAAAAAAGACTTGTAGGTGCTCACAGTATTGAAATAACAGAGAATACAACTCAGTTTTATTTTTTTAAATCACTAAATGATATACAGTGTTAAATGATCTTATAGAGAGGTATCTATTTAATGATTATGGATGTGGAAATTATCTAAGTGCTATAAAGCTAAAATGTAGCATATATTTAAAATTATAAGTAACAACATTCAATTCTAACAATTTACGTTATGCATCTTCCTGGGGAAAGTAAATTCTTTTCAAATCATGGTGTGTGATAAATTTTTAGAGACAATAAAATCTTTAATACAAATTTAAAACTTAAGAATGCTAATTTAATTAATAAAGTAACATACATGACTCAGTAAACGTGGTACTTTTTTGTGTCTTGCACAAAATAACCATTCAATAAATGTTCTATATTATCATGAGTGAGTGCCAAACATGTATTAGACATTGTTGTGTGGTTTGTCTAATTTAAATGTAAAGTCAACCCTATGCTACATATATAATTATCACAGTTTTAGATGTGAGGAAGCTGAACTTTCCTGAGGTTAAATAACTTGACCAATGGTACCTAGAAAAGCTACCCAAATCTATCTGGGTTCAAACAATGTACTTTTTCCATTGCATAAGATGGAGTCTTCCCCATAGGTTACATTGTTATCAAAATATAAATCATTTGAATTCCATTTTGCTCTGGATCCTCCGTGCAACAAATGAAGGATCATAATGCTGATAAAACAACTCAAAAATTCTAAATACTTTAAAGTAGACAAACTTCTCCAGATGTGCTCATGTAGGTATTGCCCTACCTTTCTTAGTCGGAAAGTTTCTAAACTCTCAGTGAGCAAATATTTTGGCAGGACATGAAAGAATGAATTGAAAAAGAAGATTGTGTTTATTTCTAACATTTAATTCTGAAAATTTCAAACAAATGTAAAAATAGAGAAAATAGTCTCTGTACGTTATTTGGAATTCTAAAAGAAAGACTTGCCTCCTCTTCCTAATTTATTTATTTGTTTATCTATTTATTTATTCAGACATTTCTTTAAGTCCATTTAAATTCATGGATATATTTTGGGTTATAATCTAATACTTTACTATTTATTTTGTTCCTCAAATAATTTCAGCTTTGGCCACTGGAAACTCTTTGATGTTGGCTTCTATATCCCTTTGACACAGTTCATTCTTTTATTTTTTGAGTATATCTCTATATGTTAGTAGTACAAGATGTTCTAGTCTCATCTTACATATTTCTTGCTCCAGCCCTAGAATCAACTATTTCTCTAAGGAGCCTTGGTTCCTTTTATTAGTGAATGGTATTTAAAAGCCATGATTTGGCAGGTGGGAGCTCTCATTTCTATGGGGATGTCATTGATTCTAAGCCCTCTTAACAAATGATGGTAGGTTATATATATCTCAACAAATGATAGTGGGCTATATATATATTTTATATATATATGTATATATATGAAACACTATTCACACATATCTACAATAATTTCTATATATATCCATCTGTGTATGTATGTGCATATGTATATTTGCATGTGTGTGTCTGTGTATTACCACTGGGTTCTAGTTTTTTGTGCTTCCTTTTCTAACTTTCTGAGAGGAAATAGTTTCTATTGTAAAATCTTCTGTTTTCTAATGTTCTTGTTTTTCTGTATGTAATATATTCTTCCTTTCTAATTTTAAGATGTTCTCTTTGACATTTTTCAGCAATGTATTTATTATGTGTTTTGGTGTGGTTTTCATTATAGTTGTCCTCTTTGATTTTCATTGACATTCTTAGAATTCTGAGTTTATAGTTTTATTAAATTTGGAAAAAAATCATCTTTATTTTTGTGACAGTTGGAAGACAATATTTGAAGAAATAGAGCTTTTTAAAATAGTTTCTGAGTCTGTGTTGGTTTTCAATGTTTCATCTTTCTGTGATTCGCTTTAAATAGATTTCATTGTTAAGCCCTAAGTTCACTGATCTTTTCTTCTGCAATCTCTAGCGGTTCCAGTTTTTAAAAAATGTCTTTCATTTTTTATCCTTATATTCGTGTTTTCCTTTAAATATCTAAACATTGTTATAATAGCCGTTTTAAAATATACATCTGCTGGTGTCATAGTTTCTTTCATTTTTGTGTCTATTTATATTGGCTGATTTTTCTCTTGGATATGGAGCATAGTAGCCTGCTTCTTCCTATGTTTAATAATTTTTAACGGATGTCATACATTGTGAAGGCTATCTTGTTATCTGAATTTTGTTATCTTTATCTGAAGAATATTGACAGGCATTTAAGTTACTTTTGGATCATGTGATCCACCTGAGGCCTATTCTTATGCCAAGCTAGGGCAGTTCTAGTTTATACATGAATCCAGAGATAGTTCACTCTTACATTAGGCTTACTGAATATCTCCAGTAGTCACCACATTCTCTCTAATCTGACTGGTTGGACATTAATATCTTCCCACACTATGTGGGCTCTCACAATTATTCTGCTTACTGTTCCCCATGAGCCCAACATTATGGACTTTCCCTTTATACATGCAAGGCCTGGATCTTAGCAAGACTCAAGAACAACCTTATATATTTTTTGGAGCTTTTGTTCTTCATAACTCTCTCTTTGCTGGATCCCTGCCTCATAATATCCAGCAACCTACCCCTTCCCAAGCTCTGGTCTTGATCTCTTCATTCAAGGGAGGATACTCAGCCTTGTTTGGGTTCTGACTTGGAAAATGACTTCCAACAGAAGTTTAATATAATTACACAACTCATCTTACTTGTTGCTTTTTGTTAAGATATTACAGTCTTTTATGGCTTGATATAATGCCTGTAAATGTTTTGTTTATTTTACATTTGTATAGTTTACAGTGGGGACATATTTTTTTCCCTGCTATTACATCATTGTTGAAATTGGAATTACAAGTCGTTTTTCTCAGGATTTTTGTCTAGCTATTCTTACTCACTTGTGTTTACAAATAAACTTTTTAATTATCTCATCTGTTTCCATAGAAAGCCTGAGGTTTGTGTTGTTACTTTTATTTAAACTTTGTAAATTTAAGTTGTCCTTTCCATTTTAACTCGTATCTTCTCTAAGAACATAGTATGTTTTCCATTTTTTATATTTAATTTGTGTCTTTTGGAAGTGAGCAATAATATTCCACATCTATGTTTTGAACATTTTAGTTAAAGTTCCAATTAGGGATCTTATTGGGTTTTTTGGCTTTTGTAAATTTAGTCATTTCTTCCACTATATTTTCTAAACTTATTCTTGTTTGCATATAGAAAGGGTTTAGTTTGTATATATAATTTTAAGTGAATTTTTTTAACTCTATTTTTAGTAAATTGTGTCATTAATTATGTTAGTGTTTCTATTTATTCTTCTGGGGTTTCCAGATACATTACCATATCAATTGCATATAGATACAATTTACTTCCTTACTTTCAATTTTTGTGTGACTAATTGCCTTATCTTGGCTAATATCTTGGGCTAAAATTCCATTCAGTATACAGTGTTAAGTAGTGATAATTATATTGGGGATCACTTTACTGATCCTGATTTTGGTGAACAAGTGTTTATTGTTCTCCTATTGAGTAAGAGTTGTGCTTTTGAAGTATCCACTAATTCCTATTTTATTGAGGGTTTCCATTATTTATTTATTTAGACCACAGATGGCTGTTGAATTTTATCCAGTATATTTTCTGGTCTTGTGGACATGAATGTTTTTTCTATCTGGCTGTATAGATATGTTAGGTTACAACAATAAAACTTCTGGTATTGAGTAGCTCTTGAATCCTGGTTAAACTCAAATCAGTCATGATATTTTAATTTTTAATGAAACGTGTACTCATTTTGCTAATTTTCTTTAGAAATTTTCTATCAATATTCATAAATATTAGTCTGTCATTTTCTTTTACATACAATAATTATCAGATTTTGGCATCAGTGTTAACACTTGAATGATAAACAACATCTAAATGGCATTACAATTAGGTGATCTTTAAAAATAGTATATAATTAGTGAAAATGTTGGGGATGGGTGCTTTTAGAGAAAGCTTTTTTTTAAATGGTGTTTTAATACTAACTCTATCCTTATTATATTTTTTACTTGTTTTTATATACTAGCAATATTTTGACCCATAAAAGTTTGCTAATTAGCTATCAGCAACTTTTTTTTTACTTTATACTTAGCAGTAATATACAGTACTATCAAATGCAGTAAGAGATAAGGAAGTATTTCTCCAAGCATAATAAAAGTTCGTATGCAGTTTGACCCTAGATTTAAAAATACTGTCTAATATTTGAATATTTTCTGATTTACAGCGTCTAAATTCCGATGTTTAATTTAACACAATAATATTATTTTCATTCAGTGATTTAAAAGAAAACCTAATGTTTTCTAGATAAAAGATTGAATGATTCAGAAGGCAAATACTTACATTGACAAACTGGCAATAATATTTAGAATGGGCTGTTAATTGAGGAAGATAATTATTATGTATTTAATATACTAAAATAAAGCTTTTCTGGTGAGGAAAATAATAGTAGCATTATATATTCTGATTATGAAGTCTGAATAACCTTTCTTTGAAAAGTGAACCCATGAAAATTTTGGCATGAGATATACTAAAAATGAGTAACAAAACCCAAAGTGCCCATAAAGGTCATGAGCTTTGCATATTGCTTTTTATTCTGAGACCTTCAGCCATTGAATATGCATTGTCATAAGACAAATTCATGGAAGAAGTCTCCAAATACTAGATTGAAGGTTGTCTCAGCTCACTGAATGTGAACAGAAGAACTGTTATAATATTCATAAGCCAAAGTTAGTCTGAAAAGAAGTTTTTTCAAAAAAGCAGAGCACATTTTATAATACATCAAACTACAATATTTATTCATATTCAATAAGCCTAGTTGTGTTTTATGATTAAAGATAATATAAGGTCTTGTATGAATGACATTCTTGATGTACTTGAAGAAAATAAATGTTTAATGATATAAAAGCTTACAGTTTAAGGGCAGGTTTTTAAAAAGCAGCTTTTAAAAAAGAGTTCAAATTTACTGTTACAAAAAATAATACTATTTATGCAAGTCAAGAGTTCCATATTTTTCCTTTAATTTGACAATTTAGTTTTAGTTGTCTGTTTCCTCTAGTATTCCCGCCTCTGTCAAGAGATTGAAGAAGGTGGTACATCTGTAATCAGATTATAGTCATTAATTTATCCAGAAGGGAAATAGAGAAACACATCCTGAATTTTTGTAGAGACTTGACTTTTTAGACAGTAGAGAGAGGAATTAAAGTTACCACAGATAAAGTAACTTTCAGCTATAGAAACTTAACAGTTTTAGCTAAAGCAGTGACTCAGATGCTCAATTAATTATATATGTACATGAATGCCTGTCTATCTCTATACCTATGTCTGTGTCTGTAGGAGTTTTTGCCAAGCAAAAAGGAAATTAATTCCTATAGCAGTTATCTTATTTTACCTGAAATTTGGGTCTCTTAATGAAAATAGAATAACAAAGAGTATTTATTACAAGAGTGGAAGCGAGGGGATCATAGCGAATGGGAGGCAGGACTAGATTGCAGCTCTGGACAGAGCAGCATGCAAAGCTTGCATTGTGAATTTTACCTCCGAATTGACTGCAAGAGCAAACCATCAATCCCAGGAAGACCCACAGGCCCTCTGAAGGAAGTGGACTGCTCCTGCAGGACCCAGGAGACACCCCAAATACTCTGGGAGGTAGGTAGTCTTGGGCAAGTTTTCAAGCCCAGCTGACCCTCCACCTAGAAACAGGCTCAGGGCTGCTGTGGAGGGCACAGTGGGAGTGAGAGTAGCCCTTCAGTTTGCGTAGGAGCTAGGTGAGGCCTGTGACTGCCAACTTTCTCCCACTTCCCTGACAACCTGCATGACTCAGCAGAGGCAGTCATAATCCTCCTAGGTACACAACTCCAGTGACCTGGGAATCTCACCCTCATCCCCTACAGCAGTCGCAGCAAGATCCGCCCAAGGAGAGTCTGAGCTCAGACATGCCTAGCCTCACCCTCACCTGATGGTCCTTCCATATCCACCCTGGTAGCAGAAGACAAAGGGCATATAATCTTGGGAGTTCTAGGGCCCCACACACTGCCAGGCCATCTCCACACTGCTATAGCTGATGCTGTCTGGAAAGCGCCACCTCCTAGTAGGAGGCCAACTAGCACAAAAATAGACCATTAAACCACCAAAGCTAAGGACCCTCACTGAGCCCAGTGTGCCCTCCACCACCTCCACCAGAACAGGTACTGGTATCCACAGGTGAGAGACCCATAGACGGCTCACATCACAGGACTCTGTGCAGACAACCCCCAGTACCTTCCCAGAGCCAGGTAGACTTGCTGGGTAGCTAGACCCAGAAGTGAGACAACAATCTCTGCAGTTCAGCTCACAGGAAGCCACATCCATAGGAAAAGGGGTAGCATACAACATCAAGGGAACACCCCATGGGACAAAAGAATCTGAACAACAGCCTTCAGCTCTAGACCTTCCCTCTGACAGAGCCTACCCGAATGTGAAGGAACAAGAAAACCAACCCTGGTAATACAGACAAAACAAGACTCTTCATCACCCCCGAAAAAATCACACTAGCTCACCAGCAGTGGATCCAAACAAAGAAGAAATCCCTGATTTACCTGAAAAAGAATTCAGGTCAGTTAATAAGCTAATCAAGGAGAAACCAGAGAAAGGTGAAGCCCAGTGCAAGGAAATCCAAAAAATGATACAAGAAGTGAAGGGAGAAATATTCAAGGAAATAGCTTAAAGAAAAAACAATCAAACATTCAGGAAACTTTGGACACACTTTTAGAAATGTGAAATGCTCTGGAAAGTCTCAGCAATAGAATTGATCAAGTAGAAGAAAGAAATTCAGAGCTCAAAGACAAGGTCTTGGAATTAACCCAATCCAACAAAGACAAGAAAAAAGAATCAGAAAATATGAACAAAGCCTCCAAGAATTCTGAGATTATATTAAGTGACCAAACCTAAGAATAATCGGTGTTCTTGAGGAAGAAGAGACTTCTAAAAGCTTGGAAAACATTTTTGCGGGAATAATTGAGGAAAACTCCCCCGGCCTTGCAAGAGACCTGGACAAAGAACACTTGGTAAATTCATCGCAAAAAGATCTTTGCCTGTGCACATTGTCATCAGGTTATCCAAAGTTAAGAAAAGTGAGCGGGAGTAGCTATTCTTTTATCACACAAAACAAACTTTAAAGCAACAGCGGTTAAATCAGGAAGAATTAGATATCCTGAACAGACCAGTAACAAGCAGCGCAATTGAAATGGTGATTTAAAAATTACCAACAAAAAAAGTCCAGGACCAGATGATTCACAGCAGAATTCTACCAGACATTCAAAGAAGAATTGGTATCAATCCTTTTGACACTATTCCACAAGATAGATAAAGAAGGAACCCTCCTTAATTCGTTCTATGAATCCAGCATCACCCTAATACCAAAACCGGGAAAGGACATAAGCAAAAAAGAAAACTACATAACCGATGTTTTTGATGAACATAGATGCTAAAATCCTTAACAAAATACTAGCGAGCCAAATCCAACAACATATCAAAAAGGTAATCCACCATGATCAAGTAAGTTTCATACCAGGGATGCAGGGGTGGTTTAACATACACAAGTCAATAAATATGATACACCACATAAACAGAATTAAAAGCAAAAATCACATGATCATCTCAATAGATGCAGAAAAAGCATTAGACAAAATCCAGCATCTCTTTATAATTAAAACTCTCAGCAAAATAGGCATACAAGGGACATACCTTAATGTAATAAAAGCCATCTATGACAGACCCAAAGACAACATATTACTGAATGGGGAGAAGTTGAAAGTGTTCCCTCTGAGAACTGGAAAAAGACAAGGATGCCCACTCTCACCACTCCTCTTCAACATAGTACTGAAAGTCCTAGCCAGAGCAGTCAGACAAGAGAAAGAAAGAAAGGGTATCCAAATCGGTAAAGAGGAAGTCAAACTGTCATTGTTTGCTGACGATATGATCGTTTACCTTGAAAACCCTAAGGACTCCTCCAGAAAGCTCCTTGAACTGATAAAAGAACTCGGCAAAGCTTCCGGATTCAAGATTGATGTACACACTCAGTAGCTCTTCTGTACACCAACAGTGACCAAGCAGAGGATCAAATTAAGAACTCAACCCCTTTTACGATAGCTGCAAAAAAAAAAAATTGAATATACCTAACGAAGGAGTTGAAAGACCCTTATAAGGAAAACTACAAAACACTGCTGAAAGAAATAATAGATGACACAAACAAATGGAAACACATCCCATGCTCACGGATGGATAGAATTAATATTGTGAAAATAACCATACTGCCAAAAGCAATTTAAAAATTCAATGCAATCTTCATCAGAACACCTCCATCATTTTTCACAGAATTAGAAAAAACAATTCTAAAATTCATATGGAACCAAAAAAGAGCCCACACAGCCAAAGCAAACTAAGCAAAAAGAACAAATCTAAAGGCCTCACACTACCTGATATCAAACTATACAATAAGGCCATAGTCTCCAAAACACTGTGGTACTGGTATAAAGATAGGCACAATGGAACAGAAAGAGAATCCAGAAATGAACCCAAATACTTACAGCCAACTTACCTTCAACAAAGCAAACAAAAATACAAAGTGGGGAAAGAACACCTTTTCAACAAATGGTGCTGGGATAATTGGCTAGCCACATGTAGGAGAATAAAACTGGATCCTCATCTCTCACCTTATACAAAAATCAACTCAAGATGGATTAAGGACTTAAACCTAAGACCTGAAACTATAAAAATTCTAGAAGATAACGTTGGAAAAACCTTTGTAGACATTGGCTTAGGTAAGCATTTCATGACCAAGAACCCAAAAACAAAAGTAATAAAAACAAAGATAAATAGCTGGGACCTAATTAAACTAAAGAGCTTTTGCACAGCAAAAGAAACACTCAGCAGAGTAAACAGACAACCCACAGAGTGGGAGAAAATCTTCACAATCTACACATCTGACAAAGGACTGATATCCAGAATCTACAATGAACTCAAATCGGTAAGAACAAAACAGTCCCATCAAAAAGTGGGCTAAGGACCTGAATAGACAATTCTCAAATGGCCAACAAACATATGAAAAAATGCTCAACATCACTAACAATCAGGGAAGTGTAAATCAAAACCTGCAAGAATGGCCATAATAATAAAATCAAAAAACAGTAGATGTTGGGTGGATGTGGTGAACAGGGAACATATCTATACTGCTGGTGGGAATGTAAACTAGTAAAGCCACTATGGAAAACAGTGCAGAGATTCCTTAAAGAGCTAAAAGTGGGGCCGGTCATGGTGGCTCACGCCTGTAATCCCAGCACTTTGGGAGGCCGAGGTGGGTGGATCACCTAAGGTCAGAAGTTCGAGACCAGCCTGACCAATATGGTGAAACCCCGTCTCTACTAAAAATATGAAAATTAGCCAGGCGTGGTGGCAGATGCCTGTAGTCCCAGCTACTCAGGAGGCTGAGACAGGAGAATTGCTTAAACCCGGGAGGTGGAGGTTGCAGTGAGCTGAGATCATGCCACTGCACTCCAGCCTGGGAGACAGAGAGAGACTGTATCTCAAAAACAAAACTAAACTAAACTAAAAGTAGAACCACCATTTGATCCAGCAATCCCACACTACTGGGTAGTGAGATTGCTGGATCAAATGGTGGTTCTACTTTTAGTTCTACTTTTACTGGGTAGTGAGATTGCTGGATCAAATGGTGGTTCTATAGAAAAAGAAGTCATTATTCGAAAAAGATACTTTCACATGCATGTTTATAGCAGCACAATTCACAATTGCAAAATCATGGAACCAACCCAAATGCCCATCAATCAACGAGTGGCTAAAGAAACAGCTGTGTATATGTATATATATAATATATACATATATAATAATATATAATATATAGTATACGTACATATATGTATATATGTATACTATAATATATAAAATAATATACAATAACATAATATATAATATATAATAATATATACATATATTTTATATGATGGAATGCTGTGCAGCCATAAAAAGGAATGAATTAACAGCATTTGCAGGGACCTGGGTAACAGTGGAGACTATTATTCTAAGCGAAGTAACTCAGGAATGGAAAACCAAACATTGTATGTTCTCACTGATATGTGGGAGCTAAGCTATGAGAACGCAAAGGCATAAAAATGTTATAATGGGCTTGGGGGACTTTGTGGGAAGAGTGGGAAGGGGGCGAGGAATAAAAGGCTGCAAATATGGTGCAGTGTATACTGCTTGGGTGATAGGTACACCAAAATCTCACAAATCACCACTAGAGAACTATGTAACCAAATACTACCTGTACCCCAAAACCTTATGGAAAAATAATAAGTTGTCAATAAATAAAAAAAGAAAATAGTGGAAGTGTTCAGAAAAAGGTAGAGAAAGTTCCTTTAAATTGACTTAACATTGATATTATCACTGAATATGCACAATGTATTAATTATATATAGAATAAGAATGTACTGGGAAGTCTAAACAGCAGAGATCTGAATTAATAGGTAGGATGTAGTCAGATTCCATGCTAACTCACATTTAAAAGGTTTTTCATTATCTCAAAATAGAATAAAACATAGTTTGTTATTATCCATGGTAATCAAAAATATAGCTAGCGTAATGGATAAGTAATCCCTGAACCTCACCATAGGTCGTGGTTTAGCTACCATCACATAAACTTACCCAGACCTGAAACTAAGGCACTAAACAGTCTCAGGTAACTTCTACTCTCCTTTCTTCTCATCATCCTTTGATTGGAAAGACAGAGTTCAAGTGGCTTATAGGAAATTTGCGGATAAGCAAATATGCTTGTATAATGACAACACGAAAATACAAGTGTCTGGAGAAGCCAACTTGATATTTTTCACAATTAATGTAGAATACGCTGTCAGAAGGAGACCACCTATTTAAAACTTTTCTTACTTATAAGTTGATTCATAACATTTAGAATTTGAAGCAGCGTGTAGGCAACGATTTGTAAACCACCACCTATGGATGGAGACATTGGAAATCATCATTTGGGGTGCTGTTCATGTGATCTATAAAATTGACTGGAGAATATTTACAGGATCAACACATTTCATTTCATCCAAAGGTGACAGTAGGTCCTGACTTTATGTATCAGTTTTTACTAACTTTGAAAATCAATCCATCAGGCCACTCCATTTCCCGTAGCAAATATTTAACCAACGTCATCAGTGTCTCAAAGCACATAGTGTATGTTCAAGCACAGTGGTATTTAATACAATATTACTGAGGAACATTTTGGGTCTCAGTAAATAATGAATACAAAGATAACTATGCTCAAAGAAATTTACAAATAGTTCCTCTCTCAGAGATGGTACAATTTTTGTGCTTGTCAAATGAAAACAGTAATACTGGTTCAATTCTTTTTACTCTTTGTGAAACAGTAGCTACCAAAGGTTTATTTTTTTTTCCTTGGGTGATATTTCTAGATGAAGTGAAGTGCCTGAAAATTTCTTTTAATTTATTTGCAAAGCCGAATTCAGCACCATGATTCATTGTAACTGCTTCAGAACATCATGTGAGAATAAAAAATAAAAACTCAGTAGAAAGGAAAATTCAAAGCACGCTGTTTGTTAGAATCAATTTTTTTTTTGCAAGCATAGCACTTCAATCTCAATAGTGTTTCAAAGCCTCCAAAGCTTATAATGGTGTTGATACATATATTTGTTCCTCTCTGAAAATAACAGTCCAAGAGATAATGAAACCATAATTTCAAAATATTGCAACCAATATAAAATGGCTACATGTGTGATTCTGAAACACTCTATATGAGCACTGTCTGTAAAATAATCATGTATTAAACACAAGGAGTAAGGAAAAATAATTTTTTTAAAGGGAAGGCAAAGCAAGGAAATACTCAATATTGTGAAATAGCACTCTATTCAAATCAACGTTTCATTAATCCAACTTGAATAAACTTAATTCCCTCCCACATCTTAATCAAGACAGCCTTGAAAGGATAGAAACTTGGAGATGGAGTTAAAAGTCAGTGAATTTAGCAAAGCCAATTTGTTCCTTTATGTAAGAAATTACATCAATATCAAATGCCTTTTCTTTTCTTTTCTTTTTTTTGAGATGGAGTTTTGCTTTGTCACCCCAGCTGGAGTGCAGTGGTGTGATCTCAGCTCACTGCAACCTCCACCTTCCGGGTTCAAGTGATTCTCCTGCCTCAGCCTCCCAAGTAGCTGGGATTACAGGCACCCGCCAGCACGCCTGGCTAATTTTTGTATTTTTGTAGAGACAGGGTTTCGCCATGTTGGCCAGGCCAGTCTTGAACTCCTGACCTCAGTTGATCCGCCCAACTCGGCCTCCCAAAAGCTGGGATTACAGGCATGAGGCACCACACCGGCATATCAAAGGCCTTTTCTATCACACAGGAGTGCAATTTTAAACCCTTTTAGTATAGTCTTTAGATGATTGTGGAAAAATTGTATCTGTCAGTTTGTACATGCATACTCATAAGCGCATTACACAGTATATTTACTTGCAGCTGGCATACATTGGGTGAAAAGGGGAGAGCTAACACTTATTTTTAAGTTTGGTTTTCTTTCTCATTTATCAAAGGGTTAAAATGAGGTTCCAGTTGTAGGTATGGTTGAATACAAAGTTTTGTTTGTATGTTTGTTCTTTATAGATTCTCTCCAATATTTTTTGAAGTTCTTGGGAGTCTTCCAAAACATCGGTTGGAAATCAGTATGACAGTCCTAAGTTTCTTGTTTTATTAATGGGAAGACTGGAGGTTAAATGACTTACCAAATACTATGTAACTGGCAGATGAATTTCTGAGACCAGCATCAGGGTCCTACTTTACCACACTGAAGAAACTTATTTTGACCTTTATTCTTGTGCCAGCAAGGCTTTCACTAGTTTTATTTCCCTTTAGTTTAAAAATATGTAACTGCCATTTTAAGATTTGAATTTAATTCTTCATGCAACACACTCTGTGATATAAAACAAAAATGAACATGTATCTTTTAAAAATTAGTATCATTTTGGACCTGGTGCTTTTGTTTCTTCTCCCCTTCAATACCTTCAGTAAACATTTCACAGTGAAATATTTCAAACTGTTTTTCAAAACCCTTTATTATGACATAATTGGTTTATAAATTTAGACTTGTTTGAAATTCTAAAACCATAAGGAATGTATTAAAAGCCACACTCAGAAGAAAATCAATAAATGCATACAAAATATTTTTAATAATCTAAATCTGCATATACTTTTTGTTTTCTGTACACACACACGTGTATATGTATATGTATATATGTGTATATATAAGTGTGTGTGTACAGAGAACAAATATATATAGACAAATTACAGACTAAAAAATGTAAGTTAAATGATAAATAATAAACTGGAAAAATTTGCAACACATATGAAGATTTATTTTCTTGATTTGCAAAGAGCTTACACAAAACTGACAAAGTAAAATAACATACATATACACACATATCCGTATGCATACACACATATTTATGCAGATTCCAGAAAAGTAAGTATTAAAGAGAATACCATAAAGAAAAGATGTGATAGTACACAAAACAGATTCTCTAAGAAGATGAAAAAATGATTTTATACCACTTGGTATCAAAGTGTTCACAATCTCTACTACATAATGATGTATGTAAAATTAAAAATCCTGCCAGTGATCAGGATTGGGAATGATCCAGCAGATTCAACAGGGAGACAACTATAAGTAGGTTTGGAAAGAGTAGATTTATGATATAAAATACTTCACATAGAAATCACTTTACATAAAAATGTAATGATATGCAAAGTTTTTTCCTAGAAACTGCTTTAAAATGTTTAAAGCATTTAAAAGAGAAAACTGGAATTGAGATGTCTAAAGATTATACATATTTAGAAAAATATTTTACTGATTCTAAAAATAGAGGGCGTTTACTAGCTAGTTCAATATGTGTATGTGTACACATCCATACACAGAAGCTAGTACACATACATATATTGCATCTGTAAATTTATTTGTATAAATGCATATTACTCTAACTTAGATATTTATATTGGTGTAATTATATGCGAGATTGACGTTCACAGAATAAAACATGGAATCTTATAACAACACTTGGGAATTTTTAATTTCTGAGATACCCCATTGCCCATGGTTAGAAATCACTTCATGTGGATCTGCAATTAATTTTGTAAACAAAGCTTTTTAATTTGCTTTAAAATTTTTGATATACATTTAAATTGTTGCTCAAAGCAAATTTACATAAAACCTTTGAACTTCTCTGAATTAAATCACATACCCTTGGAAGTAAATTAGGACCTGTGAGAGCTCTTATTGACTGACTTTCAGAGTAGGTGTGTTCATTTATATTTCTTTGAGTGTTTTGTCATTTCTAAATTAAAATATTTTTAGATTAGAATTTTACATTTCAAGAGTTTTAATGAGCAACTTTTAGTCAAAAAAATCACAGCCAATAATTTTTAGGTAGACATGGTCTTCTTGGAGTTGTTTTAATAAACTATACTCATTTTTAGCGAACACCTTTCTATGTAGTATCCAACTCACTGATTTTGCAAGCTCCTGAGTCAAGTAATCATGTGAAAATACTCGCATTGTTTAATTATTGAAGGGGTAAAATAATAATTTTATTGATGGCATTTGAAATTTAATAAGATTTCTGCAATATATTTTGGAAGCCTTAAAATATATACTATATCATTGTTTTCAGAGGGTGGAAATTTTAGGAGTTGCTGCTTTTGAATGTCTTCATTGCTTCACATATTATTTTCTATTATATGTTTTAACAATGAAGACATTTAAATGATTCTTTATAAATGCATGTCACTTATATTTCATATTTAAAATGTTCAAGGAAACAGTCCAACACAAAGATGTCTTTTATTACTTCCTCACTACCTGTTACTGCTATGCAACAATTTACATCCTTTTTAAAATTTTTCCTGATTTAAGGCAACTCCATCCTTCCAATAGCTCAGGTCAAAATCCTTGTGGTCGTCCTTGATGCCTGTTTCTCTCTCATACTCTACATTCAATTTGTCTGCATAATCTGTCAGCAATGTGTCATAATACCCCAGAAACCAGCCACTCTCAGAAACCAGCGTTCCCTGCTGCCCACAGTGTCTGAGTAGCCTTCTTTTTGCCTGCGTCACTGTAGTAGACTCCTAACATCCAGCCTTTGGCTTTTGTCTTGCTCCCGTCAGTTTCTTCTCAGCGCGACCACTAGAGTGGTTCTGCAAATATAAAAACTAGCTCTTCACACTCTCTTGTGTCTGCCCATTTCATTCAGGGTCTTGCATGGCTCATGAAGCTCTCAGGGTGCCCCCAACACCATCTCCCACCTCATCTTGACTCTCCCACCTGCTCTCTGTAGTCCAGCCACAACTGGCCTCACTACTGTTCTTTGGACACTCCAAACATGTTCTCACTTGAGGCCATTGGACCTGGCTCTTTCATCTGATATGAATGCCTTTTCCCAGAAAGAATCAAGTTTGCAATACATCCTAGTATGTCCACAAGATTTAGAATTTTACCACCACCTCCAAGAATCCCACACTGTATTTTTTAAACACCTGACTCTGCTTTGCTGTTCTCATTATTCATATAGTATTTATCAATGTCTAATATCTTATGTGATATATTTATTTGCTTTTTTTTTGTAATCTATCTTGCTTTTTAATGATACATGCTACCGTGAGGTTAAAAAGTCACCAATACTCCCAAAGCACAGTACCACGGATATAGTATGTGCTGAATAGATATTTGAATAAATACATTTCAGTGTCTTTATCTTAATATTCACCGGAAATTCTATTTAGTAATAACACTCTAGATATCATCATGATAAGATAGTAAACCTAAATGACTTTGGATGTTAGATATAAAAATACTAATTTTTTTCTCAATAGAACTTTGACAGAGTAATTATTAAATACCAACTGGAATATTAAGGGCAGCTTACAGCTTAAGGTCCCTTACACAATAGCTAGCCTTGTTTTATATACTGCAGGGGCTTGTCTATTCAATAGAAGAGATAGAAAGGCTCACCAACATGAAATATGAATAGTCCATGAAGTTCTCACAAAGACATAGACATGGCCAGAAGAGGATTCTTGTAACTTTGGATCAAGCTGTAAATTAATTAGGAAATTAATTTAACATTTCTAGAATGGGAGAATGGACGTGATTTATAAAACAATGAAGGCATTTATTTCAGGCTGAGGCTAGACATTATGGAAAGGTACAAAAATGGTAAATCTGGGGATCTTCATGAACTAGAGGACATGAATTGGTGAGGAATGAAAAGTGAGTGTCCTTAGACAAGAAATGGTCAGTTTGTGATACACTTTTTCAGCCATGACAAGATTTTCTCTGATGTGTTTAAAAATCATGAATGTTGCAATGTTAAGACTAAGTAAAGTAACTGAAAAAATTGCTAATTCTTATATGTAATTACACTATAAGTTTTTAGTACCTGTTTCTGAGCCAAATTGATATTAATAAATTTAAAATACTATAATTGTAAGAGTAATTTGTTACACTAAATCTTTTGATACATGAATTAAAAAATTGTATTTTCAATATAATTAATTTGTATAACATGTATTATATAAAGTTACAATTATGTATATATCTTAATAAATATTAAGACTTAAATCATTCATGTGATTTATATGAGACTAAATAATTTGTACATCATCATATATATCTGATGTGTCTAATCCCTAGGTAATGTAATTTTAGATAAAATTATCATTCTACTTGAAATTCTAAATTTAAGTTAAACTTAGAAAAAAAGCAGAGGTCACTTTGAATTGGTTTTGGGTACGTGGTTTTGGGTAAGTAAAACTATCTAGGGGATCATACATTTCTTGTACATGAGAGAAAAGTTAATGCTTTTACTATTCATATGGCATAAAAATAACTATTCATATTGCAATGAAGTATTTTTCTTTAGAATATTAGAATAGTCAAGCATTACATCTCTTTCTGTAAATAAGGTATAAATATTTTCAGTCAATGAAAGTCATCACTTCTATTTGGAACAAAATTCCCAAGGATAAACTTTATATTAAATTTTCATCATTAAAAATGGCCTATTTCTATAGAGATTATCAAACATTAAGATGGCATAATTCAGAATAAACAACTTGCCTAATTGAAACCTGACTACAGTACTAGGTGTTATCTCTATTTATATTTTATGGTTTGCTTCTTTTAATTTTCTCTTTTGCTTCTGAGGGAATTTAAAAAGCATTTAAAATTAGCTTCTAGCTTTCAATAGCAGCTAGAAGGACATGTGTGCGGATAGCATTGGTATCAATTAAAATTCTGATAATTCCTTTTTTGCCCCTAAGAGTAAGATCAGCATTTTTAGAATGGGAATAAAAAGGCAAAGCTAAACAATATTCTAGTTATTTTCCTCAAAATTGAAATTGCAAGAAATTAAACAGGAGTTTAATTAACACACTGTTTTGAGCCTTTTTAGGTAAGTTCTGAGAGGAATGCTCTTGAAAAGTAGTGGTTCAGGTTTGCTTTCTGTGAATGAGGTTTGGTTTTCAGAACTTCATTCAATAGTAATTTAATTACTAAGATAGACTAATTTTAGCCTTGGGAGATAGTATTTGTGCAAAGTATTTATTTACTCTTCTCCTAAAACTTATTTGAAAACAAAACCTTGCTATACCTCTTCTCACAAGCCTCTCATCCTAGATTGTTCCTGTATTTGTGGCTAAAAGCTCTATGAAAATTTACTGTAAAAATTCATTTTTCTGCAGTTACGAAGGAGGAATTTCAATTGCACATGATACCCAAAGCCAGTTCATCTCAAGAAAGGGTTGAGGAGAATGAGAGAAAAGGCAGTTAGGTCACTAAAAATTGATTCTATTACTCTTGCCATGTGTTTATGACAGCATGTCCTAAGGTTGTTCTGTACTTTTCTTCAGATATAAAGATTAATTTTAATGGAATAGAATATCAATCTATTAATTATAAATTTATGATTTAATTTATTTATGTCTGTCTCTTTTTTGTTTCTCAGTGGTTGATTAATTCATGTTAATATACTGTGGGCCATAAAGTATGCATTTAAAAGTTGGATACCATTCACTGCGTAAGTTGGATAGAGAAAATTGAACAATATATAAATTTAGCTAGTGGAAATTGATGACAGAACAGTATTTAAAAAAAACACTTGCAGCCTTAATAAACTCCCCGTCAACAATGATGATGACTTCTCACTCATGCTAGAGGTGATAAACGTGCAGATGTATAAATGAGAGATGAGCTGACAATGAACAGACTTAGAAATTAACAGCATTCTAGGTTATTACAGAGAATGGTTATCAAGCCCAGTGGACAGTCCACATGTTTCAATTAAGATCAAGCTATTAGAAATGACTCACTGGAAGGTAGTAACTCAACTTCTAAAAAAAGTAGTATCTCTAGGAAATCTCCTTTAAAGAAAGCCAGAGGCAGAAGGAAGGCATTAATATATTAATGATTCATATTACAGATTCAGATGACTCAAACATGTCATTCATGGCTCAATTTTTTAAAGCATGACTTAAGTATTGAAATCTAGAATAAGCTGCTGTTAGTCCAAATATCGGTTAAATGTGTCTTAAGCAGGAAAAAAAGTGACACATTAAGAATTGGCTGAAGAGTGATTAACGAAAACATACTTGCCAAGACACTAGTAGGCTTAAGGTAATCCTACAAAGGATGCTAATGTATTTTGGGAAGCAAGAAACCTTAATTCAGTTGGATGCTGGTTCGTGTTTATCAACTGGCTCTGGTGACAGGGAGTGGGGCTCTGATTTATAACATGTGCCAATTTCTGCCATGTAAATATTCCCGCTGTGGCTGATTTTAGACTGTGTTTAACAATCACCTCATAAAATTCCTGACAATTTGACAATTGCATCTTATAAGCCACTGGAGTCAGCTCTTGCACAGCACTGGCCAGAAGGGGCAGAGGGAGGGAGCTCTGCTAGTGACTGATGACTCACATTTTGCAGTTTAGAAAGTGAGGTTTTAATCCTGACTTTGCTAGTTATTTGCCTTGCAACTTTGAACAAGTTATGCATATTTACTGAGCTGAAGTTTTGTCACCAGTAAAATGGTACTAATGGCTTTACTAACATCATAAAGTTAGTGTAATGATTAAATAAGGTGATGCATGTAAAACATTTCGAAGAATATCTGACAAAGAGTAATTTTTTAACAAGTAGTATTTATTGCCTATTTATTGCCCATACATGCAAGCCTCCATTTATTATGAGAATTACAGCTATTACATTTTTAATGCTTTTGCTTGAGGTGTGCCTATAATTTTATTTCTGTTAATCACAGACCGCTCTTAAAAATAAATTCTCACTGACTTGAAAGTGAAATACATATCAATTTTAGTTTCCCAAAGCTCATATAGTTTAATGTTGTTATTTTTAATTGTCATCCTGTAGATGAAAGCAAACAATAACACTCTGATGAATATTTAAGTATGGCCGATTCTCCTGCCTCGGCCTTCAGAGTAGCTGGGACTACAGCTGCGTGCCACCATGCCCAGCTAATTTTTGTATTTTTAGTAGAGACGGGGTTTCATCATGTTGATCAGGATGGTCTCGATCTCTTGACCTTGTGATCAGCCTGCCTCAGCCTCCCAAAGTGCTGTGATTACAGACATGAGCCACCAAGCCTGGCCAAGTTTCCTTTTTAAACATTTCTTTCCTCTTGGAATAAATGCAGAGAATACGATGTGTTATTGTTTGAAGAATACGATGATGAGTGACAGACTATGGTATACCCCATTGTTTTTCACTTTTATTCTGTCAGTTGTTTTCTTTTTGTTTCAATGTAACATTTCTCCACAACTTTGCACCTCTGTCTTCTCAAGTTTGGAATTATCTTACAGCCTCTCCAATCACATATCCTTATAAAGTGTCAACAAATAACTTTCACTCACAATATCTATTCTAATTCTCAACATCGTCCTTCTGAAGTAAGCACTACATTTGGATGTGGATATTGTGGTTCATGGAAGTTAAGTATTTTGCCCCAAATGATACATGTAATAGCGACAGATCTGGAATCTGAATTCAGGCCAGTTGGATACCAAGTTAGTGATGTATTCAAGAGGCAGAATGACACAACCGAGCAGGAGAAGAGAGGACTTTTGTTGGGAACCATTAGCTCAGGAAGCATGGGTTGAGGCAGAAGAGATGTTAAAACTACAGTCCGGTGGAAAATCAGTTAAAGTCATTTGTATTAAGAAAAACTAAAACTAAGAGTAAGTCTTTGGACTGATAAACTACTAATCACAGGGAGTTGAAGGATGACTTTGCTTTTTGTCAAGCAGAACTTCCAGAGCAGATGAGAACATATACAAAGGTCATGACCCTGTTGAAATGGTCTTAGGAGGAGTTTCCTTTTTATTATTATTATTTATTTATTTATTTATTTATTTTTTTGAGACGGAGTCTCCCTCTGTTGCCAGGCTGGAGTGTAGTGGCGCAATCTCAGCTCACTGCAACCTCTGCCTCCCAGGTTCAAACGATTCTCCTGCCTCGGCCTCCAGAGTAGCTGGGACTACAGGTGAGCACCACCATGCCTAGCTAATTTTTGTATTTTTAGTAGTGACGGGGTTTCATCATGTTGATCAGGATGGTCTCGATCTCTTGACCTTGTGATCAGCCCGCCTCGGCCTCCCAAAGTGCTGTGATTACAGACATGAGCCACCAAGCCTGGCCAAGTTTCCTTTTTAAACATTTCTTTCCTCTTGGAATAAATGCAGAGACCAGCTGTATTAGGGAATTCTGGTAAGAGTCTTCTACTGGGGACCTGTGATAGGGGAAGACAAATTGGATTGGATCAGGAAAGGGTTCAGGTTTAGTTCACAATATTTGATAGAGAAACAATTTGATGTTTCCCAGTAATGGGCCAGTCCTAATTTTTGAGGTCTAATCAGTTACTTTGCTCCATTTTATATAAACATTATTGTCCCCTGTGGAGAATGTTCATAGAAATGACTTTAGTCTGTGTGAGATGACATTTAATTTGTACTTGCAAAACTGCTTTAAAGTGTAAATTTGACATGTGCTCCTCAGGAGAGTAATTTAGGTATGGCATGCAGAGGTTTAATAAAAATAAATCAAAACACACACTTTCTTACAACTATGTTTTTAAAAATCCGATGACTGTGTTCAATGATGCTTAGAAAATAATATGTGAACTGTACTACATTGATGTACCTTAAAATTTAGTGAAACCTCAAAGATAAGATGGA
Source organism: Pan paniscus (assembly GCF_029289425.2). Taxonomy (NCBI): domain Eukaryota; kingdom Metazoa; phylum Chordata; class Mammalia; order Primates; family Hominidae; genus Pan; species Pan paniscus. The sequence goes on from NC_073267.2 coordinate 86,451,694, forward strand.
TCCAATTAAATAAAATCAGAACCAAACTTAATACCACACTATTTTTATGGTCAATGTTAGAATGTATGAACGGTAATTGTTTTAATATTTAACACAGACAAGTTTTGGTATAGACTCTTGTTCTTTACTAAGAGGTGTATCCGGCTACAGTTACCACTCAGTTGATGATATTGATACACAGTCATTAAAAAGTTTAACCAAAAGATTTTTGCAGCCTGTATCAGTGCAGTGTGTGAAACAGTATGCCTCTACATAGTAAAGAAGCTCAGTGTAATAACACAATGTGGAAAAGCAAAAATAATAAATCCCATTGCATACACTAATAAAAACTCTGATTATTCTTAGAAATCATGCAGTGTAACAACTTGACCTTATTGTAAGTCATTGTATAATATGTTATTGTAGAACTTACAATAATTAATTTATTGTAGAACTTACAATAAATTAATTTTAAATTGTTACCTTATTGTAACAAATAATGATATATAAAATCTTGCATAGGGAAGTGGTGTTGAGGTGGTGGCAGAGAGTATACGCTCTAGCGTGAGAGTTGACCTCTCTTTCTTTAAGTTTACTTTCCTTTAAAAGAGTGACAACAATAATACTTCCCTGGTAGGGCTAAGAAAAGGATTAAATGAGACAACAGGTAAACAGTACTTAGAACAGTGCAAGCAAGGTACTGCCTGAGTTCAATAAATATCACCATCATTATTCAATTCTCTTAAGAAGTAATTACTTTTAGGGGTACTTTCCAAGACACATGCTAGCTATTTGTGGAAATTTGGTACAAATAATGATTTAAATATGGTAAAGTTTATGTGATATTTTCCTTTTCCTCCACTTGCTTGTACAGCATTTATTAATTGTATTCACAGGATGTAGCTAATTTTTAAAACCCAAGGGGTATATTATTAGTTATACTACCGAATAGAGTTGCAAAGGAGTCCATAAATACACACAGAAGAATTGCTCTCTAACACTAATCATTATATATAAAATACTGTAGGAGATGCTCTCATACTTTGAGGTCATAATTTATCCTGTAGTATATCTTGGACCTGTTTTACAGTTGCTGACCTTCTAGCTCATTATAGCCTACTATATAGCTGCTTATGATTATTATGTGATTAGACTGATGATGTGATTAGAAGGAGCCAGACAGCCTCAGAGATGCTGTAGTAGCAATGATTAAAAGTAATTTTCTTGATGATAGGGAAAAAAAGTCATGTCTGATTTCTAATGTAATTGGAAAGCATGAGATGGCAATTTATGTGAATTATTATATCATACTAATGAGAAAATATATATTTACATATTTTTTAAAGATACTATCTTGTTTTCTCTAATCATAGAGAAAAATACTAACTTTCAGTCTTCACACATATGTTTGCTCATAGTTCACACAAAACCCAATAATTGTGAAGATAATCACAGAAAGATCACATCTCTGGGAACTGTCAAAATGCAGAGTCTTGGGGTCTGCTTTCTTTCTGGGAGCCCTGTTATTTGCACAGGTTACAGGCAAACTCACCAGCACATCTGAGATACTTTATCCTCTGTATTCAACAACCACTCATTTTTTCTGTGTGTGACTAAATTTTGTCGTGTCTCTGACTATTCAGAAAATCATATGAAATTAAAGAAAGATAAGTACAAGAAAGCAAGTCTGAAAAATATTCCCCAGTTAGATAATGTTTGCAATAGAACCCTGCCAACCAAATAATGATAAACTCAATCCATTAGCAATTAAGAAACCCAAGATTACCCAATGACCTACATTCATCAGACCATACGTTATCTGATCTGGTTGGTACACCTTGACTCCTTTATAGAGTAATAATTCTCACTCCAGTGCTGTCAGCCTCCATGTCATTGAAGTTGCCCAGGAACTATAATTTTTGTCTCATTTTTCTGACCAAACTCCCAATCTCTCAACTCAAAACCAATCCAGCTATCCATCTTTTTTGTTCTGCATTCTGACTCCTGCAAACTGTTAGATTAAATCATGCATTTGAGCAGATTGGTGTCATCACACTTTCTAGGAACCCAGTGGCACCTGGGCCCCAATGCAGCTCAGCAATATTGCTATGCCCGTTGGTCATTACCTGTGCTGCTCATTGTAGCAGCTATTTCAATTCTTTATTTTTCCCCTCACAAAAATCTACTCTACCAACAGTAACTTTTCTCTACGGATAGTTTCTCCTGCTTCTTCACAGAGAAAATTGGGTCTTTTAACCTACAATTAAAACGTTTCCCTTTCTACTCACTCCCACACAGCCTGTGTGTATATTCTAGTATGTCCCATTAAATATAGATCCTTCTTGTGACCTAATGTCTTTCTTTAGCTACTGCTTTATCTTTTTCCTTCATTTTATAGCCAAGCTGTTTACTATATGGCTTAAATTAACTAACATAGTGTCTCATTTAAAATTTTAATCTGTAGTAAACAGACTTTTACCCCCATCAGCTTCACTGGAAATATTCCTGTTAAGTTCTCCAATTACTTTCTAAATGTCTTAGCCAAGGAATTCTGTCCAGTCCTTATTTTACTTGAAGTCTCTATAGCCCTTATATTTATTCTTAGAGCTATAAGTTATTTGTGTCTCTACTTTGAAGATTATAGTTTCCATCGTAGAAACTTTTCCCTTTATAACAAGGGAAAAATATATGCATATCCTCACCTCCCATGATAAAGCAGTGTTTTAACATTTTCATAGATGTCTTTCAATGACTTTTTTCCATGCATATATATGTATTTTATACATGTGAACATTGTGCTATTTTTGTTTAACATGTCATAAATATTTTCTCACATTATTAAATAATCTTTAAAGATGAGATTTTTAAGGCTGTACAATATTCATTATATGAACAAAACATTATTTAATTCTTTTGTAGTTACTAGAAATTTCAATTTTACATTATTTTACCTTTATTGTGGTATAACACTTTGCTTAACAACTATATATTTTTCCCTTACTTTTTAGTTCCTGTGGCCAAAAGGAAACAAAAAAGTTGTCCTTTGTAGCATTTGTTAGTTTCTCTGGTGTAAATAATTCCACCATGGTCAATTTCACATTACCAACAGCATGCCACTAAATGAAGAGATGGAATGATCTCTCAATCTGCCAATCAAAACTGGGGCCAGCGAACCACTGCCAGTGGTCCTTCTGCTCCTATTCAGGCACCAGAGTTTTCTATGTTTACTGTCTCAAAATTAGAACCATCCCCCCAACAAAAAACAAGAAATTTTGGCTTCGAGAATCCAGTTAGGACCTGGTAAAAAATAATCAGGTCTCTTTGATGGTACGGGGGTTGAGTTGTGTGTATACTGTCAGGACGTTATAGAGCTTTATAGATTTTCTAGCAGCTCAGCACGATACATACCAAAAATAATTTCCAATTTGCCCTAGAGGGCAAAGATAGGGAGATGGACACACTGAAATGATCATTTGGGGACTTAAGAAAATGACACTGCTCTAGATGAATAACTATAGACTGGTATGGAATATGGGCTTCTCAGAAGATGCTGGCAGGAATAGCTAGCAGTGATCCCTTATACATAGCTTCTCTTTTCAACATCTTGGCACTTAAAACTTAGATAAGTCACTTAGGGAAGTTATAGGAGTGGGAGTTAGGGGGAGATGAGATTAAATCAAATCAACTTTGCGATGCCTGGAAGAATAGAAGCTCAAAAAAGAAATAAAGTTCAATTTCAGAAAAAAATAAAGTTGGAATTACCTGTGCACTTGAATTTAGAAAATGAGCTTTCTATTCACCATTTTCTATAAATAATGCTTCTATGTGTACTCTGATAAATAAACTTTCTTCTGCATCTCTAATTAATTAAAAAAATGAACTCCTAGCAAAGCAACTGTAGGGTCAAAGGAAATAAACAATTTTAAGGTTCTAGAAATTATCAAAGATTGCCTCACAGAAATCTCATAGCAATTTACAGGGTAAACAACCTTGAATGGATCCAGCAATCTTCCAACTTCATACCCCACCAACCCCCACCTGCCCAAAAGCAGCTAGAGAATGCTGGTACTGAGACAGATAACCTAGGGTATCCAACCATGTTCTGAAAGGTTTGCATTTAAAAGTATTTATGCATATGCAGTCAGAAATATATATTACATTCTTGAGAAAACTAAAAATTCTCTTTGCTAGACCTGTCTGTTACATATCTCCTCTAATGATAACTGTTGCTTTTTACTTTGTAGTCAAAGATTTCCTGAAACTCATGAAGTATGTGGTCAGTGGTATCTTCTGGGGCAGGGTTGATGACTGGGCCACTTTTGCAGGGGAGGGATTGATGATGTTCTCATTCTTCCTCACAGGCCTAGCTTCATCAATGTCCAACCTCCAGAGGGCCTTCCCAGGAGGGTAGGCGTTAATGCAAGCAAGTGGTGGTCTGCATAGCTGAGCAGAGTCTGCTGTGTGTCTGATAAATTGTGAAGAGCCACAGACCTTTGCCTAATGAAGGGCCTCAAGCTCCTGCTGGTAAGAATTTGACCTTTTATTCAAATTAAATTGGGGAACCTCTGCAAGGTTTGAAAATTGGTAATGAGATTATCGGATTTGTGGGTTTAATATTATTTTAATTTTTTAATGTTTATTTTTTTTTTTGAGACAAGGTCTCACTCTGTTGCCCAGACTGGAGTGCAGTGGCATGATCAGTTCTCACTGCAGCCTCGACCTCTTGAGCCTAAGCAATCCTCCCACCTCAGCCTCTGGAGTAGCTGGGATGATAGGCACATGCCACGATGCCTGGCTAAGTTTTTAAATTTTTTTTGTATTGACAAGGTCTCACTGTGCTGCCCAGGCTGGTCTTGAACTCCTGAGCTCAAGCAGTCTTCCTGCCTTGGCCTCCCAAAGTTCTGGGATTACAGGCATACCACCACATGACCAGCAGGGGCTTGTGTTTTAAAATATAACTCCAGCTGCTCTTCAGAGAATAGGATGAAACACTGTCAAAAGCAGAAGAAAAGAGACTAGTAGAGACGCTCTTGCCTATGAGAGATGATGGTAGATTGGTAGAGTGCTGCTCATAATATGGAAACTGCCTTGGGAAATTTTCAGTGTCTTTTAACATTTTTGACTGATGAAAGGTCCATTAAATAATCCTAGAGAATTGTGTTCAAATGTGGTTAAATTTCATGATTCAAAACTTGACAAGTACAAGCTACCAGTTTTAATTGCAGGATTTATTTTTGGTACTTCATTTGTTTCAAATGATTGTTTAAGCTAGAATCAAATGTGTATTATGCCACTGAGAGAGAACTAGAAGGGTATCCCTTTAAAAAAAAAATTCACCAACAGTATAACTTTTAGTCACAATTGAGCAGGAATTGGGGCATCTAAGAATACCAGGATGGGAAAAGTATCAATTTTTCTTAGAGACAAAACTGGTTCAGAGGGACTATTGGTGTTCTTAAATTTTTTAAATTGTGGTTAAATACATACAACGTAAAACTTGCCATTTTCTCTATTTTTAAGTATGCAATTTAGTGGCATTAGTTATATTCACAGTGTTGGACAGCCATTGCCATTATCTATTTCCCAAATTTTTCGTCAGCGCAAAAGAAACTCTGTTTCCATTAAGCGACATTCTCCATTCCTTCCTTCCCTAACCCCAGGTAATCTCTAATCTACTTTTTGTTTTTATGAATTTGTATATTCTGGATCTTGAACAAGAGTGGAATCATACAATGTAAGACCTTTGGTGTTTGGCTTTTTTCAGTTAAATAATGTTTTCAAGGTCGTAGCATACAACAGAACTTCATTTCCTTTTATGGCTGAATAATATGCCATTGTATGCATATGCTCCATCTTGTTTATCCATTCATCTGTTGGTGGATACTTGGGTTGATTCCACCTTTTGGCTATCATGAATAATGCTGCAGTAAACATTCATGTACAAGTATCTGAATCCCTGTTTACAGTTATTTAGGGCATATACCTAGAAGTAGAATATCTGGGTTATATGGTAACTCTATGTTTAACTTTTTGAGGGACTGTAACAGTGGCTCCACTATTTTACATTCCTACCAGGAATGTAAAAGTATTCTACTTTCTCCACATTTTTGCCAACAGTTATTTTCAGTTATTATTATTATTACAGCCAATCTAGTGAGTGTAAAGTGAAATCTCATTGTGGCTTTGATTTGCATTTCCATAATGAGTAATGATTTTTGAGCATATTCATATGCTTATAGGCCATTTTTATATTTTCTTTAGAAATATCTATTCAAGTCCTTTGTCTGTGTTTAAATTTGTGTGTTTGTCTTTTTGTTGTAGAGTTTTATGAGTTCTTTATATATTATCAATATTAAACTTTTGTCAGATATATGGCTTGTAAATAATTTATCCCATGTGTAAGCTTTCTTTTCACTTTCTTGATAATTGTTTTTTATATGAAAGCTTTTAACACTGATGAATTCTAATTTGTCTATTTTATTTATTTTGTTGCTCATACTTTCATTGTAATGTATGAGAATCTATCACCAAATCCAAGATCATACAAAATTTACCCCTGTGTTTTCTACGAAGAGTTTTGTGGTTTTAGCTCTTATATTTAGATTGTTAGTCTATTTTGATTTAAGTTTTGTAAATGGTGTGAGGTTGAGATAAAAGTTTATATTTTGTGTTTGGAAATCCAAGAGTTACAGGATTATCTATTGAGAAGTTATTATTTCTTCATTGAGTGGAATTGGCTCCCTTATTGACAATTAATTTACCATAAATATATGGGTTTCATTGCTGGAGTCTAAATTCTGTTCAATCACTCTATTTGTCTGTCCTTATGACAGTACCACACTGTAGCTCTGTAGAAAGTTTTAAAATTGTAAAGTGTGAGTTCTCCATCTTTGTTCTTCTATGTTAAGATTATGTGGCTATGCAGGACCCCTTCAAATTCCACATGAGTGTGACAATCAGATTTTACATTCTTGAAAAAAATGGTGTCAGAATTTTGATAGAGATTGTTTTAAATCTGTAGATTTCTTTGGGTAGTATTGACATCTTAACAATATTACATCCTCCAGGCCCATGAACATAAGACGCCTTTCCATACATTTCATCTTTGGCTTCTTTCAAATTTTTTTTAAATTTGCAGTTTACAAGTTTTTCACATCCTTGATTAAACATATTTCTAAGTATTTTATTGTTTTGGATGGTATGAAATGGGTTTAATTTCTTCTTCAAATTTTTCATTGCATTTTGTATAGAAACACAAATTATTTCTGTGCATTGACTTTATACCCTGCAAGTTTGCTGAAATCATTTATTAGCTCTAGTCGCTCTCTTGTGGAATTTTAAAAATTTTTTGTATGCACGGGATCATGCTATCTCTGAATGTAGATAGCTTTTCTTCTTTACTTCCAATTTGAATGACTTTTATTTCTTCTTTTTATCTAATCGCTATAGATAGAACTTCCAGTACAATGCTGAATAGAAGTGGTAAAAATGGGCATCCTGTCTTGTTTATACTTTAAAGGAAAACTTTCAGGTTTTCGGCATTGTATATATTAGCTATGAGGTTGATAAATTCTTTTTATCGTGGTAAGGAAGTATTTCTAGTTTTCTTAGCGTTTTTATCATAACAGAGTGTTGGTTTTTGTCTAACGCCTTTTCTTCATTAATAGAGTTGTCACGTGTTTTGGTGTTCTGCTTTTTGGCACATATGTGACTATAATTGTTACATTTTTCTCAATACATTTATCATTTTATCAGTGATATGATAAAATGTTCTGCTTTGTCTTTGGAACAGTATCAATTTAAAGTCATTTTTTCCTTGATATTAGTGTAGCCTCCCCAGATCTCTTTTAGGTTGATTGTCTTAAATGTTTTTTTTCATCCTTTCATTTTCAATCTGTCTGCACGTTTTAGATCTTGGGTGAGTCTCTAATAGAGAACATATAGTTGGATAATTTTATACATTTCTCTAATGCCTGCATTTTAATTGAAGAGTGTAATTCATATACACTTAAAGCAATTGCTGATAGAAAGAACATCTGCTCTTTTGCTATTTGTTTGCTGTATATTTATCCATTTCTTTTCTTTTTGTGCCTTCTTACCTTCCCTGTGTTGTTTTTAGTTCAATATTTCATGTGAGCTGTTTTGAGTCTATTCTCATTTTTTGGTGTATATAATGTGTGTGTGTGTGTGTGTGTGTGTGTGTGATTATAATGGGTATTACAATTATAATTTAAATTAACAAAAAATCTAGTTTGAATTTATGCTTCTATAGCATATAAAAAACTTTGCTCCTATATAGCTATTCCCCCTTTATATTGTTGTCAAAAATTATATTTTTATACATTGTATGTTAAATAGTGTAAACCTATAGACTTTTATGCATTTGTCTTTTAAATACTGTAGAAAATATAGAGTTGCACATATAAAATACAATAATACTGGTTTTTATATTTGCCTGTATAGTTATCTTTACTAGAGATCTTTATTTCTTTACATGGCTTCAAATTACCATTTTGTATCTTTATATTTTCACCTGAAGGATTTTATTTTTGCGTGTATGTCCCCTGCCCACCTGCCAGAGAGATTCACCTGTGGCCCCCTGCCATTCCTTTGGAGCACTTTCACTTGTGGCCCACCCCCTGCTCTACCAGAGTTCATTTGCCAGTGGCCCCTGACAGTGCTATTGTCAGCAGAACCTTGGTTCCCCCAGTGCAGGTAGTGTTTGACCTTGAGGGGCCAGAGAAGAAAACCATGACCTGGTACCAGCCCCTCAGAGTTAGAGCATGCAGCCTAGGAGTACTGAGCTCAGTTTTAGCCCTCTGAAAACATCCAGAAATAAAGCCAATCAACTAAACCCAGTTTACACCACAGTCAAACCCTCAAGGGCATTACAGAGAATAAAAGCTAAAAGCATTAGCAAGAGGATAGGAACTTCAAAGATTATAGAAACATCAGCCTACACAAATGAAAAAGAACAAGCGTAAGAATTCTGGCAACTCAAAAAGCCAGAGGGCCCCTTTACCTCCATATGAGCCCACTAGCTCTCCAGCAATGGTTCTAAGTGAAATGACCAAAATGACAACACAGAATTCTGACTGTGAATGGCAAAAAAGCACATTGAGATTCAGGAGAAAGATGAAACCCAATCCAAGGAATTCAAGAAATCCAATAAAACAATACAAGAGCTGAAAGACAACTAGCCATTTTAAGAAAGAATCAAACTGAACTTCTGGAATTGAAAAGTCCACTACAATAATTTTATAATTTAGTCAGAAGCATTAACAGCAAAATAGACCAAGCTGAGGAAAGAATCTCAGAGCTTGAAGACTGATTCTTTGAATCAACTCAGACAAAAATAAAGAAGAATTTTAAAAAATGAACAAAACCTCCAAGAAATAAGGGATTATGTAAAGAGACCAAGTTTGTGACTCATTGTCTTTCCTGAGAGAGGAGAGAAAGCAAGCAACCTGGTAAACGTATTTGAGGACACAGTCCAAGAAAATTTCCCCAATTTCACTATAGAGGTTGACATGCAAATTCAAGAAATACAGGGAACTCCTGTGAGATAATATCCAAGATGGTCATCCCCAAGGCACATAGTCATCAGATTCACCAAGATCAATGCAGAAGGAAAAATGTTGAAGACAGCTAGGGAGAAGGGTCAGGTAGTATACTAAGGAATCCCCGTCAAGCTAGCAGCAGACCTCTCAGCAGAAACCTTACAAGCCAGAAGAGACTGGGGCCTGTTTTCAGCTTTATTAAAAAAGAATTTTCAACCAAAAATTTTATATTCTACCAAATAAGCTTCATATGTAAAGGAGAAATTAAAATTCTTCTCAAGCTAGCAAATGCTAAGGGAATTTGTTACAACTAGACCAGCTTGACAAAATGTTCTTAAAGCAGTGCTAAACATGGAAATAAAAGAATGACAATTGCTACCACAAAAACACACGTAAGCGCATGGTCCACAGACATTATAAAGCCACTGTATGATAAAGTCTACAAAACATTCAGCTAACAATACGATGACAAGATTAAAATCCCACATGTTAATGCTTACTCTAAATGTAAATTATCCAAATACCCCATTGAAGAGGCATAGAGTGGCAAGCTGGATTAAAAAAAAAAAAAAAGAGGTCTAACTGTGTGCTGTCTTCAAGAGACCAATCTCACATGTAATAACACCTACAGGCTCAAAGTAAAGGGTTGAAGAAAAATCTACCATGCAAGTGGAAAACAAAAAAGAGCAAGAGTCACTATTCTTATATCAGATAAAACAGACTTTGGTATTTCTTACAGAATAGTTCTAGTGGTAATAAATTCTCTCAACTTTTGTTTATGTGAAAATGTCTTAATTTTGTCATCATTTTTGAAGAACAGTTTTACCAGGTGTAGAATTGTTTGTTGACTTTCTTTGTCCTTTCAGTACTTTAAATATGTCACTCAATCATTTTCTGCCCTCCATAGTTTTGGATAAGAAATCAATTATTAATCATATTGAGAATCATTTATACATAATGAGTTGCTTTTTGTTTACTTCTTTCAAGATTTTCCCTTTGTGTTTTGGCAATTTGATTGTAATGTGTCTTGAGGTGAAGCTCTTTAAGTTTGTTCTAAATGGAACTTGTTGTTGTTCTTGAATATATAAATTCATGTATTTCACCAAATTTTGGAAGTACATGCCTATGACTTATGCAAACATTCTTTTGTCTATTTTCTCCTTCTGAGACTCTTACAATGTATATGTTGGTCCACTGGATGGTATTCCATGGGTCCCTTAGTCTCTGTTTACTTAATTAGTTTTTCTTTCTGCTTTTCAGACTGGATAATTTCAATTTCCCTGTCTTCATGTTTGCTGATTCTTTCTTCTGCCTATTTAAATCTACTGCTGACCCCTCTCAAATGAATTTTTCTATTTCTGTTTTTAACTTTTCATTTCTAGATTCTGTGTAGTTCCTTTTAATAATTTCTATCTCTTTATTGGCATTTTTGTTTTGTTCCTTTCTCATTTTTCTGATTTTCTTTGTTTGCCCCTATTTTTCTTTACCTCTTTGAAACTATTTAGGACAGTTATTATAGAGTCTTTTCTAGTTATTCCAATGCCTGGGCTTACTCAGGTATTGTTTTTGTCCATTTATTTTGTTGCTTTGAATGGACCACATTTTTCTATTTCTTTGCATAACTTGTGATTTTAAGTTTTGAAATTGGACACGTTTGAATATTATAATGTAATTTTCTAAATAAGATTCTCCACTTCCTCCAGGATTTACTTTTTTTAGTTGTTGGAGGTTGTAGTAGTACATTTACTTAGTGCCTTTTTCAAGCTAGTTTTGCATTGACTGTCCCTTTAGCTCATATTCAAGAAGTATTTTGATAGGGATTTCTTTGAATTCCAGGAGTTAAAAAACAAACCAAAAAAAAAAAAAACTCTTTCATTCTGCTGTTTGGATCTGTGCTGGGCTTTCTTTCACAGCATAGCCAGTTTTGCTCTAAGTCTAGGGCTCAGCCTGAGGGGAATATTTTATGTCTTCAAAAGGCTTTTCTGAGCATGTGTCTTTCCCTGGTGTGTGTATGACTTTCTAAATTATCCCATATATATAAGTGATTTTCAGTGCTTTTCAAAATACCACTCCATAGCATTTCCTAATGGACTTTTAGATACTTTATGTTCTGTCTCACCATAATTTTTTGTCCCAGGTATCTGTAGGTTGTTTGTTTGCTTTACCGTGTTTTCAAGCAACTCCCTTCACTTTTCCAACCTCAGTGGGTTTCAAGCTCAGAAAGACAGAGGTGGGAACCTTGTGTCATCCCCAGACAGGTTAGAATAGACATACATAACAATTTGCAAATAGGATCTGCTCTGTTCTGTCCAGAAGCAGGGACCATCACCCCACACTGAGAATGCTGTCTGCCTTCTTTTATAGTGTCACCAGGCTGGGGAGATGTTGAGGCAAGGGCAAGTAAAAAATGGCAGAAAATTTCTCTATCATCTTTAAGTTATCTTTTTCCTGATTGAGCAATCATCTCTGTGTTGCAAATCTTTTACTGTTTTCCAGAGTTCTTATAAGGTGTTTTGTTTTGTTTTGTTTTGTTTTTCTGAGAGGTTGTGCATGTTTTTCAATGTTTCTCTTGAGGAACAAAAGCTTGGAACTGCCTACTCTATCAATTCATTGATGTCAGTCCAGTAAATATTTTACTCTATATTTATTATTCATTCTATACAAAGAAAAATAGATGTGTGTGTGTGAAGATGTGATGAAGTGTCAGTATATAATTCAGCAAGGGAAATGATAGTTCTTAAAGAAGAGGTGGAATGAGGACAGTTCTCCATTAAGAATGACTCTCCAATAAGAATGAATGCTCAAGTATAGGTTGGCTGGTTAAATGGTGCATAGGTAGATACATTTCAAAGTTTTTTGCTAAGGCTTTGTTAAAACACTGCTAATGCCTTAAAAGGAATACTTTGGATAATTTCACTTAATTAATTAGTTAAGCATGTAAACACTGAGATAAATTCCTGTATTATTAAATATGCTTTAATAATGTGATGTGAGTGGTGGCAGGGAGTTTTCTTCTATGAGTATACAATAATTTAGTTAACTAATTAGACTTTTAGGCTGCTGTTAATTTTTTGCTATTATAAATAGTACAGCAATGAGTGCCACAGTACCCAAGTTCATCTTGAATCTTGTATTTAGGTATTTGCTACCTTTTCAGACTTAGAATATAGATCTTCCCACTTAAGGTCCTTGGAATTACCAAGGAAGTAATCAGTTTACATAAAGCCCATGTAATACATAATAGAAATATTTAGAATACATAATATTCTAAAGTGTGTTTTACTCTGGGAAAACATTTTTTAAAAGGAAACAAACTAGTTAGGAAAGTTGTTTTGCAGATGAGAAGATATGGAGAGATAGCAAATAAGAAAGATTGCTGACACAGTTTCATCAAGGAGGTATTATCCTTTTATTTGTCTAGTTGTTTGGGGGCTACAGAGATATTTTATCTTATAAGCCGAGCTTATGCATTTGAGATCAGGTGTGTTCAGGGTGGTATGGCCGTAGACGAGCTTATGCATTTGAATTATTGTTATTTATTCAGCATTTTCCTGTTTTTCCTCAATTATGATAAATAAACCAACCTTTACTGGTTTACATTATTACAGACAAAACTGGCTCTTTAACTTCATCTTTTATAGATTTACAAAAGGCTGGAAATGACTTTTTTGTGCAGTGCTGTTTTTAACTTTTACTAGTTAAATCTACTTTTTCTACTAAGCATGAACGCAGTGTGGAGAAAACTGGCTGTTAAGAATATGTAGGGATTTCAGATAATTTAGTTTCAATCTTGCTGTCAATCTTATCCAAATAAGTAGGAGTCTCCATAGTTGGAATGGAGCATCAGAAGGAGGAAGAGTCCCTGTTGGTGTGTGTGGAAAGAGAAAATGAGGAAGATAGAGATGGCAAGAAGAAAATTTTATTTAAACATAAGTTAAAATTTATACCTGACTTAGTTTCTGTAATTTTTATAACTTAAGCCATAAAAAGGTATGACAAAGAACAAGTTTTCATTTTTACTTATGTTTATAAGGTACTATTCTAGAAAGAAAAGGTCTGATTGATTGAAAACAACATCACAATTATGTTTTCAAATTCAATAATTGTTGCAAGTTCAGTTTTGACCTACTAAGGTCTACATTTTGGGCAAATATTTTCCAGTCATATTGAAATAATCTTCAAGCCAATTATATGTATATATAATGGATTATATACATATATGATTGTGTAGACTTTCCGAATCTATTATTTTAAGGTCACCCAGAAGTAAATAGCATCATATTGAAAGTTTTTATTGAGACACTCAGATATTCACGAAATTCCATAATAAAGTGTGTTGTGAGTCAGATCAAAATGTAGATATCAAAAAGAAATGCCAATAGCTAATTCTCACTCACTTTGAGGGTAGAAAATTGTAAATAATTTTATGAAGATAAATTTTTCAGGGAAATTTGTTCTATTTGTTCCACCCACCAACATGCAAGAGGTAAAAGCGTGTGAAGTGTGTGAGATAGTAGAAGTATGTGTCTGTGTGTATATGTGGGGGTGAGGGTTTATCTACCTCCATTACCTTAAGGGTAGAAGGTGAGGCTGCCGTGGAACCACATGGAAAGCTTGCTTCAAACTCCCTGAAATGGGGAAAAAAGGGGGAATTAGATCTGACTTCTACTTTTTTTTTCTTTTTCTTCTTCTTCTTCTTCTTCTTTTTTTTTTTTTGAGACCAAGTTTCGCTCTTGTTGCTCAGGCTTGTGCAGCGGTGCAATCTTGGCTCACTGCAACCTCTGCCTCCCGGGTTCAAGCGATTCTCCTGCCTCAGCCTCCTAAGTAGCTGGGATTACAGGTGCCTGCCGCCATAAATGGCTAATTTTTGTGTATTTAGTAGAGATGGGTTTCACCATGTTGACCAGGCTGGTCTTGAACTTCTGACCTCAGGTGATCCACCCACCTCGGCCTCCCAAAGTGCTGGGATTACAGGCGTGAGCCACCACACCTGGCCCCTGACTTCTGGTTTTAAAACTTAGAGGTCTACCAAACAAAACAAAACAAACTAAAGCAGAGAGAGAGAGAACACTGTTGTGAAGACAGTGCCAAAGGAGGGGAAAAGAAGTTGCTACATAGTAATTACCCTGCACTTTCACTGAGGAGGTACAAAAGACATAGGAGTATTGTTCATGAGCCAGACGTGGTCCTTGAGATAGTGAGAGTCAGCCTGGATCCTCTATGACATCTGAGCAAGTAAACCACCTGGAATACCATGAAACTCTAACAGAGAGTCTCTGTGGCTTGAACTCTCAGAAAACTAGGGGTGGAGAGAGGAGTGGCAAGGGATATCACAGAAAACATCACGCAGATTGCAGTTGGGCACAACCAGCCAATTGACAGGAAGGGGAACTCTGAAGGAGTCACAGAAGCACCCATGAAAGAGAGAGTCTGCTTGGCCAGGTGCAGTGGCTCACGCCTATAATCCCAGCACTTTGGGAGGCCGAAGAGGGTGGATCTCCTGAGGTTAGGAGTTCCAGACCAGCCTGGCCAACATGGTGAAAACCTGTCTCTACTAAAAATACAAAAAATTAGCTAGGCGTGATTGGTGCCTGTAATCCCAGCTATTCGGGAGGCTGAGGCAGGAGAATCGCTTGAACCTGGGAGGCAGAGGTTGCAGTGAGCCAAGATGGTGCCATTGCACTCTAGCCTGGATGACAGAGTGAAACTCTGTCTCAAAAAAAAAAAGAAAAGAAAAAAAGAAAAGAAGAAAGAGAGAGTCTGCTTTAAATATTTTCTGGGTCTAGAGACAGTGAAGCCATTTCACAACAGTGCTGGTTAAGTCAGAGCTTTCCTACTGCTTGTTTCTGTACTGGCTCTCTTTCATTAGTTCTACTGGCATCAGAAGTAGTGGCTTGCATGGAGTGGAGAGATGAGTGACATTGAGAAAAACCTACTCGATGCTTTCCAGATAGATTCTCATTTATATCAGCCCACCTGCAGAAAAAGGATCGGTAAAGGTGGAAGGGGTGATTATGTTTTTGACTAGACTCTTTTAACTACTGACTATTCTTTATACCTTAAGGAGGCCACAGGAATTTCTGTTATCTAAGAGTGAGAAGAAAAGTCTGGGGCTCAAGGTTTAAATGTACCTAAGTTTCTAGATGCCTTAGTTGCAAAGACAGCTTTTAAGGCTCTGGAAATGGTCTGAACTAATGATATGTTTCCATAAAATTTATAGAAGTAAGATACTTTAATCACAATTACTTAAGACTGGTTTCTGTCTCCTGCTTAACGTCTCTTCTCACTCTGACCGTACTTGACGACATTGTAGGCATTTTGAGATATTCTTAACTTTCAGATGACTATTGGTATTTTTTCATCACTATCAATCATATCAAAATTCAAAGAGGATAGTTAAAAGTAAACTGTAGGAAAGATAAGATCAATACTATTACTTAAAAAACTGCTTTTTTTCGAAATAATATACCCAGTAATATTTACAGACTAACAAAGAGAACATGTAATGGATCAAAGAGGTATTTTTCAGATCTTTTGTGAAGAATATTTTTTAAAAGCTACACCCTTATGAGATTCTAAATAGCCTATTTCATGACTAACAGATTTAAATAATGTTTTATTGGTAAACTATTTACAGAAAGACAGAAATTATTCACATCAGTTGGGTTCTAAGACTGGATGCATATGATGACAGCACTCAAAAATCTTGAAGATTTCACAGACCAGAAGAAGCTAGGTTTATTTGATTTACACATAAACAAGTAAACATGCACAGAATGGATCAATGTTTTGAAGTAAAGACTGGAGGGAACATTCAGCATTATTTTGAGATGCTAAAAGATTAATCGCAGCCATTCAATTCTCAGGGAAAGATGTTTCCCCTTTAGCAGTCACAGTGACAAGAGGCATCCCTGAAATAATAGAAATGCCATGAGAATCATGGAACTAATTGCAAAATAAGGTTCATTTTTGCACTAGCACTTGGAAAAAAAATGAAAGCAAGAATAGACCAGTTAGATTTATTTATCAAAAGCCTTGTGTGAACACTTATTACAAAAAAGAGAAAACCTGCACAAATTGAGACAGTGTGTCCATTTAAAAAATACAGAAGACAAATTATACTCTATTGTTAATAGATCTTTCATCAAATGTGACAGTGTTGAACAGCTGGAGATTATTGTGTGCTACTGTTAAAGGGAAAACACTATGGATTTTTTTTAGCTTTTTTTTTTTTTTTAACAAACAAAGCCATCTGTCACTTTATTCAACAAAGTGGAATCGTGTGGGTAATTATAACCTCTGGCTGAACATCAAATAATGGTAAGAAAAGTAAAGAAAAAGGCTGCAATCATGCTTTAAAAAACACTGGTATATGACCTGAGGTGACATCAGCAGGCATAGTGGCATAAGAACATTCAAACATCCTCTTATCAGTGAAACAATAAGAACACTGGCCATAACTGACAAACACCAAGTTTTTCAGAACTCTGGAAATTTACCAAAAAGGTTAACACAGGGAATATTTATTTGAGAAAAAACAGCTGAATCTCAGCAAGAACAGTCAGCTTTGTCACATTTTAACTTTCCCTATTCCCATCCTCCTCTCCCAAATTCCATGGCAACCTTGAAAACCAACAGTCCTGCAATTGCAGTGAGAAGCAGCAGCATACCAGACACCAAAGGGGGCAGAATAAGTTTAGAACTGCCCTCAAGCACCTTTCTCAGAGAACTGTCATTATTTGACCTGCCTAGTAGTTCTGCAGAAACCCCCACTAACAGGACTCTTCTTCATTTGACCTGACTTGGCTCATTTAGTTTGAACAGCGTTTTACATGAGAACGTTTGTCAAAAGCAAGCAAACAAACAAAACCTAGCAGCAATTTTTTTTAAGATTTTGAGTGACTGAGATAGTGATAACAGTTACGTACATAAGTGGCTTTGGAAAGCTTTGCCGTATTGCTGGGAATCTAGAATGCCACACATATGCCTAGGATTGTGAGTATGCTAGAGAAGGCTTGAGAAGGCACCAAGTAGCCACCTCTGGATGACTTTGAGGTTCTATGCAAGCAGTTATTTTATCTTTTTCCTAATTGAGCAATCATCTCTGTGTTGCACATCTTTTACTGTTTTCCAGAGTTCTTATAAGGTGTTTTGTTTTGTTTTGTTTTTCTGAGAGGTTGTGCATATTTTTCAATGTTTCTCTTGAGGAACAGAAGTGAAGACTAAAGCAGAATTATAAACTGCTTGCCCGAGTGTTGAAACATTTCTTAACTTATAAGGTATACAGAGCCCCTCAACAAAGGCTGGGGTACTTAGTAGTTCTTGGCATTTAAGAAAACTGTGAAATCATTTACTTACCACTAAGCTAACTCAATAGGGACTTCAGCGGTCACACATGATGAAGAATACAAACTGTACAGGAAAGTCACTAAACAAACAAATCGCAAAACAATGTCTACCAACAATCACCACAAATCATCTAGACAGGAAAGACTGAGTTTTAGAATTGCCATATTGTACTATTCAAAATGTCCAGTAGGTTGAAAAATTATGAGACATATAAAGAAATAAGAAATTACCTATGACATAGCTAAAGGAATGAAACTCTTGTCTCTGCGGTTGTGCTGTTTATGACATGAAATTGCATGAACCACAAACAGTCTCATAATCACCAGAGTGAATGATGGGTTTGCTGGCTTGTGCAAAGGGGAAGGGAGAAAAGGCTGGGGTTGATTTGGGTGTTAGGATTGGACTTCTGCACTGAGTAGGCTTGTTTTTCATTTGTTGTTGTTAATAATTTTTTGTTGAATTGTAGCACATATTCAGAAAAGGACACAATTTTTAAGTATGCAATTTGATGATATTCAACCTAGATTAGGAAATAAACTATTTTCATTTCAGAATCTCCTCTCATGTTCCCTTCCAGTTTCCAACTCCTGGTGCTGGTTTTTTGCAACATAAATTAGAGATCTCATTTTTTCTCAGCTCAAAACAATTGGATTATAGAGTATATGTTCTTTTGTATCTGGCTTCTTTTGTTCAATATTATATCTGAGAAATTTATCCACGTTTTGCATTTATTTATAGCTTGTTTATTCTCACTGCTGAATAGCATATGTTATGTAAGCATACCATTATTTATTTATTCTTTCTACTCTTGATAAAAATTTTGGATTGTTTCCAGTTTTTGACAATTAGACTACTGCTAATAACCTTATTTATTAAAACAAATAATCAAACAAACAAATATTACTCCCTGAAGCAAGCTCATAGAAAAAAAAAAAACAGTTGTTTAAAAAAAGAGTTATCAGTAGAGATAACCCATAAGATAGCTACATTCTTGATTCAGTGCTATTTCTTGCAGTGTGGGCTACAGTTTAGATTTGCATGTGTCTCGCGGGCCTGAAACTCCATGAACAGACACAAAAATGACTAGCCAACTCTATTTAAATCATTTAAGTGTTTATTTTAGAAGATCCCTGAACACTTAAGTCAATTGACTATCCAGGCATTCTGAGCTTATGTCAGTTTCCTGCTCATTCCACCTGGGTGAGCTATTTGTCTTATAAAGCCTCTTTTTAATCAGTCAAGTAAAGCATATCCCCTAAAATCTATTGGCTAATCAGATGTCAGGGCACTAGAAATTGTTTTCAGCAGTCACTTTGCAAAGCAACTCAAGAAATTTCTTGGCAGATGCCTGTACCTTGTCGTGATACTGTTCTTGTTAATAGTAATCACAAATGAAAAAAATTTCCTTCCTAAGAGGAGGGAAGGTTTGTTCTGAAGAAGTCCATGCAGCAGGAGTCCAAATTCTTCCATCTAGGCAGCCAAGTATTGCTGAGATGGTGGTAGGTGAGGTCACCTGGAGACAGTACCTCCTAGATATCCGGAGTGACCAGCGAACTGCAGAAGGAGAAGGGGCAGGAGGGTTCCCTAACCGCTAAGCTAAGGAGCATCCGAAGGTGAGAGATAGACCCTCCCAAGGCATGTGGATAGAGAAGTTGGTCATGGCTCTCAGACCCTGCTCTCCTTGGATCTGAAGGAATCTTTGTGGAATTAGGGATGTAAAGCCTCAGACCATCAGAGCACAGCAGCCTCACACACTTCCATGTCTAAGAAGTTTTGACTGATGATTCTGCCAAACAGGAAGCTACTCACTTATCCATCCAGGCTACTGCATCAGGGTTCCTGATGTTCTACAACAGTGAGTCCTTATTTAAGCATTCAACCCCCATGGCGTGGTCAGAGCACAACGCTGCTATCCCTATCTCACATGCACAGGTAATTTAATGAAGGGATGCTGGCTAGGATCAGTGGCCTAGACCCCAGCTTTCCCTGTGATGTCTGAGTGTGTGAAATTATGCCATAGTGCATGCATATCCCTCTCTGGGCAAGCTATCTTGAGGGTCTTACACAAGGAGAAACATTTCAGAACTTGCCTTCCAGAACTAGAGTCCCCCAGCCCCAACTCCACTGCAAGATTTAAAGCTATGGGCTACCAAGCCTCTCCCATAGGCCACCTTACAGAATAAAGCCAAGTTCATTGTGGAGAGACACAGTCTGCACACACGTGACATTTGGTCTTCCTTTAACATGATTGCAATAGTATACAGAGCACATAATAGCAAATAAGTCTCTACAACTAGGAGAATAATGACATTTTAAGGGCAACTAGAGCAATTTGAAATGGTGTGTTTCTAGACTACATACATATCTAGCATATACTATTTATTCCTCCATTTATTATTAATTTGTGTCTTATACAAATGTGTGTATACACTTGCTTAGGAATAACAAATGTTTTCTAAAGAATTTCTGCTTCTGCTGCTTATTTCCTATTTGAAAACACAACTCTCTGTGTGTAAAAAAAATAATCATTTTTCACAGCAATGAGTGTTGAAAATATTACCCTCCCACAAACCAAGACATAAAGTATAAGAGGGGAATACAGTAATGGCGGCTTCCTGGATGAAGCTGAAAACATCATTGCTATGTGGGTTCTCAAGGACAGCTGCTATTCTCTTACACTACTTTCAGCATCTTTATGCTCTTTATACTTGCAAGGAGATTACCGTCACTAGTCCTCCTGTATCTCTTATGCAAACCTTCTTTAGGCTTACAAAGTAACATTCCATCATCACCCACATCTAACAAAGGGAAAAGTCTGGCTTAGTGGAATTTGCTCAAGGTTATAGAATATGTAATTGGAATATTTGGGGATAAAATTCCCCTATCTTATTCTATCACGTGTTGCAGATATAGATCACTGTTCACAATAGAAAGTGAATGACCAGGACACTGGAATGATGCCCTCCTCCATACCCTAAGAGGAAATTAATTAGAATCAGTTTAACTTGAAATATAAATGGCACAGATATCATCTCAGTGCAAACAAAACAGAAAACTTACCATTCAAGTTATTTATGGGGGTAGGGGGGTGATACCATTATCTGACAAATAGGGGGGACAAAGACGAGGTTCCCCACCAGGATCCTTTTAAGTCCTGTGTCTTGAGACTAGAAACATGCAATGTCAGAGAGGCAGCCCTTAGTAGAGCTCCTGATCCAGGAGAGTCCTATGTGTACATACCATCTTTCACTAGAAATCGTAGATGGTTTTCTCCATTTGTTTTATATCACCCGATAGAAGAAACACGTTTGCAAATCTACATTCTATGTTTAAGCCAAACATTTATATTTCATTATATTATATTAATTGGCACTGATTTGAAAGATGACTACATTGAAGAAATCATGCTATCCCTCATAAGCAGCACCTGAGGACATATTTTAATATGTTCCTACAATATCTTGATCTCTAAATTTGGTATCTCTTTAATGACTTTCATAATGACTGGCTTAGGCCATCTATACTCAAGTGAATTCCAAAGAATTTCAGGGAACTGGCCAATCAAAATTGACCAATTTAAGAGATGTGAAGGGGCACTACTGATTTTTTTAAATGCTGTTTTCAAGGATTTTCTGACAGTTTTACTGGTAGTTGGAAGAATGTCAAATTTACCCTTTAATAGAAGTAGATTAGTTACAAGAGGGCAGAATAATGTCGCTTTCTGTGTTGCCAAACTCATCCTGAACTGTGGTTTATGCTTCATTCTCTTAACTGAATTGGAAAGGAGTTTAAGTATTTAAAAAGGGAAAAAATGAATATGCATCACATCCTCCTCTAGATTTCTTTACACTGTGTGCATATAAGATAAAATAGAATATAATTCATACTGTTCTAAACCAAGTGGTTTCTGTAATAATTAGCAGACTATATTAAGTAATTAAATACAAGGCTTTGACTTTTGTTACTGAGGCTTCTTGATTCAATACTCCAGCTGTTCTACTTTCAATTTTAGGCTTCCATTAATGAGATGCAATTCATGCCAAATACTAGAAAATTGTTATGAGAAAGAAAGAAAATTAAAATGCAAGTTCTTATTTTCCAAGTGGAATATGATTATTATAAAATTTAAGAAATTCATATGATTGTCTATTTTCATCACAGATTTTAATACATAGTATTGATAACATCAAAATTAGGTATTCTGTCATTCAGAACTATGTATTACTTATTAGATGCTAAAAATACAAAGAAATTAATTGCATTTTTCTTATAATAGAAATCATACTTTTATATAGTTTAGTACACTGTATCATGTTTTCTGTGCATCTACATTGATGTAATACATATTTTTAAATATTACTTAGAGACATAATACAACATATCAATATGAACTAAGTATAAAGTGGGAGATTAGACATTGTGTGATTGTTACTCTTGCTGTATTCTCTCTATGAGTAATTCAAAATTGGAAACACATTCTGTAGCTTTCTTGGACTGTGTTTATTTTAAGCTTTAATGTCTTCAGGAGTAAGCCACCAATCATGGCAAAAATAACTCACATTTTATCCAGTATGATTGGGGAAACCACCAATATTTAACAAGCTTAATACATTTTAAGCTTTTGTGTTCTTTTTTTCTTTCAGTTAAATTCAAAAACAGCCTTGCTCACAAAATCTAGAATTTCAGGAAAGAAATATGGAATACCATCTGCTCTAAATAAAAGAAATTCTGCTTGATATCTTGGTTCACATAAAAATAATGAGATCTTGAATCTTTTTATGATTTCCTCAGGTTTGAAGGTCAGAAATATTTCTCTACTTTTGATTTACACTGTTCATTAATAGAAATATGGTCATTCCAGTTAGTCCACATTTGTTTGATTATCACTGGCTGAATATATATCCTCCTTAAGAGACTATTTATTTGAAATTTTGAAACACCAATTTCTTTTTTAAAAAATAAACTTCTTATACTGCAATACTATTAGATGCACAGAATGGTGGCAAAGATAGTATAGACAATTCTCATATACTGTCCAGTTTCCCTCATTGTTATTAACACCTTATGTTGCCATGGTACATTTGTCAAAACTAAGAGGCTGACACTGGAACATTACTATTAACTGAAGTCTTGACTTCATTTGGATTCCATCAGTTTTTCCATTACTGCCCGTTTTCTATTCCAGGATCCAATCTAGGATATCGCATTATATTTAGTCATCATAGCTCACAGTGTCCTCTGATCTGTGGCAGTTTTTTAGCCTTTCTCTGTTTCTCACGGCCTTCATGGGGTTTAGACATACTACCAGGTATCCTGTAGAATGTTCCCCATCTGGGATCATCTGAAGTTTTTCTCATGATTAGATTGAGTTCATGGGTTTGGGGGAAAACAAGCACAGATATAAAGTGCACTTCTCATCACCTCACATCAGGGAGTACATATTAACGATATGACCTCACTATGACACTAACCTTCATCATTTGATAAAGGTAGGGCTTGGCAGGTCGCCACTTTAAAATTATTCCATTTATCTTTCCCTATTGGATTCTTTGGCAGAAAGGAACTGAATCTACATTCAATAGATTTGGGGTGGGAAGGATAAGTTTCCCTGAAAAAAAAAAGGTAGGGATTATCTACATATATAGTTAGAATATTTCAGTAAGGAAGTTTCTTCTTGCACATTTATTCATCCATTCACCTATTCATTGGTATCGGTATGACACATGCATACTTATACTTGGGGTTACAGTCCAATAAAATGTTATTTTCTTTCCGAAGTTATTTTAGTTCTGGCTTTATTTCAGTTTCACATTGGCTCCTGTATCCCCTTGACATACTCCGTTGTTTTTGTTTTTCTAACATTCCCTCATTTCCTGTTACTACAAGATCCTCCAGATTCATCTTGTATTTCCTCTGCACCATCTCTAAAATCAGTTATTTCTCTAAGCAACTTGATTTCCTTGTAATGGAAATCGTATTTTGAAGCCAGTATTGGAGCACTTGTTGTGCTCATTGGTACTTTGAGTCCTTGCTTCTAGGCCATCATAGAAGGCCGGTGGCGTATATGGATACTAACCCGTGCATATACACATATTTATAATTATTTCGGTAAGTATTCATCTACATATATGGTAAGCTGCTAGGATGGTGCAAAAGTAATCATGGTTTTAGCCATGGAAAGTAAGGGCAAAAACTGCAATTACTTTTGCACCAACCTAATAAAATGAGTCCATATTGATATCTCTGAGTCTTATCCCATACCATGGTGTTCAGTCTAGCTTTTCGTACTTATTAATCTATAATTTCACTCTCTAGCAGAAAAACCTGTCCCCTACCATCCACTACCTATTTGCATATTTGTCCAAACCCAGTACATGTAAACATTTTCAAAATTAAAGTACAGCCTTATGGGAAACAAATTTACCAGCTGGAATGCAGTGTTTATGTATATAGTTCCTTTGGTCTTTAGCCTTATAATTTCTAGTCAAACCATTCTTTTTCAAAATTATGTTTTTCTATGTTAGATCTTAATTTTCTTTACATCAATTTCACTGAGATTATTTCATACATTTTTATTACAGGACAGTCATTTGCCACAGTCTGCATTCCATTCTGGGGTTCCAAATCTCCTGATTGATTTATTTTTGTTTGCATACATTAAAGGTCACTCTTTATGATTTGCAGTTTATGGACTTGACAAAGACATAGCATCATGTATCCACCTCTACAAAGTCATAAAGGTTAGTTCTACCACTGTAAAAATTCTTTTGTGCTTTCTCTAGTCAATCACTGTCCCCTGTCCAAACCTCTGACAACCCTTGGTCAGTTTTCTGTCTGATAGGTTTTCCTTTTCCAGAATGTCATATAAATGTAGTCATAGAATTTGCAGCCTTTTACTTCTAGCTTCTTTCACTTAGCAAAATGCATTTGAAATTCATCAATGGTTTTGCATGAATTAATAGCTCATTCATTTTCATTGCTGAATCATATTCCACTGTATGGATATACTGCAATTCATTTACTATTCACCTGTTGATGGACATCCAAGTTACTTTCAATTTTTGGCAATTATGGACAAAGTTGCTACATACAATCACAGGGAGATTTTTGTGTGAAAGTTAAGTTTTTCAGTTAGTTGAGTTAATATCTAGGAGCATGACTGCTATGTCAGATGATAAATCTATGTTTAACTTCATAAGAGCCAAACTGTCAAGATGCTTTATCATTTTGCATTCCTACCACCAGTGAAAGAAGGAACTGCTTTTTCTGCATTCATGCCAGCATTTGTCAATGTTTTTGGATATTAGTCATTATAAAAAGTGGGTAGTTGCACTACACTGTGGTTTTAATTTGCAATACCCTGTTGACATGTGAGATTGAGGATTTTTTTTAATGTATTTATTTTCCATCCACATATTCTTTGGTAAAGTGTCTTTTCTGATCTTTCGCCCATGTTATAACTAGGTTGTTTCTTAGTGTTGAGGTTTAAGAATTCTTCGTATATCAGATACAGATATTTTATTAGGTATGACTGTCGCAAACGTGTTCCCAGTCTGTGGCTTGTATTTCCATTTTCTGAAGAATGTTTTTAGAGACTTAAAAGATTTTGGGCCAGGCACGGTGGCTCATGCCTGTAATACCAGCACTTTGGGAGGCGGAGGCGGGCGGATCACCTGGTCAGGAGAGGGAGACCATCTTGGCTAACACAGTGAAACCCCATCTGTACTAAAAATACAAAAACAAAAAATTAGCCAGGTGTGGTGGTGGGTGCCTGTAGTCCCAGCCACTTGGGAGGCTGAGGCAGGAGAATGGTGTGAACCTGGGAGGCAGAGCTTGCAGTGAGCCGAGATTGTGCCACTGTACTCCAGCCTGGGCAACAGAGCGAGATTCCATCTCAAAAAAAAAAAAAAAAAAAGATTTTGGTAAAGTCCAACTTGTCACTATTCTTTCATAGATTGTGATTTTGGTAAAGTATCTAAAAATTCATCACCAAACACAAGTCATCCAACTTTTCTCCTGTATGTTATACTAGGAGTTTTATAATTAATGTTTTACATTTTGATCTATAATCCTTTTCCAAGTAATTTTCGCAAAAGATGTGAGGTAGGTGACTAGATTAATTTTTATTGTATATGGATGCCCAGTCATTCCTGTACAATTTTCTGAAAATACCCTTCACCACTAAATTATCTTTGCCTCTTTATCAAAAACCAGTTGCCCACTGTATGGC
This sequence comes from Pan paniscus, assembly GCF_029289425.2. NCBI lineage: Eukaryota > Metazoa > Chordata > Mammalia > Primates > Hominidae > Pan > Pan paniscus. Next base: position 86,477,812 of record NC_073267.2, read on the forward strand.
CCTATTTCTTAGTTTTCTATTCTGTTCCGATAATCTAAATGTCTATTTTTTCATTAATGCCACACAATTTTGTTAAGTTTAACTGTATAGTAGGTCTTAAAATCAGTTCATATGAGTCCTCATTTTTTCTTTTCAGAGTTATTTTAGTTATTCTAGAGATACACTCATTTTTAAATTAATGTTTTTGGAAAGAAAAAAGATCTGCAGTTGTACGATTCTAATAAGAAATGTTTTTAATTTCAAAGATTTTCTTATGTTTTAATACTTAATATTTAGTATTGTTTTTCTGCTGTTAATAGTAATAGTGGAGGAGCTATGTTAATTTCAGACCAAGCAGACTTCAGTACAAGGAAAAATATGAGGAACAAAAAGACACATTACACAATAATAAATGAGTTGATTTTTCAAGAAGACATGATTGTGCACCTAGCAACAGAGCATCAAAATATATGAAGGAGAAACTTACAGAACTACAAGGAAAAATAGACAAATCCAACAAATAGTTGAAGACTTTAATGCCTCTCTTTCAGTAATTGATAGATCGAGAAGGCAGAAAGTCATTAAGGATATAGTTAACCCGATAGCACTATCAGTCACTTTGATGTAATTGGCATTTATCAAGTAATCCAAAACAGCAGAATTCACATTCATATAGCAGCCACATCGAACATTCAGCAACACTGACCACATTCTAGATAATAAAACACACCATAACCAATTAAAAAATTTAGAAATCCTATAAAGTATATTCTAGAACACAATGAGAATAAACAAGGAAAAAAATCAAATTATAAATTCCCCAAATATTTGGATATTAAGCAACATGATTCTACATAATTCATGAGTCAAAGAAATCTCAAATGACTTTAAAACTATTTTGAACTTTTAGTGATGGTAAAAATATAACTGACTATTTGTGTGGTGCATCAAAAGCACAGCTTAAGGGTAAATGCATAGCATTAAACACACATGTCAGAAAAGAAAGAGATCTAAAATCAATAATACAAATTTTCTCATAGAACGCCAGGGAAAGTTATTTAAGCCTAAAACAAGCCATATATATATATATATATACATATATATATATATATATGGACTAGCTTTTATATATATAGGGACCAGCTTATATATATGGTCCCTAAAAAGTATCAGTGAAATTTATAAACCTCTAGGCTGGCTAATCAAAAGAAAAAAACACAAGCAAAAGAAAAAGAGGCAAACAGCTGGAAAGGGAAGGAGGGAGGAAAGGAGGGAGAGATGATAACAGGAAGGAAGGAAGAAAGGAAAGAAGGAAGGAAGAAAGGAAACAAGAATTACCAACATCACACATGAAAGAGAAATTATCGTTACTGAACTTACGGATATTAAAAGGATAAAAATACTGTGAAGAATTCTATGGCACAAATGCCGTAATTTAGATAAAATAAACCAATCCCTTGAAAGCAACTATTAAAATTTACCAAATAAGAACTAGATTATCTGAATAGAACTAGATTATCTATATTTCTTAAAGAACTTGAATCAATAATTAGTTATACATTAAGAAAAGAAAGCACCAGGTTCAGATGGCTTCAGTGTGGATTCTTCCAAACATTTAAGGAAGAAATGAAGCCAATTCTTCTAAGATTTTCTTTAGAAAATAGAAGCATCTGTTTTCTATTCCTTAAGAAAACAGAAGCATCTATTTCTCACAATAGAAGTGAGACATCACTTTGTAATTTATTCTATAAACCCAACATTACCTTAATTAAAAAAAAAGAAATATTGTAAGAGAGGAAAACTACAAACCAATATGCCTCATGAATATACATGCAACAATCCTTAGCAAAATATGAGCAACTCTAATCCAACAATATATAAAAAATAATTATGCACCACAACCAAGTGAGATTTATTCTAGGTAAGCAAGACTTTCTGATAGTCAAAAATCAACCATTGTAACTGACAGCATCAAGTGGCTTAAAAAGAAAAATTATTTGATATCAATTGATGCAGAAAGAAAAAAACCATTGGAAAAAACCTAACATATGTTCATAATAAAAATTCTCAGTAAAACAGAAACAAAGGCAATGATATGGTTTGGATATTTGCCCCCCTCCAAATCTCATGTTGAAATGTGATCTCCAGTGTTCAAGGTGGGGCCTAGTGGGAAGTGTTTAGATCATAGAACGCAGACAGCTCATAAATGGTTTGGTGCCATCCCCATGGCAATGAGTGCATTCTTGCTTTGATAGTTTAGGTGAGATTTGCTTGTTTAAAAGAGTCTGGTACCTCTTCCTCCTCTGGCTTGCTCTCCCTCACCATGTGATATGTCAGCTTCCCCTTTACCTTCTGAGTTTTCTAAGGTTCTCACCAGAAGCAAATGCCAAAACTATGCTTTCTGTACATAAAGCCTGCAGAACCTTGAGCCTAATAAACCGTTTTTTCTTTATAAATTACCCAGTCTCAGATATCTCTTTATAGCAACACAAAATGGGCTAAAACCAAAATTTGGTACTGAAGGGTGGGGCATTGCTATTATCTCAAATGTGGAAGCAGTTTTGAAATTGGGTAATGGAAGAGGTTGAAAGAGTTTGGAGGGCTCAGAAGACAGGAAGATGTAGGAAAGTTCAGAACTTCTTAAAGATTGTTAAGTGGTTGTGATACAAATGCTGATAGAAATATGGACATTGAAGGCCAGGCTGAGGAGGTCTTATATGAAAATGAAAAATTTATTAGAAACTGGAACAAAGGTCACCCTTATTATGCTTTAGCAAACAAATAGGTTGCATTGTGTCCATGTCCTAGGGCTTTGTGGAAGGCTGAACTTAAGAACAACAACCTAGGGTATCTGGCAGAAGAAATTTCTAAGTATAAAAAAAGATGTGGTACGACTGCTTCTAATAGCCTACAATGAGATACAGGAGCAAAGGAATGACATAGTTGGAATTTATAATTAAAAGGAAAGCAGAGCATACAAATTTGGAAAATTTGCAATCTATCCATGTAGCAGAGAAGTAAAAAACATTTTCAGGAGAGGAATTCAAGAGGCCTGTGGAGAAACCACTTGCTAGAGACATTTGCAAGACTAAAAGGGAGCCAGGTGCCATCCAAGACAATGGAAAAAAGGCCCATTATTATTTCAGAAATATTCAAGGTAGCCCCACCCACCACAGTCCCAGAGGCCTAAGAGGAAATAACAGTTTTATAGGCTAGGCCTGGGGCACCACTTCCTTGCTCAGCCTTGGGACAGTGCTCCCCACATCCCTGCCACTCCAGCTTCATCTAGGACTCAAAGAGCCTCAGATACAGCATGGTCCACCACTCCAGAGAGTGCAAGCCATAAACCTTAGTGGTTTCCACAAAGTGTTAAGCCTGTAGGCACACAGAATGCAGGAGTGAAGGAAGTTTGACGGCTACCACCTAGATTTCAGAAGATGTACGGGAAAGCCTGCGTGCCCATGCAGAACCCTACTCTACCCTATTAGGGCAATGCTGACAGGAAATGTGGGGTTGAAGATCCCACAGAGTCCCCATCAGGGCACTGCCTATTGAGCTGTGGAAACGGGGCTACCATGTTCTAGATCCTGGAATGATGGATTTACCAGTAGCTTGCATACTGAGCCTGGAAAAGCTGCAGGCACTCAACTCCAACTCCTGAGAACAAGCATTGCATCCCGCAAGGCCAAAGGGGCAGAGCTTCCCAAATAGAGTAGAAGCTTCCTGAGACCTTCATCAGAAGTAAATGCCAGCACTATGCTTCCTATACAGTCTACAGAACCATGAGCAAAATAAACCTCTTTTCTTTACAAATTATCCAGCCTCAGGTATTCCCTTACTGCAATGCAAAATGGACTGACAGAGAAAACTTTCTCAATTTCATGAAAAGAATCCATTAATAAAAGACACCCTACAGCTAACATCATACTTAATCATGACAAAAATCAATGCTTTTTTTCCTGTGAATGAGAACAAGTATATCCTCTCTCTCTACTCTTATTCAATATTGTACTAGAAATTCCAGCTAGTTCAATAATACAAGAAAAGGAAATAAAATCTTTACAGATTGGGAAGAAAAAAATAAAATTTTCTTTTTTTCACAAAATATTGTCTTTCTTTTGTTTGTTTGTTTTTGACATGGTGTTTCACTGTTGTCGCCCAGACTAGAGTGCAATGGCACGATCTTGGCTCACTGTAACCTCCATCTCCTGAGTAGCTGGGATTACAGGTGCCCATCACCACATCCGGCTAATTTTTGTGTTTTTAGTAGAGATGGGGTTTCAACATGTTCACTAGGCTGGTCTCAAACTCCTGACCTCAGGTGATCCACCTGCCTCAGCCTCCCAAAATGCTGGGATTACAGGCATCGAGCCACCGCACTTGGCTAGATTATCAATGTTACACATAAACTAGAAAACTCCTAGAACTAATAAGCAGTTATAGCAAGGTAGCAGGATACAATGATAATATATAATATTAATTGTTTTCTTATTGATATGTTTTAGATGTATGTCCCCTCCAAATCTTATGTGGAAATGTGATGTCCAATGTTTGAGATTGGCCCAAGAGGGAGGTATTGAATCATGGAAGTGGTTGCCTCATTAATGACTTGGTGACATCCCCACAGTAATGAGTCAATTTTCACTCTGGTAGTTCACAAGAGATCTGGTTCTTTAAAAAGAATGTGGCATCTCCCATCTCTTTCTTGTTCCGTTTCTTACTGTGTGACATGCCTGCTCCTGCTTTATCGTCTGCCGTGAGTAAAAGCTTCCTGAGGCTTCACCAGAAGCCAAGCAGATACTGGCACCATGCTTCCTACACAGCCTGCTGATCCATGACACAATCATACCTCTTTTATTCATAAATTACCCAGACTCAGGTACTTCTTTGTCACAATGCAAATACAAAAAAATAGACTAATGCACATATAGACTAGAAATAAACACTTGGAACTTGAAATTAGAAAAAAGAATACAACCTCCAATAGCACTAAAAAATAAAATCGTTAGTCATAAATATTACAAAATATGTACAGGATCTCTATACAAATCACAAAACTCTGATGAAATAAATCATAGCAAATAAAAATAAATGGATAGTCTATGTTCATGGATTAGAAGGTTTAGGATTTGTCAGAAGCCAATTTTTCTCTACTAGATTCAGAGACTGAATGCAATGCCAATCAAAATCCTGGCAAGATATTTTGTAGACATAAACAAACTCTTTCTAAAGTTTATACAGAAAGGCAAAAGATCATGAATAGCCAACAAAATACTGAAGACAAACAAACTTGGAGTACTCATAATACTTGACTTTGAGATGTACACAAAGCCACAGTAATCAAGGCAATGTCATAGTGACAATGAAGAGACACATAGACCAGTGGAAGAGAACAGAAGCCAGAAAAGACCCCCACACATATAACCAATTACTCATTAACAAAAGACCAAAGGAGATTTTGTGGAGAAAGGATAGTCTTTCAACAGATACTGCTGAAGTAAGTGGTTGTGTATATCCTGAAATAAACTGAACTTAGACTTAGACTTTACACTTTTCACAAAAACTAACTCAAAATGGATGATGGACCTAAATGGAGAATGCAAAACTATGAAAATTCTAAAAGAAAACAGAAAATCTAGGTGACCTTGTGTTTGGTGATGAGTTTCAGATGTAATACCAAAAGAAAAAAAAAAAAAAAACCCATGAAGGAAAATATTGGTAAGTTGTATGTTGTTAAAACTAAAAATTTCTACTCTGCAAAAGAGCATTGTTTAAAAAATTAAAGAAAAGCTGTAGACTGAGAGAACACATTTTGAAAATGCATGTGTAATAAAGGCTTATATCCAAAATATCCAAATAAGCTAAAAAATAAAACTCAAAAATAAGGAAATAAACAACCCAGTTAATAAATGGGCAAAAGATCTGAACAGACACCTCACCAAATAGATACCCAGATGGCAAATAAACATATGAAAATATTCTCAATATCATTTGCCCTTGGGGAATTGCAAATTAAAACAAAATGTTCTAATATCACACACATATTAAAATGGCTAAAGTCCAAAAAGAACCAAAAAAACCCACAAAAACACCCTGACAATACCAATTTTTGGCAAGAAGGAGGAACAGGCACTCTCATTCATTGCTAGTGGGAATACAAAGTACACAGTCATTTTGGGAGACAGATTGGGCAGCTTCTTACAAAGCTAAACATAGTCTTACCATATGATCCAGCAATCACACTCATAGGTATTTACAAAACAGATTTAAAAACTTAGGCCCACACAAAACCTGCACACAACTGTTTCTAGCAGCTTTATTCATAACCTCCCCAAATTGAAAGCAACAAGCTGTTCTTCACTGAGTGAGTAGGCAAACTGTGGTATATCCATATAATAGAAAGTTATTCAGCAATAAAAAAGAGCTGTATGAAGTCATGAAAAGTATGGATGAATTTCAAATGTATATTACTCAGTGAAGGAAGGCAGTCTGAAAAGGCTACATACTGTATGGCTCAGGTTGAGTAGGTAAAGCACAGAAAAATTGAATGTGGTGACACTTTTCTGTATAATACTGTAATTTTTAATTAATGACACTATGCATTTATCAAAACCTCTTCAGCCTTACACTACAAAATGTGAGCTTTAATGTATATAAATAATTTAGGACATCAGGAGAATCCTAAGATTGAATTCAAATGTGACAAAACAACCTAAATCTGTTACAAATGTTATGATAGGACAATCTCACCAAAGGGAGTGTGGGAAAATATTGCTGATGTAAGCAACCTTGGATATGAAAGAAGTCTATAAAATTAAATGCAAAAGAAACTCTGCATAAGAATTTTACTCTAGTTAATAAAGTTGTTTCCCATGAGGACACAGGTTAAGAATTCTGATACTGACATCCATGTATACTGGAATTGAACAATTAAGTAAATAGATGGCAAATAGTGAAATTCAGGTTTCTCATTATTGGAATGGGAGTTTATAGAAAAGCAAGAAGAAGCCAGAAAGTCCCATGTGGTAATGGGTTAGCATTGGATACATTGGTGTGAACTCAGGCTTAGCTTTATATAGATATGATGGTTACATATAGAAATGTGTATAGATATGTGTATATACATGAATTAGTGTACACTCATCTATTTCCTTATCCTGTCAGCTCAGAGCATCCAGAAGAAACATTCAGTAGCCACAAGCACACAGATATTGGTTTCTAATATCATTCTTCCTTAAAGAAACCAAGGCTCCTTGGAGAAATGCCTGATTCTAGCCTTGGGGTAAACAAATTTATAAGACAGGCTTGTAACATTTTGTAGTGCCAGAAAGTAATAAAGTGCTCAAACACACATACACACACACAGAGAGAGGGAGAGAGAGAGAGAGAGAGTTGGGGGTATGTCAGATGAATGTAGAAACCAACTACCCTGAAAGAGCTAATAATCGCCAAAGCTGGAACAATTTGAGCAACACAAAAAATGAAGTAATATTGTAGAATAACCCAGAATATAAAATAAACATCCATGATACCATACTAATATAAATACATGATTGAATAAATAGATGAGAAGAGACAAAAATTCTGTGCAGAAGAATTACAAATAATGTATGTAGATATGCCATGCCACAGGAGGTGGAGAATAGCTCAACAACTTAAATGTGTGGTCTGTGCATAATGGCTTCCTACAAAGTACCGTATGGAAAGGAGACAGGGGAGGAGTCACTTTAGGTGATGAACCCTGTCAAACACTTTCTTAGGCAGATGAGCCCCATCAACCTCAACAGTGATAATCATGTTGATAGGATGCACCCTTGATATGATGTAATGACAATGGCATCTTCTCTATGGTTTTCCTCTCCAAAACATATAACCCCTGTCTAATCATAGGAAAAACACCAGATAAAACCCAATTGAGGAACATTCTACAAAATACTTGACGAGTACCCCTAAAAACTGTTGTCAGTGTCATCAAAAAAAAAAAAGGAAACTTCGAGAAACCATCATAGCCAAGAGTAGCCTAAGCAGACAGTTTCCTGGAACAGAAAAAGGACATTAGGTAATAACTAAGGGAATATTAAAAAGTATGGATTTTACTTAATAAAAATGTATCAATCCTGGTGCACTGGCTGTAAAAAATGTACCATACTAATATACTGTGTTAATATTCAGGGAAATTGAGTATAGGCTATATAGAGACCCTCTGTACTATCTTCAGTTTTCCTATATATCAAAAATCGTCCTGAAAATATATTTTTTAAAAAATTGATATATGATGAATATGATTAACCAAAGAGTAAAAACTGAAGAACCCTGTGACATTTTAGGCTTTGGATTGATCAGCCTTAAATACATTAATCAGCAGATAAATGAATCTGTCATGAATGAGTTACACATGAAAACACTACTGAAGGTTTCTTTCCAAATTTGAATTGTTTAAAAGTTTATCCAAAGGACATTTACAATTCTCTTCTTAAGAGTATAATCAATTCCACCCATTTATTTTTCAGTTTTTATAATGAGTGATATTCAAGTATCCATTAGGTTGGTGCAAAAGTAATTTCGGTTTTTGCCATTAAAAACTTTTAATTGCATTTTTTTTAATTGCGAAAACTGCTATTACTTTTGTACCAACACGATACTATAGGCAGAGATACTTACTGGGCAAGAGTGAAATGCAACAGTGGTGGACCCCTCATTCCCAAGAAGTATGTGTGTTCTGAGAAAAGGAGGAGACAAATATTTCCAGGAGTTGGGTGAGGACCAGACTCACTCTCCTGTCCCATAGCTCAGGGGTGTGTGCCTAGGAACAGACTGAGATCTGGCAATTCAGAAAATGCTGCAAAGTAAAATTGTATTTCTAAGTGGGCACCACAATTCACAGCAGGAATAATTACAACAATACTTTACTCTTATGAGCTATTTCAACTAACTGTGGTGAGAAGACTTTATGCTGAACATTAAACAGAGACAGGATGGCTGTTTCCAAGAAGCCAGGTTGGTGAAAGCTCATTAATTATGGAGAGGCAGGATTCCATTTGTATCAATATGTTTAACTACTCTGAAAGTTGTAAGAAACACGGTGACTTTCAAAGCGCTGCATATTTTAACTGTCCATGCACTTGGAAAGGGGCTCACTGCCAGTTCGACACAGCAGGCGGGCGGGTCATGTGCATCACAGAGCCTGCTTTGCTGTCACTTGCGCTCTGAGGGCTGTGCCTCCCTAGGCTGGGCCATCCCTCTCATCCGAAGGCCCTGCTCTCTCCAGAGGCCTGATTTCACTGCTCAAAGCAGTTTCCCTGGTGTTGAGAGTGATGTGGGACTGGGTGAAGAGACTGGAGTCTGGGAATAGGGTGCAGCCCAAGAGAGTGAACAGGTGTCAGCTGGGTGGAGTCTGGATCTCTGGTTCAGAGGATAGCTCTGGAAAGGTGTGGAGGTTGGAGGTTGACTGACTATGCCCTGAAAGTTGTTTTTCTTTTTTTTTTTCTTCCTGACTTCTTCACCAGGAAGGAGGCTCTGCAACCAGGTGGCATCCACTGCCCTGTGGACTCTCTCACCAGTTTATGCCTTGAAGCTTCCTCACTGAACCCCAGTGAGAATCCACACACTTCAGAAACTGCACTTTTAACTCTTTATACTCTCCTTCCCTTTTCCATCCACTGCATATGGTAAACAATACACTCCTTTAGGGCTGCCTGGGTCCTGGACCCAGGTTTCTCCCCTCTGCCTTTCCTATTGGTAACAGAGATGACCATGTCTGATAACAGGTCTTTGAATCTTGTGAACTCCACAGGGTTGCTGGAGTAGGGACACCAGGTGTATTGCCCAGCATGGAGGCATGGCTTGAAAAGGGGATGGAGCAGCACGAAAAGACCCAGCTTCCCCAGCCAGCAACCTCTGCACCCTTCATTGATGCTGCCTGGTGCTCAAAGGACCTCTGGGTGGATCCCAGGGCCTGGGACAGGCTCCAAACCACTTATCACACCAATTCCTTGAACCAGAGACATGTCGTGGATGGGCCTTTCAATGCCAGGAGCAGAGGAGAAAATTCTAGAACTGGCACATCTTAACTGTATGTCCAACTATTATTAGGTTGGTTCAAAAGTAATTGCGTTTTATTGCCATTACTCTTAATGGTAAAAACTGCAATTACTTTTGCACCAACCTGTAGAACACAGTCCTAGCAGGTGGAGGTATGACCACAGACTTCATCAGTCCACAGGTCCAGGAGCCACTTGGAATGTTCTACAATTCTTGCTTATTTGCCTCCTTCTATCTAAGAGAGACAAAAAAACAGCCCCTGTTCTCCCAAGAGAGCTGGGGCTGCTCTGGTGCAAGAAAAAGGCTGTTTCTGCCTCTCTCTTGATACAGGGTCTCACTCTGTTGCCCAGGCTATAGTGCAGTGGCACAATTATAGTTAACTGCCGCCTCTACCTCTTGGGTTCAAGCAATTCTCTCACCTCAGCCTCCCTAGTAGCTGGGACCACAGGCACATGCTAATACACCTGGCTAATTCTTAAAATTTGTTTTCTAGAGATACAGTCTCTTCCCACCTCAGCCTCCCACAAGTGCTGGGATTACAGATGTGAGCCACCACACCTGGTTGCAGGGCTCTCTTATGTAGGGCGCTAAGGAATAATTATTATGACATTTGTTAAAATGGTGAGAAAGACTTTACTTAAGGTCATTGCCAAAGAGGTATTGCAATAGGGAAGAGAGATTATGTTCAACTCCAAATACAATAAGAAGAAGTGGAGATTTATAGCCAATGAGAAGTGGGAGGGAGTCAGTGGATTACTAAGAAGAAACAGCAAGAATAGGGGGATTCTTGCTAAGACAGTCCAAGGAGCTACATATCAAAGCTGAGAGATGAAGGACTTGGTTAGATGTCAGCAGTGATCAAATATCAACATTGATCAAGGGGAGGGCAGATTATTGCTTAACTGACTTAACAGGGTTCTTGCTAAGTCTAGGCCCTGTAAGTCCGGCAAGAACAAAACAGACACTGAAGACCAAGGTCAAGGGCTTCTCGAAAAGGGTGCACAGAGAAATATAACCAGTGTTTGGTCAAGTAGAGAGTTTTTTTCAAGGGTCACGGTTGACCTTGACCTTATGCCATGAGGTTGGTCCCATTGCCCACTGCATACTTCATTGTCCTTTCAGCTATCTTTTACCTTCAAGGATGGTCAAGCTGTGCAAGCTTTGGGACTGGAGGGGAACATGACAATAGCAGGCGTGGGCAGGAGAGGGAGGTGTCTTGCAAAGCCCTAAAAGTGACAGCAGACAAGAAGTGAGTGACAAGGCACACAGCTCATGGAGCAGCCCCATCTTTCCCTGTCAACCCCCTTCCTCTCCCCCCTACCTTCAGTCATCTCCTGTCAGGTGACTGAGTTCCTCCCTGCTTCTTGGCTGCCAATCCCCTAGCACTGGCTTCTACTCAAATCCTTTCTGTTCTAAAATCCGGGCTGCTAGTAACCACACGGTCTCATTTTAATTTTGATGACTCCATTTTATCATGTAAACCACTCTTCTGTTAACCACCTCCTCTATAATCTAAATGTCAGCTGATTCATTCCTGCCAGAAAAACTGGCTTAAAATACAAAACCCTATGTTTTCATATGTTCAAAATGCTTTCCAAAATATGTGCTACTTCCTGAGTAGCAGTAAGTGTCTTGGCCAGCCTCTCCAGTCATCCTTTATAGGTTCAGATCATCTCTTGGGCCCGGGTGTACTGGTTTCTGGTCCGCATGGTATCAACTCAGAAAAATTCCTCAACTTCTACATAATCACTGAAACACAACAAAGCCTTACTTAAAGCAGTTATGTATTCAGTCATCCACTTGAAGAATTAGGATTTCGGAGAGACAATGGGGTGCATATAGGAACAACAAATGTCACATCAAATTGAACATCAGGCGCCTACATTCTTTTTGTTTTTGTTCTTTTGGGTTTTTTAAATTTTTTTTAAAAAATTTATGGGTACATAGTAGGTGTATATATTTATGGGGTACATGAGATGTTTTGATGCAGGCATGCATGCGTAATAATCACATCATGTAGAATAGGGTATCCATCCCTTCAAACATTTATCCTTTTTGTTACACACAATTCAATTACGCTCTTAGTTATTTTAAAATGTACAATTCTTATTGACTATAGTCACCTCGTTGTGCTATCAAATCATAGGTCTTATTCATTCTTTCTAACTAGTTTTTTGTACCCATTAACCATCTCCACCTCCCCCGAAACCCTCCACTACGCTTCCCAGGTTCTGGCAATCATCCTTCTCCTCTCTATGTCCCTAAGTTTAATAGTTTTGATTTTTAGATCCCACAGGTGAGAACATGCATGTTTGTCTTTCTGAGACACCTACATTCTTAAAATACTCTTCAATGACTATCATGAGGGATTTTTCCCTGTTTCACCCCTATTTAGTTCCTCAGCCTTTAAGAACTAAAGTCATCTGGGTGGCCACTACCAATTCACGTGTCTTCCCTTACTTCCTATCACCTCTGAATTGCCCCTTATGATTTCAAATTATTCATTGGCTTAAGGGCTGTCATTTTGTGTTCCCAAATACCGCAGCCAAACTGTGTTACAAACTGGTGTAGACATGCCCAGAACTTTTTTGATCACTTTGTGAAAGAAAGCAGGGCTCCCTGCCTTTAAAAAGATTGGCCACTGTAAATAGCCACTCTCTCTATCCATCTCACTTTCAGACACTGCATTAGGGTGGAATACCTTTCAGGGCCTAAGACAAGAAGAAACAATAGGAAGGTTTGGAGACAACAGGTGCAGTTGCAGGACTGGAGAGCAGAGTGGTCTTGATGGGGTTTGGATCCTTTTGCTCTCATCACAAAGATGGCACAGTCTTTATGTCTTTGAAGACTCCTTAAAATTATTTTATGTCTGACTCCCCTGATGAAAGTTGGATGCTTCTATTGTCACCACAAAGATATTAAAGTCTTTATAAGTCTTTATAGATTCCTTAAAGTTCTTTTATGTCTAACTCCTTTTAAAATTTTAGATACATACTTGTTGAGGATCTTTTACTCAGGCAGCTGAAGGTAAAATTGAAGTCTTCACACAGAGAGGAAATATTATGTGTGAAAGAGCGTTTAATATGCATCAAGTAAAATCTTACCTTTCTGGCATGGTCACGCATGCACACACACACACACACACACACACGCATACCTGGTACATAATGTTTTATTTACTCCCTACATCATCCCAAAGTTGTCCCCCTTTTCCAGCTGAGGAAATCTCAATACCACATCTCAATCCTACCTTCCTAAAATTGTGTTCCAATCACAATTCACTCTTATTTTGTCTTTTCCCAGCTCTACTTCAGATATATGTGTCAGACAAAGAACAGTGATCATTAGTCAAGAAAACTGAAAACAGAGAATATGGCAATAAAAGAGTTTAAGCCATAAAATAAGCTAATTACAGATTTTATTTTTTTAAAAAGAGCTCACCATTGCATTTAAATAACTTAATATTGGCCGGAAGAGGTGGGTCACGCCTGTAATCCCAGCACTTTGGGAGGCCAAGGTGGGCAGATCACCTGAGTTTGGGAGTTCAAGACTAGCCCGATCAACATGGAGAGACCCTGTGTCTACTAAAAATACAAAATAGCCGGGTGTGGTTGCACATGCCTATAATCCCAGCTACTGGGGAGGCTGAGGCAGGAGAATTGCTTGAAGCTGGGAGGTGGAGGTTGCCGTGAGCCGAGATCGTACCATTGCACTCCGGACTGGGCAACAAGAGCGAAACTCCATCTCACAAAAAAAAAAAAAAAAAAAAAAAAAAAATTGTGGATCAAGCACTGTATACGTGAGGAAACTAATTCAAAATAAGTAGAATAGAAAGAGAACTATGTGCTATGGAACAAATGTACAAGTTGCATGCAAAGGTAAAAACGAAGCCTTGGTTTGGACATAAATTACTGGGGGAGCCCCACTCAACTAGATAGGAGGCCACAATGCCAGTATGACCATGTGGCTTTTGGGGTATATAGATTCTGGGGTGGCTTGCACTGATTCCTAACAATTCATCCGAACTATTGAGCTGATTATATCTGTTTCTTGCCATCTAAAAAAAATAAAATCTATCCAATAACAATCAGTTCTCCATTTCTGTACTCCTTCCCCAATTGCCCAAATAAAGGTGATTCCCCTTCTTGCTGTTCCTGGAGAACTATTGTCACTTTAGATTCATATCCACTTGAACATGTCTTAGGTAAAGAAATTCATGACCTGGCACAGTGGCTCACACTTGTAATCCCAGTACTTTAGGAGGCCAAGGTGGGCAGATCACTTGAGGCCAGGAGTTTGAGACCAGCCTGGCCAATATGGTGAAACCCCATCTCTACTAAAAATACAAAAATTAGCCGGCCATGGTGGCACACTCCTGTAATCTCAGTTACTCAGGAGGCTGAGGCATGAGAATTGCTTAAACCCTGGAGGCAGAGTTTGCAGTGAGCTGAGATCATGCCACTGCACTCCAGCTTGGGTGACAGAGTGAGACTCCATCTCACAAAAAAAAAAAAAAAAAAAGAGAGAGAGAGAAAGAAAAGAGAAAGAAGGAAAGAAAGAAAAAAAGAAAGAGAGAAAGAGAAAGAAAGAGAAAGAAAGAGAAAAAGAGAAAGAAAGGAAAGAAAGAAATTGAAAGAATGTGAAGATTTGCAAAACATCCTCCATCTTTCTGAAATGTAAACAGTTGGTAGTTAATCCTCCTCATAGTTGTATATAGTGATGAGAATTTATTTATAAAAATAATGTATGACATAGACCAAATCATAGTATGAGTTTTCACTTATTCAAAAAGAATTGGGAGAAAATGGATGGATGAAAGAATAAACACAGTGACCACATATTGACTCATAATTGGTTGTTAGAGCAGCATAAAAATCAAAGAAATAATTATTGCATTTAAATTAAAATGAAAAGTATACAATTTTCTATTCTCTCTGAAAATAATTGTATTTTATTGGTAGGAAATATGCCTCCATTTACGTTCATTATCAGGCAGACCATGTTAAAAATATTTCAATATTTTAAGAAGCTAATATACATTTTGTGGAAAATCAAAACTTTACCAATTCTTCATTGTAAAAGTGTATTTGAATATTTCTAACACAAAAAAAGTCTGCTAAAATATGTCAGTTTATCCACGATATATGACTTATTTTACCTAATATTGGCATTCTGTGTAAAAGATTTTAGAACACATGTTGCTTCTTCAAATAACCAAAGAGTTGGCTTCCTTTTTTTTTTTCTTGCTCTCAGAAGCTCCTAGAATTGTAACATCAGCTAAGCTGACTGTTTTAGGCCAGATTTCATTGGAATGACTCTGATTTAAAACTAAATTATTTTTTATGTCACAAAATGCTGTTTACTTTCCTTTTTCTGATTCTAGTTCATCACTCACATTCTACATAATAGACTTACCATGTTTATTGGAAGGGATGAAGTCAGAAAAATCTCTAGTGAATGTGATTACCACATAATTGTTGTGCATAGACAGCTAACTTGAAAGGGACAATTTCTAATATGTTGAGAAGTACTTTCCTCTTTTATGACTGTAACTTTGGTATTGTATAAAAATGCCATTTTTTTGATTACTGTGAATAAGACTTTGATTCAAGCAATTTTAAGGGCTTTTTAAAATGGATTTTCACGTTAACTTTTAAACATTTTTTTTACTTCAATAAGCGTATTTCTATACTTCTGTATTTTCACGCCTCATTTTATATTTTTACTCACACTTTAGTTTTCTATCAATACTTATTTAGAATCAAATTTAAAATGAAGTTGAAGAGAAGGAGGACCTAATTTTAAATATATTCATAAAAATGTCAAGGTCAACGAGTGAATGTTTAAAAATCACATAATTCAGAGTAGTACTCTCTGTAATCTTTGTGTCTAAAATTATATGGTCCATGTAGTAGCTACTGATTGAGAGTCTTGAAAAACAGGTGGAGAGGTCAACAGGTGGGACTGGTTGATAAATGAGTCACCTGATTATAAAGGGACAAAGTTCTCTACCAAAGGGTAGCAAAGCTAAATATTCACATTTGGAACGAAAAGTTCCTAGCATAAATCCCAGCCTATCTTCATTCAACAGAGATAGCTAGTAATAAGTGTTTGGTGAATGAATAAACTCATTCAATCACAAAAATATTATCTTTTTATTTCTCTATCAAAAATTTGGCTTTTTCCCTTTCTTACCTGTTCTTCTCCAACATTGTTGCTTTCCATAAAATTAAAGCAGTGGAATTAACTCAATTCTCAATGAGGAAAAGAAAACATACGAAGGGGGTGGTTGCCACTGCAGGCATAGGATAGGTAAAAGAGGTACGCAGCTTACGATAAATTTAAGTGTAGGCTGGTTGTTGTAGTGTGAAATGGGAAAAAATAAAAACAATATGAACGACATACATTTCTAGCCTAACAGACTGAAGGAATAACAATGTGGACATTGAATACAAAGATACCACAGTTTTAGTAGTATTCTACTGATCATTTTCTCAGTCTGAGCCTTACACCTAGTCACAGGACTGTAGATGACCACGTTAGAATCCCCTGATAAAATTTACCTTCACTGTGACCCATGTCTCTGAGACGACCTGAAGAAACTATGCTCATTGTAGTAGTGGGATATAGACAGGATATGCATTGGACACAGGTTACGTATCCAGACTTGGAAGATTTTGGATAGATTTTCCTCTCCAGTATGAAAATCGCCACTGAATGTCAGAGAACTTCCCTACTTAAAGTTAATACTATGTGATGTCCTAGATCTTCAAATGTCATTTGAAGTGACATCTAAATGATGACTGAACGGATGATACAAAGGTAGTGCTGTATACAGGAGAGAGGGAAATGCATTTGCAATGGAGGAAACAGCCTGAGACAAAGCCTTGAGGCATGGAAGAACTTGGTGTGTTCAAAGAACTGAACTGCAGCAGTATGGATGGATAGTACTGGTTTTAAAGAAAGTGTGACAACTCACGTTGGTCATCTTGGTCTAAGAATTTCATGACTTAGAACCAAGATAAAAATAAATGTTTCACTTGTGCTGTTATAAGATGTAATTTTTAAAATGCAAAAATAAAAACGTGGGGTGAGTGAGGTAACTAACAAAAATTGAAAGACTTTGGTGTCATTAAAATGAGTGACCAATTTTTAATTTTTAAATAACCACCCCAGGGCTATGTGTGTTATACATTTCTAAGTTGGGCTGTTGATACTAGAGTTAATTAGGATGTGTACTTCTCTATACTAGTTATTTCCAACATGTGTTCTATAGAACATTTATTTTAAATGTTAATTGTAGATTTTGGAAACAATTCTCAGGCCAAATTTTACTCAGTATATGCTGAGTATAAACTAAAAAATGTTCGGGTCTTCAAACATGGAAATATGCATTGTACATAAGAAATTATACATTTGATATGGTCACTGCTTTTTTTTTTTTGATCTTAAACTACCTTGGAGTATTAGAGTTTCAGCGAAGAAAATGTGGTCATTACTGCGACAGGAAACTGTACAACAATAAATCTCCCTTGATTCTTGTTAGCTTATTATGAAATCATTTATTTTAATGTATTTTCCATTGAAATAATTTTGAAAGCCTTAATCTTAAAGAACATTAAATGGGCTCTTCCCTTAGGTAAAGGAAACTAATTGGATGACCTTATTTTGGACTATATTTCAAGCTGAAATTTTATACCTAGATGTTGAAAGACCATAATCTGGTCAAAAGGAAATTAGGAATATAAACAGTCAAAAACAATGTTCTCCGGCTCTTAGAAGTGCTACTATGATCTGAGTCATCAATTAATTTTGGGTTGGTTAACCTAGTATTGACTGTAACTATATCAAATGCCTTAACTCATGGAACCAATTATTGTCTAAAATAATCACTGTAACCATAAAAGAAAAAGTAGACAATTCAAGTCCTGTCTTGCCCTTCTGAAATAAAAGGGTGCATTTTAAGTAACAGTTTGTTTTGAAATGGTGTAACACTCATAAGAAGTTGCAAAAGTTCTTAGCTTCACCCAGTTCTCCCCAGTGATAATATATAACCATAATACATTGTCAAAACCGGAATCTGATGGTGCTACAATATTATTTGCTCAGATAAAGACTGCATTTGGATTTTACCAACTTTTACATACAACTTTTATATGTTCGTGGTGGTGCTAGGAATATCTTTTAAGGAAGGATTTTACTGAGGCAGTTTTCAAAGAAAAGAGCTGCAGTAAGCAAGCTAATTAGACATCCACTGCTATCAATCTTGACCTCAATTAGGTGAAGGATTCCTAATTAAATCGTTACAGGCTTTTGTGTTAAATGGTAATTGACTGCCTGGAAGTTCTTCACAATTATATCATATTAACAAGAATGTATTTGCATTTTTAATGCTTTATTGATTTCCAATTCATTACAGGGCTGTTAGTGTTCTTTTACCATGTCATTGGAAGCTCTGCAAATTGTTCTTTAAGGTTCAGAAGCTTAGGGAACAGGTTAAAAAAACAACGAAGTTGGGACCCACTGAAGTGTTTTGCAAACTGCTGCATTTTAGCTACTCCGTCCCGTAACTATTACCACCTCTTTAAACAGACAACTGCAGGTAGGCAAACAGAAGACTTAGAGAAAATGGAGATAGGTAGTCTAGACCACTCTCCATTTCGTTCTTTAAAATGTTATCATTTACATGCCTGGTTTCTTTGATTCAAGCCTATTTGTCAAGGGCCACTGTGAGTCATCTTGGCTAATTTTGTGGCACCCACAGAATCTTTAGACTTCAATATGGTTGATATTTGTTTATTTAATATGAATTTATGGTCAATAATGATTACCTTTGCTCATAGGAAACATATGGGAGGTGGCCCCAATTATCATTTCATTCATTAGTTTTTTTGAAATATTTAACCAGGTCTGTTAACAATAGTTATTTTCTCCTCTACTGGGGTTTCCCAAGCCACTGAAAAAAAACTGTTACAGTGTGGTAAAATCTCGGTGTTTCTTCTACTCATGTCCGCTTACTTACAATTCATCATGAGCTGGCATTAATTTTTTGAACTTCAGATTTAACTGGTAATTTTATTTATTAATTTAACTTAAAGTTCTGGGATACCTGTGCAGGAAGTGCAGGTTTGTTACATAGGTAAACGTGTGCCATGATGGTTTGCTGCACCTATCAACCCATCACCTAGGTATTAAGCCCCACGTGCATTAGCTATTTATCTTTAAATGATGGAATTAACTTTAGAAAATCTAGATGAATTTCAGTACATTGGAAAGAAAATATGTATGATTCACTGTCTCACATTTAGACTATGTTCTCTGGCAGTAGTCAGTAGTATATTTTCATTTTTTAATATAAAAAGCCATCTCAAAAAATATTTTATCAAAAGTATCTCCTCCAAAAAATAATCCACCATACCCCAGAGTCTACCATCTTATCTCCTGTTGTGTTACACACTACTTCCAGATTCAGGGTTTCTTCAACTTGATTTTAGGAAGGTTGTTTTCACAGATCATGCATTCAAGTGATATCTTGAGCATTACTTGAAGTACATGACCCATCCATATACTAGGTTCATCATTTAAGTCTATAGAGCTCACTAATATAGATCAGATACCTATACACTAGAATCCATGAACAGATGTAAATAAAACAGTTTTTAAAATATTTTTCTATTAATGCCTCCTAAGCATTTTCTGGATAATGAAGTCTATAATAAAAACAATCATTAGAAATTTATTTAAAAGAATATCTTTATAAATATGGCAGGAGGAAAATATTTATTTGAAGTCAGCAATCATTCTTACCAAACATTTCATTTAATTGAACACACTTTAAGAACCAAACACAGAGATAAATACTAATCTTTCTTCTCAGCTATAAAATATTAAGACAGAAATGATGTAAAAGCTAACTTAAAAGTTTGCTGCAGATTATGTAGTTCAGGTCTCTAGTATTATTTTGGAGAATACATTTTTTCAGATATTCAGATATAATTAAAAGTGCACAATGATTGAGATATAATTAGAAGTGATAATAAAACAAACCAGCAAATGTCATTTCTCCAGAAGCATATCATGGCAATGTGATCTAGAGAGTCCAGCCGATGGATAGATAGGCTGGTCTTATTGTTTTTCTTCTATGGAAGAACAGAGCAGACTGTGCCTGGCTAAAGAAATATTGTTTAAATTTTTACATATTTTCTTTCTCTCTTTCATAGTACTGGATTCCCTAATATTATTGTACCAGTTCAAATCCTTACAAAGCACTTTGAAATATTTGATATTCGTAGTATAGCATTAATCTACAAAAATACATCAATGTGCCCATTGATACATTCATGTTTTTCTTGTTTGCTCTTTGTGATCACTTATAAATAGAACTTCATCATAAAATTATTGCCATACTATGCGTTCATCTATGTTAGAAATAGTTCATTTCAATCACCCCATGTTCTTGGTCATGAAATGGAAGGATGGAAATATTGCCGATATAATACAGCTGAACCCATAATGGAGTCATGATGAAGATGTTAGTTACTTTACTATAATAACATGAGTGTATATGTATTTTCCAATTATTCTACACTTTTCCATTTTTACCAGATATATGATTGTATAGTTAATACTATATAATTTTTGATTGAGTGATTTTATCATCAAAGTATGCAAGGCTTTATTTATGGGCCTACCCAGATCTGTTCAGCTGACCTGGCCTTGTCTTTTTATTTGTTTTGCAGCCAGAAGGGCCCAGGAACTATTTGTACAATTCTTGTGTTCTTAATTATGATCACATCTTAAACCACAGGTTGTGTAACCTTCCCCAGAGGCAAAGCCTGGACCCTGCCACAGCCTGCATTCTGTCCAACATCTCTCTCATGTTTTTCAACTTTCCAGACCTCTATGCTGTATCTTCAGAATGTCTTCAAATATTTTAACCTGTGTCAAATCTTTTTTTCTTTTTTCAACTCATCCATTTAGTTTCTAATCTCTGTGATATATTTCAAATACATTGTTCACTTCTAAGAAGTTCAATTTTTACCAAATATGCCTTATTTTAAGAAAAGCATGATTTCCTAGAACTTATAATATACATTTATAACTAAGTACACCTTCAAATAACACTATACTGCTTCATGGGTAGTGGAGATAACATACAAAAGATTATTCTCAATTCTGCCCTCCCATCCCCTATAACATTGTTGTCATTCATTTCACTTATCCATATTAATCTATGAGATCAGTTAAGAATAAGATACAATTTTATACTGCCTTCATGAATTCTTTCTCTATTGCTCTTCTTTTTTTCATGTAGGCCTGAGTTTCTTCCTCCCCTGAAAAATTTCTTTTAATGTTATTTTGCATGGTAGTTCTGCTGGCAATGCATTCTCTTGATTTTAGTTTGTCTGAGAAAGTCTTTATTTCTCATTCACTCTTAAAGGATAATTTTGTTGGATATAAAATTCTAGGTTGGTGTATTTTGTTGTTTTTCATTTGAACACTAAACATACTAAACTCTACTTTCTTCTTGCTTGCATGGTTTCTGATGAAAAGTCCACTCTAATTATTGTCCTTGTTCCACTGGAACATATGTTCCTGACCATAGCTACTTTTAGGATTTAATTTTTGTTTTGTGGTTTGCTGCAGTATGAATGTAGTATACCTAGGTTTAGATTTTTGGTATTTATCCAGCTCAGTCTTCTTGAGCTTCCTGGATCTTGGTTCAGTGTCTTAATTCCATTTGGAAATGTCTCAGCTATTATTACATCAAGTATTTCTTCTGTTCTAGTCTCTATTTCTGCTTCTGATGTTCCGGTCGCTCATATATTACCCTCTTTGAAACTGTCCCACAGTTCTTGGATATTCTATTATAAGCATTTTTCCCATTTTTTCCTCCTTTTGCTTATTAGTTTAATATGTTTATATCGACAAATCTTCAAGCTCATTGATTCTTTTCTTGGCCATGCCTAGTCAAGTGAGTAGCCCATCAAAGTCATTTTTTATTTCCCTTACAGTGCTTTTATATTCTAGTATTTCCCTTTGATTCCTTCTTAGAGTTTCCATCTCTCTGTTTACATTATTCATCTATTCTTGCATATTGCATATTTTTTCATTAGAGTCCAATTTATAGTTCCAGAGATTTCTCTTCCAGGTAACCTGGTCTTTTTGTAATTCTCTGTATTTGCTTTTCTCTTGAGATTTTGAGGTGACTTTATCCTGCCACCTCAGTTCTCTCAAGTGTGCAACTCAGTTTTTTCATGTTTTCTTGTTGTAAAGACACAAGTAACAATTTCTGAGCTTCTTACATGTTAGATTTATAAACATAACCTACTCTGCTATATTTTTCTGATAATGTTTTGTTCTTCTCTCATGTTTTGATACACCTTTTAACATTCATAAATATTTTACTTCCAATAATTCCATAATCAATAGTTCTTAGGTTCTAATGCTGTTGGTAGGTTTTCTGGAAACTTTTGCTAATGTGTCTTTTTTCCTTATGTGTCTTATATTTCTGAATTATAAGCCCATCCTTGGTGGGTCTATCTCGGAAAATCAACATCTTGGATTGATGAAGTATCTCTTCTTTTGCAAATATGTTATTACCTTTGCAAGGCAGCAGGTGCAGTATCAACTGTAGACAACTTTAAATTTATTTATCAGTCTGTGTTTTTCCTAATTATAATAGTAGTGTGAATTCAAACCCGTAAAGCATATGAGGCCATGCCTGTGCTTATAAATATTTAGGAGATTTCTTTTTCTATCTTTAGCACAAGCTGAACTATGCAGATTCCCTTGTTTGCTCCTAAAATGCAAGGGTAATATTAGAAATATCTACTAGGATGTCTCCAAGCATTTCAAATTCAACATGGCTAAATGTGAACTCTGTAACTTTTCCCTAAAGCCACCTTTTATTATAGCATTTCAGGTGTCAGGGATTATCAGTGCTATAACATTTCAGAGAAGAAAGATGCAATTTTAGGAAAAAATTTATGGAGGTTATGGGACTAAAGTTTTAAGGTAAGGGCATGTCTATGGGGATCTAAATGAGAAATGATATACTATAGAGCAGACTGATGGATACCACTGAAACTTCCAGGGTGGAATCACACATGGTGTGTTGGGGCCAGGGTGAGCTCAACTCTAAAAGAGAACAGTAAAAAGGAACAGTGCAAGACACATTTTTAAAAATAGGCAGAAGCCCATTGTGTGGGGACATAAATGACTTAGAAGTATGGGCTTTATTTTATAGGTAAAGCTATTAATCAAGTAACCTACACAAATCAGGGTTTAAGGAAATATGGATTATTTCATTAAATTTGATTAGAAAGGGCAGTTAACTGAAGTGTAGAATAGAGGCCAGTGTGGACTTACTCTAATAATTTAGTAAAGTATAATATAGTGGGAACCTCAACAAACATCATCTAGTTACAATAAATTAACATAGTGAAGAGTTAGTTAATTAAACAGTGTGTTTGCTACAGTCATTTAAGACTATAGATTTTAAGCCATCTAAGGGGATTCTTATCAGGCCCTGTATTGGCCTTATAAGCCACTTCTTGAAAAAAAGGACTTAAAAGTTAATTACCACCATACATATTTTTTAAATTTCTTCATGGCACAATGTCAGGATTTCATTGCAGAATCCTTTGAGTGTAATTTCTGGGTCATGAATTTCTAATGTTGTTAGTTATTTGTTATGTTGAAATGTCTTCAACAATGGAGAAAACTGAGTTTTTAAAAAAATAATTACTCACCCTTGATTCCCTCTCCTAATCCGCCCATCCCAAACCTGCACCTCTCCCTGGCCCTCTTCTTGGAGTATCTCAAACTAAAATTCTGGAGCTCATCTTGATACCCTTCTCTTTCACAAATCCCATTGCTTCATCCCGCAAATTCTGAAACCTCTCCCTTCAAAACACATCTGTAATCCAAACATCTGTCTCCTGCATGTTTGTGGGAACCCGCTAACTAATGTACATGCTTCCACCTCTTCCATAAAAAAGTCTGTATTCCATGGAGCATCCAGAGTGAGTTTTTATTATTTATTCAGAACACATCATTTTATTTACTGAGTCAGACCACATCACCCCCTGCTTATAAGTCTCTGATGATTTCTCATCTCACTCAGAATAAAATTCAAAGTTCTAAAGCAACATGCCTGCAGGATCCTATATGATGTGGCCAGAAAGCAGAATGTCTTGCTCCCTTAGGTCATTTAAGTCTCTTCAGTGTCACTTCCTCAGAGATACTGTCTCTTACCAGAGGATATAAAATCATACCACACCCTGCTGTCGCTCTGTTCCCAACTCTGTTTTAATGTGCTTTATTTTTATCGATCACACTAATCATAATAGTATTTCTACACACTTCTGGCATTTGATAGTTATCTATTATCAGTCTGTCTCCATAGAGCTTGCTGTTATTTCTAAAGCAGCCAGATCACTGCCAGGAACAAAGTAGGTGCTTTCTTAGTATTTTTTTGTTCATTAACAAATATTTATTTCACAGTGTTTGAGGCTCAGGATACAGTGCTGAGCCAAATTTACATGTGTCCAATGCATTATTAAACGTAGAACAATAAAATGTGCATGGATTTTATAAAGAAGACGCATATAAACAGGGTCTCTGAGCTCCTCTGGGGAACTGTGAGTCACTTCTCTGAAGATTTGACATCTGTAGAGATGTGGGCGTGTGAAAGGTGTTTTGGGCGACAGGGGCATTTCAGGTTGAGGATCAGCTTGTGCTAAGGGCCTCTGGCAGGAGCGAGAAAGGCCCAGTCATGTAGCTAAGAGAAGCCCAATGTGTCTGTTGAGTATAGGAATGCAGCAGACCGTGAGAGCAAGCCTGAAACTGTGGCTAAAACATGAAAGGCTATCCATACCTCCATTAAAAGTGTTCTTTATCCCTTCAGCAATTGAGCAGTTAGTGCAGTTTTAAATTAGGCGATCCAGTTTCTATCATAAGAGGATAATTATGCTTCCAGTATGGGAAAGTCAGAGACTTTGAAGTAATTCAGAAGGTGGTAACATGAACTAGGTGACTAATGACAGCTATAGAGCTGTGGATAGTTTCCTAGAGATGTTTGGAGGTCAAATTTGGCATGGCTTGGTGACTGATTGGACTTGGGGCAAATAGGAAGATGTCGAGAACATATCCTAGAGTAATGGCTTGCTCAAATGTAAGGAAAATTGTGTTATTCCCTGATTTGGGAGGAAAAGGAGGATGAGAATATAGGAATTTGGATGCACGCATTTTTCTCTTGCATTGGCACTGATATTTAGACGCCGTATGATTGCTCCTGAGGAAACCCTGACCTCCAAATTATGAAAACTACATTGGTAAAAATAAGCTATGCCTTTGAAGACTGATCTCATATGCATGAAGGCACGAAGGCACCTTAGCTGGGGCATAGTCCAGAACTGTTCTAGCAAATAACTTTATGTCCCTTTGCCCTTTATTTTGCCTTCATTATGCTGCTAAGGCATGATTTACTCTCTCCTTGTTTTCAGGACAAGGTGGAAGAATTTGAACCTAAAGAATATTTTAAAATGTATTTCTTGTCTCCAAACAATTTAAAGTTTGAAATATGCAATAAATAATACATAAATAATAAAGCAATATATCTTCTAGGAAAGTTCTGTATAAGAAACAAGTCCCAGCGATTATCTTCATTGCCAATAACTAGAATCTTAAATCAGAGACAAAATATTCCTCACTGAAATATTAATGTCAGTAAAAAAATTTAGAGATGATTCTTCTTTTAATTTTAATAGAGGCTACCTCTATGTTTTTAAGTAAATGAGAAAAACTCAGCAGAACATTTTATTGAATTAAAAATTGGTAGTTAAGTGTGTTTGACTCTAATAATTCTGTTTTACTTTTTTACTCAACCATAAAAATATATGACTGTAAGGCAACAGCTGAGGTTTGAAATATAAAATATTAAATCATTGCTTACATGCTTTGATTTAAGAAAACCAAAATATCTGAATTATTGCATGTATTTTCACTTTTTATATAAATGGCTGCTACTGTATAAAAATAGCCACAATTACAAATATTATAAGAAACTAAATTCAGTGCATTAATTTTGCATTTTTGTTCAGAATGTAATATTGAAGGAAACAAAGTTTGAACACATTCAGTAGGAGATAAATAAAAATAATATAGAACCATGCATGTAGCCATTTTCCATTAGTGCAAAGTATTTTCTGACTTAGAAAACCATTCAAGAACAAAAAACCAAACACCGCATATTCTCACTCATAGGTGGGAATTGAACAATGAGATCACATGGACACAGGAAGGGGAATATCACACTCTGGGGACTGTGGTGGGGAGGGGGGAGGGGGGAGGGATAGCATTGGGAGATATACCTAATGCTAGATGACGAGTTAGTGGGTGCAGCGCACCAGCATGGCACATGTATACATATGTAACTAACCTGCACAATGTGCACATGTACCCTAAAACTTAAAGTATAAAAAAAAAAAAAAAAAAAAAAAAGAAAACCATTCAAATTCCCACATGAAAGAAAAATCACAAGCAGCTTCCTTTGAAGTAGATCTGACTTGAACTGTAATACCTAGAGCTGAAAAGCACATTGAAAAGGAATCTTATTTTTTTATGATTTGAGGGAAGTCACCTCACTGTTATTGAGCACGATTGGGTAATTAGAATGAAGTGGAATTCTGTAAGGAGGAATTATTTAAAAATAGATTGGTTACCCTTGTACAGATATGAATAAATGATAATAAGCTTAAATAAAACATGAGATTATCATCTTCGTGTTTGTA
This sequence comes from Pan paniscus, assembly GCF_029289425.2. Taxonomy (NCBI): domain Eukaryota; kingdom Metazoa; phylum Chordata; class Mammalia; order Primates; family Hominidae; genus Pan; species Pan paniscus. Next base: position 86,504,628 of record NC_073267.2, read on the forward strand.
TAACATTTATCTTGATATTCTGGAGACAATAAGTAAAGCGAGATTATTAGAAAAATATGGAGTAATCATTTCATTACCGAACACAATTTGTTTGTAAGAAACTTCTTACTAATTTCCAGACTTGGGCTCTTATGAATAAAGATTCTGTGAACACTTTATGTACATCTTTGTGTAGACATATGTTTTCATTTTCCATGAGTAAACATCTAGGGGTCGAATTTCTGGATTATAGAAAAGTTGCATGCTTAACTCTTTAAGAAAATTTCAAACTGTTTTTCTAAATGGATTTACAATTTTACCTCCTGTCCAGCAGTGCAGGGGAGTTCGAATTTCAGCATCTACTCACCATTTTTGGTATTATCATGTGCAATAGTATTTTACTGTAGTATTAATTTGCATATCCCTCATGACTAATGAGGTGAAGCATATTTTCGTATGCTTCATAGCAATTTATATATTCAGTTTTGTAAATTGTGTATTCAAATGTTTTGTTAGTTTCTTTCTTTTAAATAAACATTTTTTAAGAGGAGTTTCGGATTGGCCAAAACCTGCGAACAGGGTAGAGCATGTTCCCATAATCCCTGCACCCACCTTCCTCTACTATTAATAGTTTCTATTAGTATGGTACATTTGTAAAGTTTACTTAAAACCCATATTTATTTCAATTTTCTTACTTTATTGCCTTTTATACTTATTCTGTCACAGGATCCCATTCATGATACCACATTATATTTAGTAGTTGTGTCTCCTTATGCTACTCTGGACCATGAAGCTTTCTCAGACTTTCCTTGTTATAGATGACCTTGACAGTTCGGACTAGTAGCAGCCAGGGGTTTCTTTTAATGACAGTCTACTGGAATTTTACTAATATGTTTCTTATAATTAGCCTAGAATGATAGGTTTTGGGGAGGAAGAACACAGGGTTAAAGTGTCCTTTCTAATCACATCATATCAAGGGTACACAAATCGATGTGACTTATCACTACTGATGTTAAACTTCACCACCTGACTTAGGTAGTCTTTGTTAGGTTTCTCCACTGCAAAGTTACTCAAGATTTGTTCTCTTTCTGTACTGTGGTTTTGGAAACGAAGTTACTACGTGTAGCCCACACTTGGGGAAAGGAGATATTGCTTCACTTCCTTGGGGGCAGAGTGTCTACATAAAATGTTTGGAATTCTTCTGCAGGGTGGATCTGTCTCTTCTCTCCCATTCATCTACTCAGTGATTTATTAGTATCAGTATTAACTGATGCATACTTATTCTATACCTTATTGGATATGTTATAATCCAGTGCTACTTTATTTTGTTGTTGCAATTATCTCATTTTTGGCCATTAGGAACAGTTTTATTCAGTTCACTCCTGTGTCCCTTTGACATATTTTCTCAACATAGGTTTTATTTATTTATTTATTTATTTATTTATTATTTATCATTTTTCCTAGCACTTCTTTATTTTCTGACATTACAAGATGCACCAGGCTTAACTTGTAAGTTTTCTACCCAGTTTTATAATTAGTATTTTTCCAAAGATCATTGAACCCTTTGATGGATGAATGGTGTCAGAAACCAGGATATGGATACTAGGTACAACACTTGGTACTACGGTGTCTTTGCATTTAGACCCTCTAACAGAGCGAGAGAATATGTATATGTATACTGAACCATGTATATATACATATCTATACATATTTCTCAATGTATCTGATATAGTTTGGGTATTTGTCCCTGCCCAAATATCATGTTGAAATGTAATCCCCACTGTTGGAGGTGGGGACTGGCAGGAGGCGTTTGGGTCATGAGGGCGGATCTCTCATGGCTTGGTGTTATCCTCATGGTAGTGCATGAGCTCTCAAGATTGGGTTGTTTAATTGTGGGGCACCCCCTCCCCCACACTCTCTCTCTCTTGCTCCTGCTTTTGCCATGTGATGTGCGAGCTCCCTCTTTGCCTTTCATCATGAGTGAAAGCCTCCTGAGGCCTTCCTAGAAACAGATGCTAGCACTATGCTTCCTGTACACCCTGTGGAACCATGAGCCAATTAAATCTCTTTTCTTATAAATTACCCAGTGTTAGGTATTTCTTTATAGAAATGCAAGAACAGCCTAACACAGTATCCACCTGTATTGATATTAAACTTAACAGGAGTCCATACTCATGTCTCCTATTCTAATCCACTACCACACAGATCATTCTAGCATCTTCCTCTTGATTTCTGAAACCTGTCATTCAGATGGTGAGTAAACTGGTTCCAATCATCTGTCATCCATTTACTTAATTATTCTATTCCAGTATACATGTATGATGGCTTCAGAACCCTTAACCCATACTTCCTTGAGAAGCAATTTTAACAACCAGAGTACACTGTTTGTATACAGTTTCTTTTGCCTTTAATTTTCAGGGACTCCAATTACATATGTCTTAGACCTCTTATGATATGATATTCTATATGTCTCTTATGGCGTGTTTTGCATTTTTTATCACCTTCCATTCTGTGATTCTGTCTATTCTGTTTCTGATACTTGATGTTATAATCTCTTCTTTCTGTCATGCATAATCTATTAATTTATTGAATTCATAATTTAATTCAATTTTATTTCATTCTTCAGTTCCATAATTTTTATTTAATTTACTTCTTTTCCAGTTCCCTCCTAATGTTTTATTAACTTATTTATTTGTTTGTTTATGTATTTTTGAGATGGATTCCTGCACTGTCACCCAGGCTGGAGTGCAATGGCACGATCTCAGCTCACTGCAATCTCTGCCTCCTGGGTTCAAGCAATTCTCTTGCCTCAACTTCCCGAGTAGCTGGGATTACAGGCGTGCACCACCATGCCTGGCTAATTTTTTTGTATTTTGAGTAGAGATAGGGTTTCGCCATGTTGGCCATACTGGTCTCGAACTCCTGACCTCAGGTGATCCGCCCGCCTTGGCCTCCCAAAGTGCTGGAATTACAGGCATAAGCCACCATGCCTGGCCTATAATGTTTTATTTTTTTTTCCTGTCTGTTCTTGTATATATTACCATAGATAATTTTTAGTTTCTTCTTTTACAAGTCCAATATTTAAATTACTTGAGAAGTTGTTTCCCTTTTATTTTTTGCTTATGGCCATGTTGTTCTTTTTGACAAACCTATTACATTTTATTGAATATTATGCATTTTTTGTAAAAATAAATGTGTATGGTTTGTGGGTGCTTTATTTTCTTCCAGAGTGATATATATATATATTTTTTTTTTCTGGCAGGCAGATATGGTGCAGGCACATCCCCTTGATGCAAGCTTTCTTAGTGATAGTTTGTAATCTGGTTTGCTCTTTGTCCTAGGGGCCACAATCTTTGGGATCTTAGGTAAAATCTGTGCTGATTACAAGGGTCTTTTTCCCCTGGAGTCCCCAAAAGTTTATACTTCTTCCTCATCATCCCTTCTAGTTTCTGCTTAGCCCTTCAGACTCTCGGTTGCAGCATTTTAGGTTTTTCTGTTGATAACTAATGTGATACCCGCACAGCTTAGTATGAGCAAAAGTCCTCTGGGGAAATTATATCCAGATCAGATGGTTCCTCATCTCTAGGCCTCGTTCCTTTAAGTTCTGATCACAAAGCAGTTCAGAATTACTTTTTTCTCTGCACCCCATGACAGTACAGCAAGTCTTAGGCCCTTGGTTTCTGCTGGACTAAGAATTAGAAAATAACACAAGGTGAAATCCTGAGGTCAATGCAACATTCACCTCAGCGTACTTCCTTTCTCACAAGTTCTTGACCACTAGTATTCTGGCTGCCTTCCCTCTTCTCCAATGCCTTAAACAGTCATTTTACTTATTATTTCCATCTTAGACAGATATTCTCAGGAAAAAGTTTAGTTTGATACAAGCTTCCCGGTCATAGAAGTAAAAGTCGGCCTTATTAATTTCAGAGTTCAGATGGAAATGTTTTATCCTTTCTTATGAGAGGTTCCCAAGTGAAGGAAAGGGTTAGTTTTAGAAGCATTCTTTGTTCCAAACGCCAAGAACGCAGACAACTCGCTGAAGGCCTTCTTTCCCGTAACAGTATGAGGAATGCATCTTAATAGCTTACATATCTATCTTATATCAGCAAACAAATGTGGACAACACTAACGCTTTTACATGATTTAAACAATTTTGCAAATAGGTGTTTGAAACGGTATATCTGCTCTGCTTAAATACTGAAGTTATTTATCTTAACTCTATAGTGAGTTCATACAGAATTGAATTCGTCTGCTTAATCATTCTAAGAAACATTGACTTATCAGTACAATACTTAATTTTGTCAAGTTTCAAAGATACTCATTTATATGCCTTTAGATTTTATAGAGACAAGATGGCACCAAAGAAATCAATTGTTTAATATGCTGCTGTATAACATATAGAATACCTGTGGGTAACAGATAAAGGTAGTGAAAATACTAAGTTTTGAAGCTTTACATTCAGTGCTTCCCCCTGCCCCGCCGCCCCAATTCTTACATTAAATTAATACTTCACCCAACTTCGGGAGATGTCAACTTTTGTAATTCTCGTAATGGTTGACTGAATAAGAAATAAAAAATCGAGTGCATTTTTTAAATAACTTTTCCAGCAGTAGACAAGTATTATGGGTCACCTTAGGACTTAATAACTGTACAAAACCAAATGAAGGATTGCTTGGGAAAAAGGTATTTAGATGCTAAAACAATTGAAGTCACTTGATAAATACAAACAAAACATACTTTGTAAACAACACACTATATTAAATAAGTTGATTGTTGAGCCTTAAGGCTAATGTCTACGGAACTCCAAATACGTATGAAATTAAAAGCGTGCCAAATTTGATCATTCCATCTTCCTCAAAGCCTGTCAGCTGTGATTGACCAGTATCAGAATGTATATGACTTGAATTCACATTCAGATGTGCTGAATTTACCTTCAGCGTCTCAATCTTGCCGAAGCTTCTCAAATTCAGAAAAAAGTTCAAGTGACATTTTTCTTCATGTTTTGGGCTTTTTTTTCTAATAACTTACGTTCGGGGGTATATGTTAGGTACAGGTCTTGCTACATGGATGAATAGTGCATCACTGGGGTTTGGGGTACAAATTATTCTATCATGCAGGTAATAAGCGTAGTATCTGATGAGTAGCTTTTAAATCCTCACCCACCCTCCACTCACAACCTAACCCCCAGTGATCATTGTTCCCTTCCTTGTGTTCATGTGTACTCAATGTTTAGCTCCCACTTATAACTGAGAACATGCAGTATTTGGTTTTCTGTTCCTGCATTAATTTTCTAATAACTCACCAACGCTATTTTTCCATTCACCACAAGTGACAGCTTTGGCAATTGTTTTTTTCACTCAACCACAGGCCACTTTTCCGGAATCTGATAAAATTATGGTAACCCCTTTTTCCAGGTTTTGTTAACCAAGTCTCTTACCAGTTCCCCCCTCCCCCCCACCGCCCCCGGTCCTGGCTAACACTGACCTTACTAACTTTTCACCTACCTCTCAATACCACATATCTTGGGTTTTTACTATGGTAGCATCCCACATCCCCATCAAAAGTTAGCATTTTGAAGCAATGCCTTGTTGGTGAGCTAAATCTGTGAGCCACTTGGGTGGTTCTGTTGTCTCTGCTGGATTATTCTCATCTGTTGACAGGGACTCCAAGTGAAGTAGTCAGCGTGCTCTTTCTCGGCTTTGTTTAGCTACAGGCTGTATACTGCTCCTTTGAATTCTTCCTGCAACAGGCTAGCTCAGGCTCTTAAGGGGACAGAGGGGTTCTGAGTGAGTCTTTTTTTTTTTTTTTTCCTGTGACTTCTATTTGTTACAGCAAGTCATAAGACCAGCCCAGATTCGAGCAATGGGTAAATAATTGAACTTCACAAGAGGGGGAAGAGCTGCAAAAACGCACTGAAAAAGGATGTAGATAAAGGAAAGGGAATGTTTATAGCTGCTTTTTCACTCTACTATGGCAGGAGTGTCTTATTTACCCAGCAAATTATATATAAATATCTGTATATATGAAGTCTTAGAATTCAACTGTGAGCTTGACAGACAAAATGTGTCTTCTTGGAGACCACGTTCTAGTAGGGGGAGCTAGAGCATAAACAAGGATAAACCAATAGGATCATCAGAATAACTGCTATGGAAAAAATTATATAAGATAGGATGCCCTTTTAGAGCTTGTTTCTGAGCTGAGAGCTGAAATAGCGTGAACTAGCCAGAGACAAGCTAGCAGATTCAAAAGCCTTTTATCGGTGCAAAGCTTGCCATCATAGTACTGCAGGAAGGCTAATAGACTGGGCTGTACAACATAACCAAAAGAAAAGAGTTCAGGTAAACTATTTATCCCCACGATTTCCAACAGTCAGTGACCTATTTGCTGCTGTAATTAACTCAAAGAGCCTGTATTGACCCTATACTGTGAAAGATCCGTCTTGAATAATCAAATGCACAATGTTGGCAAGTGTTTTATATAATTGCTAAGTGTGAATTATACTAAACATATCTAGTTCACTCTATGTAGTTTGGCTGTATAGAATGTATATGGATTCCTTTTCATACTTTGTAAAAGAATGAGTGAAAACATGACTAACTTTAATTCCATCTGCAGGAGTGAGGTGACTAACTGCTGTTATTCAAGTTTTTTAGCATTACTCTAAAGTATACCTCCTATAATATTCTCCCAAATAATCCTAAATCATAAAATTAGTTTCCCATGGCTATCTTTACAGTTCATTATAATAAAATTAACACCAAAAAATAGCAAACTTTGGGATTTTTAACCTGCAGTAAGCAAACCAACATCCAAATCTCTTCAGCCGGGTGGGTAGCATGTGGCTGCCTTTAATAAATCTGCTTTCTGTTAAATAATTCTCATTTCTACTCCTTGAGGTCCCTTTGGTAAGCTCTCACCCTGTTTTCTGAGCTGAAATCATAGCAATGTTAGGGAAATAGCACTTCTGCCTTTTTGCTGAACAATGAAAGATTTCCCGTGAAAAACGATATCAAATAAGCTGGAGGCTTGTATTTTAAATATCCACAAATGACAAATGTTTGTCTTTCGGGTTTAAAACTTGGGAATGCAGACACATAGATTGTCACGAGTGCTCTACTTACATCAGTTTGCCAGGAAACTTAAAGTTCATCTCTTTAAAGAGTTAGCAAAAGTTTTAAAACTTATGTTTGGGTACAGGCAGTCAACTTACTAGACAATTAAGCCAGCAAACACAAGTGCTTGTCTCCCTTGACACATAACACCATGGGCATAATTTCGTTTACTATGGAAACTTGATCACAGTATATATTTTAGGTTTGGGTACCTTTTTTCTGCATTCCTGAAAACCCTATTTATATGAACTTTTAGCTCGTAAGTTCTCAACCTTGGCTGATATTAAAATCACCTGGGCAGCTCAGACATAGCTATGCAGAAATTTTCCCTCATTTGATTTAATTGGTATAAGCTGAGGCCATTGATTTTTTTTTTAAATGCCTGGATCTGTTGTTTAGACCAACTGGAGAACTAGTCATTCAATAAATTCTACTTTAAACTGCATTTAATATCGTAGTGACATTAACATTTCTGAATGTATTGACACGTTTTGAATCAACATTCATTGTGTGCCCACATCTTTAATAATGGGTTATTAACAAGTTGGGGTATGTGAGCTAAGTAACCACATGACAAAAATGTAAAGGCATTGTATGCTAGGATGTGCTTTGCCTAGAAATTGCTTCAACTAATCATATTTTAAGAGTGTAATTAGCAGCCTGGGGAAAAACAAAGATAGCTCCAGGTTCTGTTGTAGCATCTTCAGGCCTTAATTTCTTTAGTTTGGAAAATCTGAATAAATGTGTGCCCCTTTGGGATTGGCCAAATCAGATAGTGACATTTTATTATTCCGCACCTTTGAGTTGTAAATACTAAATGTTACAACTAAAGGACATGGTATGCAAATTAGGATAAGTTTGTTTTTTAAATTTTCCATCTAGATCATGAGAACTCACCTTTGTTGGTTTCTATGTAGGCTAATTAGATTTTTCATCAGTTAGCACAAGGTATGTACCTATTACATACGTGTGCATGTACACCAGTGATAGCTCAATTTATACTGAGCTCCTGTATTGTTGGGTACCCCTAAGATGTGTCCACTGAAAAGCTCATACTACAGTGCCTCCAGTCCATGACGGCATTGATTGCAAGGTGAACAATTCTTACATGTGCTGCAAAGAAAAAGAAGCTTCTGATTTACAGTACTGTGATCACTATTAAAAAGGGCTTAGAATTAGGGGAAACCTTAAAATGTATCAAACACTTAGTATGCAACAGGCTTCGTCAAATCCTAAAATTCACAACATCACACATACTATTCCTAATCTACGAATGGGGAGAATTAGGTTTAGGGAAGTTTGATTCACTTCCCCAAGGTCACAAAACAGTGAGATACTAAGATTCAGGATCTCCTCTCTTAACGACACAGCACGCTACTACTTAAGATCTACTCTAAAAATAACTATTTTCAAAATAACATGCACAAAATTTTGTATAGGGTTTCACAGTACCCCAAAAGAATACTTAGACTGAGTTCTTAGAAAACATTGTGGAGCAGATAAGATTTTAGGTACCTAAACATAGAGCATTGGTCTGAACATCATGCAAACGTATACTGTTTGCCAATTTGTGTGGGTAACTGAATTACATAAAGAATCTGAGGGTTTTTAGAGTGTAAAGAATATTTTAAGTCATTGAGCCTAGCTTTTGAAATGAGGAACTTGGAATCTAGGGAGGTCAATGCACTTGCTGAAAGAGTAGCAATTCATGGCAGAGACAGTACAGTGCTAATTTCTCAGGACCTGCTTTTGACAACACCATTATTTAGAGTGCAAATGATAAATTCTATATATGGTAACTCAGTAAAAGGTAGCTAGGCAGAGTCATTGGCATTATTGGCATTTTCATTCTAGAAAGATTGTCACTGGCATTGTGAGATATTAGGAGGAGGAAGACAAATATCAGATTATTGCTTTATCCTACTGGTTTTTGAGTGAGAAATTTTGATACCCGAGACCACGTTTGGCAATATCTGGAGACATTTTTTCATTGTTAGAATTGGAGGGAGCTGCTACTGGCATTTAGTGGATAGAAGGCAGGGATACAGTTAACACAACCTACAATCAATAGAACGGCCTCCCTCCCCCTACATACACACACCACAAACAAATATCTGGCCCAAATGTCAATAGTGCTGAGCATGGAAAATCCTTCAGTCTTCCAATACAACACCATTAAGGTCTGAACCTATGGCAGCTGCAGTGAGCCTGAGTTCAAGTTTCATTCCTTCATTAAATATTCATTGTGGATCTACTCCTTTCAATGACTGACCCACTCCTGGATGACAGGATAAAGCTATGGACAAGGAAGCTCTAGTCTCACCTGGCCCACAGCATAGTTAGAAGACATTGAGTACTGAGCTTATCCAATATACTATTAAAAGGAGTTGGGTGGTGGAAACATGTGCAGTGATGGGAACACATGGATGGTGAGCCTTCTACACGAAGCTTATATTCTGTTGTGGAGGAAGGCATTAAACTTTCCATTAATGACAGTTGATCTATGTGTAACGAAAGATTCTGCCTACCACATATGGTACCACAACAGCAAATAATGGCGTTGCACGTAACTTTGTCGTTTGTCATTTCCATTGAGGAAGTAACATTTAAGATGTAATTTTAAGACAAATAAGGAAGTGTCCTCTAATTTGATGGAATATCACATGGTAAAACAGTTGAGAAGTAGGAGGGAAGAAAAGGATTGTAACCAGAACATAGAGAAAGTTGTGGATGAGAAAGAGGGAGATGATGTTGGTATGGGCAGGGTCTTTCAGGGATTTCAGACCATTTATTAATCCCGCCATGCAAATACTTCCCCTGGAAGTACTGGTCCATAATAGAACAGTATCTATGGATCCTAGTGAAATCGCTCATGAAATAAAAATGAAAGCAACGTTAAATGCAGCTCTGCTTTCTGAATGTTATAGGGATATGATTAGAGTTTGGGATTCATTCACCTTCTCTTGGGTAAAATACCCCATCCCCTGACTCGCATATTTGGGTATATTATTTATTTCTCAACACCTTTTTAGAGAGACTAAGCGCAGTGGCTGTGCGTTTACTTGCTACTATGTTCACTATCCGGGTGACAGGATCATTCATATGTCAAACCTCAGCATTACATGACATACCCATGCACATTTACTCCCTGGCTCTAGAAAGATGAAATTAAAAATAAACAATATCTTCATGATGACAAAACACACAAAAAGGAGAATCCCAGAGTTGTTCAGGCTGCTTTCCAAGAAGTGATGGACACTCACTCCACTCGCTACTGCCGAAACACAGAGAAACTTAAGTTCTCTGTCAGTGTTCCTAAGTCAGCTGTACCTCCTGACCTGCTGCTTTCCTTGCTCCTCAGGGCTTCTCGAAAGAGAAAGCAGAAGGGAGCTCCACCCTCCAGAGACAGAGTCGCTGTCCTAAACTACCAGTGTATGTGGCCACATTAATGCCCTGGAGCCCCATGTCTTAGAAATTCTAAAACATTGAACTTCTAAAAGTCATCAAAAGAAAAAAAAAACTCTGAATGTGGCATTTCGATGAATTGTGGCCTTTTTCAAAAGACATTGTAAATTGCAAATAAAGATTTGTAGGTTTTTTAGAGATACCAACTGAAAGATCAGGGTGGGTTTTTTTTTTTCCTTTGGCCAATCTTCTTAATGAAAACTTGTTTTGCAGAGCAATGGTGTTCCTCTGATTTCATGGTATTTATATGAAAGATCATGCCTTTCCCAGGGGTAGTAATTAAATGGCTGGAAAAAATTATAAGGAATTAGTGGTACACAAAGAATATAGCTATGTCTTTCTTTCAAAATAAACTTGCAACATTTAATACAGCCACTATATGACAAAACGGGTGAATCAGTGTAGTGGTTAAAATACTTAACGCACAACTTACCTGTGACATGATTAAACAGTGAATTAACAATTTGTATGTAGCAGCTAAATGGCTAAAAGGAACAACCACAAATACTGAAATCTAAACAACCTGGTTTTGAATCGACTCAGCCTCTCTTGCCCTTTGCCCAGGTAAGTTTGTGGGAAAGTTGGGTTTAATTGCTGTAGTATCGACCTAGTTGTTACTTGAACACTGAATATTGTTGGAGAAATGATGTATTAAAAAGTAGAAATCAATACACCATATGATAATTGTCAAGTAGATAGTGCCATTAGAGGGACATTGTTTTCTCAAAGAATGGTGGTCCTATTTTGGGTAACTCTTGATAACAAAATAAGGTCCAAACATCTCATGTATTTTAACTTTTTATTTTCCTTGATAATATTCTTTCAAATCCAGTGCAAGTGAAAAGGCAGACCTAAATATTAGGATGTAGAAAACTTGAACACAACTTCACATGGAAATTATTTCTTGCCTCTAGCATTTTGAGGATTTGCAGTCATTTGAATTCTGAATTGACATATTTAAAATAACATTGTGGTTAAGAGTTTTTTTTTTTTTTTTAAAAGAGCACTTACAAACTTCTATAATGACAACTAAGCGCGACAAAAACAAAAGTGTTTGCATTTTAGTTTTAAGGGAGCTGTACTTCGTGATATGAGTTTAGTGAATGTCTCCAGACTCCCCAGAGGAACTAAAAATAGTAGCTCGTCATATCACTTGACATTTTAATGATAAAAAAAATTGGCAGCTGATGACTTTATTTTCAAATAAAACTATATTGGGAAATATGGAAAACTTGAATTTTCTAGGTTATAAATTTGCTTTGAGTTTGCTTATATACCTGGGATATGTATTTTAAGGTAACTAAATTTCCCCTATCAAATGGAACCATTTTGGTTCCTGGTTTACAATGGAAGTAGAGTTGACTTATTTAAAACGTAAAAAACAAAGTGTCAAACTGCCAAAGGCATCTTTAACACACTGGAAAAGAGTAACTGAAATCGGGCAGAGCAAGCAATGCCATGGTTCATCAAATCACTAAACTCTCCTACTTTAAGATTTGTAAACAAAATCCATGATGATCAAGATCTCCTTCTTGTAGATGATGCATCGAAGACCACATCTGTTTCTTCAGGATAATTACTGTATTGACATTTAAATCATCTGTTAACTCATGGCACTAGCTTATGCTTTTAATTCAAGAAAGTACAAGTTGAGTGCTTACTATATGGCTCAAAGTGTGCCAAATGCTGGGGGTATATTTAGGGACCAAGACAGTCATTGCCCTCACAGAGCATGCGGTCTTCTAATGTGTTGGGAGCCAACACTTTTGATTCTAACGTCAGGTTTATCAGGAAGTGACTGTGGGTCAGAGATGGACACATAAAGCTGTCAGGGGGCTAAACAGTTCATAGCTCAAGGGAAAAGGGGGTTTAGACTGGTGAACAGAGAAAAACACATACTGCTGCAAAACAGCAAACCAAGACAACACAACAGTTAAACAATGTGCCCTTGGAACAAAGTCAGTGTGTTTGTTTCTACTTGGTACTCTCTGCTTCAAAAGATCCCTGCAGGCCTCCAAAAGTGGAGGGAGATGCAGAGGCAAGTGGAATGAAATTAGAGTTAGAACCCACTAAAATGTGCACTACCAGGACCCCATCAACTCAAACTGAACTGGATGCTCTATGATCCTGCTCAGTGCAGGCAATCTGGTTTTGACATACGCTCAGGAGGTATTTCGATAATGTGGAGGCCACCCATAGGGAGGGGTTACTCAAACTGAATTCTGAAAAGAATTAAGCTCAGCAGAGTGGCTTTGGAGGAGGTAAACTGGACCTGTCTGTATCCTAAACTCATAGACATCCCCAGACACCCCCTCACCCTTTCCCTCTTCAACCTGAGTAGCTCCTCTTTGGCTTATGATACAAGAGATGAATGAAGGTGCCCTTTCTGCTTTAAAAGTGTGAAGCTCAAAGGATGAGAATAATTAGCTAATTAATCACTTAGTATATAGTAAACTACATATGGGAAACAAATGAAGTCATTCTGGCTCTTGGGTGGCTGCTGCCATTGTCCTCTTTCCTGAAGACACTAGCTCCATCACTTGATGACTGCACTTAAGCTGTCTAACCCATTTAAGCCTCAGTCACCTCTACAGAATGGGGGTAATAATGGTACCTGTCTCCTAGGATGCTTGAAAGAATTAACTGAGTAAATACATAAATTGCTTTAAAACAAAGCCTAGCACCCAGTAAGCACCCCATCAGTATCAACGTTTTCCCTGTCACCAAAGGCATCTGCTGCATAAAGGAAACCTGCGATTGTTAAAAGATGAGGAAGAATCAGCATTAGTGTTCTGCTTTTGTTTTTGAACTAAAATTTTTAAGTTCAGTGATGAAATAGCTTTGACAGATGAATAGACTCTGGCAATAAAAGGATATGCTAAATTCCAAACCTTGCTTTTGCATTTCAAGACCTCCTAAGCCAGGATGATTCAGAGTATGGGATTTCACCGTAAGTGATACTATAGGATGGGCAGGTTGTAGATCGTTCTATCATCCAGAAAGAGAAAGCAAAGTTGCCTGTTGAAAAGGAAATTAGGGAGTACAAGGAGAGTGGTGATGGCCTATCTGGGTTCAGTGCCTGGAGCGCTGGACCTAGAGAGAGGACCCAGTGCACGCCATGCCCATGAGAGTTTAGTTTGTTGCTCACATTCATCTTTGAGTGTAAGAACCTTCCCAATGAGGGCACCACCTTCATATCGTTTTCTGGATGGCATGAAAGCCATATAAAGCACAGGGGGAAGATGGTCTCTTAGGAAAGGTTTTTGAAATAATGCGCTGAGTTCAGGCCCCCTGATAGGGTTTGGCTGTGTGTCCCCACCCAAATATCACGTCAAATCATAATCCCCGCATGTCAGGGGAGGGGACTCGTGGGAGGTGATTGGATCATGGGGGTAGATTTCCCCCTTGCTGTTCTCGTGATAGTTCCCAAAAGATCTAGTTTAAACGTGGTTGTTTCCCCCTTCACTGTCTCTTGCCTGCCACCATGTATGTGTCTTGCTTCTCCTTCGCCTTCTGCCATGATTGTAAGCCGCCTGAGGCCTCCCCAGCTGTGTTGAGTCAATTAAACCTCCTTTCTTTATAAATTACCCAGTCTCAGGTAGAAAACAGACTAATAAACCCCCACAGATGGCATTGTCAATTATAATACCTCGAGTTTCCATGTGCTTTGAGCAGGAGAATACCCAGCTGTACGCACACCTCATGACCTGCGGAGGCCTCAGAAGGACAGGGGACTGCAGAGTGGGGAACTTCTCACTGGAGGCAAATGACTAGAAACAGAAGTAGAAGTGAGTGCCAGACTGTTAATAGGAAGCATGATCAGCCACTCTAAGGCTGACAGCATAGCAGAGTACCCCCAAAATTTCACCAGATCATTGACATTATTTATAGAGACAAGTTCTGGCTCTGTCGCTCAGGGTGAATGAAGTATAGTGGTGTGATTGTAGCTCAGTGCAGCCTTGAACTCTGTGCTCAAAGGTTCTTCACACTTCAGCCTCCCAAAGCTCTGGGATAACAGGCCAGATCACTCACTTTAGAGAGGAGACTAGAGGGACCAGTGAATGACTTCACACACATCATTAAGATTTGCCAGTCTGTCTTCACCCAGCAGTCTTCTTGAGAGGAAGGGGAAAGAAAAACAGACTATAGAGACATAGCCAGGAAAGGAGGGTTTAAAGTTTGACGGCGCTTTCTCCCAATGAACCAGAGTTAAAACAGGAGAGAGAACTTTGACCTGGAAGAAACAGTTGCCTTGAAATGGTTCATCTTTAGTCATGTTGTAGGCTCCCAACAACTCATGGCATGGAGAATACTATTGGTCTCCGGAGCAAGTTAAAGAAAACATTTTTCGAAACATTTTTAAAAACTGCTTTTGTTGACCATTTCATTTAAAGCAGGATTGAAATCTGAACCCTCTATAAAACATGCACACAGGCAGCTGAGGCAGGAGAATGGTTTGAACCCAGCAGGCAGAGGTTGCGGTAAGCCGAGATCGCGCCACTGCACTCCAGCCTGGGTGACAGAGGGGAGACCCTGTCTCAAAAAACAGGCGGGGCAGGGTGGGAGGGGGCGGGGGGGCAACGAACAACTTGCAGTTTTGCATTGTTTAGCTCTTACTTCATGGAGTCACCACCATCTGCCTTCCCTTGCAGGTCCCTCTGTCTGTGGAGTCCCTGTGTGTACAGCTCACTTTTCAATTGGAAGTTTCTACAAACCTAACACTCAAAGTCCCTCATAAAGCCAAATTATCCTTGAAAGACAATTCTGGTTTTCTCATTTTGCCTCCTACAGGGTGACTAATAGTAAAACCTGATGGTGAGTCAGGAGCCATTCCTTTCATTTTCTCTGAGTCATTAGTCATTTATGACAAACGTACTGCTCCCCTTGAGTTAACTTCTTGAGGGCTAGGGTTGAGTGTCATAGAACATTTAAAATTAGAAAGAACCTTAGGGAGCTTCTAGTCTAATCTTATACATAAACTAAGGCCTAGGGAAACTATTGACTTGAGAGAGGTCAGATTGTAAATAGCACAGCAGAGCCTCAAAGTTCTCCTGGTTGTAGCCCAGAGCCCTAAGATACACACTTTAAGGCACATCATTGGAAGTGGCCTAAAAATGCACAAGCTTTCAAAACCACAGATTGGGTTGAGAATTCCATTTATAAACATCCATTATGGAGTCAATACCTGAGAATATCATGCACAGGTCAACTCCTACAGGAAAAAGAACATTTTGACCAGAGTCAGTCACATCTTCTGCGTGCTTGCTTTCCTGAGGGAACAACCACTAGCTATCAAGAAATTGAGTAAAGAGTTTACTCAGTTTGGGGCCCTGATGAAAATGAAACTATCTGGTTTAGGTTTTGTTCTGAAGAGGGAAAGAGATTAGATTCATAGGTTCACAAAAGCAAACTTCATTGCAGAAGGAAAAATGCTTCCACTTGAGAATTTCTAGCTTTACTGGAGTTCGGTGAAAGTAGATGCTATTGATGTAAGAGGCTAATGTCTGTCACAGTCTAGGTATTTTGCAATGACTTTCTTCACAGCATGTTCATTTTAAGATTAAGGAGGTCTTTACGGTTCATGGAAGTTTAATGAGAATTACAACAGCCCCCCAGATACCTAAACACAGACGTTAGGGTTATTTAAATGACTGTTTTATCATGAGAGGGAACTTGCCCATTTCGAGTATTAACATTCTTTGAAAAACTTGAGTTTCCACAGGCTTTTCCAATTCTCTCCTACATACTGTAATTTATAAATCGCCGAGTATGTGTTGCTATGGAAATGGCCTCCGATCTGTTACTCAGACACAAAAAAGATAATCCTTGGGCTCTGTTTTATGTATCTATACATACATACATGTATATTCCACACGTAAATAAGATTATGTGATATTTTTCTTTCGGTGTCTGGCTTATTTCACTTGGCATAATGTCCTCCAAGTCTATTCATGTTGTAACAGATGGCAGGGTTTCCTCCGTTTTTAAGGCTGAATAATATTCTATTATATATATATATCACAATTTTATTCATTTGTCAGTTGATGGACATTTAGGTTGTTTCTGTGTCTTGGCTGTTGTGAATAGTGCTGTAATGAACGTGAGTGCAGGTATCTTTGAGGCTGTGACTTTTACCTCCTTTGGGTATTATCCAGGAGATGGATTGTTGGGTCACATGGCAGTTATATTTTTAAATTTCTTTAGGGATCTCAATACCGTTTTCCATTATGGTTGTGCCAACCTAAATTTCCACCAACAGTATGTAACTTTTCTCCACATCCTTGCCAATACTTATTTTCTTTTTGATAACAGCCATCCTTAAGAGTGTGAAGTAATATCTCACAGTGGTTTTAATTTGCCATTCACTTAGGATTAATAATGTTGAGCACATCTTCATATGTGTTGGCCCTTTTAACATCTTTGGAGAAATGTCTGTTTGGTCCTTTGCCTGTTAGACAGCTTGAAAAATTTTAGATTCAAGGGGTACACATGCTTCTTCATTACATGGGTATTACTTGCATAATGGTAGGGATTGGGTTTCTAGTGTACCCATCACACAAATACTGAATACTGTACCCACTTATGTAAGTTCTCAACCCTCATTCAATACCTTTTAATAGTCCTCATACTGTATTCTCTTTATACCAGTTGTTTAGCTCCCACTTGATGTGATATTTGATTCTCCTGCTTCTGGGGTTGGTTCACTTAGGATAATGACCTCCATCTCCACCCATGTTGCTGCAAAGGGCATGACTTTTGTACTTTTTTTTTTATAGCCACACAGTATTTCATGATGTATAGATACCATTTTCTTTATCCAATCAACTGTTGATGGATACTTAAGTTGGTTCTATGACTTTGCTGTTGTAAGTAGTCTTTGCCCATTTGTTGATTGGGTTGTTCTTCTGCTATTGAGTTTGTAGGAGTTCTTCATAAATCTTGGATAAAGATATCAGATGTGACTTGCAATTATTTCCCAGTCTTTAGGTTGTCCTTTCAAAAACTAGTTGTTTGTATAAGTTTGAATTTATTTCTGGGCTTTCTATTCTGTTCCATTGGTCGATTTTTGTGTATTTTTGCTAATACCTTACGATTTTGATTACTATCAAACCTCTTAATATAACTTTAAATTGAAGTATGGTGGATCTAACTTGTTTTGCTTTCTCAGTATTGCTTCAGATACTCGGAGATTTTTGTGGTTTCATACAAATCTTAGGATTGTTCTTTCTATTCTTGTGAAGAATCCAGTTGGAATTTTGATAGGGATTGTATTAAAGCTGTATATTGCTCTGGGGCGAATGGACATGTTTACAATATTCCCTTCCATGAACATGGAATATACTTTCATTTACATCTTCAATTTCTTCATTAATGTCTGATAGTTTTCAAGATATAAATATCTAATTTGTATTGCAGATTTTTGTTCAGTAGATTTTAGCTGCTCTTGTCACACAAAAAGTAACTGAGGTGACAGGTATATTAATCGCTTCATTATAGTAGCCATTGTACTCCTTATATGTATGTATGTGTAATGTATCCAATAAAACACCATGTTAAACCTCAAATATGTGCAATATTTTTTAAAAAGGTAAGCCTTGGAGATAAACCTTATTTTGCAAATAAATTGCTGTCCTTTTATCTCCAAACATCTCCTGTTAGACATGCTGGCTATAAAAGATAGAGTAGGTATTAAAAAGAAGGGAAACGAGGAATTTAAGTAAAAACTCATGTTTTCTGGAAAATAAACCAAAAGGGCCTAAAGAATATATAAAAAGATAAGTGATGTTATTGCAGCTAATCTTTGTCAGCTACTTATCTCCTCTCATAAACTTTAACTTGCAAGCGATTCAGAATCGCTTGGAGGCATTGTTAAAACTCATGCTAAGCATCATACTTGGAGCCTGTGACTTGGTAGTTCTGTGGTGGTGGGGCCCAAGCATTTTCTTTCTTAACAAGTCCTAGGTGGTGATGCTGCTGCTGAGCTAGGCATCAGATTTGAGAACCACTCTTCCAGCATTATTTTAAGCATTTTCAAAAATTGTAAAATACACATAAAACTTACCATTGTAACGATTTTCAAGTGTAGTTTAGTGACATCGATTAGTCACATGGTTGTGTGACTATGGCCACCATCCATCTTCAGAACTCTCATTATCCAAGCTGAAACTCTGTACCCACATATCAATAACTGTCCTCCCCACAACCCCTGGCAACCACAATTCTAGTTTGTCTCTATGAATTTTACTATTATAGATTACTCATGAAGTGGAATAATATTTTACTTAGCATAATGTCCTTAAGCTTTATTCACGTTATAGCACATGTCAGAATTTTCTTTCTCCTTAAGGCTGAATGATAACTCCATTGTAGGTACATACCACATTTCGTTTATTCATTGATGAACTTGGGATTGTTTATACATTTTAGCTATTGCTGCTACAAACATGGGTGTACAAATATCTGAGCCTTTAATTGTAATTCTTTGGGAATATACCTAGAAGTGAAATTGATTCTAAGCATTTTACACATAGGATTACACTTCATCTTTGAGAAAAGGTATGCTATTATCCCCATTTTAAGTACGAGGAAACAGACATCCAGAATTCATCTAATTTTGCTGAGGTCACACAGCTGATAAACAGACCATGGGTTCCAGTGCAGGCAGCCTGGCTCGAAGGCTCAGTTACCTGCTTAAACTGCCTTCCATACCTGAAGAAAGCAATTCTTTTTTGTGGAAAATTCCCATAATTGATGCAGACATTAATTTTCTACAATAAGAGTGGAAGTGATTACCTTTTAAAAATAAGGGCTAGCATGGGATTAAATAAATGTAAGAAATTAGTTAAAAGATAGAGAAATATTCCGTCTAGTTTAATTTATGTACTCAAATTTCTGTAACACTAGGCTAAACTGTATCTAAAATCTGTCATTTTAGAGGTCAAACCTATTTCCAGTTGCCCAAACAGTTCAACTCCGAGCAGTAGAAATGACAATCTCACAGTGCAGTCAGAAGTGTCCTTTGAATAATCGAGAGCAGGATTGGCCCTTTGCCGTATACTCAGTTCTCTGTGTAATTAAACCAAACCATCCATTAAGAAATTTCCACAGTGGTCTCTGCATGCAGTGAAGTTAAATTGTCATGTGGAATGGATCAGAAGCCATGACTGGAATACTGTAGGAAAAAATCCAGCACAGTACATATGACACAGTATAACAGAACAATGTGGGTGAGAAAACACACATAGGGCCCAGTTTAAGAGATTGGATATTCTTTTCCAGGAATTCTCCTTTCTCTTTGAACTGCCTCCTTGCTTCTCTGAGATTCAGAGGCTTAGTGTATGATAGTGCACCCCAAGTATGAGAGAAATGGTAAAACATAACAAAATTTAACCATTTTCAAGTGTACGGTTTAGTGACATTGATTGTAGCCACATGGTTTTGCAACAATCGCCACCGTCCGTCTTGAACTTTTGTCATGATCCACGCTGAAACTCTATACTCAAGTATCAATAACTCTGTTCTTTCCTATCCATGGCATGCAGTGGTCAAAAGAGGTGAGAGTATCATCAACTTATAGGTACTTTACATATATTTTAAATGTGCACATTTATTCTGGAGTTATAATCGGCATGGGGTGTGGCTTATGGCTATTACGTGAAGGCAAATAAGCAATTCCGTTCTTCAAGCATGATCTCAGATCACAGATGCACATTCATTCCTTGCCAGCATCAATGCTAGGAGAATTGTGGCAGATCGTCAGAGCATCGTTGCGTTGGCAATGGGAAAGCCAGCCTTTACGTAAGAGACGTAAGATGAAAGCGTATGAAAAGTGCACATTTCCACTCTATCTAGTTTCTCAGTCATATATAATAACTCTGAGAAATCTAGAGGAGGATTTATATCACACAGTTGAAAAAATGGGCACTTTTTCCTGCATGTGGCAATCTCGTATGCATTTAAAGACCCCCTGTGTATTTGTTCCCCATCTCTAGTTTTCTATGCTGTAACCTAAATGTTGATAGCTCTTCCAGTTTCTTCCTGTATTTCATTATCACACTGCTGTAAAGAACTACCCAAGACTGCGTAATTTATGAAGAAGAGGTTTAATTGACTCACAGTTCCCCAGGATTAACAGGAAGCATGACTGGGAGGGCTCAGGAAACAGAATCATGGCAGAAGGTGAAGGGGAAGCAAAAGCAAAGGCCTTCTTCACGTGGTAGTGAGGGAGTGCCACACAGGTTTAGACCATCAGATCTTGAGAACTCACTACCATGAGAAAAGCAAGGGGGAAATTCACCCTTATGATCCAGTCACCTCCTACCAAGCTCCTCCTCCAACTTGACGTGAGATTTTGGTGGTGACACAAATGCAAACGATATCACTCCCTGAATTTTCTAACTTTCCGTCTTATTTGTGGTCCTCTGGATGAACTGCCATTTGTGGGAAGCTCTGCCTAAACTTTCTTCCCTAAATTGCCATAAACACAACTTTACTAGTTTTTTTTTAGGATAGCTATTTTATGAATTTGGAAACTTAAATGACTGTTGTACCTGATAATAATTTATCACATCTCTTATGCTTTCAGTTTCACTTAAATATTTTTATCTTTACATTTCAAAGGTTAGTGATAATTGATGCAAAGGGGAAAAGCAAGTTAAGCATATATCATTTCATGTCTTTATGTTTTTTTTAAGTTTTAGGGTACAAGGGCACAATGTGCAGGTTAGTTACATATATATACATATGCCATGTTGGTGTGCTGCACCCATTAACTTGTCATTTAACATTGGGCATATCTCCTAATGCTATCCCTCCCCCCTCCCCTGACCCCACACTGTTTAACAACCTGCAAATGTCTTGACTAAAAATATGGAATGTTAGGCTCATCTCCAATGTGCTTTCCTTCTCTCCAGGTTCTTGGCTCCAGAAGTTCTAACTGCCTTGATAGCTCTCTGATACCTTCACAAATGTGTTTCTTATTATACTTCCTTTTCTAGTGTTCTTGGCATACATTTTGGTCAGCTGCAAACTAATCTATCATCACCAGAAGCAGAAATCTTCAGTTACTACACTCTTGAGTCCAAAAATAACCCTAAAAATGAAACCATGATTGATAGGACAAAATTACCATCAATCTAAAATATTTAAGTCAATGTATGACCACATTTCAAATGAGATTATTTGCTGATTTGATAATTGAAATGACTCATGGAGCTACATTAATTTGGCCCCTCGAGATCCCAACGTGAAAGATAGAATTTAGAAAGTATTACTATATATTTAATGCATTTGAATGCATAATATATTTATTTCACTTGAAATCCAAGAAACAGCATATTCTTGCCACAGAAAGCACTTTCCTAATTAGCTCTAGTGGTAGCTGTTATTTATTGTTCACAAGCACATTTAATCTGCATTCTCATTAAATACAACTCATGAAATACACAAGGATTACTGCTATTTATATTTTCGAGATGAGAAAATGCATGACTTATAACCCTTTGGGTATATGCCCAGTAATGGGATGGCTGGGTCAAATGGTATTTCTAGTTCAAGATCCCTGGGGAATTGCCACACTGACTTCCACAATGGTTGAACCAGTTTACAGTCCCACCAACAGTGTAAAAGTGTTCCGGTTTCTCCACATCCTCTCCAGCACCTGTTGTTTCCTGACTTTTTAATGATCACCATTCTAACTGGTGTGAGATGGTATCTCATTGTGGTTTAGATTTGCATTTCTCTGGCCAGTGATGAGCATTTTTTCATGGGTCTGTTGGCTGCATAAACATCGTCTTTTGAAGTGTCTGTCCATATCCTTCGCCCACTTTTTGATGGGGTTGTTTGTTTTTTTCTTGTAAATTTGTTGGAGTTCATTGTAGATTCTGGATATTTAGCCCTTTGTCAGATGTGTAGATTCCAAAAATTTTCTCCCATTCTGTAGGTTGCCTGTTCACTCTGATGGTAGTTTCTTTTGCTGTGTAGAAGCTCTTTAGTTTAATTAGATCTCGTTTGTCAATTATGGCTTTTGTTGCCATTGCTTTTGGTGTTTTAGACATGAAGTCCTCGCCCATGCCTATGTCCTGAATAGTGTTGTCTAGGTTTTCGTCTAGGGTTTTTATGGTTTTAGGTCTAACATTTAAGTCTTTAATCTATCTTGAATTAATTTGAGTATAAGGTGTAAGGAAGGGATCCAGTTTCAGCTTTCTATTTTTAACACATTGGTTCCACCCTGACTCAAGTGTGTTTTTTGTTGTATGAAACTTTTAGAACATCTTTTCTTGTTTAGATAAAAGGGATAAGCCTAGATACATTCTAGTGGGAGCCTCTGTGATATTGTTTCTGTAGGATGAAGTATCTTTTATCAACACTTTATCTTGCTTCCCATATCTAGAGCATATTTTAATCTGAGCTCAAATGGCTCTCTGTTCAGAAACATTGATTTCACTAAATGACTCCTTACAGTTTACAAAATTCTAAGTACTTTGAGCTCATTTAATGTAAGATCCAAGTAACACTTATGAAGCTATGTTCTGTAGCAATGTCTTTCTCTGCTAGGGAGTCTTAATTATTTCTTGGAGATAAACTTTGAAGTATTTGGCTCTTTGAAGTCAAGACTATGCCTAAATATTCATAGTATTCTTTCCCATCAGTTGGATTCTTAGTTGCATAAAGAGATACACACTCGATCATGTAAGTAAAATAAGGCATTATTGAAGAAAAATTTGAGTACCTCACAGGATCTCTGGGGTCTGAAGAACGCATCTTGGTGGCTATCCAGGAACAACATCCCAAATCTTACAACGGAGCTTCTTGTATACTTGTTCAAAAATCTGATTGACCCCACTTCTTTTTCTAACCACTCCTTCATATGTGAGTTCCATGAAGAGTTTGATAGTTTTCTGCAGGTGCTATCGGGATGCCTTGCCTTGAACTTGTTTGCACAATCTACCACCTGAGAAGAAGCTTCCCTGAAACTGCAAATTGAAATACCTTCAAGAATCCAAGTGGGGTGGAGGGAAGCTAATGCCCATGAGACCACCCTTGAGCAGTAATCGGAGGATGAATCTGTCTTCCTCCCTGTCATTCCCTGGGTACACACCTGTGACATTTCACTGAAATTTTCAGACAGTCCTGGTAGGATGTATCCTTGTAGTCCATCATGGTGGCTAAGTCAGTAGCACATCCCTGTAGTAACTCTTTCCTGACTTTAATTTCTGCCGTATTGCTCTGCTCTCTGGGATAATGTCCCCACAAAAACTATTGGCTCACTAGTCTTTTTTTTCAAAGGCCTTTCTTTTGGAGGAACTGACAATAAGATAGCTTGATTTACTATTTTTTCATTTACCTCCTCTGTTTATAACATAGTACATTATTTTCTTACTTCTTAGATGTTACTTTAGAGATAGCAGCATGGATTCTGGATTAAAAGTCTAATTTAAATTAGTACTTTTGCCCCGTCTTAGTCAATGTGAGGGCCTTAATGAACTTTTCTCCCTAACTCATGGACAGTTGGTGTTAAATATATTATATGACTTTTAAATTTCACAAGACATTGTCGTGTCTATACAATCAGTAATCACTTGCTTTTACTCAGAGTTATCTGTTTAGTTGCACTTACTTCTCTTTTCTTAGTATTTTCCTTCTGAGAGCACTTTTTACTAATCCTTTTAGTGAAGGTTTGTGGTGACATATGCTTTCAAATTTTATTTCAAAATGTCTTGCTTCCATTTTCTGAAGAATCTTTCACTAGATATGGAATTCTATATTGAATGTTTATATTGACTTATTTTCTTTTAGTACCTTTGAGAAATGAGAAATAGTTGTATTTTGGCATTCATTGCTTTGTTTTGAAAATCCAGCCATTCTTACTGTTAGGAAGTTAATACATATTCTTTTTTTCTGGCTAATTTTAAAGATTTATTTTTTTAGCAGTGTTAAGGTGGTGTGTGTGTGTGTGTGTGTGTTGGTAAGTATCCTGTTTCATGTTTATAGCCCTTAAGTTTGTGGTTTAATGTATTTAATTTTGGAAAATTCTCTGCCATTACATTTTCAAACATGACTTCTACCCCTTATCTTTGTCCTCTTGTCTGGGACTGCAGCTATACTATATCAGAATTTTACCCATGTTCACTATCTTTTAAATTACTCATACCACAAATTTTCTAAACTCTTCCTTATTCTTAGTATTCTCGCCTACCCATCTAAACTCTCACAAACTGTCTAAACTGCCACTATATGCATTCATTTGGCAATTAGTTTCATTGTATTTGGTTTTATTTCTAGAACTTTGGTTTTACACTTTATTAAAGCTTCTAGTTTTCCGCCAATTTTTTTTCTTTTCTGTGATAGAATCCTGCTCTGTCACCCAGGCTGGAGTGCAGTGGCGTGATCTCCGCTCATTGCAAGCTCCGCCGTATTAGCCAGAATGGTCCCGATCTCTTGACCTTGTGATCCTCCCGCCTTGGCCTCCCAAAGTCCAGAGATTACAGGCGTGAGCCGCCGCACCCAGTCTATCTTGTCTTTTAATAGTCTAAACATTTTATTTTATTTTTTTAAATGAAGTCTCACTCTGTCATCCAGGCTGGAGTACAGTGGCGCGATCTCAGCTCACTGCAACTTCTGCCTCCCGGGTTCAAGCCATTCTCCTGCCTCAGCCTCCTGAGTAACTGGGACTACAGGTGCCCACCACTATGCCTGGATCATTTCTGTATTTTTAGAAGAGACAGTTTAGAAGAGACACGTTGGCCAGACTGGTCTCAAACTCCTGACCTCCAGTGATTCACCCCACCCTCGGCCTTCCAAAGTGTTGCTATTACAGGTGTGAGCTACTATGCCAGGACTAATTGTTATTTCAGGGTACATATCTGATCTTTTCATTGCTTTTCTTCTTTTGCACCTGTTTTTGTTATCGTTTTTCTTTAGTTTTTAGTCAAGTTGTATTTGATGTCAAGTTGTATTGAATTCTATATGTTTACATTAAATACAAGACTTCAAGATTTATTTCTGCTTCAAGCAAATATCTAATTAGGAGTAGGTTGCCTTAATCTTTTTGAGAATTGTCTTTTTTAAATGAGATGTTTCAACACTGGTGAGCAGTGCTATCTGGTTCACTGGTTCACTTATAACTTTAGGTGATTTCAGGAACCCAACAAAAAGCCTGGTTGGTTTCCCCAGTCCCTTCCTCCTGAGTGAATATAAAGTCCATCTTTGCTTCCTCCTCCCAGTCGCATAGGACTGTGGCCATTTCTACTCCTCTGAGCCCCTTAGCAACTGTTTTCAGAACTGGCATTGCCGTGAGTGGAGATGGAACCAAGTGTCAGTCACATCCCTTGACTTTTCTTTTTCCAGATCTTGGCCCTACAAATATTCATGGCCTTAAAGGTAGCTCTCTAGTATCTTCAAACATTTTTGTTTCTTAGGATTTGGGGTCCAGTTCATTACAGTACTACTTTACACACAAACTAGTCTACCATTATAAAGTGAACTTCCCTTTTCTGATTTTAAAAACTAAGAGATTTGACAGAGGGTTTAGACACACACTCCTTTTTGAAGGGAGCCACTCACTGGCTGGTCTCACCTGTTTCCCTGCATCTGACTCTTCTCCCCAGACAAAATACCAGACTGCAGAGTTCATTTGATTTGAGCTACAATACCTCCTGGATATTGATTCACAGATAGACAAGGTGATAATAGCTTCTGTCTTGCCATATTGTTTGCTGACAATTAAGGCACCATTTTTTGAGTAAAAACATTCAGAGAAAATATGGATAGTGAGGATAGTAATAATTTACAGTAAGAATCAATAAAGCTGCAAAGTAAAAGAATAGATAAAGCATGATGAGATTGTTGGAGGATCTAAAAAAAAATAGTAACAGTAACATCTTCCTAGAGCATATTAACTTCTCTTTGGGGAGAAATAGTGTTATTGCATAGAACCAAGGGTATGTTAACCCTAATAAACATATTTTAAAAAGCAAGAACAAAACCACACTGGTAGAATATGAATGTTAATGTTAGCTTAGGTTGACTCTACTGATAATTGATGGTGAGTCTTGGATCTTTAGCAAAATAAGCAACAGTTGAAATTTAGGAAAATCATTGTCCTTGTTAAAATTGTGGTGGGGAGAATTTGGTGTCCCTGTGTTCATACCCTTCCCCACCTGGACATCTCTTCCAGATTTTTGCAGGCAGATGAATAATGAAACTGGCAAATGAAGGAAAAGCTGTGAGAAAGCTTCAGAGTAGAGTGGCATAATTCAGGCAATCAGAAGAACCAATGTCCATAATCCATCTCATATTGCCTCCAGCAGGCCATGTCATATACTAGTTCTTTTATATAACAGTAAAAATTATTCTAACATAAGCGATGGTGAAATTCCCAATGTTCTCTGTTCAGAAAGTTAAGGTTATAAAGCAGGCTTCACTTAGTGGGAGCTAAGAAATAGATAAACCCTGGATAGGAAGAAAAAATGTTCTTTATATGCAAAGATAAGCTACAAAAACTGGTGATTTGGTTTGATGCATTATAAATTAATGACTAAAAAGCAAGTTTGAGGGACTCAGGGACTGAGTTCTGTTAGATATTAATGCACATATCACAAGTGTACAATCTGATTCATTTTAGCATACCTATATGACTTGTACCATGACCACAGAAATCCTTCCTTGGCTCTTCCTGCTCAAAACTACCAGCCGAAGCCATTATCTAGACTTCTAAACCAATTGACTATTTGTTTTTGAAATTTTTACAAATGTCATGACATACTTAAACTTGTGTCAAACTTGTTAAACATTGAATTTGTGAGATTATCTATAGTTGTTCCTTGAAGTATAAGCTGAGTTAGAGTTTTGTATATTCAATTGCATAAATACAATATGAATTATCTGTCCATTCTACAGGTGGTGGATATCTGGGGCTTTGGCTATTACAAATGTTTCCATGAATCTTATTGTATATCTTTTAATACATATATTCTATGTATAACGGTTGATTATATACCTGGGGGTTGAATTGCTGGGTCATGAAATATATATATACACACTAAATGTGAAAATATATAGTTTTTAGTATACACGGCCAAAGAGATGTCCAAAGTACCAGTGCGCATTTTCCCTTCCACCAGGAGAATACCAGTTACCTTCCCCCACATTCTCTCCAACATATGGCCATCCTTTCAATTGTATCCACTCTGGTGGTCATGTAATTTGCACTTTTGTATGATTGATGGAAAGTATTTTATTTACTAAGTTTATTTACTAAGTTTATTTACTAAGTTTATTTACTAATTACTCCCACTCTGCTTTGCCTCTGTCATCTCTTTGGTGTCTTTTAATAAACAAATGTTCTTAATGTTTGTGAAATCCCATCTGTCAAACTTTTCCTGTAGGACTACTGCTTTTTGCATCTAGTTTCAGAAAATTTTGCTTACTCCAAAATCATGAAAAACATTTTTTTGGATTCCAGTTCTCTGCAGAATTCCTCTCACCAATATTTTTGTGATAAATCAGTTTTAAACTTTCTGTGAACTCCAAAATGTTGATCACAGGCTATGTTTACTATTGTTATTGTTTTCTTGAAACTATTTCTTTTAAATAAAATGTTCATTTTGTATGAAAAAAAATTTCCAGATTCCAGATGCCATATTCCTTCCTGGAAACTGGCAGGGTTCTTTTGTGTGAATTTAAAGTACAAGTGCAGTTTTGTTACATGCATATATTGCCTGGCAGTAAAGTCTTGGCTCTTAGTGTATCTATTATCTGAATAATGTACATTGTACCCATTAAGTAACTTACCCTCCCCACTTCTGCCCGCCCTGCCTAGTCGCCAGTGTCTGTTATTCCACATTCTATGTCCACATGTACACATTATTTAGCTCCCACTTACAAGTGAGGTATGACTCTTTGTTCCTGAGTTGTTTCACTTAAGATAATGGCCAGCACAGTGGCTTATGCCTGTTGTAATTCTGGCACTTTGGGAGGCCAAAGCAAGGATTGCTGGAGCTCATGAATTCAAGAACAGTGTACGTAACATGGCAAAACCCCATCTCTACAAAAAGAAAAAAAGTCGGGCATGGTGCTGCACGCTTGTAGTCCCAGCTACTCGGGAGTCTGAGGAGAGAGGATGGTTTCAGCCCAGGACATCAAGGTTGCAGTGAGCTATGATCACTGCACTTCGGCAGTCCAGCCTGGGTGAAGATAGTGAGAGTGAGACCCCAGTCTTTTTTTTTTTTTTTTTTTTAAGTTGCATGTAGTTAATTTACAACATCACTGTGGGAGCTGAGATTCCAGAGTTAAGAGTGGGTTTAGATTTTTTATAAAACCTGGCCTATTTTCTGGTTACTCTACTTACAAATTGTTTATCAGGATGCCTTGCTACTTAGGGAAACTAAATTCTAGTTTTGTACTTTACTATGCTGTGAAACTGCAAAGTTCTGATTCTTAGAAATCTAGACCAATCTTCGCTTAGCCTCTCACCCTGTGGCCCTTTTCCATTGACAAACAGCTCAGAGATGAAAATTGGAGCAGCCAGGTTCACTTTGCACCTCTTCCCTTCCCTGCAGGATCTGGCCCCTCAAGTCCTGCCTACTTGAAAAAATCTGAGCCCGATCTTCGAATCTGCCTCCTATAAGACTGTCAAATACTGCTTAGCTGCTACTTTCTGTTCAGCTTTTCTACATCCTACCCTAAGCTGTTTAACAACCTGCAAATGTCTTGACTAAAAATATGGAATGTTAGGCTCATCTCCAATGTGCTTTCCTTCTCTCCAGGTTCTTGGCTCCAGAAGTTCTAACTGCCTTGATAGCTCTCTGATACCTTCACAAATGTGTTTCTTATTATACTTCCTTTTCTAGTGTTCTTGGCATACATTTTGGTCAGCTGCAAACTAATCTATCATCACCAGAAGCAGAAATCTTCAGTTACTACACTCTTGAGTCCAAAAATAACCCTAAAAATGAAACCATGATTGATAGGACAAAATTACCATCAATCTAAAATATTTAAGTCAATGTATGACCACATTTCAAATGAGATTATTTGCTGATTTGATAATTGAAATGACTCATGGAGCTACATTAATTTGGCCCCTCGAGATCCCAACGTGAAAGATAGAATTTAGAAAGTATTACTATATATTTAATGCATTTGAATGCATAATATATTTATTTCACTTGAAATCCAAGAAACGGCATATTCTTGCCACAGAAAGCACTTTCCTAATTAGCTCTAGTGGTAGCTGTTATTTATTGTTCACAAGCACTTTAATCTGCATTCTCATTAAATACAACTCATGAAATACACAAGGATTACTGCTATTTATATTTTCGAGATGAGAAAATAAGCAAAGAGTGAAAAGAAACTTGTTTTAAAGGCACACCGTAGTAACTAGAGCAGCCAAAATTTAAATCAAGTGTATTTGATTCCAAAGCCCAAAGGCACATCTTTTGTATATACTATTCAATAAATTTACCCGGAGTTAGCTTGGGAGGGAAACTAGTGAGTATGTACATAAATATAAATGTAAATGGCATGTTTTCATCTTCTCGAGGAAATTTCAGCATTGCTGATACCGTGTGTACCAGCAAAAAGGACAAATGAAGCAAACACTTTCACCTCTACTCATCAGATTCACCGAATTTGTTACAATTTTTTAATAGTTCGAGGTCCCCACTGGAAAAGTCAGCGCTGATTGCATAAGCGTCACCAGGAGCTGCAGCTGTCCCAGCATCCCTGCTTGTTAGTTCAATAATGCGGAAGTGAATATGAAGGCTGTGGGGGCCTCTGTGATAATATTGTTGGAATTTAGGATGTTATTAACAATTAGCAATACAAATGAGTAGTCTGCAGGAGAGGAATCATACTGTGATCATACCTAATCAATGTAAGAATTAAAAACAAGCTAACATGTGGGGAGGCACAGATGCAGATATTAGGAACTAAGCTTTTAGCCTGCCATTAGACTGCAGTCATTGGATTCAAGGTCAGAACATATGTGCTCAGATTTTATATTCTTTACTACCATTTTCATTGAACAGGAGCAAAACTAGAAAACTTCCTCACATGAATGTATGGAAAGAGTCTCTTTTGCTTCCATGCTAAGTAGAAACTCCTGGGACCACTCACTGGCGATCATATAGACTAAACTGAGATGTAAATCAAAATCAGCTGTCACAGTGCATTAATGATCAGAAAAGGTCTTAGATGTGCCTTCATAATGCATTGTAATTTATTTAATCTCCTCTCTTTATCTCTCTTAATTCGTTAACTCTCAAAATATTTAATGCACACCCTTTCCCAGTGTGTGATGGCTAATAGAAATCCAGCCTAAATAAGGAGTTGAGCGTTTTTTGAACAGTTAGGAAGTCTGGGGGTATATAAGGGCTTAAAATACACATACAATCCCATCTCCAGAAAATAGTCTTCAGTGTAAACGGAATGCTGCATTTAGTTGAATTTGTCTCTCTTGTCCCAGGTAAAGTGATGGTTTCTTGTTTCTGTAAAGCACTTTTAAGGGCTCTTACAATTATATTTTTATTTCATACACATATTAAGTGTCAGTTTATTTTCGCAACAACTTTAAAGGCTATTGAAAAATGATTCACTGAAAGCAATTAAAAATCTTTAAGAATAATCAGGCGCCGGGCGCGGTGGCTCATGCCTGTAATCCCAGCACTTTGGGAGGCCGAGGCAGGTGGATCATCTGAGGTCAGGAATTCGAGACCAGCCTGACCAACATGGAGAAAGCCCGTTTCCACTAAAAATACAAAATGAGCCTGGCATGGTTGCACATGCCTGTAATCCCATCTAGTCTAGTCAGGAGGCTGAGGGCAGAGAGAATCACTTGAACCTGGGAGGCGGAGGTTGCCGTGAGCTGAGATCATGCCATTGCACTCCAGCCTGGGCAACAGAGCAAAACTCCATCTAAAAAAAATAAACCCAGCAGTCCCACTTTAAATCATTACTGTTAGAAAATTTTTATTTTCTAAAATTGAGCATCAAATAAGAATAGCCAGATCTTTTACCAAAATATTGATAATTTGTATATGAGCAGTAGATCCTTCCTATGAATATGAAGTAATGACAAAAATATCCAGTTATTTAAGGATATGGGTAGTTGAGTTGATTGCTTTACAATTTTCTAATGCTAGTTTTCTTTTTTTGAGATGGCCTCTTTCACCCAGGCCAAAGAGCATCGCTGTAATCGCAGCTCACAGAGGCCTCCACCTTCACCATGCCCAGCTAATTAAAATTTATTTTTATTTTTTCATGGAGAGAAGCCTTCACTGTGTTGCCCAAGCTGGTCTCAAAATCTTGTGCCCAAGTGATTCTCCCACTTTGCTCCTGGAAGCAAAGTGCTGGGATTACAGGCATGAGCCACCACACCCAAAACTAATGCTAGTTTTTTTCACGGATAATATAGTTATCACCAACCAAATAAAGGCCTACAGAAACCCAGGGCTAATGTTTTATCTGTAATGCACCTGATCTGTTCTTATGCCTCCATCTACATCTGTTACCACTATTCTAAGAAGGGCTGTATTCAAGTGGGAAGCACAGTAGGTTTAAAAATACTCTCCAGCCTTTATTGATCATCTGTAGAAAATATAAGGGACATAATACGTAGGATATAAGAATATAGATCAAATCCAGCCTTATATAGATACATAGTAATTGTATGCTAACTGTACTAGTCTGTTCTCATGCTGCTAATAAAGACATACCCAAGACTGGGTAATTTAGGAATGAAAGAGGTTTAATTGACTCACAGTTCCACATGGCTGAGGAGGCCTCACAATCATGGTGGAATGCAAAGGAGCAAAGTCCCATCTTACGTGGTGGTAGGGAAGAGAGTGTGTGCAGGGGAACTTCCATTTATGAAACCATCAGATCTCGTGAGACTTATTCACTACAATGAGAACAGGATAGGGAAAACTGCCCCCATGATAAAATTATCTCCCCCTGGCCCTGCCCTTGACACATGGGGATTCTTACAATTTAAAATGAGATTTGGGTGGAAACGCAGCCAAACATGACTAACAAATTCATTATTTTTTATATCTATGAACATAGGATAGTATCTACTTTACACAATTGTTCTAAAAATAGTAATATATTTGATGGACTGATTTTAAACAGCATGGAATTTAATGCAAGGATTTTGGAGTTTACAAATCCACTGGAGGATCTGAAGAACAGTATACAGCATACAGGTATCCCTCTGTTTCCATGGGACACTGGGTTATGTCCACCGATTGCATATAGGCTTATTTCCTTGTCATTATTCCCTAAACACTACAGTGTAACAACTACTCACATAGCATTTACTTTGTATTAGGTACCGTAAGTAATCTAGAGATTATTTAAAGTATACATAAAAATGCATAAATTGTGTGCAAATACTGTGCCATTTTATATAAGGCACTTACACATCTTCTGATTTTGTATCCATGGGTTGGGAAAGGGGGTACTAAAACCAGTCCTTCACAATCTCTTGTATACTGACCCTATGAGATGTAACGTAGTACTCAAACCTGACTTTCTATCTGAATCGACTTTCCATCTGAATCACCTGGAAGGCTTGTTAAAACACAAATTGCTGGGTCATGCTACCAGTTTCTTACTCAACGTGTCTCGGGTGAGACCGATCACTGGCTTTTCCAAAAAGCTCCCAAGTGATGTTGATACAGCTGATCTAGGAGACCATACTATAAGAATTACTGCTCCAGGGTAACAACCACTGAGGCTGCACCTAGACCTAGGCTGGAAACAAGCTGCTGCCACTGCTGGTGGAGAATTCAGAGAAGTCAGATCCAGAAGGCTCTGCTGCTGCAGCTGCCTCTTGACCTTCAGAAAGATGTTTAGTTGGCAATGAAAAGCTTCTGCAAGGAAGCTCCATCTCTCCATGGTCCTGCCCATCAGAAGCCTGCACTTTCATCTGACAATCTGTAAGGGATTTTTAATTTATTTTTCTTTTAGCTTTATCAGGTTGAAGGAGGATACAATAGAGGTTAAATAACCTGTTTATTTTTTAAAGTGTCAATTTCTATTCTTTCTGGGTTTCCAACAGGTCAGGTTATAGAATGCAACATTAACTTAAGTGATTGACTAATCTCCTTTCTTTCTCATTGAAATTAACTAATTTGAGACAGAGTCTCCCTCTATCGGCCAGGCTGGAGTGCAATGGCGTGATCTTGGCTCACTGCAACCTCCGTCTCCTGGGCTCAAGCAATTCTCTTACCTCAGCCTCCTGAGTAGCTGGGGTTACAGGCGTGTTTTGCCACGCCTGGCTAATTTTTGTATTTTTAGTAGACATGAGGTTTCACCATTCTGGCCAGGCTGGTCTCGAACTCCTGACCTCAGGTAATCCGCCCGCCTCAGCCTCCCAAAGTGCTGGGATTACCGGCGTGAGCCACCGCACCTGGCCTTGTTTTAATTCTTTTATCTTGGAAAAAATAGACCTGCAGAAAATTTCATAAACACTTTTTTTGGATTTCCACATCTCCTTTCATTGCTAACATTGTGTCATATCTGCTTTCTCTATTCAGTATTTTTGCTGAACATGTGAAAGTTGTAGAGATCATGACTCCAGTAAATTCAACATGTTTTATCAAAGAACAAGGGCAATTTTCTGCATAACCACAGTGAAATTATCAAATTTAGAAAAGCAAATATTCAGTGATGTTATCAATATACTTCCATATTCAAATTTTGCCAATTACGCTCTTTTTATATGGCAACTTTTTTTTTTTCCAGCCCATGGTCCAACCTGGGTCACATACTACATTGAGTTGCCATGTTTTATATGCTTTAATTTGGGGCAGTTCTTCAGACATTTTGTCTTCCGTGATAGTGATATTTGTGAGGAGTATAGTCTAGTTGTGTTGTGGTCTATTCAGAGTTTAGCTGAATCTTTCCTCTTGTTTCAGTTCGAGTTACGCATTTTTTTAGCAGAATACTGCCTAAGTGATATGTGTCCTTCTTAGTAGATCATATCAGGAAACACCTATTGTCATTTTATCCCACCAATGGTAAAGGTGGTGTTCACCAAATTTCTCCACTAAAGATACATTGTGCCTTTTGTTAAGTTCTCCGTGGTGAAAAATCTTGAAACAGCAAAAATATCCTGTTCTGAAATCAACTTTCACCTAATGGTTTTAACATCCAGTAATGAATTTTTTTCTGCATTGATTATTTCAAAGCTAGTGTGAAATAATGGTTTTTCTGTAGTCCCGATAGTATTTGAATTGGCATTCTACAGAAAGAATAACCTTTTCTTCCATTTGTTTGTTGATACTGGGTAATGCATGAAAGAACCATTTTGTAGAAGAGAGCTAATAGTATTCTGACAACCCTTTAAAATATGAAGCAAAAATACCCATTGGATTTGATACTAGTTCTTTGGAAAATTTGACATAATCTGCCAAGCAAAGTTTATCATTTATTTTGAAACAGAATCTTGTTCAGTTGCCCAGGCTGGAGTGCAGTGGCACAATCATGACTAACTGCAGACCTGATCTCCCAGGCTCAAGCAATCCTCTCACTTCAGCCTCCAGAGTAATTGGAACTAGAGTTATGTACCACCGTGCCTAGCTAATTAAAAAGAAAAAAATTGTAGTTACAGGTTCTTGCTATGTTGCCCAGGCCAATCTCAAACTTCTGGGCTCAAGGGATCCTCCCACCTCAGCCTCCCAAAGTGCTGTGATTACAGGCATGAGCCCACTGCACCTGGCCAGAGTTTACTTGGTTATTGGCACAAACTCCTTTTCATTTCTTGGTAAATATTGTATTGCCACATGGAAGACATTTTCAGTGTTTGCCAGCTTTTGGAACATTTCTGTGGCCTGGTAAAAACATGATGGCAAAGTGGAGAAGCAGGGGAGCCCTAGTCTGAATCTTCATATTTAGACACATGCTTTCTGTGTTGTTCTTGGGTCTGTATACTCCTGAGATGACATCTTGCTTTTCTCAGTGTACCAACTTCTCTTTCTGATTTGACCAGCTGACTGTGTATTTTAAATATGCATATGCAAACAGAAATGTTAAATGTTTTACATTTCTTTCGTATTTTTGGATGCTTTAGCCTACAGCTCTTCGCAAAATTTTCTAGCCCTAAGTCTTTTTATTGTGGCAACTAAATTACATAGGCTATAACAAATAACTTATGGCATATTTTACAGGAATGTAATTGCCTGTAATGTCTACCTGTTTAGAGACATTGGCATCAAATATCATCTTAATGATATGGGTATGCATTCAATTTTGCTTCTTTCTCATATATCAGAAAAGTAGGATGTTAGGAGTATTGGAAATATAGTGCGTTCTACCAAAAAGTAAGATAGTTCTTAAATACAAAAGTTTATTAATCCTTATACATTTTTAATAAACACATCCAGATTGGATTCTTGTTGGTTTTATCAGTGAAGGGAAATGAAGACATTTTCTGAAATTGTCAGGGTAAATTTTGAAGTGGTTACTCTTTCAGTTTCTTTTTGTTTTGATTTTAGATTATATTTTTCCCCCAAATTCTATAGTCTAGAAATATGTCACGTAAGAGTCATTCTTATTTATCTTTGAAACTTCAGTAGAGACATACTGTATACATGTAGTCTACAAATAGTGATTCAGCATGGGAGCAAGCTGAATGGAAGAGCGAGAAACTGAACCAAATCCTGTTTTAGAAAGAACCATGGAGATGGTAATGACTTGTGTTACGAACACAGATACCCCACTAGCCCTCGATTGACCACTCTGTACTGATAAATGTTCGAAGTGATTTGTTATCCAAGTCAAAGATGGCCATGAGAAAAACAAAAAAGGACAGGATTATGTAGCAACTTGTTTTGACTATTTTTAAGCTACTCATGTATTAAGTTCCTTACAGAATTCAGAAAAATGCAAAGTAGAAGAAAAGATAAAATCTCAGAGGTGTGCAGTTAGTGCTTTGTCCACTATGGGGATGAAATGAAATACGGAATGATTTGACGTGGGTAAATTTCTTAAATAATGTGAACTTCTGTTTCATCAAGGCAAGTTTGTTACAGCTCTGACTTGAAACGTGAACAGATCGTTTGCCATGGCCACATTAGTCCGTCTGGGGAAACTCAGCCATGTATTTTGTGTGTAAATGCAGTCCTGATCATAGTATATGTGTTCATTCTCCACTAAAGCCGACATCCTCCTTGTAATCTCAAGACATATATTAATTTGTAACTCAAAACTGTTCATTGCCACATGAAAAAGGGAAATTTTTTTTTTAGTTTTCCAACTATAATCTGAAACAATATTCCTTCAGAAATCTGATTACTAGAGACCATTTGACTCCACAGAAATATCTTAATGCTATAGTAATTATAGAAATGACAACAGCAAATATTGACCACTATGTACCAGGCTCTGTGCTAAGTTTTCTGAATATAAAATATGAATTACTCTCAACAGTTTGTATCTGTTTTGGAATTGACTAAATTTAGGTTCACGAAGGTTAGGTAACATACCCAAAGTAACTCAGGGAAAGTAAATGTTCATATGTGTAACCTCTCAGGTAACTGGGAAACACGTGAAATTAAGCAGTTTATTTTTCTTAAATATATGGGTTAATATTTTTAAGAGGTCAACATCTAATTATTTTTAAGGTGCACACAGTCTGAAAAATATTTACAACTTGAGAGTTCAGTAATACGTGACAGTGGTCAAAAGTATCACTGTTGGCAAAGAAATATCCTGGTGTCTGCATAAAGGTCTATTAAGCTGTAACCATAGCTGTTGAGTTCATTTTGGCTTCTGTGATTTCCCCCCCCCCCCCAGACAAATCGGATTCCAGATTGCCTCGTGGCATTGAAATCAGGGTTTTTTTTTTTTTTCATTATATTATTCTTTAAAGTTGATTTGCATTAAGGACTATGCAGTGCCTGCCATTTTAGCAGCTTTCCTTTTAAGTGTCCTTGGTGATTTTGTTAAGAGGCATATAGGAGTAAATGTGTGCAAGAAAAAAATACACAGAATAAAGTATATATAAATATAAATGGAAACTAAATAGATGCATCTC
The DNA here is from genome assembly GCF_029289425.2 of Pan paniscus. NCBI lineage: Eukaryota > Metazoa > Chordata > Mammalia > Primates > Hominidae > Pan > Pan paniscus. Next base: position 86,542,227 of record NC_073267.2, read on the forward strand.
AAGGAAAGACACAAAAACATTTATTTCCTGCTCCTGCAAATCAAAACAAAGCTTGTAGGGACTACATTTGATTTATTTTCTTCACAAAAGAATCATGTTAAGAGTGTGAATATATTTGTGGATATGTATTTGTAAGTGTTGACAAACTCTTGTTTCATTTGTGTGAAACTCCTACACTTGCCTTTACTTAATCAAAATCTTTCCTTGTATTCTGGAACTGCTTTTCCTGAGCTTTTTCACCAGTTAAAAAATTAAGACTTTCATTTCAATTAAGGCGGGGAGGTGGGTGGAAAGCATGGGAAAATAGAGGAAAATAGTGTCTTTCAAAGACAAATAGTTGGATAAGGGTGGGAAAGATTTTTTGTGAATTCATTTCAAGCTAGTTTTAAAAAATTCATATTTCACTAATAAACTGAGACCTTTTAAGATATTTAGGTGAATTTCTTAAAATGGCCAAGTTCAGTAATGTGAGAACATTGACATTCAGCACTTCTGTGGGTTAGAAATTCCTCTTCTTGCATAGGAAGAAGAGAAAATGCATGTTATCTATTGAGGTCTTTTCCACCTCGTCAAACAGCTGAGAATCACCGACTTGTATTTTTGGATTGCATCAGTGACTTTATAAATGACAATATGCTTCAGGATATTTTCATTGTCAGGTCTTCAGATCTGCCCATAGTCCTCTGTAGGGAATGTGACTTGCCCACCTTCCTTAGAGGCATTCCTATTTTTTCCTGTGATTCTCCCTCGTTCTCCCCAGTGCTGGTCATCAATGATCATACAGGACTGGATACCTGATCAATGGAAGTCAACAACTTGGCTTTTTTGTTGTTCTATGAACCTGCTAGGAGTAACTATAGCAAACTCGCCTACCAAGAAGCAGACAGTGGGACGTATACACAGAGAAATGGAGTGAGAGACCCTGAGGCTCTGGAATGGGCTGTGGGCAGGGAGCGGAGCTGCTTCAGTCCTGATGTATTCCGTTTCCTTGAACAGACCACGTAAGACCAGGACCTACTTTGTATTCTGTCGTTGGATTCCACAGATATTCCTGCCCATAAAGATAGTCTTCACTGTGTAGAATTTGGGTAGAATTGCAGTCTTCCTATTACTAGAACTAATATGAAACCCTCACATATTTCATCAGTGAGTTCTGTATTCGGTGAACAAAAACTGATTGTAATGTAAATGTGGGATTCATTATTTACTCATTTATTCACCGCTTTTTGATGAATGCCTCATGTTCTAGGCACTTTCCTAGGGGCTGTGGTTATAGCAATAAACAAAATGGACAAATGTATTTATCCTCATGAAGCTTGCACTCCAATGTGGGAGACAAGTAATAATAAGAAGTGAGGGATGTTAATGATAACTTCTAGAGGAAAACTGAGGAAGAGAACAGGAAAAACTAGAGGGAAATCTGCATTATTTGCAATGTCCGGAGTAGCCTTTATTTGGCAAAACAATGCTGAAGATGAGGGAGTGAGCCAAGAGGAAAACTAATGGCAGAGAACTTGGAAAAGAAGAAACAAGGAATGAAAAGGACTTTGGGTGGGTCATGCCTAGCAGGTTTGTAAAACAGACAATGGGGTGGCTAGAGTGAAGTGAGCAATTGAAGGGTAGCAGAATCGAGATCAGAGGAAACGGAGCCAGATTATGTAGAACCCAATTTCCAATTCTCCTAATTAAAAAACCTTACTAGCAACAAGGGACAAGAGATTATGCACAGACTGTTATCACCTGCTGAGTCCTCAGAGGCTGAGGTGACACACATGTTCCTCCTTGCTTATATGCACTGCTGGAAGAATAGGAAAATCAATTGATTAAAATCCTGCTTGTGCTATTTATATTTTGTGATAATGGGATAATTATAGGCTTCCAGGGTTTTTTGTTAAAATTAATGATAGGTGATTGCATGGAACGTCTTAGCTTTCGGTATAGGAGTTCAAGACTCTCTGACTTATGTGGGGGATTATTATGGATCTATAGGCTATTCATCAAGGTTCATTCAGTTAGAAAAAACAGACTCTTTTCAAACCTAACTCATGATAAAATCGTTCTAAAGAGAGGACACGGACCTAATCTTCATTGGGTGTGTCATCCGTGTGAAGTGCAGGACAGCAATGGTAGAACTCAGGTTCTCAGGACTGAGTTTCTCCTCCATGGTCTGCAGGCTTGCCTGTCTTCTCTCTCCTGGCTTTTTCTACCAGGTAGGAGGCTCTGTTTTGGGTAGATTGTGAACACCAGCACCCCCGACCCCCGCAGAGGCTTTAAAATCGAGGCTCCTTGTCTCCTCATTTCTAGTTAGAAAAACCTAGGGCTTCCTTACCTGCTCTCTCTCCTGGCTAATCCCTAGGGAAAACCACATCATTCAAGGTGGGGTAAAGAGTTCGTTTCTCCACATCCTCCTCAACACTTTTGATCTTTTGTATTTTTTTATAATGCCCATCTTGACTGGTGAGAGGTGATATCTCATTATGATTTTGATTTTTATTTCCCTAAAGATAGGTGATGAGTATCTGTTCATGTACCTGTTAACCATTTATACATCTTTTTCTGGAGAAATGCCTATCATGTTCTTAGCCCATTTTTAATCAGGTCATTATTATTTTGCTGTTGAGTCGTTGGAGTCCTTATACTTTTATATTAATCCCTTATTAGATTATGACTTGTAAATATTTTTCCCCACTATGTAAGTTGCCTTTTCTCTCTGTTCTTTGTAGAATGCTTCTACTCTGATAAAGTCCTACTTGTCTAATTCTACTTTTGGTGTCATATCTGAGAAATGATTGCCAAGCTCTTGCATAGCATTGGTGGGAATGTATAATGGTAGAGCCACTATGGAAACCAGAATGGCAGTTCTTAAAGCCAGAGTTACTAGCAGTTATCCAGCTATGCTGCTTCTGCATATACATCCAAAGGAATTGAAATCAGATTCCCAGAGATAGCTGTACTCCCATGTTCATTGCCACATCAATCGCAACAGATAAGATATGGCAACAATTAAATGTCCATCAACAGATGAATGAATAAAGAAATGTGGTATAGATAATGGAACATTTTTCAGCCATAAAGATAATCCTGCCATATGCTACAACATGGATGAAACTGGAAGACATGATGCCAAGTGAAATAAGCCAGTTACAAAAGGATGAATACTGTATGACTCTACTTTGATGAGACATCTAAATAGTGACCTCATAACAACAAAGTAGAAAGGTGGTTGCCAGGGATTGAGGGGAGGGCAAATAGGAGTAGCTGTTCCACAGGTATGAAGTTTCAGTCATGCAAGATTAATGAATTCTAGAGATCTGCTTTAAGACACTGCTTATAGTTAACAATACTGCATTGGGCACTTGCAAATTTGATGAGAAGAGGATATTTCTCATGTTAAGTCGTCTTACCACAAAAAATTAGGGTGAAAGAGGGGGAAGTCTTTCCCTAAAATGGATATGAGAGTGTGTTTCCATCAGACGGGAGGATTCATGAGTACGATAGTCTCCCTTATCCACATGGGATACGTTCCAAGACCCCAAGTGGATGCCTGAAACCACAGATAGTACTGAACCCTGTATATACCGTGTTTTTTTCCTATACATGCATATGTATGATAAAGTTCAATTTATAAATTAGGCACAATAAACAGTAAAAATTGAACAGTTATAACTGTACTCTAATAAAGGTTATATGAATCTGGCCTCCCTCTCAAGATACCTTATGCTTCTTTTGATGAAAGGACAGAGCAAGATGGCACAAGATTTCATCAACCCACTCAGAAGTATGCAATTTAAAACTTACACACTATTGATTTGTGGAACTTTCCATTTCTTTTAAGACTGTGGTTGACCATGGGTACCTGAAACCATGGAAAGGAAAACAGCTGTTAAGAGAGGACTACTTTACAAGGAACAACACAGAACCAAGCAAACGGGCTCCCCCAGGATTGTTGTGGAACATCTATAGTTGAATATAAAAGTTGATATGTATATGTTCAATTTTATGGAGAAAATATCCTTTTTCAAAGGAATTAAGATTGAAAATTACTGGGTTGTTTTTTACTGCATAGGATGGATGCAAACAAAAATATGGAAAGAAAATATTTAACTCATAGAAATGCAATGTAGAGGTTAGTTCAAACGACAGACTGTACCAGTAAGTGCAGATGGGCAAGTAACAGAATTCCTCTGGGAAAGAGGCAACAATGTGTGTGACCTGCTGTCTACCCAGGTAACAGATGCTCATGTAATGTATGTTTAGGAAATATTTTAGCATCATACTGCTTGATCCTCATGACAATCTTGTGAAGTTACCATTGGATAACCCCCAGAGGAAGAAACTTGAAGTTTAAAATGTCTTTTATTTTCCCTACATGAAAAGAGAAATATTTAGAGTGGGTAAGTACAGAGCCATTACATTTTTTGTTGTGGTCTATGAATTTTGACAAATGTGTATAGTCATACAATATCAGCCACATCAAGAAACTTGATATCACTTCTAAAATCTTCATAGCTAGTCCCCTTTTCCCACTCCTCAGTCTGACACAAATCTGATCTGTTCCTTTGATATTCCCTCTTCTAGGATGTGATAAATGAAAGCATAAAATATGTAGCCTAAGTATGACTTTTACTCAGCATAAGGCCTTTGAAATGTATCTCAGACAGCTGTGTGTATCAAAAGTTTATTCCCATATATTGCTGACTAGTGTTTGACTTACATGTGTGGACCACTCACCCATTGAATGACATTTGGGTTGTTTTCAGCTTTTTCAAAATGATGAATAAAACTGCAATAAACACTTATGTAATGTTCTTATGGACATACGTCTTTTTTTTTTCTTAGATGAATACCTAAGTGTGTCATTGCTGGATCGTATGTGTAGTCTATGCCAAACTCTTTAGAAGGCGGCTGTCTCATTTTGTATCATTCCAACCAACAATGTGTGAGGCTTTCAGTTGCTTCGTATCTTTGTGGTGTTTAGCATTGTCAGTTTAAGTAGATTTTTATAACCTAGCTGATTTAAAAAAAAAAAAAAACTTGAACTCAAACATAAGCCTTTTGACTCCAGATGAAATAAATTAGATCATATATTTGAAAGTGGTTGAGTGTAGTATGTACGGAATCCCCTGATGATGGATTATAGATTACTAATTAGCAAAATACAGAAGGTCAGATTGGAAAAGTCAACATATGGATGGTTTGTGCTGATTTGACTTAATTTACTACCTTCGTGGCAGAATAAAACTTGCCTCTAATTAGTGTCAGCAGAATTGGGAAATTTAAGCTTTAAAAATTGAGAAATGAGAAATTTCACTTTGGGCATAATTTGCCTCTATCACCCTTAGAAATCAGAATAAGGAGTTACAATGATTCATGATGCGGATTCTGCCTGCTTTTAGTGATGTTGTACTTAGAAAAGAATTAACTGACTGCATGGAGTCCTCTTCACCCATGGCCACTTATTGAAGGCCCTTTCTTTACAAAGCGCTATGAGCATTGATGTGGCGGGAAGGATCAACTGTCTCATCTGTGTGGTCACAGACATGCCTGGGGGAAAACCCTGCTTCACCCACAATGTAGAATTACTTCTGCCCTTCTGAAATTTTTAGGAAAGAATATTTGATGGCCTTTGCCACTGAAGATCTTTGTGTAAGCAGGAACTATTCTGAAATTCCTTGTTAACAGAAATTCTTCCTTGAGAAGTGGAAGATACATAGTAGAGAATACCAGATTCTTGAGGAATGAGCCCCTGTCATGTCTTGTTTTATCCTGCTGCCAATGATTTTTCTATATGGTCTCTTAAGAGTTTCGTGTGATCTTTTTTTCCTCCCTTTCTCCTCCAGATTTTTCTTATTCCCTTTAAGCTGTGTTCTCTTCTATCTCAGATTATAACCATTTCCTAAAACATGCTTGTTTCATATGAAAAACCTATTTCTAATCTATTCCCAGTGAGATGAGAGGAAAATGTTTTTATTGGTTTCATACTCTTTTCATTCAAAACACCTCAGCTTATTTTTTTTTGAAGTATTGCCACACACTGTATTAGTTTCACATTATTTTATGCATGTTTTACAGCATGGAGGGGGAATCACTGTTTACATAGGCTATGTAAGGTAAGAGGAAATTCAGCATCTCACTTAATTTCTTCACAAACTAACACTCTTTAAGAGAAGCAACTGCATATATAGAATTTACCAAGTCCTCTGTTTGTATCAAAGAAAAAAAAATACCCAATTTTATATTAGCCAGTGATTTTTACTGTGCTTTTCATACTTTAAATCTATTCATCTATCAGGTGTTTCTTAACTATTTTTATCTGACTCAGCTCTTCAATATTCTCTTCTGTAGAGATACAATTTCCATCTCTACTCCTGCCTTTTTCCTCTCTTCCTTTCCCTCTTTCTTCTTCTCCCCCTGCCACTGCCGCCTCCTTTTGCAAAAAGTTCATTCCCAAGGAGACAAGTCAAATAATAGTTATTTGAGTAACAATCTCTGAAGCAGGGGCTGGGTGCCTGGTTCTCAGTTGTAATCCTTCCACTTGTAGCTGTATACCCCTGGGAAAGTTATTCAACTTCTGTGACTAGTTTTCCAATTTGGAAAAGCGAGTAAGTAAAAGTCCACCTAAAGCATTGTCTATTTGAGGATCAAACGAGTTAAAGCACAAAACACACAGTTCATTTCCTGGCACGTGGCCAGTGCCATGCTAGTGTCAGTTACCACTTTACAGTGTTTCCATGTAGAATAATATAGCCTTTCCTTTGTGCACTCTTAGCGTTCTGTTAACATTCAGGTCCCTGGATTTTCTTCTATCCAGGAAAGAGTGGTAAATATTTTATAAACAAACGTTTCTTCCAGAGAGAAATCCTGATGTTAGATCATTAGATGTATTTGTCATGTTGTCAAAGGGAGACAACACGGGAAAAGACTTTTCTTCCCACATTTTTATTTGAATTTGTGTTAACAATATTAGCAAACAATATTGAGGGCTAACCCTTAGTGATAGCTAGCAAATTAGGAACCAGGTATTAGAATAAATTATTTTCGTATGTCATTTTAGAGAACAAAATGGAGATTTTTCCTGTTCTATCTTTTAAGAGATTTTTGCAAGTCAGTGTATTAGAGACTTCGGTAAACCACAATCAGGACGTCATTGTGAAGTTCCATACTGGAATGGTGGATAAAGAATGCACTTTAGCACCAAATGGCCCTGGGTCTGCAGCTCAGTCCAGCAGTTCCCAGATGGTTGACCTTTACCAGATAATATAACCTCTGAGTTTTGATTCCCTTCTGAGGGTGGTGATACCCATGGGAACACTTAGTAAAAACATTGCAGGAGATACTGGGCGTTAGAACCCACCACAAAATAACCTACGCATCAATAGTAGGTATTCATTAAATGTTACTTACTTCCCCGTCCCACACAGGTAACAGGCAACAAAAGTATCCTTTAGCATCGTATTTACTGGATAATCACCGCAATTCTCTCTGCAACTAATTCCTGTAAAGACTTACATAATTTATACCAGGTTCAGGCCTCAATATCGGGTCGTCAGAAAAGACGGGAGATCAGAAGGCCTGAGATGGCTGCATTCCCAGTGGTGCTACTGCACCTGGAACAGAGGCAGGGCTGAAAGAGACAGAAACTTAGATCCATAGCAAGATACCTGTGTGGAGAGTAGACATGGGCAAAATCGGCTGACTCCGTTAGTGTTTGCCACATGAAACATGAACACCAAATTGCAGAGGCATATGGAAATACACATCTATTTGCAGGGATGTGCACGTTAGCTGGGGTCTGGCTGACCGAGGCTGGGCTCAGCTGAGGAGCTCTGCCCCATGCTGCAGCCACTGGGGTGGCTTGGCTTCACATGTCTTCCATCCTTCCTGAATGGTGGTGGACCATAGCATCTTCCTCTCGTGGTGAGGGCAGACACACAAGGACAGGACGAGTAAAGACACGGGTGTTTTAAGGCCTAGGCTTGACTTTGTGCAATCTCCCTTTTGCCAACATTTCATAGGCCAAAGTGCTTACTGTGGCTTGGATGTCACACAAATCTTTACAAAGTGCTTTGCAATCACCCGCAAAATCCCAGCGGCTCCAGTAGAGTTCATGGGTGCTATCTAATCGGCTCACTAAAATGGCCAACAAACCCCTGTAAACACGATCAGTATTAATTAGAAAATTATTAATACTTAGCACCCAGATTCTCATCCTGTGGCCAAGCCATGTACATTTCAAGAGTCACCTTACTTTTTTTCTCAATGCTTAAAATGTCCAAAGAGTTGATCCTTTCTGCCCAATCGGTGCTCCTTCCAGTGATGTTCCCATTAAAACAACTTTATGAAGAATTATCTCAGGGTTATATTTAATACAAACTTTAAAAAAGGTCTTTGATCTGGGTATTGGACACTTTAAAATGTGTCTTGACAATTTGAGTTTATCTTTGCAGCAGGATTTTCAAAATACTAAATATTTGCCACTGGAATACTAAACTATTAAAACTTCAGTGTTTATCCTGTTTGATATTTTCATTCCAGTTATCAGCATTAAAATAATGTCATATGCAGCCAGGCGTGGTGGCTCACGCCTATAATCCCAGCACTTTGGGAGGCCCAGGTGGGTGCATCACGAGGTCAGGAGATCGAGGCCATCCTGGCTAATACAATGTGAAACTCCGTCTCTACTAAAAATAAAAAAATTAGCCGGGTGTGGTGGTGGGCGCCTGTGGTCCCAGCTACTCGGGAGGCTGAGGCAGGAGAATGGCGTGAACCTGGGAGGTGGAGCTTGCAGTGAGCCAAGATAGCGCCACTGCACTCCAGTCTGGGTGAAAGAGCGAGACTCTGTCTCAAAAAAAAAAAAAAAAAGTCATATGCAATCCACGTTCTACAAGTGTAAATATAAATGAAACCTCTTGAAATTCATCATGGCTCAATGAACCACAAGTAAATGGTTCTTCTTTTTGGTATTATAATGTTGTCACTCGTTTCCCCAAAATATCTTCTCATTTTAATTCATGGTGATTCATTTCTTCTTGTTTCATGTTTTTTTTTCTTTAGTTTCTTTTTTGTTCATGGTATTCATTGTAGGTATAATTGGTGCCCTTCCAGGTCCCCAGTGCACCCATCTCCCAATCACTTTTGTTTTTGGCCACTCAAGCATCAGACATGCTCACCTCCTGGGTATGGCTCTCAGCTGGGAGCTGCCTCCTCCAGGAGGTTAGTTCTCTCCATCACACTATGGTCTTAAGATGTCTTGGCAATTCTATAGAATTTGAATATAATGTCAAAATAATCAACTTTGGTTCTTTATGACATTATTTGCCTCTTTTGCTCAACAGATTAATAAAATCTGAATGCATTTCTCACACCTGGTTTTGATTCAAAATGGCAATTACTCCAACCAGTAGATATTGAGGAAGATAAGAATCAGTTACAGCTTTAGGAATCACCTGCAGCAATAGGACCATTGTTTGCGCCACTCTACTCTTACAAATTTCTGTAAGTATTACAGCCAAATAGGATTTCAGAGAAGCTATGCCTGGATGAATTGAACTTCATGTGAGAGAGAAAAGGATCTCTGTATAGCAAGGGGAGCCCAGCCCAGACTCTTGATCACCTTAGGAAGCCTTTTGCTGGCTGCTGTAAATGTTGGCTTCTAAGGTGTTGGGTAACTCTAGAGAAGGGGAGTTACTCTTTCAGTGATGGGTGCCATCTTGCCAGAAATGTCACGACTTCCCAAGTGCAGCAGTGGCCAATGACTGCCACCTTATAGGGGGTGTACGAAAGGCCAAGCCCCTTGATACAAGGTGGAGACAGCTGTGTGAAGGTGACTCATGCCCCAGTGCCATCAACTGGGAGGAGGCCAGGCTAGACTTCACCTGAGACCGCATTTTTGCTTCTCTCCTTCTTTCCTTACTCCCTGCCAGCCTTTATACCCAGAGAAAGTGAAATGAGGACTCCTGTGACTTTCTTGACAAACATCTATTTATGTAGTATATAAAGCCATGTTTCTTTAATAAACTAGGAATAATTTTAGTGTTACATAAAGGTTGCAAATAAAATTTCCATACAGCCTTTACCCAGCTTTCTCAAATAACATATTACATGACACAGTACATTGTTAAATCTAAAACATTAACATTGACGCAATCCTCTTAGACTACAAGGATTATTTGGGTTTCATTTTTTTTAAATTAATGCCCTCTTTCTATCCTAGGATTCCACCCAGAATGCCACATTACACTCAGGCTCCTGTTGACTTTTAGATTGTCTCTGTTTTCATGACCTTGACTGTTCTCAAGAGTGCTGGTGAGATATGTTGTAGACTAGCCCTCAAATTGGACTTCCTGATGTTTTCCCATGATTAGACTGGGGTTATGAGTTTGGAAAGAGAATATTACAGGAGTGAGGTGGCCCGCTCATTGCATTATCTCTGGGCAAATGACATCAACATGACTTTTAAATGCTGATGTTAATATTGGTCATTGCCAAGGTTTTTCGTTGTAATGTTTCTATTTTTCCTTTTCTTTCTATTCTTTGGAAACTAGAGAATAAATCCAGCCCTCACTCATCAGGAGGGGAATTAAGTCATACCCCTTGGAGGGAATAAATCTACATATATTATCTAGAATTTTTCTTTAAGGAAAATTTATCCCTTCTGACATTTACTTATCCAATCATTTATTTATACCAATATTGACTTAGAGATTTTCTTATATTCTTTGAGTTATAGTAAAATGCTATCATAATTTGTTTTATTGCTCAACATTGTTCAGCTTTGGCCATTGGGAGCTCCTTCAGGTTGACTCCTACGTCCTTTTGACGTGGCTCATATTTTTCTTTAGCAATTGCTAACTTTCTGGCATTGCTAGATGCTCCAGGCTCATCTTATATTTCCTGCCTCAGACATACAATCAGACATTTCTCCAAGGAGCCATAAGGGCCAATTTTATATGTATTCTAGAAAATATAATATGCCAAACAATTTGTATTTCATAGCGTAAGTTTATCCTGGAGTGGGTTTCTGGGGAAATAATTACAAGGCAGGAAAATGACACATTCAGGCACACAATTTGCTTTCTCTATTCTCTTGTTTTTCCTTTCAGTGGTGACTGTCGGACATATGCATTATGTTAAGAGCTGCTTTTGCTCAGTAACAAGCAACTAGAGTTCATGAATTTGTATCATAATTTTGTTTCACCAGAACTAGTTAATGGTTACTCTTTGTTCAGTTATTGCCAAGCTCAAATGGTTAAAAATAACAAGAATGTAACACTTTGATGTGGATCATTCCATGGAAAACCAAGTGACTAGTTCTTGAACTGAACCAAGGGATAAGGGAACGGACTGGACATCAGGTGGCTCCTCCCTGATCAGTGATGATCGTCTCTTGATTCTGAGGGTGGGCAAGAAGGACCTAGGCATTCTATACCAGGCACAGAGAAAAGAACTGGAATGAAGGGAGAAAGACCACACCTCTTCCCTCTGAGTGCATTTGTTTACTGGCTTTTTAGCCTATAACAACTTAATTGCATGTTTAGACAGTAGCTGACTGAAAAACTGTATGTGGAAAGATAAAAGAAATCCACTGATCTTTATTAGTAGTAGTAGTATTTTTTTTATTTTGAGACAGTCTTGCTGTGTTGCCCAGACTAGAGTGTAGTGCCGTGATCTCGGCGCACTGCAAGCTCCACCTGCCGGGTTCATGCCATTCTCCTGCCTCAGCTTCCCGAGTAGCTGGGACTTACAGGCATGTGCCACCATGCATCGCTAGCTTTTTGTATTTTTAGTAGAGACGAGGTTTCACTGTGTTAGCCAGGATGGTCTCGATCTCCTGACCTTGTGATCCGCCCGCCTCGGCCTCCCAAAGTGCTGGGATTACAGGCGTGAGCCACCGCGCCCGGCCCTGATCTTCATTTGTATATGCATTTTAATCTAAAAAATTTAATGAACATTCAAGACGAATTTTTCTTCAATAGACTTCCCAATTCATTTAAGACTCTCACCTACTCTTGCCCTCTCTACAGGAATTGCTTTATTGTCATACTGGCACCTTTTCTTGAATACATTATGTAAATAAGGGAACTGATAATTTGTTGAAGCTTTAGACTGGTGAGAATTTTTGACTACAGCTGCTTGGAATTTTCAAATACTTGTAGTAATAATCATTGCATATGATTTATTTCTAAAACAGGCTTATGGCATCATTATGAATGCAGAGAAAATTCTGTTAAATTAAAAGAAGTCAAAATGCAAAGCTTAATTAGCAGAATATATTTACCAGTAAGAAATAATGAAATACACATTAGTCAATTAAAATAAATGTAGCAGAATTCTACTCTTCTATAGTTGTATTTATTCTCTTCTATTCCATTAAAATGTCTTCTCTTTATTTTATTCACCATGAGACCCAGGTTTTACCTCTGTTCATTCCTCCCTCTCATTTGCTGACTTCTCTTCATATGGCTTCTACCTGCTGGTCTGTCCTAAGATTCTGGGTTCAGTCTTTCTTTCCAGCTATACATTTCCTATAAAAATCAGTCCTGTTGGGCTGAGTGGGGTGGCTCATGCCTGTAATCCCAGCACTTTGAGAGACCAAGGCGGGAGGATCACGTGGTCAGGAGTTTGAGACCAGCCTGGCCAACATGGTGAAACCCCATCTCTACTAAAAATACAAAATTAGCTGGGTGTGGTGGTGGGTGCCTGTAATCCCGGCTAATCGGGAGGCTGAGGCAGGAGAATCACTTGAACCCAGGAGGCAGGGGATGCAGTGAGCTGAGATTGTGCCGCTACACTCCAGCCTGGGAGACAGGGCAGGAGTCCGTCACCAGAAAAAAAAGTCATAGCTCTAAATATCATCACTATATTTTCAGGCCTGATGACTCATCACAGCTGGAGGCCGACCGCATTGTGACTTCTCACCTGGATCTCTGCAGGGCATCTCAAATTTCTTGCTTTTAGGTGTAACTACCTTTCACAGTTGTCTTCATCTTATTAAATGGGTTCAATGTCTGCCTTTTTTGGCTATGTTTTAGAAGTCATGTACATTCTTATTCTTTCTTTTCCTACATCCAATGTATTGGTCTAACTCTAAAATATTTCCATAATTATTCACTTACCTAAATATATAGCCTTTTGCCTCTGATTCTTCTAAGGTAGCATAATGTTTTTGAGGTTCATTCATATCGCAGCCTACATCAGTATTTTTTTTCCTTTTTATTGCTGAATAGTGTTCTGTTTGTTCATTCAGTTGATGGGTATTTAGACTGCTTTTACTTTTTGGCTATCAACAATAATGCTGCTGTAAACATTTGCATACAAGCGTTTGTGTGGAAATACCTTTCTCTTTTCTAGGGTAGGTTCTTGAGAGTAGAATTCCTGAGGTGTATAACAAATGTACATATTTCTTTATTAAGAAACTGCCAAACTGTTCTCCAAAGTAGCTATGCTGTTATATATCCCCACCAGCAATGTATGACCTACATTCCCACCAACCTTGTTATTTCTGATTCCAATTATTTGTGCTTTATAAATTTCAAGTCAGTGAATTCTAATGGAAACCATCAATTCACATACCAAATGAATGGAATGTGTTGTGACATTGTGTTTCAACTGAGTTAAAGCATTTTAAAAAGTGGTAATTAATAGATAAAAGGAAATTATAAATGGCTAGGTTGTAAGCAAGGACAACCATTGCGCAGCATAGCAAGTCAGCTAAATCTTTTTGATCCAATGAGGTTTGCTCATTAAATTAAGTGAAAATGAACCTGCTTCACTGTCACAATCACATGAATAGCTGGGTAGGTTTTCCAATAATCAAATGGTCCATCATTGGTCACACATCATAGATAGGGCTGGAATTAACCATTGCAGAAAGTATAAGATCAAATACATGAAGCCAGTAATACAAAATAATACCAGACATTAACACCAGTCATCATAGGAAACTACACTCCTGAGAGATTTCATTAGCTTCCAGGGAATACAGAACTGCGGAATACTTGCTCAAAGTAGAAAAAATATTGGGATGAAATGATTATCTTGGAAGTCATCAATTGTAGAACAAAGTAAGATTTCAAAATTATGGTTCAAAAATTTAAAAACTTCTTAATTAAATATAGATATGTGTAGAATTAAGACTTCTTGACTATTTGTCATTGAAAGTGCAGTTATACCTTAATGTCTACCTGGTAACTAGCTATTACTATTTTTTTAATGTACTCATCAGTGTGTTTTATTTAAGTTAATCATTAGCTTGAATTTGAATTGAGGTCAGTTTAAATCTTAGAATAACAGATAGGTTCCTAATTAATTTCTACTTGAATTTTAAATCTAAAATATCTCGTATCTAAAATACATGCCTCAAGCAGAAATCCACTGGGTGCTAGATCCTGCTAGGAGATTTAGGAGACACATTTTGTTTAGAATGATAATAAAAAAACCAGTATCTTTCAGGGTCTTCCAATAGCCGTAACACATACAAATTATATAATAGAAATGTTAACTTATTGCAGATAAACAATGTAAGAGAAGTTAAAAGATTGTTTACTTTTTATTTGGGAATATTACACAAAGTTTGGGAGCATGATATGTGAATAAAAGGTAATTTTTTTTTGGCAGAGGACAATTAAAGATCAATAGTATATCCCCTTTCACATTGATATTGAAAAGAAAACAAAATGAGTTTTACCTCTTTATATTTCCTGTGGATTTCTCTCCCCATCACGCTTTATCACCCTCCTAACATACAATAAATATGTACTTTAGGATATAAATGTAACACTTTATAAAGGCTTACCATATTCTAAAAGGCAAATATTTACATTGATAATAAACTCATAGAATGTTTTACTAAAATAGATTGAAATCTCAGATTTGACAGTGTTAAATTATGCAAATAGTTCTTAATTCAACCGAATGTCATTGTGACATTTCCAGCAACCCAAATAGTCTCTTAAGTAACTGTAAAGTCTGCTGCTCCTCAACAAGGACTTACCATGTTTTTGGGTACTGTTGCTAAATGCTTTACGTTGCCTTTTTTTCATTCCAACATTTTAAGTTCATGGGGTACATGTACAGGTTTTTTACATGGGCAAATAATGTGTCACAGGAGCTTGGTATAGACTATTTCATCATCCAGATAATAAACATAGTTCCCAGTAGGTAGTTTTTGAATCCTCACACTCCCATTCTTCACCCTCAAGTAGATCCCTGTGCCTGTTGTTCGCTTTGTGTCTATGTGTACTCAATATTTAGCTGCCACTTATATGAGAGAACAAGTGGTATTTGATTTTCTGTTCCCGCTTTAGTTAGATGGAGCTGGAGACCATTATCCTATGTCCCTGCAAAGGACATGATTTAGTTCTTTTTATGGCCGCATAGTATTCCACGGTATATATGTCCCACGTTTTCTTTATCTAATGCACCCTTCATGGGCATCTAGGTTAGTTCCATGTCTTTTGTATTGTGAATAGTGCTGTGACAAACATATGCATGGATGTGGCTTTATGGTAGAATGATTTATATTCCTTTGGCAATATATGGTTAAATGAGAGTTCTGTTTTAAGTTCTTTGAGAAGATTCCAAACTGCTTTCCACAGTGACAACTAATTTACATGCCCACCAGCAGTATACAAGCATTCTCTTTTCTCCATAACCTCACCAGCATCTGTTATTTTTTGGCTTCTTAAAAATAGCCATTCTGACACATGAAAGATGATATCTCATTGTGGTTTTGATTTGCATTTCTCTATTAATGATAGTTTTTTAAATATAGTTGTTAACTGAATGTATATCTTTTGAGATGTTTCTGTTCATATCCTTTGCCCATTTTTTAACAGAGTTGTTTGGTTTTTGCTTGTTAATTGAAGTTTCTTATAGATTTCTGGATATGAGATTTTTGTCAGATATGTAGTCTGATAATGTTTTCTCTCGTTCTGCAAGTTGTCTGTTGATAGTTTCTTTTGTTGTGCAGAACTCTTTTGTTTAATTAGGTCTATCTGTCAATTTTATTTTTGTTGCAGTTGCTTTCGGAGTCTAGTCATGAAATCGTTGCCAGGGCCTATGTCCGGAATAGTATTTCCTAAGTCGTCTTCTAGGGATTTTATAGTTTTAGGTTTTACATATAAGTATTTAGTCCATTTTGAGTTAATTTTTGTAAACAGTTTAAGGAAGGAGTCCAGTTTCAATTTTCTGTATATGGTTAGGCAGTTATCCCAGCACCATTTATTGAATTAGGGATTCCTTTCCCCATTACTTGTTTCTGTTGACTTTGACAAAGATCATATGGTTGGAGGTATGTAGCTGTATTTCCTGGGATCTCTAACCCATTTCATTCGTCTACGTATCTGGTTTTTGTACCAGTACCACGCTGTCTTGGTTACTGTAGCCTTGTATAGTTTGCAGATGGGTAGTGCAATGCTTCTGGCTTTGTTCTTTTTGCTAAGATTGCTTTGACTATTCAGGCTCTTCTTAAAATTTATAAGTTGCTTTGGACAGTATGACCATTTTCACAACAGTGATTCTTCCTATTTATGAGCACTGAATGTTTTTCCATTTGTTTGTGTCACCTATGATTTTTTTAAGTTTTTAAATTATTGTAGAGATCTTTCACCTCTCGGATTAGCTGAATTCCTAGATACCTTATTCTTTTTGTGGCTATTGTGATTGAGATTGTGTTATTTGGTTCTCAGCTTAGATGTTGTTGGGTTATAGAAATGCAACTGATTTTTGTACATTGACTTTATATCCGAAACTTTACTGAAGTTGTCTTTCAAATCTACAATCCTTTGGGAATAGACTATGGAGTTTTCTTGATATGAAACCATATCTGAAGACAGTTGAACTTCCTTTCTTCCTATTTGGGTGCTTTTTCTTTCTTTCTCTTGCCTGATTGCTCTGGCTAGGACTTCTAGTACTGTATTGAATAAGAGCGGTGAGAGTAGGTGTACTTGTCTTGTTCCAGCTCTCCAGCAGAATGCTTCCAACTCTTGCCTATTTAGTATGATGTTGGCTGTGGGTTCATTCTAGATGGCTTTTATTATTTTGAAGTATGATCCTTTGATGTCTAGTTTATTGAGGCTTTTAACATGAAGGGATGTTGAATTTTATTAAAAGCCTTTTCTGAGTCTATTGAGATAATCATGTGTTTTTTTTCTTTATTTTATGTGATGAATCACATTTATTGACTTGTATATATTGAATTAACTTCACCTCCCAGGATTAAAGCCTATTTAATTATGGTGGATTAGCTTTTTGATGTGATGCTGCATTCAGTGTGCTGGTAATTTTATTGAGGATTTTTTCATCTACTTTCATCAGGCATATTGTTCTGAAGATTTCTTTTTTTGTTTTGTCTCTGCCAGGCGTTGGTATCAGAATGATGCTGGCCTCATAGGAGTCCCTCTTCCTCAGTTTTTTGGAATAGTTTCAGTAGGATTGATACCAGCTGTTCCTTACACACGTGGTAGAATTCAGCTGTGAATCTGGTCCAGGGCTTTTTCTGGTTGTTAGGCTTTTTATTACTGATTCAAATGCAGAACTCATTATTGGTCTGTTCTGGGTTTTGGTTTCATCCTGGTTCAATCCTGGGAGGCTGTATGTTTTCAGGAATGTATCCATTTCTTCTAGGTTTTCTAGTTTGTGTGCGTAGAGGTTTTTCTCATACTCTGAGGGTTTTTTCTTTTTCTATATTTAACATGGGCTCAGTGGTAATGTCCCCTTTGTCAGTTCTGATTGTATTGTATCTTCTCTCTTTTTTTTTTTTTAGTCTAGCGAGTCATCTATCAATCTTACTTATTCTTTAAAAAACCCCAACTTTTGGTTTCATTGTATAATTCCATTCCAAAAGTTTTTGTATGATTTCTTTGCACCTCAGTTTGATTCAGTTTAGCTCTGATTTTGGTTATTTCTTTTCATCTGCTAGCTTTGGAGTCAGAGTTGCTTTGCTCTTGTCTTTCTATTCCTTGAGGTGTGATGTTAGGTTAATTTTGATCTATTTTTTGACATGGGTGTTCAGTGCTGTCAACTTTACTCCTAACACCACTTTAGTGTCCCAGAGATTCTAGTCTTTCATATTTTTTTATTAGTTCCAAAGAATGTCTTAATTTCTGCCTTAATTTCGTTGTATATCCAGAAGTTATTCTGGAAGAGGTCGTTTTATTTCCGTGCAATTGTATGGTTTTAAGAGATCTTCTTTATATTGATATCTTCTTGTATTGCACTGTGATCCTAAAGTATGGTTGGTGTGATTTCACTTTTTTTAATTTGCTTAGAATTGTTTCATGGTCTGTGTTGGAGAAAGTGCCATGTGCAGATGAGAAGAATGCATATTTTGTTGTTGCTGAGTGGAATGTTCTATAGATGTCTGTTGGACTATTGCATCAAAAGTCGAGTTTAGATCCCTAATCTTGGTTTTTGCCTCAATTATCTAATATTGTCAGTGGAGTATTGAGGTCTCCCATTATTATTGTGTGATTATCTAAGTGTTTTTGTAGGTCTCTAAGAACTTACTTGATGAAACTGGGTGCTCTGATGTTGTGTGCATATATATTTAAGATTAAGTCTTGTCGAATTGAACCATTTATCATTATGTAATGCTCTTTGTCTTCTTTGATCACCGTTGGTTTAAAGTCTGTTTTGTCTGAAATTAGAATAGCAGCCTGTCTCTTGTTTTCTGTTGCTTGATATATTTTTCTCCATCCCTTTACTTTGAGCCTCTGGGTGTCATTGCATTTGAGATGGTTCTCTTAAAACAGCATACAGTTGGGTCTTGCTTCTTTATGCAACTTGCCACTCAATGCCTTTCAATTGAGGTGTGTATTTACATTCAAGATTGATATGAGGATTTGATACTATAATTTTCTTGTTACTTGGTTGTAATGTAGACTTAATTTTGCATTTGTTTCATAAATTTAATAGTTGATGTACTTCAGAATGTTTTTGTGTTGGCCAGTAATGGTGTTTTGTTTGGTCTTTTGTTTCCATATTGAGCACTTGGTAAGAGGCAGATCTGGTGGTAACAAATTGCCTTAGCATTTGCTTATCTGAAAAGGATTTTTATTTATCCTTCGCTTATGACGCTTGTTTTAGCTGGATATGAAATTCTTGGTTGGAATTTTTTTTAAGGTTGCTGAGTACAGGCCCCCAGTCTCTTCTGGCTTGTAGGATTTCTGCTGAAAGGTACACTGGTAACCTGATGAGGTTTTCTTTTATAGGTGACCTACCCCTTCTCCCTAGCTGCCTTTAATATTTTTTTTCTTTTGCATTTTCCTTGGAGAATCTCATGACTACGTGTATTGGGGATGGTCCTCTGACACAGTGCCTTGTAGGGGTTCTCCAAGTTGGGGAATTTGAATATTGACCTCTCTAGCAAGATTGGGGAAATTTTCATGGACAATATCCTCAAATATATTTTCCAAGTTGCTTGCTCTCTCCCTCTTTCATGGACATCAATGAGTTGCAGGTTTGGCTTATTTACATAATCCTGTTTCCTGGAAGTTTTTTCTTTTTTTTTGTCTGAATGAATTGATTGAAAGAACTGGTATTCAAACTCTAAGATTCTTTTCTCAGCTTGGTCTATTCTGTATAGACCCACATATATGTATATGTTTCATCCAGCTTGCCTACAGTAAGTCCACACCTTGTCTGAGAAAGGGTCATACATAATCACTTGGGATATTGTCCGATATGTATATAATATAAAACAAGCAGAGAGTGTGTTATAAGTACATCATAGTGGCATGCTAGTTCCTAGACTCATTCCCAGAAGTAAGACAATAGATGTCGCTGTCAAAGTTGCTAGTGAATGCTCATTTTTTCTAGAAATCTTGATATAGATATATTAGTGCTGATGGCTCTTCCAAACTTCACCCATGGAAACATACATTTGAGGTGTAATGTAAATGAGCTAATGAAGAGATTCAACAACTCTCCATGCATCTTTCTGGTCCACCATCTTTGAGGTTTGTGATAAACGCATTACAGTGAAGGTAAAACCAGGCTCTGGGAATACCATGCATTTTTGATTAAAACATATTTTTCAGCAAGGTGTTAGCTGGGATAATTTTATGTGGTACTTCCACTTTGGATTAATCTGATTTTTGTGGGATTTCTATGATAAATACAAAGGGCAGATGGAAATTGCACAGGAGTTTTCATCCTTTGGCACAAAAATCAATAGTGTGGCAGTCACACTGTAAACTATAACAACAGGTCTATCGCACATTTTCACTCAGGAAAGCTCCCAGAAAATCTGAGATCCTGGATGAGGAAAGGGAACTCAAAAATATGTCTGATTTCATTTCTAGAGAATCCTGGCAGGTAGCATCACAGACCCAGTTTTAAAATGATTAGAGGAGTTATTACAGCATTTGGTCTATAATATTATCTTGGAAAAACTTTTCTAATAAAGATAGCTCGTTAAGTGCTAAGAAACACATTAAATGTGTAGCTTTTCAAGGAAAAGCAATGAAACTCAGCACTGGAAGCAGTTATTCAAAGTTCTTAAGTTATTGTGATCGTAGGCACAAAAGCAATTAGGTCAAAATATATTTCAGCTGCTTTCAGAGCATGACAAAATTAAAGTCTCTAATTTGCATCTGAATATTATTCACTGAATTGTAATGTTTTCAAGAAACTATTCCTTGAAGAGAAGATAAATAGATACAAATTGGGATGTGGGATATTGGTATATATGTGTATAGATGAGTTGTGATCTACGTAACTGATCAGTTCCTGATCAGTTATGAAATGAGAAGGGAACATCATAATTCTTTTCTGATTTTAGGTTTAATATGTGACCAAAGGGGAGGTTCGTTGTAGGATGTATGTTTAATGTAAACTCTTTACAAAGCAATACTGATAATATATACAAATCCTATTATGCCCTCCTTAGGATTATACAGTTGAAGGATAATGGTTAAAGACAGCTTTTGAATATATTACCTAAGTTTTGTTGCAGATACTTTAAGTGGTGGTTGGCTCTCAATATGTGATTTGTGGATATTCCTTGTTTCCATTTAATTTTTCCAAATAGAACTATAACTAATCAATACAACTGAGCAGATAACAGTTTAGATAATTATATTAACAGTATATTATCACTGGTAGAAAAATAAATGTAAGATGGAAGTTTCGAGAATGCATTCATCCCACCAGCCTTTGTCTAGGAAATGTGTCTAGTCCCTTGTATTTTTGGTCATGTACTTGGCCTTCAGGCAGCTAATACTCTTTCTCTGAGAAAAAGTGTGCACTCTTAAATGTACACACACACACACGCACACACACATGCACACACACACACATCTTAATGACCAAATGGAAAAAGAGGGAGAAAAAGATACTTGCCAAAAAGTTACACTGCACTTTAATATCAGTAAGACAACCAGTGGTACTACAAGCCTGGCTGTCATGAAAGACAAGTCTTAAAAGGTGTTTTTCTCCAACACCCCTCAATCATTTTCTGGTCATTGTCTTGGGGGAAATAGGCAAGTGAAGTTATAGAGGGATGAGGTGGTCACATCAAAAAGAAAGTACCTGGGCCAGGCACGGTGGGTCACACCTGTAATCCCAGCACTTTGCGAGGCTGAGACGGGTGGATCACGAGGTCAGGAGTTAGAGACCATCCTGGCTAACACAGTGGAAACCCCATCTCTACTAAGAATACTAAAAAAAAAATTAGCCAGGCATGGTGGCGGGCACCTGTAATCCCAGCTACTCAGGAGGCTGAGGCAGGAGAATGGCGTGAACCCGGGAGACGGAGCTTGCAATGAGCCAAGATGGTGCCACTGCACTCCAGCCTGGGTGACAGAGCGAGACTCCATCTCAAAAAAAAAAAAAAAAAAGTACCAGATTCTTGCCTTTGACTTACTTCTTGGCAAAACTATGTCCTCCTAAAATGCAAAGCCCTTTTCCTAACCATTTTCTTCTGCTATACAACTTAAAAGAAAACGTTAAAGTCCAAACCTTTTGCCCCCCAAACTTTGTTTTATTATGTAAATTGAGTCATCTTGGTATTTGTATGAAGACCAGATACAAGCTTCTGTGAGGTCTGAACATTATTATTATTATTATTTTTTTAAGAGACAGGGTCTCCCCATGTTGTCCAAGCTGGTCTGGAACTCATAGGCTTAGGCAATCATCCCACCTTTGCCTCCCAAATTGCTGGGAACACAGGTGTAAGCCAAAGTATCCACCAACCTTTTTCTGTTCCCAGATAATTTGTAGTCTACCAGGATTCACAAAGTAAGTAGCCCTTCACATACAATGCACTTTTTTACTCAAGGTCCGAAATGAGATGAGTGAAAGAGTTCCTTTTATTTTATTCAGTGGTTTTTTATTTAATTCTCACCATCCCAGCATCAAAACACACAAGCACACACACACGTTTCTACTTTTATACATCTCTGTTGTTTCTCCCTATTTATTACTTTTCTCCTTTTCCCATTGGGTTTGTAGGGTCTGATGGCAGAGCCAGGAGGAGGTGGTGAGAGCTAATCAGTAAACCCCAAATATCAGCTCCATAGACCTGGCTTCAGTATAGATGCTTTCTTCTCAAAATGGCTGAACAAACACACAAATTCATATCTTTTAACGATTCCTCCTCTTTCAGAGTTATGCTTAGAATACAGAGGCCAACACAATTTATTTTAAAACTGATATCTATTTGTCTCTTTTGCCCACCACAATATGAATCATAAAATCTGATGAGGTGATTACTTTTGTGAAAAGTACATGACACACATTTATTGTTGAAAAATAATCTGATTTTTCTCAGCCAAAACCTGAATAAATATAATGAGTATCTGCGAAAATAATAACAAAAACTTTATTGATTTATAAACTGTACACAAAAATAAGCAAAGGGATAAAGCTTTTTTTTTAAAACCTGAAGAGCCCCCCCCCAAATCCCTAGGAAACATTTTAAATAGTCCTTCTGATTTTAACAAAATAAGCCATTTCATTTTTTTTCCTCCTAATTTCAAAATGCCTACGGTCTCATTAGTTCCATTTTTGGTGCTCTATTTTTGGAGCTGTGATGAAAGCTATTTCACATCTTTAAGATTTGATAGTGCAGAAATAACGATCTCTGCACCCCAGATAATTTAAAATGGAAGTCCCATTGGCAGTTCTGGGAGTGAAGAAGAGAAGCCATATGCACAAACATACTCTATTGAGCCCCCAGCAAAGTTGTCAGAGTCTTGAAAAGCACTGGAGGTAGAAGTTCCTGGTAAAGCTATGTTTTGGTTTGACTCTATCTAATTTTATTCTATGCCAATGTGGGAGAAACCATGAAAAAAATATGGGTCTACTTGATTTTGACAGCTCCTTGTAATTCTGATGGGCTGGCTTTAGATAAACAACTTCATCTACCTATAAACTAACATTTAACTTAAATACATTTCCATAGTAAAAGAACATAAGGGTGAATCTACCTAATGGCTTCTGAGGGCTTCATTGTGCTGATGACTGTTCCCAAATCCTTGTCAGCAGTAATTACCCATGTCACAGCTGACATTGCCATACAGAGGACAGAGGGAATGACCTGAGATTCTCCATGACATTGTTCTGAGGAATAAGGAGCTCAACTCAGTTTGGCTTTGTTAGATTTTCCAGCTAATGTTAACCAGAAATTTCAGGCAGGAATGGGGGCATAGGCAGAGAAGATAGTAACATTTTAAAGTAATAGTATTAATTTTTAAATCCCTTGCAGTACCCCACATCACCGTTGTAGGACCCATCTTAGGCACCCATTGTTGTGGGCTCCTCCACCCAATGTTCTGACACTTCCTCAATGCTTCTTACCTGCGTAGATATCTCAGTCCCCATTCTGTCCTCATTCTTCCCTGACAATACTCCAGACTCAACTTCCAAATTTGTGTGCAACTTCTACATCATAAATCTTATATTAAAATATTTATTCCCCTTAGTATATTCAAAGCTATCAACTTGCTAATATTCCTTGAAGTTGGGGTTCTTATCTATTTACTTTATCCCCAGTATGTGAAATGGTATGTGATGATCACTGCTCAAAAAATATAACATTGAATAATTTTTCAGATATTCCAAAGTTAATGAAAATCTCTGAAGGTCTTGAACCATTGTGAGGCCAGAACATTCCTCCAACCATCCAGTGATAATGCCCTGAACCAGTCCAGTGGGATTCGAAATAAAAGGAAAGATCGAAGATATAGTTCTGATTATTACTTGATTGAGACAGGAAAGAAAGGGCTGAAAATAGAGATAGTATCACTGAGCTTTGAATGTTGAGGGAATAAAAATAGGATAAACAGTAAGAATAATCAGATGAAACCTGATGCTGTTCAAAACCACATCATGTCGTTATGACATTTGTATCCTAATTTATACACTGGTCCACTAGGAATGTATTCTGTTACACATAATTTTTCATTGGGTTTTGCCCTTTGGGTTCAGGAACTGAATGAAGTTTAGCTGAGGAAGCTGCCCAACTTTCTGCAAAGGGCTACTAGGTGGGTAGCAAAGCTCTGTGCAGCAAGATAAGAGTGTTGAAATCATAAAGAGAAGGCTTGGTGGTGGCTGGCCTGGGAGCCCTAACTTTCATTAAGCATGGCTGATTTTGGAACCTAGGCCTGGAGCACAAAGAGGAGGACTAAGGCAAATGTGATTATTCTAACATTTTATTTCCTTTTCTGACCTAAACAGTGGTCACTGGCAAACATGCACATGAAATGATTTTTTGAGAAGCACACCTGCTATCACAATAGCTCCCTGACCCCAATGACACGATCACCTTCAAAGAGATGAATCCATCAGCAGCACAACCCACCTTCGCTGATGTGGTATTGTATACACCCATAAATATAGGTCACATCTAACTCTTAATCAAAGATAAAAGCAAATAGGAAAGAAAAGCTTCAGATTTTGCAAGATCTGACTTCGGATCAACACCACAGATTATTTTATGGAAGGCATGGGTTAAGAGTTCTCCTTTTATCTCTGTGCTTAGTTCAGCTTGTTACCTTCTTCAAAGAACGTGGGTAACATTCATCTCAAGCTTTTCTATCAACCTGCTTTGAGAGAAAAAGGGCAGCTGAGTTAGTGCTAAATTGGCTCAGGTTTAGGCCCCAGTCAAACATAACAGTTGTTGTTCTTGAAAATTTAATTTCTAAAGCAGCAGGTTTCTGGGCGAGACGGCTCTTAATCCAAAGTGGATTCCCTCATGTGGTTCTTGTGTTTGGCCTTCAATTATTTGCTCTGGAAGCCTCAATTTGTGGGGAATGGTACCTGATGTCGTGCAATTCACAGAACCTCAAGTTGATCTTAAAATGGTTTAAACAAAAGATCTCTCTGTCTCTCTGTCTCTGTCTCTGTCTCTCTCTGTCTCTCTGTGTCGCTCTGTCTCTCTCTCGCTCTGTGTCTCTGTCTCTGTGTCTGTCTCTGTCTCTCTTTCTCTCTGTCTCTGTCTCTCTCTCTCTCTCTATATATACAAGATTAGTACTCACTGTAAAAGCACAAAAAATAGAAGTAGATGGAAATACTGTAAATTTAGATGAGATTATCAGTCTAATATGATTCTGATAATTTTCAGGTGGACTCTTTAATTATCTGATTAAGGAGAGCATGTCTGCTCTTTTTTTAAAAAAAGATATTTTCTGGTGCTAAATTTTAGGATAATCACCAGTCCTGCAGTGACCACATACTACATGCCATTAGAGAAGGGGGAGAAAGCCAGCAGATGCAGGGAATTTGAAAGTGAGGGAGACCTGAGTTCTTCAAATTAGGGTTGATGGAGGACTGACCATATTAATTATTAGAATATGTTCTTCCTTTACCGTTCGCATTCCTATTTTTCACCCAGAAATGTGCCTTGCTTGAATATAAAATAGTATGTCAATGAGAAAGTTTTGTTCTGAGTAACTAAAAAAAAAAAAATTATGAAAGAACAGGTGTAGCCAGAGGGTTTTGCGATTGTACTTTTACTTCTCAGCAAGGGACCCATGTTGAATGTCCTTCCTTTTTCCCCCTTAAGGGATCATGAATGATTAAAAACTTGGCAAATACAAAAAATATCAATTATAAAACATTGAAAGGAGAAATGTTGGTTAATAATTACTTCGCATGCGGTGACATAAAATATATCCAGTTCTTTATTTCACTCTCAACAGCTTCCCATCCAGGGACATTTCTCTGAATGGGTCACAAATTATGTTACAACATATGTGTATTATAGGTTCTTTTAGGCTACCTGTTAACTCCTAATAAATCAGGCTGCTCAGGAAAGTTGATAAAAAGAAAGCACATTCTAATGGGATACATCTATGATGTTTTCATCTTGATCGAGGTAGTATTGCCACCTGTGAATCCATTTGCATTCTTTTAATTAAGTTCAATTTCTAAAAAGAATCTAGTTAATTACAATGAGTATTATCTTTAAAGCTTTCTTATAAACAGTCTGATTGTAGATAACATACTTACCCTGGCTCGGAGGCACATTTCATTATAATGTTGAAAAAAATAAAAGGAGTAAAAACAAGCATAGGATTGTTTTAATATGCATCTTGAATCAGAGACTACACTGTTTGGAAATAAAGCTGACAGCAAAAGGAAATCTGAACTCTATTATGCTAGAGAGTGAATGTTTTTTAGGAGCAGCACTTGCATCTTGCTAACATACGTCCACTTATGTGAAAGCAAAGCTTATGGACAAATAGGCAAATTATTAAGCCAACTCCCGTTCAGTATTCTGGTGTTGTATTTAATTCTACTTTAAGGGTAGTTTTTCTTTGTTTTCCCTTTTGGGATAAAATTAGCTGGGAACTTGGCAATGTTTTCATGGTTTGAAGTTTTATCTGTGTTTATTCTTTGTACTTATTGCTGTGGTGGTGGTTCTAGTCTAGATTTCTCCCCTGAGGGGGAATAAGAAGCAAACCAAACAAGCTGGTAAATAAGTATACATCAGAGACTTAAGGAAGGATAAGTGAGCATACAGAATAAACTCTGTATTATGAGAGAATGTTTCCAGCAAAGTGTTAAGCCATAGGAGGCCTTAGATAAAAACCATTGACATCTTTCTTAGTATATTTCTAGAAGCAAATATAAGGTCAACAGAATTGATGATATGTACAAAATTGTTCAGATACACAGTGAAACATAGTGTTAGCTTTGTATTTTCTACCAGTTTACACATGGGTATGAAAATGCTAAGCAGCATTTGTGTGTCAAAACTATGCTTTTAAAAGCATTATAAAAATTTTGCAGAGGCTACATTTTGGTGCATTCAGATGAAATAGGGAGTAAAGTGAGTCTCCAGCAGTAGCAAACAGCAGGAAATGTTTTTCTCTCATACTCTTCAAAACTTTTCTTGTCCCTTACCCATTTGGATAATCAATCTATAGTGACATGCTATTTATTACACAATACCTCTCTTTGCTGGAACTCTGAAGTCCCTGGGACATTTTTATGAAGTCTGAGTGGTGTTTTGAGTCCAGCATAGTTACAAGTGAGAAGAAATAAGAAAGCTTTAACCCACTCTTTACCTTTGCATGTAAAACATTTAAAAATGCTCAAAGATCAAACATTTTCTACTTGGTCCTCCTCCCCTACAGAAAGGTGGGGGAGAGTTTTGTTGTACATTATCCTAGTCACCAGTAGGTTTGGATAAGACATCTTCAAGTGATCACAACTAGAGAGCAAACATTCACGGAGACAAATTAGATGGGTACAAGTGGGTCAGCCCTTATTTTCAGCTTGTTAGAAAATGTATAAATCTATTCTAGAAATACCTATCAGAATTCACAGAGGTGGTCCTCAATGTATCCTACCCCAAGTTCTATGATGAAAACATCTTGGAATGGATTCTCTCCGCTTCCATTTTGACATTTTCAATGACTGCTTCCCAGCAACAAAACCTAGGAATAAAGTGTACGTTTCTATGAATTCTAGACTCTTGTCTTCCCAGGTTTTCCATGTAAGAGTCATTTGCTATATTCCTTTTTGCAAATTATTTTTTTTCTTAATCAGAGAGACTTGAAAGACCACATTTTGTTACCCTTTTACGTATTGAAATATCATTTGATAGTATTCCCTTGTGCCTTGAAGCTTAAGCACATACTGATACTCGAACAGTGTTTAGAAGTTCTAGTAGATGGCTGTTTGTGGAACGTACTTACGTAGCAGCTGCTGTTTGTATCACCATAAATAAGTGCATTCCACAAACAGCATCTACTAGAACTTTGAAACATTGCAGTTGCCCAGGCCTGACCGTTTCAGTGCATGACACTGGTAAAACGATGTTCACTTGGTGATCCCTGAAACCATTGTGTATATTATGTTACATGAAAAAAGGGACCCAGCACATATAATTAAGGTTATAGACCCTAAATATCCCTTAAAACAGGGAGATTATCCTGGACTATCTTGGTGGACACAATGTAATTGTATCAGCCTTTAAAAAGCAGAGAAATTTATCCAGCTGTGGTCTGAGAGATGGGGCAGAAGAGAAAGAGTGATTCAAAGCATGAGAGAGGCCCTCACCCACCATTACCCGTGGGAAGCTTCATGGAAAGATTAAAAAGGGATGTGTGGCCAGGAGCAAAGGGAACTTCTACAATGTAGAGGAGTGAATTTGTCTAACAGCCTGAATGAACATGTAAACTATTAATAGCGCTTCTAGAAAAAATGCATCCTAGCTGACTCCTCAATTTTAGCTTTGTGAGACTCTCAGTAGAGGACACAGTTGAGCCACAGTGTCCCTGGACTTCTAACTTACAGAATTGTGAGATAAGTGGTTGGGGTTTTAAGGCCACTAAATTTGTAGTTATTTTTCATAGAAAACCAATACTCAGACCAACCTCCAGCTGGCAGTGTCACATATTTTTTTCTTAAGGTTTCTGTGGCCACCAGAGCCCGCTCTGCCCTAGCAGGCTATAAGGCATAACTATTTGCCAGGGAATTGATGGTAGATGAGGAGTCACAGTTGGTAGATACATACCCCGGCTCTCTCATACACATGCTGAGCCGTGTGTTTCTCATTAGTGCTCAGCGTTCTCTGGCAGGGCTAAACTCCAGTGGCCCACAGGACAGACGTGATAATACTCTTTCTATTGAATTCCTTCCCTTCTGCATCTTACTTCCCTAATCTTTTTCGATGTTTCTTGGAATCAATTTCCAAATGAACTACTTGCACTTAAATCAGAGTCTCAGGGTCTGCTTTGGGGCAACCCAAAGTAAGGCAGCGATATTCTTCCTATCTTGTCTCTTTTGGGAAATTGCTTCAGCCAATAATAAGAACCCCAATAGTAGCACTGTCTTTTTTTCAAGAATGTATAATATATATCTCCACGGTCACAGGCATTTAACACCCATCTTGTTTAATCTTCTCAACAAAAGCAAAAGGCTGGAACTGGATTATCCACATTGCATGGACAAAAACTGAAGTTTAAGGATATTTAACTATATCAATATCTCACATGTAATACCGTGATTTTAAAACTCATCCTCCTAAATGATGCTGTTTAACCTTCTCTATCTCAGGGTATAAACTGGAGTGCTGTTAAGTCCACAGGAATCATTTTATGAAACTCATTCCCAACAGGTAAGAATGAGAAAGCAGCTCTTCCTAAACAGGTTTTTGCGGAACTGTGTTGGGGAAATGCTGCAACAGACCACAGCTCTTTGGGATCATGCCTTTTTCACTGATCAATCCTTACCAGCCGCTGGCACAGCTCCTGATATAACACCAATGCCTGTGTGCTGAATACGTGGGCGAATCTCTACTCTTCACCATAAATCATAGTTCCTTTGCTTATGGACACTGTTTAGATCTCTTCTATCTATTCATTTTAATCAGCCTTTTATCTCTGCAGGCTCTAGTGAGGAACTTGTTAAAAGGCTTCTTTGCCAGGCAGGTTACTTAATTTTTTTGGGATGCCTAGGGCTGCCCTGAGGTGTATCTGCTAATCCTGAACCACAGGCGGAGGAAAGATAAGAGGAGTGGCCAAGCATAGGACTCTCTGCTCTTTGGTGTGGAAAGTCTTCCTTCACTGGTATACTCCTCAGTGGCTATTCTGAAACACTATTTTAAAGATGCTGGCTAAACATTTATATGCAGTATTGTACTCTTTTATGTAATCTCTTATAAGAAATAGCCATAGATGGATAGTACAATTGGGGAAGATCAAGAAATGAAATTACTTAATCACAATTATACATGTTGAATAAATCTTATAATTTGTCCAGTTTCTCCTAGTTTATGGCTCATAGTAAACACTAAAATGTACTAAAGAGTAGAGTTTTTTTAATTGAAGAAATACTACCTACGCAAATTCATAACAGCACACAGGGTGTTTTTATAAGAAAATCATAATGATATTTATCTGTAGCTATGAATAAACTGTTTTCTTTCCTAGAGACCCTATTGTAATTCCACCCCCACCCCAGAACAGACAAGATAAATTATTGAAGAAGGTAGAAGTAAGGTGTACTATCTTTTAGAATGAGGAAAACAAACTACAAGTAGGAAAATCAAGAAGTTACCTTAAATGAGAAAACTTATAAACAAACATAATGTTTGGCAATAGTAGAGACTTTACAAATGTGAGTCTTAATTTACCTGTGTTATTATTTTTACAACGACATAATAGTTTAAGTAGTGATGCATATCCAGAGAAAGTGCTAAACAGCCTCTCAGAGCATGACTGCTAAGCCCCCAGAAACAGACTGACGTGGTGCATAGAGACCCATCTGCTATGGAAGCTTACTCAGCACTTATTTTTGACACTTTAGAAGACTTATTTGACAGATGTATTAGTCAGCTCTGGTTGTCATAACAAAATATCATACACCAGATAACTTAAACAGCATAAATTTATTTTCTGATAGTTCTGGAGGCTGGAAGTCCAAGATCAGGGTCCCAGCATGGTTGGGTTCTGGGAAGGGCTCTCTTCCTGGATTTTATATGACTTCCTTCTGGCGATGTACTTACATGGTAGAGAGATTGAAAGAGAACACACAAACTGGAATTTCTCTTCCTCCTCTTATAAGGCCACTAACCCCATCATGAGGACCCTACCCTCATGACCTAATCTAACCCTAATTACCTCCCAATAGCCCTATCTCCAAATATAATACTGTGGGATAGAGCTTCAATATATGAATTTTAGTGGGACCCAAACATTCGGTTCACAGTAACAGACTTTCAGTTTGTTTCCCCATTTAAAGTGGATACTTGAAAACAGAGGCTCTTCCTTTGAATTTTTTTTAAACTATCATGTAAGATGATGCATAAGTGTGAACTTGAAGTAGCTCACCCATAATGGAAGATAGATAAATATCGGGCTCCCTTCTCTACCTCTAGACCTCTAGGATACATCCTTGGATCTAGTCACTAATCTAAGATAATAGGTTGCTAACATTTAGCCTGTAGGAAAAACCAGCCGGGGCCATGCATTTCACCCTCTGAATCTCAGCTTCTCTATCTGTACAATAAACCCAAATCAGAGGTTTCCTAAAATCGCAACAGATCTAAAACTCTCTTCCACTGTTCTTTTCATGTTATTAATTTTTACTTCTTCAAATAGTTGGTGTGTTACATGGTATACAGAATTTTAGTAGTGAAAAAGTAATAAACCTAATTAAAACTCCAAAAATATACTTAAGACCAGATTATTTATCATAAATTACATGTATTCTAATATTTCTCACAGCTCTTCTGATTACTTCCATTAGAAACTAGCACTTATTTAGAGGGGCCTAGTGCCCTCTAATTCATAAAGTGAAATAACCAACTACAGTTTTTTCCAAGAGGCTGGTTTGGAAGTATTGTTAGCATTCTTCTCCCACTTGGAAAGACAAAATAGTGTGTAGAAATTCCCACTATAAATTTTTTTTCCAAGAAGCAACACAAGAACTTAAAAACTGAAAAGAAGCCTTAAACCCTCTGAAAGGGTAGCAGGCAGCAGTTTACACCACAAACGAAGCAGAAAACTTCCCACAGGATGCAGTGAAGCTGTGCACACAACCAGCATGTTGCTACTACAGATAGTATCTGAGAAAGCCACCACACAGGTTCTCTATAACCAAGAACTCATACAGAGTTTTCACCACTGAAAGCACAGAGCTGAAGCTAGATGACAATAAGCTGTAAACATTAAAGTCACATCCTCAAAAGGAAAAAAGTTTTTAAAAATTCCAATCAATCAACAATAAGTTAAAAATAATTAGAAATAGCCTACCCAAATGAGAAGAAACAAGAAAAATATGTCTGACAAAATGGAAAAGCCAGGTTCTATACAGCTCCAAAAGATTACACTATATTCCAGCAGTGGATCCAAACCAAGATGAAATATTTGAAATACCACATAAAAGAATTCAAAAGATTGATTATTAAGTTATTCGAGATACAAGAGAAAGGTGAAAACCAATATAAAGAAATTTAAAAAACAATTCAGAGTATGAATGAAAATTTTCTAAAGAGATAGCTGTCTTAAAGGCTAATCAGAACTTCTGGAAATTAAACACACATTTAGGGAACTGCAAAATGCAATGCAAAGTTTTAACAGTAGACCAACTAGAAGAAAGCATTTTAGAGCAGAAAGGCAAGTCTTGTGAATTAACCCAATCGAACAAAAGAAAAAAGAATTAAAGGAATTGCACTAAGTCTCCACAAAATAGACAATTACATAAAATGACTAACCTAAGAATTGCAGGTATGCCCAAGGGAGAAAAACAAAAAAAATTTGGAAAACTTCTTTGAAGGAATTGAGAAAAGCTTCCGTGGCCTTGCTAGAGATTTAGACATCCAAATACAAGAACCTCAGATAACTCCTGGGAGATTTTTTTTTAAAAAGGATATCATCAAGGCATATGTTAATCAGGCTATCTAAAGTCAATGTGAAGGAAAGAATTCCAAGAGCAGTGAGACAAAAGCATCAGCCAACCTATAAAGGAAAATCTATCAGACTAATAGCAGACTTCTCAACAGAAACCTTGCAGTCCAGAAGGGATTAGGGTCTATTTTTAGCCTCCTTAAACAGAATAAGTGTAAGTGAAAAGATTGATATAAGCAAAACTGTTTCATAAATGAAGGAGAAACAGATTATTTTTCAGACAAGCAAATGCCAAGGGAATTTGTCACTATCAGACCGTCCCTACAAGAAATGATAAAAGGAATTCTAAATTTTGCAACAAAAGGTCAATATGTTCCATATTGACCAGCTTCAAGAGATTCACCTAACGTAATAAGGATTCTTACAGACTTGAGGGAAAGAAGTGAAACAAAATATTGCGTGAAAATAAACCAAAAGTGAGCAGGAACAGCTATTCTTAAGTCAGATGAAACAGAATTTAAAGCAACAATCATAAAACAAAGACTAAGAAGGTCATTATGTAATGATAAAAGGATCAATTCACAAGAGAATATTACAATTCTAAATAGATATGCACCTAATTCTGGAGCTCCCATATTCATTAATTACTACTACAACTAAGAAAAGAGATAAACAACAACGAGTAATAGTGGGGGACTTCAACACTCTATTGATAGCACTAGACAGATCATTGAGGCAGAAAGTCAACAAAGAAACACTGAACTTAAACTGCTCTAAAACAAATAGACTTAACAAATATTTATAGAACATTAAGAACTGCAGAATATATATTATTCTCGTCAGCACATGGAACATTCTCCAAGACAGCATATTTTTGGCTACAAAATAAGTCTTAATTTTTTAAAATCAAAATTATATAAAGTATCTTCTTGGACAACAGTGGAATAAAACTAGAAATCAACTAAAAAAGGAACCCTTAACTATGCAAATACATGGAAATTAAACTGTCTTCTCTGAGTGATTTTGGGATTAACAATGAAATCAAGATAAAAATTTTAAAGTTCTTTTTAGATGAAAACAGTGACAAGTTATCAAAACCTGGAATACAGCAAAAGCAGTGCTAAGAGGAATGTTTATAGCACTAAGTGCCTATATCAAAAAGTCTGAAGATCCCAAATTGACAACCTAACATCACACCTCAAGGAAGTGGAGAAAGAACCAACCAACCCAAAGCTGGCAGAAGAAAAGAAATAACAAAGATAAGAGCAGAACTAAATGGAATTGAAACAAAAAAATACAAAAGATCAGTGAAACAGAATATTGGTTATTTGGAAAGACAAAATTGATCTCTAGCTAAATTATGAAGAGAGAAGATTTAAATAAGCTTAACTGGAAATGAAAATTGAGATATTACAACTGATACCACAAAAATACAAAAGATCATTTGAGACTGTTATGAACATCTCTGTGCACACAAACGAGAACATCTTGAGGAAACTGATAAATTCCTGGAATCATACAACCCTACTAGCTTGAACCAAGAAGAAACAGAAATTCTGAGTAGACAAATAAGCCATGAGACTGAATCAGTAATAAATAAATTGCAAACAACAACAATAAAAAGCCCAGGGCCACATGGATTCACAAATTCTACCAGACATTCAAATAATTGGTACCAATCCTACTGAAACTATTCCGAAAGATTAAGAAGTCCACCCCAACTCATTATATGAAGCCAGTATCACTCTGATACCAAAACTAGGGAAGAACATAATAAACCCCCAAACTACAGGCCAATATCCTTGATGAACTTAGTTGCAAAAATCCTAAATAACATAGTAGCAAACTGAATGCGATAGCACATCAAAAGATAATTCATGATGATCAAGTGAGTTTCATCCCAGGCGTGCAGGGATGGTTCAACATAGGAAAGTCAATAAATGTGATTCATCACATAAACAGAATTAAAAATATAAACCATATGATCTCAAAAGATAGACATAGAAAAAGCATTTGATAAAATCCAGTATCCCTTAATGATAAAACCTCAACAAACTAGGCATGGAAGGTGCATACTTCAAAATAATAAAAAGCCATGTGTGACAATCCCACAGCCAAAATTATACTGAACAGAGAAAAGTGGAAATTATTCCCCCTAAGAAGTAGAACAAGAAAATGATGCCCTTTTACCACTTCTATTCAACATAGTACTAGAAGTCCTAAGAGCAATCAGGCAAGAGAAATAAAGTGCATCCAAACTGGAAAATAGGAAGTCAAACTGTATTTGATGGTAATATGATCTTGTAGCTAGAAAACCCTAAAGACTCCTTCAGAAGACTCTAAAATCTGATAAATGAATTCAGTAAAGTCTCAGGTTACAAAATTAATGTATACAAATCGGTAGCACTGCTATAAGACAACAGTGACCAAGCTGAGAATCAAATCAAGAACTCAATTCCATTTACAATAGCTACAAAAAAAAAAAAAAAAAAAGGAATATACTTAACCAAGGAGGTAAAAGATCTCTACAGGAAGAACTATAAAATACAACAGAAAGAAATCATAGATGACACAAACAAATGGAAATATATCGTATGTTCATAGATCAGAAAATCGAGGGTGGGGGTGAGGGATGGAAAGTACCTGTTGGGTACAATGTACACTACTAGGGCAATGGTTGCACTACAATCCCAGGCTTCAACGCCGTTTAATTCATCCATGTAACCAAAAACCACTTGTACCCCTAAATCTATTGACAGAAAAATAATTTCATAGAAGGATACAGAAGGCTTATTTGATGGGAAAACTTGAGAATCAACATAGGTAATGAAAGGAACAAATTTATCCATTGAATAAAAAATGAAACAACAAATCCAAACTTTATTTTGAATGAATAAATACATGTCTTAGTCCAGTTCTTATGGAATTTTCTATATGTGCACAGATTCAAAGTAACTCCCCGTTACATACTTATGAATTGTAAAGGGAAAACTAAGTATACTTCAAGCTAGGACACCATCTTGCCATGAGATCCAGTGAACATCAACCAGCAGTGGCACCAATAGAAAGCAAACATCAAGTGATAAGATGCAATGAGAAGATTGCAGCACCGCTTTTGACATTCTTGCCACAGATATCTACCCTGAGTCTAATTCTAATCATAGGAAATTATCAGATAAATCCAAACTGAGGGACATTCTCTAATGCACCTGTCCTGGATTCATGATATGGGTTCATGATATGGGAAGGTAATGAGAGGTGAAGCCAGTTGGACTTCCTGGGTCAAGTGGGGACTTGGAGAACTTTTCTGTCTTACAAGAGGTTTGTAAAATGCACCGGTCGGCGCTCTGGTGTGTTTTACAAACCTCTGGCTAGCTACAATTGGTGCTCTCTAAAAACGTACCAATCAGCGCTCGGTGGCTAGCTAGAGGTTTGTAAAATGGGCCAATCAGCACCCTGTAAGATGGACCAGTCAGCAGGACATGGGCAGGGACAAATAAGGGAATAAAAGCTGGCCACCCCAGCCAGCAGTGGCAACCCTCTTGGGTCCCCTTCCATGCTTTTGAAGCTTTGTTCTTTCGCTCTCCACAATAAATCCTGCTGCTGCTCACTCTTTGGGTCCGCACCACCTTTAATAGCTGTAACACTCCCCTTGAAGGTCCATGGCTTCTTCATTCCTGAAGTCAGCAAGACTACGAACCTACCAGCAGGAACAAACTCCAGACACAGTAAGACTGAAGAACATATTATGTTGCAGGAGGATAAAGAGAGAGGAGAACTAAATTCTAAACTGATTACCTTTGCTATAAAGGATACCTTCCAATCTATTAGCAGAACTTGAATGAGTCTGAGCATTCAATGGTTATAACATCAGTGTTAATTTTCTCATGTAGTTGATTGTGCTGTGGTTATGTAGAATAGTGTACTTAATGTAAGAAATGCATACCAAAGTGTTGGAGGATGAGGAGACATTATGGCAGCAACTTACACATACTTGTAGGAAAAACTTAAAAATCCACAAAATGTACTTATAGCGTTTGTGTAAGTTTGAGATTGTTTTTTAAAAAAGTCAAACAACTAGCTACAAATTATATTGAGAGTATTCTTGAAAGTAGAATAACTTAAGCAAATTATATTATCCTAAAGGACTGTGCTAGTATTGCTTTATTTAGAAAATATTAAAAATTATCAATTACCTGAAAATGAAAGGCAAAAAAGGCAATGCATTCAGAACATTAAATTGAATGAGGGTCTCTCATAAGCTCTGTTACTACTCAGTTAAAATGATAAAATTGGCTTCCTGATGGACCAATCTATTGTCATGAATATTGTAGATATTTATTAATCACAATCTTGGTAGTATGTACTCAAGACAAAAATTAGCGGTTAGTGGGGTAAGACTTTGAATATGACCTTGAGTTAAAAAAAAAAGTTAAGAAACAAGAAATAGTCCTCTAATTATCAGCTTCAGAGGCCTTTATTTTCTTTAACAATATTCCTCAGACACCCCAGCATTAAGTTGGAAAATTAATGGAGGAGGCTGGCAAATGCTTCTTTCCAGTTTTGCTCTGAATATTTTTCAACTGCTAAAATCTTCTAGAAGTATCTATCCAAGCATGGCTTATGGGGGAAAAAAAGTAAAAAGCTAAATAAAAAACACATTATGCAGCAGAACTCATTTGAATGATTTATTTTAAAACATTACTGAAGAAAGGAAAGAAAAATTCTTTAGTACACAGAATCTATCTCTGAAATCCTTTGGGAAGATACAAATTTATTTTGCTCACATAATCTGGCAATAAAATTATGGCATAATCATAGAAACATTTTGTAAAATAATGCCTGGGATCTGAGTAATGCAAATCACTAGGCAATTTCCAGATATCCATATTATTTGCATATTTCGAATAGGCTACCTCTAGAAATCTATCTAACAGAAGGACTAAGATATGTGCACAAAAAAATAATAATGCTGAGAGTTTTTACATGATTGTTATGCATCTCTTTTTATATTATTTCATAGTGACAAATACCCTTTTGTACGTAGTACTCTTCTCCCCATCACCAGTGACACCACATGGCCATTCATACAGGAAGCCCATGTCAAGAGAGACGGGGCCATGTGCTTTGCTGCTTGTCCTAACCATGATAAGTGGTAGTGCCATCTACAGAATGAGTGTATTAGTCTGTTTTCACACTGCTATAAAAAAAAAATAGACTGGGTAATTTATAAAGGAAAACGGTTTAATTAACTCACAGTTCTACATGGCTGGGGAGGCTTCAGGAAACTTAACAATTATGGCTGAAGGGGAATCAGACATATCATATATGGTAGGTGAGAGAGAAGAATGAGCAAAGGGGGAAGAGCTCCTTATAAAACCATCAGATCCTGTGAAGACTCACTGTCATGAGAAGAGCCTGGGGGAACCTCCCCTACAATCCACACCTCCCTTTCTCCACACATGAAGGTTAAAGGTCTCCGTGTAAGAATCCCGATTACAGGTCCCTCCCTTGACACATGGGGATTACCATTCGAGATGAGATTTGGGTGGGGACACAGCCAAACCATAGCAATAAGGAAGACTGAAGGGGCTCTAATTTTAAAAATATATAAAAAGATAAGATTTGGAATGCTGTGTTTGAAGTGATGGCAAATTATCCAATATTAGATCTCTAGGGTTTTTAAAATCCCTCTTCCAAAGGAAAATTTAACAAAGACAGAGGGTAACAAAAGGTAAAGATAAAACCTAGGAAAGTTCAGTGTCATAATTGTCAGGGCAGAATGGATTTTCTAAAGTTTGGGGCAATATATTTTGTGTTGCTGCTGAAACAAATTTGTACAAACTTAGTCTGGTGGTTAATATTACATGTCACTTGATTGAATGAATGCCTAGATAGTTGATAAAATATTGTGTGTGGGTGTCTCTGTGAAGGTATTACCAGAAGAGATTGACGTTTGAGTCAGTGGAGTAGGAGAGGAAGACCCACCCTGAATGTGAGTGGGCACCATCCGGTCAGCTGCCATCACAGCTAGAACAAAGCAGGCAGAACAAGGTGGAATAAGCTGGCTTGCTGAGTCTCCTGGCTTTCATCTTTCTCCAATGCTGGATGTTTCCTTTGGTTCCTCCTGCCCTTGGACATCAGACTCCAGGTTCTTCAGCCTTTGGACGCTTGGACTTACACCAGTGGTTTTCCAGGGGCTCTTGTGCCTTCAGCCACAGACTGAAGGCTGCACTGCCAGCTTCCCTGCTTTTGAGGCTTTCGGACTTTGAACCACTGCTGACTTCCTTCTCTAGCTTGCAGATGGCCTATCATAGCACTTCACCTTGTGATCATGTGAGCCAATTCTTTCTAATACACTCCCTTTCATATATACATGTATATGTATTGTTAGTTCTGTCCCTCTTAAGAACCCTAATTCACAACGTCACTTAACACAAATTAATTATCTTAGGATTCCAGATAGCAGAGGTCTGAAATGGGTTTTCCTGGGCTAACATCTATGTGCTGGCAGGGTTGTGTTCCTTCGGAAAGCTGGGAAGAGCTCTCTAGGGAAGATTTCTTTGCTTTTCCTGTTTATAGAGGCTGCCTGCATTGCTTGGCTCATGGCCCCTTCCTCCAATTTCAAACTAGCAGATGGAACACTCTGACTTCTGATTCCATGGTCAGACCTTTCACTTTCTCTTCTACTGCCTTCTCCCTTCTAGGGACCCCTGTAATTACATTGGGTCCACTTGGATAGTCCAAGATAATGTCCCCATTTTGTTTCTTAATTGTATTTTCAAAGTCCCTTTTGCCATGTAAGGTAACATAATCACAGATTCTGGGGATTCAAAAGAAAATTTCACAGAGACAGATAAACATATCAAACATATTTGGGGGTCATTATGCTGCCAACCACATCACAGGCAGTTATAATGCACATGGATAGTAGAGAGATTGCAAGAGGGGAAAGTGTGGAGAGGAAATGGAATTAAAGATGGAGATTCTCATTCAAATCATTAGTGAGCATAACGAAAAAAGTATAAGATGACTAATAGAGCATCTCAGTTGCCCCTTTGTGACCATGTAAATTAGACTTAAGTCTAAGTATACATTATTGAATATGCTTTATCAATATTTTTCTAAGGTAAAATTTTCATTCATAAAATGCATAGATTTTTACAAAATATATAATCTGAGTTTTGATAAATATATGCATGTGGTTTACCACCACAGCAATTAAGACAGATAATTTTTTCACTCGAAAAAGCAAATACCCACAGATTTCATACTTCCAGCAATATATTTTCATTCAAAAAATTTTAATCTATAGATTGGATGAAATATATCTATTTTTATATGTATATCAATATATATATACATATGCATGTGTGTGTCCATAATGTTCCTTGATTTTTTCTGCTTCTAAAGGCTGCCTGGAAGCGAAAGAAGGGGTCCCCTTCTTCCATTTTCAAGCTTGCAAATTCATAGCTTGAAATTCTATGGTCAAGTCATTGTCTTCTCTCACTTTGACTCTAAAGTATATATTTGGTTCATCATAAGATAGATAGATATATATACCTTTCTACCTATATATTTGTAAGTTCTCAAAGGATAGAGACATTGAACTCCTAATACCGGGCTTAGACAACTGGCCTACCACATTGTATTTGTCCGTTTTCACACTGCTGATAAAGACATGCTAGGGACTGGGTAATTTATATAGAAAAAGGTTTTATATATATATATTTTATACTTTAAGTTCTAGGGTACATGTGCACAATGTGCAGGTTTGTTACATATGTATAATGGACTCACAGTTCCACATGGTTGGGGAGGCCTCACAATTATGGCAGAAGGCAAAAGCCATGTCTCACATGGCAGCAGACAAGAGAGAATGAGAGCCAAGCGAGGAGGGTTTCTGCTTGTATAAACCATCAGATCTCATGAGACTTATTCACTACCAAGAGAACAGTATGGGGGAAACTGCCCCCGTGATTCAATTACCTCCCACTGTGTCCTTCCCGCAACATGTGGGAATTATGGAAGCTACAATTCAAGATGAGATTTGGGTGTGGAAACAGAGCCAGACCATATCAAACATTTTGATAACCTCCATTATTATGTTTTTGCTATAGTATCAGTATTGACTTATCAGGAAAATATTATAGTGCATATTGTAGATCTCTGAAATAGAATCATTGCTATTATAGTATCCTCTTCATATAATTCCTGCATATCTTTTTATTTACCAGGACTGTTAGTGATATTAACCACAAGTTATTGCTTTTAGTAAAATATTTCTTGGCAGATCTTGGTGTCTAAATGAGATGACTGGGTTTTTTTTATTGTTGTGTTCTTCCCCTAACTATAATAATTGGCTATAAAATTATCTCAGACATATAGTTGGTTAATAAAAACGTAGGAAATAAAGATTAGACCAAATTAAAATTTTGTTTGGAGCTCGAGCAGAGTCCATAAATCTAAGTTGGCAAAAACAAATGAAAGTATTTTATATTTCACCTGGAATTTTAGGAAAGAGCACCAGGAGAAAATGCATATTTTTTTTCATCACTTGCAGGGAATAACCAGAGAAGGAAAACTCTGCAATCCCATTGATATCTTGGTACCCTTGCCAATTGACTGGGCTACACACACCTTATATAATGAGTCTTAGGGACAATCAGAAAAGTATTCCCACATAAATCAAGAAAATGGATAGCATCAAAGCATAATGTTGTCATTACTGGAAGTCCAGGGCCAAAGTTACATGTAAATTGGCAAACAAGGCAAAATCAATGCAAGTGACTTGCAGGTTTGAGTCTGAAAACCTGGTTGAGAGAGAAAGCTGAATATCCCACGTGGATGAAGGTGGCCTCAGATGGAAATGAGTGGTTTTAATTTAAGCAGCTTGCTGTTGACAGAAGGGACTATCTGCCATGCTCATCACTTATTAGCAGTGCTGATGGCTTCACACTTGGAGAAAGCAGAGAGTTAAATTTATTCAGGTCATCTTTAGGCAACAAATATGGAGACAAAGTGGCAAGGGCTGTTTTTCCCAAATGTTAATGTGCATAAAAATATTAAAACAAGCAGGAATTTTAAACTATCCCACATACAAGGCTCTGTTTTGAGTAATATACTCAAGTCAAAATACATAATATTATTTTAAAATTAAAAAAAATCACTTAACGTGTTGGCAAAACAATGAAACTTAAAGGACATGGGCTCTGGTGCCAGATGATCTAAAATTTGAGTTTGCCCTGGCCCTGAGTTAGCTGTATAAACAGGATATGCTACTTAACTTTCATAGCTTTAGTTTTCATCGTGTGGAAAATGGAGATGATGCCCATCTCACTGTGTTTTTATGAAGGTTAAATGTGGTTATAGATTTAAAATATGTTGCATGCCTTGCACGATACTGGCTTCCCATCAAGAGTTTTGAGTATATTACAGGTATTTTTCCCTCTTCTTCCCTGCTATCATTCTCAGTTGTCTTTTGGTGGAAGGTAGCAGATTGGATTAAAAGATTGCTTTTTTTTCTTTTCTAGAGTTCAACTAGGCCCTTCAATGTTGGAGGAACCAGAGATATTCTGTGGACATAATTCTGGACAGCAGAACCTAGTTTGCTCCATGCGGAGGAGAATCATGCTGTCCTCAGAGGGTTTATTCTTAAGCAGTTCTCACTGACATGAGAGACAGTGACCCAGTGTGTTGGCATGGAGGGATGGGCAGGAGTGCACCTTGCAGTAGGCAAGTTCTCCTCTAGTACATGGAGCTGCCTCCACGTCACACACTCTGGCAGCAGAAGTTTTGGTGCTGTGAAATCCGTGTTCTCTAGGGATGACTGAAGTTGTCATCCCAAAGAGATTTGAAGGGAATATACTCTCTCTAGATACAAATAACACATATCCTATGTGACAGTCTGTCTTCTTGTTGCTTGATTTTATCCTGATGTTCAGTTGACATTACTGCTTTATATAGAAATGGTCAAGTGACTTTTTTTCTTGTTTACTTTTTTATTTTTTATCACCTGAGCAGACATACATACAAACACACTTACATGTTTATATTATATATTTACAACCCAAGGTTAAAAATGATAAAGCTGCAGTGCTTATAAACAATTTAGTAAACCTGAAATTGTTACTAATACAATTTAAGCAGTTAACTTTTTAAAAATTACCAGCACTTGTAAACAAATGTTTCTTAAAAATGTGTAAGAACTAATACTCCTGCATACAAATTTTAGTTGATTTCTCTCCTTAGTTTTAATGGAATAATAATGTTTTATTGTCATTATCTGATGGACATGATAACTGCAGATATTTTATCATGTTGGCATTATGATTTAGTAGAATTTTACCTTTTAATTCTTAAATATGCACAGAAACACTGCTCAGAGT
The DNA here is from genome assembly GCF_029289425.2 of Pan paniscus. Lineage (NCBI taxonomy): Eukaryota > Metazoa > Chordata > Mammalia > Primates > Hominidae > Pan > Pan paniscus. The sequence continues at coordinate 86,585,416 of NC_073267.2, forward strand.
CCTCTGGGCAATAATATCTGGTACAGATGCATGAGGGAAAAAGAGCAAAGCTATTACTGTTAGGAGTTTCTGGTCACTTAAATCTTTCACACATCAGTGGAAGAATAGATTTCTTAGTGCTGAAAAGCACAATGATGACTTGCATATTATAGATTTGTGATTACATTAAAACTTAAAATTTCACAAATCTATAATATGCAAGTCATCACTGTGAAAACTATACGTTTACAAAAGCCTTAAATTATATAAATCTTTATGCATTTAGTAAAACGTTATTTCCTTTTATGTTGAACTTTGTCATGACCTGTTCTAGAATATTACATGGTATTGACTTTTGAAATGGCAGCAAAGGAACAAGTTTCTTAAATATCTATTTGATTGATTTACATTCATGCAGATGCATTAAGTCTTTCACTGGTTGATGTTCTTCTTTCCAAGTGGATTACAATCAGATTGAAGACCAACTTTGCAGATTCTGCCAAATCCCACTTCTCACTCACATTTCCAAGATTGTCTCAGGAACATTGTTCAACAAACATGACAACATCAAGTCTTTCAAGTAGTGATTTTTCTTTTTATGAATGTAGGCATTACTCTGTGAAAATGAATTACATTAATGATAAAATGCAACGAACTAACAGCAAAACATCTGATATAAGACAAGATAAAATGTGACACATTTATTGAATATTAAATAGTTACTTAGGTTTAAATATTTAAAACTATGTAGATATATGGCAATCTCAAATACATCCAGAATATGAAGGGGAAATTGAGTTTAATGCATAGACCTATATTTTCTTAATATTTCTGTAAATGTAACACTAGCTATTTTGTGTAGAGTTGTAACCAAGTCAAGAAGCCAGTCTTAGTCTATAATGGTTTGAGACCTTGACGAGTAAATTAATACCTTTTGGTTTTATTTATGACAATACTGATGTCTGAGATAGGAACTTTGAAAGTCATTTCTTCTAAGTAGCAAAGCTGCTTGTTGAATTGCATTTTCCATTATCTTTGCTGAGGGGTTCCATAGTCACCTCTGCATCAACATCTCCACTCAACTTGTCATTTTCCCTTCAGTCCTTAGGCTGATTATAATTTCTATTGATTAATAAGTGGCATTACATCTTGCCTGTTCAGCCAGTCTCAGCCTCATGTCCTCCTCACATTCCATATCCATTCTTTTTCTCCACTTTCTACATTTGACTGATGGCCAAGACCTATACACTCTAATTCTATTTATTCTCCACTTCCCAATATTTCTTCCCACTACTTCCCAATCTATTTCTTCTCCACTACTACTGCAACTACTTGAGTTTGAGTCTCCATCACTTCTTATTTGGATTACTCTAATGAATATATAACAGATCTCCCCACCTCCAGTCCTGTTTTCCTCCAACTTTTCTTCATATGGTTGTTACCATATTCTTGGAAAATAAAAATCAAGTCGAGTTACCCATCTTCCACTGCTGCCCACTTCTTGTTAAAGGCCTTGACTGGCTTCTCTTAGATTAAAAAAAAAAATCAAGATAAGAATTGAACTGAACACTGAGAACACATGGACACAGGGAGGGGAACAACACACATTGGAGCCTGTTGGAGGCACCAGGGGAGGAAGAGCATCAGGATAAATAGCTAATGCATGCGGAGTGTGATACCTAGGTGATGGGTTGATAGGTGCAGCAAACCACCGTGGCACAGGTTTACCTATGAAACAAACCTGCATGTCCTGCACATGTATCCCACAACATAAAATTAAATTAAAATTCGTATTAGAATTGAACTATTAAATTTTGACTGAAAGAAAAAGGTAGATGCATCTCATTTTCTTCACCTACAAAATGCTATGATCTAATTTGATTAAAGACTAATCAGTCTCCCCAAATTCTACCATCATAGATGAAATTCCTGTGCCTGCTTTTCCTGGCACCAGTGTATCCTGTGCCTCTACCACCATATACTGTCTATCTCTTAGACACCCAGCTTATAATAGAGAAGACAGAAACCAAAAGAATTGTTGATTCTTAGGATAACTTGGGGCATGCCTAAGTATGCCCTAAGAGCATACTTTCAACACTGAGTCGAGAAGAATTATTGAGTCTTAGGATAATTTTATGAAACAAATAATGCCCAGGGATATCATGCTCTTGCTTAAAGTCCTTGACTGGCTTCTCTTAGATTAAACAAAAAATCAAGATAAAATAAGAATTGAACTGAACAATGAGAACACATTGACACAGGGAGGGGAGCAACACACATTGGAGCCTGTTGGGGGTGCAAGGGGAGGAAAAACATCAGGATAAATAGCTAATGCATGCGGGGTGTAATACCTAGGTGATCTGGGATAGGCTAGGTGATAATATCTTCTGAGATAGGATGGCCCTATCTTAAGACAGAGTGCAAAATAATTATTGAGTCTTAGGGTAATTTTATGAAGCTAATAATGCCCATGGACACCATAGGATGTCCTGTCTCAAGGATGAGTTCAGAGCATCCACGAAGGTTTTATATATGACCTCTGAGCAAGTTAGAACATTGCCAGTGCCTTTTCCATTCAGCCATATCACATCATAACAGCTCAAATGTGGCAATACATGATTGGCGTTATAAAAGAGGTGATAAGAAGGCTTTTGATGCTTGTCTTTTGAAAGTATTTATATTCTTGACATTTCAGATTTTCTTGACATTTCAGACTGTACATACAACACTATCAAGTCAAGCGAGGTTCTCTATCCATTCCAACTTGTGTGTCCATGTGATTCAAATCAACTCAAATCTCTGCTTGCACAGCACATAGCAGATAAGAATCTACAATTTAAGGGGTTACCTTGCATTTAAGGAAAGGAAAAAGACAGAAAACCCTGTTCAGCTAGACAGAAGGCAATATTGACATCAGACTGGAGCCATTCGCACTTTGATAATGAAAATTCTGACATAATCATGTTCAATATATTGTCAGCATATCTTCTCATTTTTAAAAGATAGTCATCAAAGTGAATAAATTTCTTCAGAATTCATAGGGAGTAAACATAAATTATGCAGATGCTCCATGTAGGTCAGAGTTTCTCAACCTTGGCACTGTTGACCTTTGGGGTAGGATAGCTCTTTATTGTAAGGGGACTGTCCCATGCATTGTAGAATGTTGAGCAAAATCCCTGGCCTCTAGCACCTTCCCCCAGTCCAACAGCTCAAATTGTCTCCAGCTATTGCCCAATGTTCCCTTGGAGTGGGGTGGCAAAATTGCTCCTCATTGAGAACTAATGCAAATGAAAGACATGGTCATTTTTAGATTCATGACACATTATTGGGTTATTTTTCAATGGTGAAGAAGAAATGCATGTTGATTCTTTTCCTATAGCATTAGTGTTCTTTATATGTCTATGGAAAAAAGAGACAAAGAAATAATTTATAAAGAGTGGTATTCTGAACTTCATGAATAAATGCTTTTTATTGTATCTTTTAGGAGGAATATTTCAATAGCAAGGTTTTTCCCCCCTCTATGTTCTGCCTTTCATGGTAATCAAAGGAAAGTATAATATAAAGATATTAACTGAATATCAAGGGCTAATGATATAAAAGTATAAATAGAAATAGAAAATGAATTTTCCCCGAGGCAAAGAGAGATGACAGACAGAGGACAAAGCAGGACAGAAAAAACAGATCTCTTCTACTCTATTTTATTAATTCATTTAATTAAGCAATTGTACTTCTTGCTATGGACCAGGACATTTTTACTTTATTTTTTGTTGTTATATCATGTAATCTTCATAATTCAATTAACTAGGTGCTATTAATATTTCTATTTTGCAGTCGTGGAAACTGAGGCATACCGAGGTTAAATGACTTGGCACAAAAGCACACAGCTAGTAATTGACAGGGCCAGGTCATGCCTGATGCTACTTTCAGCTCCTGTATTTAAACCCCCTACTCCAGTCCATTTGTGCTTCCTGTCTGCTTAAGTAGGACTCTCTGGGATGCAGGCTATAAAACAGCTTTGCTGCATGAATTTGAAATGGGTTCTTGGTGTCTGTTCTTACAGCCCTGGGAAGGAAGTAAGACTGGGAAAGGGAGAAAGTGAGCTGTGATGCATTTTCAATAAAAACCTCAGCTAATCCTATTAGGAGATCTACAGTGGGGAATGGGAGGGTTCTGAGTTTTCCCACCTTGAGTTTGGGGATGAATCTATCAAATCATAGACTAGTTGCTGAATGCATGCTGTTTCCAGAAGGGGATGCTACGTTAAACATGGCAGTACTTTTCAGCCAAGGGCTGTGCTCAGTTGAGAGCCATCAACTGGGAGGTCAGGTTCAATGAAACTGTGCTCTCCAACTTTGCCCTGGTCAGTGAATGAATAGAAAGGCATAACATTTGTACAGTGTACTGGGGAAATAGAAACAGCTGGTGGTTGCCAGGAAAAAAATGACCATGACTTCTAACCACTGTAGGTCCTACCTGGTCTTACAAAGACTGTAGTGAATCAAAGCAGTGCCGTGCTATCACCATTATCCACATACGGCCATGTCAGGGCAGATTTGTCGGGGGGCACTGCAGTAAGGAACTCTCTGTGCCTAGATCCCTGGATAAGGCACCTCCTTCTTCTGATTGAAAGTTTCCATCCACAGCTTAGAAGCTGGATCCTGGCTGCAAAGTTCCCAGAAATCTCTTTTCCTTTTATAGGTTCCATTCCTCATTTGTATTTGTCAGTCCAGGTGGCTGGGGCAGTGGCCTGAAGGACCTTGGCAAAAATATCAGTCACCGACCTAGATTTCCACTGCAAGAATGTGAGGGAAATCAGTCAGAATTGGCAATATCTCACAATTTCTCTGATTTTTCCCCAGAGTTAGTTTGAACCAAGTGCTGCTGGACGGTGCTGCCCCTCTTTGGTGTTGACTTGGTGACCCAAGATGTGTCTATCATGTGTCCCTGTGATCTTCAACACATGGCTCCTAGGTTTTCCCAGGGATGAATTTCAATCCACAGTCATCTCCAGAAGTGTGGTTGCTTCTGTAGAGGAAATAGGTCCTTTTTGTGGCTGAATTTGGTACCTTTTATTTCTTGAAGCAAAACTACACTCTCCAGTTTCTCTCTGGCAGTTCTGAGTTCAGATCCTCTTTGACCGTCACCATGGACTCGGTGCTGGGTGACTTCGGCTGCAGTATCTTTACCCATGAGAAGAATGAGAGAGCCCTCCACAGAGGCCAGTGTAGGAGTCCTGGTAGGCACCAGGGTTAGGACCACAGATGGTCTTTATAAATGTGGAGTATCAAGGCTTGGGCCAGGCCTGCTGCTGAGGCATGGAGGCAGCCAAGTTTGTAAATCATTCACTTGTTTGAAAACCATTTGTTGACAAGACTGCTCCTTCCCCATTAAATTTTTTTCGGCACCCTTGTGAAAAATCCGTGGCCGCGTAGTATTCCACGGTGTATATGTGCCACATTTTCTTTATCCACTCTATCATTGATGGGCATTTGGGTTGGTTCCAAGTCTTTGCTATCATGAACAGTTCATGTCCTTTGCAGGGACATGGATGACGCTGGAAACCATCGTTCTCAGCAAACTAACACAAGAACAGAAAACCAAACATGGCATGTTCTCACTCCTGAGTGGGAGTTGAACAATGAGAACACATGGACACAGGGAAGGGAACATCACACACCGGGGCTTGTTGGGCGGTGGTAAGACACACAGTGCTCATCATAGCATGAAGAAAAAGCAGTAGAGAAGGCAGCTGAGACCAGAGATATCAACAAAGGCAGCTCTTCTGGACTCCGGTGTAACTCAGATAATAGAGACCATAAGCCACTGTCTGTATTTGGGCACTAGAAAGTCTTACCAACCTTGTGCTGGGGCTTCGGGATTCAGCACCATGTCACCAAGCACCTTGATCAGAATTCTTACATGGCTCATGGTAAAACCACAAAGGAAATAAGAATTCAGCTGAAATGTAATTTAATATATTTGCTGAGAATCGTTTCCTCAAAAGTAACTTTTATGGCAATGCCTGTGTGTGTGTGTGTGTGTGTGTGTGTGTGTGTGTGTGTGTGTGTGTGTGTATACACTCATCTAGACAAGTACATTTTAATGTCAATTATTAATAGTTCTTCTGTTTATTTTACTGACTTCCTCTAAATGGGAAAGAAAGTTCACTTAATTTACAGCTCAGTTTCCACCATATTGTTGAAACAAGAAAGTCCCACTTTTTAAAAGTTTGGTTTTAGGTTTGTATGGTTAGGCTCAAGAAAGAAAATAGAATGAACGTTAAAAACATGTTATAATGATTTTAGCTAAAATTACAGTATATTAATTAAAGAAACGTTGTTTCTATATTGCTTTTCTGAATAAAAGCACATGAAATTGCCTATTGGCACTTGAAGTTGATTTCCTGTACTGGCAAATATCTAGTTACCAAATGATACAGTACAGAATAAGAATGGGTCATATTGATTAGCTTAGACCAAAGATTGTGAAAGTGGCTGGGGCTTATTGTGTTTTCTTAATTCACTCATTCATCCATTCAACACAAATGGTCATCCTATTATGTGCAAGACATTGTGTCAAATGTGGTAGGAGATAAAGACACAAAAATGAAAGGTCAAATTCATTTTTTGAAAGTTTATACATAAACATTAGTCTTAAGCTAATACAAAGATACTACTATACAATCTCATGCTATGAATACTATTCACCTGTAGGGTTCTTTAAGTGTTCTTCCAGTTACGTGCAATAATTACCTGCAGATAATCCAGTTGGAGAAACTTGATACTTTAACATGGGACCAGATAATCTCAATTAAATAGGTAGTAGAATGTGAAAAAAAGAAATTTTGACTATTTTCTGATGACCCTTAAAACATTAATATCATGTGTGCATGAAAAACAGATTGACAAATATCATATACTAGTTTAACATATATTAATATCATAAGGGTTATAAAAACAATTATGCTCACTGAGTAAATACGTTAATATATTTCTCATAAAATTGAGTATACTTTTAAATTCTCCACTATTTCAAATTATATCTAAAGAAAATAAAGAATAACAAAAATGTTTGTAAATATTTTTTCAGTGCCAGCATTCCAGCATTTGGGATGGTAGCTTTTATTAAGATCTTAATTTGTTAATCTCAAAAAAATGCAAACACATGCAGGTTTTAGTGGAAAAGTTAATTTAAATCAAAGTAGAACAAATTACCTTTTTTTACGTACAGAAGTGAGTTGTAAGCATTTGTAAGGAAAGCACACATAGCTGAAAGGAAGGAAATGCAGCAGAAGATGAAAAGTAGATTGGCTCAACGTTTTGCTTGGGAGTGGATGTTTTTGTAAAATATGCAGCAGCCCAGATTGGTTTGTCTAAGTTATTTCTGGTAGCATTTAATCTTGTCAAGTTTCCTTTTGAAAGTTTAACAGTTGACATCTACAGCAGGAAGAGTGACAGAAATTGTCAGTATTTTTTTTTTTTTTACTCCTGATGATTTCTTTTCTCTGTATTTCATTAATTTGTTAGAGATTTTTATTTTATGTAAAAAGAACCTTGTTGAGCCTTTCAGAAAAAGGATGTAAGAATATTGTTTGTTCCTAATCGCAATATGCTTTTAGTAGAGTAATATCAACTGGTCCATCTGTCTATGGAGAAGAACAAGAGAAATCGCTTTAGTGTGTAATTTATTTCTTTGCCACATGTTATCAACAGTGACTGTATCACAACTATCCAGTAGGCACACAATTAGTTTCTTTTGATTTTTGTTATACTTCAGCTCATTTAGCAATTAACTTAGCATTTTCCCTGGGCAACAGAGTATTACGTGAACATCTTAGTTTATGTGAACATGTGAACATATAACTGCCTCATTGAAAAGGGGCAATTCAAAAGCCATATTTAAACATTGCTAACTGTCCACATATTGGAGAAAATATGCATTTGTTTAATTGGAGCATCAGACATATCTGCCTGTAGCAGTGTGGTGTTGCCCAGGATTCCTCACAGCTTCATTAGTGATAGAGTAATTTGCAAAACAACATATTTAATTGCAAAGCACCTGAAACTTTGTAGTCTGCATTTAATTCAACCTAATTCTACACTTGGTCTATAATGATAGATGAGAGAGTAATACACTGATAGTTTAAAATGACCCACATATTAAAGTTTATATAAGGAACACAAGTTTTGAAATTTACATGCTGTCACATAATGACAGCACTCTCAAATTCCCAGAACCCTAGAAGAATGCTTAGAGAGAAAAGCTTTGGAAAGTACCATTAGAATTAATACAAGATCTATTCTAATAGACACTGTATTAAGTGCTTTGTATATGTTAACATGTAGTTCCCAGGACTTCCCTGAAAAAGCGTTTTATTCCCACATTAAAGATGGAAAAAAAAAGTCTAGAAGATCAGTAACTAAATTCAGATTATAAAACAAGAAATTAGAAGATTAGAATTTCAACCTGAATGTCTCACTCAGCTTTTCCCCTTTCCATGTTGTCCTATTTGTTTAGAATAAATGTGACATGTCTTTTTATTTTTAAAAGGCCTTTAAAATCCATATAGTATCTAGGTCCTATATTTTTAAGGTTTCTTTTTTTTTTTTTTTTTTTTTTACTAAATACTATAGATCTCTCAGAATTCCTTCTGTAACTGAATAGTTATCAGATTACTATCAACCTGCAAGTCTGTGACTCCTGTATACCACTGGGAGCCATTAGGTGCTAGATGTGCTATTTTTCATTCATTCTTTGAATTAGTGTTTAGAGTCCCCCATGTGCTACACATTGCATCAGGTCTTGAGTCATAAAGTCCCTGGTCTCATATGGTTAACCAGTTTTATTTAAAAACTTTTTTTTAAACATACGGAAACTTCGTTTCCTCATTTTTAGTTAAAGCTTAATTTTATAAAACACACAAACACACAAAAATGTTAAGAGTTCTGTATCACAAGAAATTAAATGGTATAAATAATCCACTGCTTCATAGATTCAAGTTACACAAATTAAAATCTAATAATTGAAAATTTATTCAACATGGAAACTATACAATGAAATAAATGACAAAATTACCTACCCAGAACATTTCACAGCTTGTGAATTATTAGTTTTAGGATCTAAGCAAAGATTCTGAGTATTCAGACTTCTGTTGTATTTTATATTTATATATTGCTCTACCTGTACGGAGTAAAGCTACTTAGTAAAAATGTCTGATTTACGAAAACGTTTAGCTTTATAGCAAAAGTTTTTTCATCCACAGTTACCGTCAGCAAAGGAAGTAACATTACAATGCTGACAAAAATCTACCGGTTCTTTTTCAACAATGTGCAATCAATTCATTACATTAACTCCAAGGTAGGTCAAACAAGTACCAAAGAACAGAACAATTACACACAGTTTAGTTAAGTACAATGTTGGTTTTTCCCATCTAAAAATTAACCAGTGAAATAAGACATCAACTATGGTTGAGTTGGTTTCAGGAAAATCATTTGAAAATTACAGATATATTATTTTCTTCATCTCATCCTCACTCATTGACAGGAACTTTGTAAGCCACCATGCTATTTACTTTGTGGACTAGGTAGTAAATGCAGAAAGACAGACTTCCTCAGAATTGGTCACTCCTCTTCCCATTTTTTCAGGTACAACCAAATCTTTGTATAAATCAGTAGATCAAAAGAAAAAGGTCATTCCTCTTCCCATTTTTCAAGTACAACCAAATCTCTATAAATCAGTAGATCAAAAGAACAGACTTCCAACAGTGGCAAAAATGTCACTGTAGCTGTGATCTGATTACTAAACAGATTTCATCCTGGATAGTTTTCTGTGACTATTCTCTGGGCCCAAGATGATCTTTTGCAGTCTTATCACTCTTAGGGTCAAACTGCCATCTTTGAAGGACCTCATCACTTTCAATTGTTGAGATGACTCCAATCAGTTTCTGACCTGAACGTTTGTATAGCCAATGCTTTAGTTGTTCCACCATGTTATTTAGGTGTTTCATGAGCTCAAGATTAGTGGTTACAAGCAAGGTGAGCCCATATTTCCACACTGGAGTAAATGTTCCAGATGGATATATGCCATGCTGAAATAAAATGCTGTTGATGCCAAATGAGAAGAACTTGACCACGATTTTGGCACTCCTGCACAAGGTGATATCCTTCTCCCAGGAAAGCTTTAGTGCATGGGCAGGCCCATGGACCAGGATACATGCCTTTACCTGGCAGACAATGTTCACAGGTCCCACTGCAGCTCTTGACCAATTGTTTCAAAAATTACCAGGTTAATAATTTTTTAACAATTATTAAATTTGAATTTTATTTCTCACCTTGCATTACAGTCAATCATGGAATGATAAAATAACAATAGTTATTATGCTACAAAAAAAGAAAAAAACTGGCCTAGACAGAAATCAGGTAAATACTTTTAGAATCTTGGATTGGTGGTAGGCTTCCTAAATAAGTCCCTAAATATGTCCATGAAGGAGAAGAGTGTGTTTTGACTTCATACAGACTAAATTATCTATATATTTAAAAGACCATAAAATTACATAATGTGTGCAAAGCCAGGAAAGATATTTATAACTTACGCTACACAAATGATTAATATTCTGAAATTATAAAGGGTTCTCAAATTTTTAAAAAGATAGAAAATAGGACAAAGGACACAAAGAAATACTTCAAAAAATAAATTTAGAATGTCAAACCCATGCAAACATGTCTTGCTTGAACAGCAAGCCAGGACATGGGAATGAAATTGGTGTGAGACGGTTTTGCGCTCCTTAGACTCACAGTACAGAAACGGGTAACATCCAGCAATGCTGGTGTGTCATCAATCTCAGCCCAGTCCCACTGCCTTAATTTGGTGTTGCAATTGACATTATTTGGATTCACAGTGCAGAGTCCACCTTGTTGCCAAGGTATTGCTTACAGTCCCTGGAAACCTTGATCCTATTTTGTTCTGCAGAATAAATTCTCAAAGGGGAAGAAATTGAGTGGCAGGGTCTGTTTTCCTCTTTGCTAATCATCCCCCAACACTCTCTTTCATGTGTTCCTTTCTGGAACCTAGATGTTAACAGATATATAGGAAAGGGGAGGTACATAATGATACGTGTACTTACACATTTGAATAGTTCAGAGAACTCTTCTCCCCCTTTCTCACCCATACCTGAATTTTCTGGTTATAAAAACCTAATGGCAAACAACAGCATGCAAGTAAACATTGTTTAAGGTTATCAGTTATAAGCTACCTTGAACACTGAATTCTATTAACTTTTTAAAGATACTTCTATATGTTTTCTACCCAACAGAAATCTTTACTATTAGTTATCTTCGTCAGGATCATACAACTGTTACAATCTCAATACTGTCGAGGGTATTTTGAAGTACTTTGCCTTTTTTGCTGTGAAAAGCACACTTCTACTTATCACAGTTTGGGGATGCATGATTTGAAGAACTATTCATTATATTATGATCATTTCAGCCAGAGGGGGAAAAGCTTTCTGTCAATTTATCTGCTACCTAAATGTTCAAAGTTGTAATTAATTAGGAGGCAAGAATGTAGAGAAAATGCATTTCAAAGATAAATCTAGTCGCTGAGAAGTTCATCATATCTTATAATTTTCCCATCTCTATAGCAACTGTCAAATTCATGTCTGCCTACAAATTTAGAAACAGAAGAAATTATAGAAGGGTGTAAAAAAAATCTGGCAGCAAACCAAAAAAGATATCTGACATTTGCATATTTGTTGTCAAAAATCTACCATACTATTGGGCTCGAGTGTTGAAAAGCGTTGAGCTCTTGAATGTTTGTTCTACTTTATTGTTTCCTGAATGATCAGGGAGAGACAGAGCAGAGGTAATTCTACCTTTATTTGCCCAAGGCTCATTATAAATTCAAAGTCAGTCATGTAATTATGGTATCTTATATCAAGAAGGCCCAGCCCCAATTGCTCATCCTCCAGTCTTCCTGCTATAATTTAATATAACCATCATATACCCAGGTGCTCAGGAACAAAACCCTGGAAATAATAACATCTAAATATAACCACTTATCACCATCTTTATTCTAAAGCTGTTTCAAGCTACCGACACATCTTACCCTGATTAGCAGTTACCACAACCCATTGACTGAACTCACCATTTCTCCCTGGCCAACCCCTGCAGAGAAGCAATTGCTAAAGTTGTTTTAAAAGCATGTATTGAGCCATGCACGGTGGCTCACGCCTGTAATCCCAGCACTTTGGGAGGCCGAGGTGGGCGGATCACGAGGTCAGATCGAGACCATCCTAGCTAACACTGTGAAACCCCGTCTCTACTAAAAATAAAAAAAAATTTAAAAGCCGGCCGTGGTGGCGGGCGCCTGTAGTCCCAGCTACCCAGGAGGCTGAGGCCGGGGAATGGCATGAACCCAGGAGGCAGAGCTTGCAGTGAACCGAGATAGCGCCACTGCACTCCAGCCTGGGTGACAGAGTGAGACTCCGTCTCAAAAAAACAAAAACAAAAACACCGTATATTGGATCATACCATCCCTGAAACTATCAACCTGAAACTATACAATGAATTTTCATCCCACGATGGCCGCTGTCAGCTTCCCAGAACTCAGTTCTACTCTTCAGTTCTCCCCATCATTCATCATGGTTTAAACACATGGGCCTTCTTAATAGTCCTTAAATTAGCCCAGCTTCTTCCCAACTTAGCACCTTTGCACATGACCAGCTTAATTTCATCATTAAAGTCTCAGCTCAAATATAAAGAGGCTTCTCTCAGGCAGACACAGTGGCTTATGCCTGTAATCCCAGCACTTTGGAAGACCAAGACAGGAGGATTACTTGAGCTCAGAAGTTCAAGAGTAGCCTGGGCAGCATAGTGAGACCCCGTCACTACAAAAAATAAAAATAAAAAAATTAAGTGGGCATGGTGGTGTGTGCCTGTAGTCTCAGCTACTCAGGAGGCTGAGGTAAGAGGATTGCGTGAGCCCACGGGGTTGAGACTGCAGTGAGCCATGATCGTACCATTGCATTCTAGCCTGAGCTATGCAGTGAGACACTGTATCGAAAACAAAACAAAAATAAAAGAGAGTAAAAGAAGGAAAGAGACCTCTCTCACAATTCCAGTTAAATAGTTTTCAATAGTCCCTCACCAGTTATTATCACTTTTACTCTCTTTCAGTTTCTTCACAGCACTTATCACTGAAATTACCTTATTTGCTTATTTATTTAACTGTTCATTTCTGGACTCCATCGTGCTAGAATGAAACCTGCATCAGAGCACAGGCCTCTTTCTCCCCCCTGTGGCTGTATTCCACCTCTACCATGTGCCTGGGATATACTAGGTGCTCAAGGCATATTAATAAAATATACTCTTCATTTCACAGATGTGAAATCAGATTCTTAGAGTTTATTAAAAACTTACTAAAGCTTTTCTCCTAATAAATAGGCCTAGAAAAGAAATCCAGATTCCCTAAGTTGTATTCCAGTGCTCTTGTGGTCAGGGTAACCAGAATACCTTTTTTGGTTGATTTCATATGGGCATTCATATTTGTTTAAATTAGAGAGCTATAGAAACTGCCCAGAAGGACAGTAAGGGAAAGGAAAAAATATGAGCTTAAATCAGTCATTCCTGAGCTTTTGACTATCGAATTTGATTTGAGTATAAAAGATAATGGATAAAATCTATTATTCCCCACATTTATATACCCTGAAAACAGGGACTCTAAAGAAATAGAAAGTAGAGATTGTACAATTGAGCAGCACTGCTCTATGGAAGAGAGGTCCCTGTTGTTCTGGGCAGTCTATGTAAGTACAAAGAAGAACCTCCCTCTAGTAGTTCTAGATGGTCTGCCCAATTATGAGAAAGAGCCTCACTCAAGTTGCTTGAGCAAGGGGAGGCTCATTCAAATGATGCATTGTTTAGAATTGAGAATGTCAATAGCAGACAAGGTAGTAACTATTACACAGCTCTTTTAAAAAATAAAGGTTACATATGGAAGGTAGTATTACCTTACTGGACATTATATTCTGCCCAGTACTCCTTTTTCAACTGCACAGCCGCCCATTCATTATCCCATGTAATTCAGGTGGTAATGTCAATCACAATGCTTTTTCTGTCTCCTGGCAAAAGCATGGCCTCTGACCCAGATATAAGTCATTGTGCTATGTCTCCTTTGAGTCTACCGTGATTAGCCTAATGGGGGAGCATGTGACCAAACAGGACCAAATGGAACATTCATGAGATTTTTGACAGATTCTAGGAGACAGTGCCTCTCCATATACTCTCTGGAATCAATGAAAACATGAGCCTGGATGGTGGGACTCATTATCACAGAGAAAAATTCCAAGAATGGAAGCAAGAACGCAAAAGCAGAGCTCAGTGATGCACAGTAAAAGATGAAGGCACTTCTGGATCTCAATGCTCCTAAAGCCGAAACCATCTGCCTTGGAGCAGCTATTTAAATAAGAATTTGCCTTCCTGTGTGTGTCACCTGATCTGTGCCTCGTTTGGTTTCTATTGCTTGCAATTAAAGAATTTTGACCCTGCACTTGTAATTTATAAATTTGACATTGTATATCAGAAGAAGGTATATTTTGGATATTAAATGTTTATTTGAAATTCTGTACAGTAGGATGTACAGTGATGTATCATTAGTCTTTGACATCTGTTTATAGACAGTTTTATTCAATTCATTGATTATTTTAATTAAGGTGTGTATTCATTCATCAGAAAATCCCCGGCTGAAATAAACTCAGATAAATTAATATCTATGCAATCACTGTATTTATAAGAAATAGGTTCTATCTTATTGACCAATGGAAAAGGTGCACAAAGAAATCATACTAAATATAGGTGGTTCCTGTTCCAAATATTCTCTTCAAGACTGTATTTTTATGGTTACAGGACTCAGGAAAGGTGATCTTCACTTTAATTCTAACAGACAAAGCCCAATTTCATCAGGGAAAATAATTGTAAATCCTGATGATAAATCTCTCATAGGAGTTTGCTGATTCAATACTTCAAGGCAACTAGTGTTCTGCCCTCAATTTTATTTTTATTGCTTTTGAATGATTAATATACAGGCATTGACTAATAATTTCTTCTGCAGAATTGGATTATGTTATTGATGGATTTAGAAATGGGACTTGAAGATATATTATCATAACTATAGAGTTTAAAACATTAAGCCAGTGGGGCCAAAGAGGGGAAAAGTATACGGAAATCTAAAGCTCAACTCAAAATAAAAATTATGTGTGACAACTTTGACAAAATAGTCAAAATGAGAAATCCTTATTGGTAGCAGTGCTCATGCATTTATAAAAGTCTCATCCAACTGGAAAAGTAGAAGACATATAAAGTACAAACAGATCCTCTCTTATGGGCTCTCAATTTTCCAAACAAATTGGGTGTAAGGCAAATTATGAGAGTAATGTTGCTTCTAATAAAATATTGATTTTAAATGGATTTTCTGGTACAATTCCAAGGAGAAAGTGTGTACCGTTGAGACCTAAGGAGACTCAAGTACCTTGGGCTCTAAAAGGATTATTAAGCTCTGTAGCCAAATGATATTTTTTAAATAATCCAGATTGCATTAGAGATTTTCATAAAGTGAAGATAACATTAGAAGTTGAGGTGATCGACATCTATTTGGAGAAATTCATTAGGATTTTATATGATGGGTTCAGGGGATACAGTTTTTCATTAAAAGGAGTGGGCAGTCAAGAGTATATATTTCCCCAGCATCAGACAATACACTATAGAAAGGGAATTAATTATGTAATTAATGTAATTAATAATGTAATTAATAGTGGCATTAAGAATCTGTCACAAAGTCTCACCTGTGCCCCTTTAGTCCCAGTAGAGAAGCTATTACAGTAGAGAGGCAAGGACACATACTATTTAAAGTATGTACTTGAAGGAATACTCAAACACCACTATAAATTCACCCAGTTTTTTGTTTTTTAAATCCTCAGTTGTAATAAAGCAGCATGTCTTCAAGAAGTAAGGTTATCTCATGGTTAATACATCAGATGGAGGAGTCAAGAATCAGAATTGAGTTCCTAGTACTCTGCAACTAACTTACTCAAATTTATCTCGGTTTCAACTTTTCTTGTCTCTAAAATAAGGTTGATGAAATTATCTTTAATATCCCTTTATGTTCTAAAAGTGACCTGATTATATTATTTGTCTAGACACTGCATGACCGTTTAAAAAGCAGAATATGATGGGAAATATTTTTTTCTATAACTTAATTTAAATATACAAACACACAAACCAATAAAAATAATCTAGCAGAAGATAGAAGGATTTAAAACTAAGGGACGCTGGTTATTCCTTCTCTTAGATTTGTTAGATTTAGACTCTGAGGAGAAAACTGTTCTCCTCCCTCTGTCTGTTTTTCCTGGTCTTAATTTTCTTAGCCCATCTGAAGGCTAAAAATGTAATTAAATTGTACAATCCTGACTTGCCAAAATTCGTAAATGAATTGGAAAATGGCTTATATTTGCATGTAACACTGCTGTATATTGTTATAATGCATTATGCATGTTTATTTGTACATAGATATCTTAAATATTAGCTTTGAGTAAGTTTGCTTTCTCCATCAATTAATTATCACATATCATCTATTTCACAAAATTGTCCTAGTTTGCTAACACATTATGTTTATTTATCTAAGTATTTGAGGAATGGGGTATTTTCATAGTCTCAAAATGTTTATTAATTACAGAAAAGAGTAGCTATATTATGGAGATATCTGGTGGATACCACCTTAACTAGATGGTCAAAGTTAACATCACCAGTAATGAAGCAAATTGACATCATTCCCTGCTCATAGAATCCACTGAGAAAAAACACAGCATCACTGCTGTGGTGTTCTGCCTAGAATGCATAACATGAATCCCATCATGAGGAAAACATCAAACACATTTAAATAACTGGCCTGTTAAACCTCCAAATTTCAAAGTCATGAAAAAGAACAGCTGAGCAATTGTTGCAGATTTGAAAGATAATAGACATGCCAACTAAATGGAAAGCAAGAGCCTGAATTAGATGCTAGGCTGAGAACAAAAATAGTCATAGAGGACATTTTGTTGGAAACTGGTGAAATTTGATTATAGACTGAGAACTAAATTATATTACATCAACATTAAATTTCCTCCTTTAATAAATGTGTTTATTTAACAGCATATGTTTGAACTTAGGAAGCGCATACTGAAGTACTCACAGATAAAAGGGTGCCATAGCTGCAACTTGCTCTATAAATGGCCACATGACTCGGAAAATAAAGCATGTGTGTGCATGAAGAGAGAGATTGAAAGAGAAAGGAAGGGGAACAGGGAGAGAGAGAATAAGGCAAATGGAACTACTACTAAAATAGGCTCTATACATATGTATATATAGTGGTGCTTGGAACAGAGCCTAGCATGATGTAAGAGCCAAGAGTTGTCCTTTGTTATGTGTAAAATACATGACACCTGATAGCTTCTCCATGAATAATATAGTATTATAATGAATCCAATTGAAAAACCGCTGCGTAATTTTTATTTTTTAACTTTGAAGCCTAAAAAAATGCAGCTATGAAGATAGTACTGCCTATTTCTACATTATTCCAGTGCATTAATTTAGCATCTATTAAACAGAACATAGGAGCTATAACATACAAGACTGAGTTTGTGCTTAAATAAAAGGTACAATAGGCAATAATTGTTTAGAATGCTTTGCGCTGCTTTTAAAGCTCTTTAAATGTACCCAACCACAGCATACTAATTTTAAATAATCAACTCCTATAGAGTAATTGGGGTATAGTCTTAACTCATTTAATAATACTTACTTAGCTAAGGGCTTCCACATCAAGCTAAGCACACAGATTTTTATGAAGCTATTTTGTAGATACTTGGGCATTTTCTTTTAATACCTCGATATAATTATAATTAGTTCAGAAGGCCCAGTAACAGTTTGAGATAATTGTGCATAAATTAATTGCTAAAGGGCACAATTAACTTTTTATTAACATTTGTGACAACAAACATTCAACTTGGTTTCTAATATTTCATAAATTCCATATTTTAATTGTTCCTATATTAAGTTTTATTACTTAATGTCCTTGAATATTTGCCTTGGGGACCAAAGCAAACACTCTCAATGTGGTTAATCCAAAGGAAAAACCTGCATTTGATTAGACAATGGGAGTTGGACAAGCACGGGCTTCAGTCTCCACTGCTGTCAGAGGCAAGGAAGAAGAGTTCCTTGATAGGAAACTTCCCGAGAGGACAAGCCTATAACAAAAGTAGTGTTGTCATAAAATGAGGTTGCTTATCTTTTTAAGGAACCCTGATTTTTCAATTATCAAAATTGAGCATCACCCTGGAATCACCTTACGATTTGACGTGTTCAATCCTGAATTAAACATCAAGGATGTGTGGTAGGTTATTCACTCCTCAGGGCTCACAGGGTAGCCTATTCTTGACTTTAAGTAGACCCTCTCCTTACATGTTAAAAAAACAATACCTAATTCCTCAAAGAGGAATCATCCAATCTTCCTGCCTTGGCAGCGCTAATCTGGCTCTAAAATACTGGCAACCAAGCATCCTGCTATTTTTGGTAATTTTCAGTAAAACCCTTTCATATTATCCTCATTTCCATCTGATGCTTCAGAGCTTAAAGTCTCTTTTTAGCAGTCTCATTAAATATTTAGATACAAATTCCCTTAATAGGGAGGCATTTATATGATTAACTGATGTAGTAATTGACTATATTTTTGACACTTGGAACCACTCTTCCAGTGGCTTCTCTCCTAAGGTTACTTAAACTTTGTTACTCCAGGGGCACTGAGAGTTACACTTTTATTTTTTATTTTATTTTATTTATTTTTTTAATAGAGGGTCTCTGTTGCCTAGGCTGGAGGGCAGTGGCACAATCACAGCTCGCTGCAGCCTCGACTTCCCTGGCTCAAGCAATCGTCCCACTTCAATGTCCTGAGTAGCTGGGTCTACAGGTGCATGCTACCATGCCCGGCTATTTTATTTTATTTTATTTTTTGTAGATACAGGGTTTCTTTATATTGCTCAGGCTGGTCTCAAACTGCTGAGCTCCAGTGACCCTCTGACCTCAGTCTCCCAAAGTGCAGAGATTATGGGCATGAGCCACTGTATCTGGCCTGGTAGAGACCTTAAATACAAAAGCTTTCTGGGCTTGTTCTCAGAGGCAGTGTAGAAGGATTCACCAATAACCTGAGTCCTCCACACACAGCCTGAGATTCTCGGGGGCCTCATAGAGGAGGCTGCTCTGGAAGGAAAGGTGATGGAGGAGCTGGGTGCCTTAGGCTGTGAACGGGAAGTTAAATGTGGGACCAGGCTAGGTGACTGAAACCCCTGGGAGTACAGCAGTAGACACAGTGCAGGATCCACTGCCAGGGCCATCTGGGAAGATGCCCCCAAGGCACTAAATGCACTCTTCCTCAGGCCTGCTGGTTTCCTTACACATGTAAATGAAAAGAGCAAATTTGAAAAAGTAGATTTTATGAAAAAACCTCCATTATATATTTTTAAAAGTAAAAGGCAAATTGCAAAGCTTTATATATATTTCATAGTTTATGTACATATGTGTGGGGAGTTTTAAATGCAGAAGAAATCTCAGTTCTCAGGGGAGGCATTGGGGTTGGGAGGAGATGATAAAATAGAACTTTTTATGTTTACACTTTTTAATTTTATTGATTTTATTTATTGCATCCTTCTAAACCATTTCAATACAGATCAAAATGTGAGAACCACATGTGATTCTAAATTTTTAGTAGTTGCATTTTAAAAAAGAAACAGGTGAAATTTAACTTAAATGTATGTTGTTTAATTTACATCAAAATTATCTGTGTAATCAATATAAAATGATTAACTTCATCGTGTAGTTTATAGTCAATCAGTGTGGACCAGCCACATTTCAAGTGCTCAGTAGTGACATGTGACTACTGGCTACCAGATTGGACAATGTACTTTTATAGTATTTAATTCATTGTAAGTATTTATTTTCACAATACAACTAATTTTAATAATAAAAATGTATACTGAACAAACTAACACAGGAACAGAAAACCAAACACTGCCGGTTCTCACTCATAAGTGGGAGCTGAACAATGAGAACACATAGACACAGAGAGGGGAACATCACACACCCAGGGACTGTCGGGGGTAGGGGGGGTGGGCCAGGGGAGGCAGAGCATGAGGACAAATGCCTAATGGATGCAGAGCTTAAAACACAGATGACGAGTTGACAGGTGCAGCAAACCACCATGGCATATGTATACCCATGTAACAAACCTGCACATTCAGCACATGTATCCCAGAACTTAAAGCAAAATAAATGTATATGTATACTGAAAATGGCTACATACAAATGTCTCAACTATCCCATTTCTTTGTATTGATAAGAATATAGCTAAATATGCTAACTATGCCATTTGTTTGTATTGATAAGAATATAGCTGAAGCAGATCACTTTCTCATTAAGTTGTCTCATTAGGCTAATCGAAGCAGGTAGCTTTCTCCTCAAGGCCTAAACCACCTTGATACCAAATAACAGCACCACTTTTAATCTCTTTCCACTTAAGTAAGTGCCTCATCCAATAACTGCACACGATACTCATTAATATTGATAAATATTGAAGAAGGAAATAAATCATAATACCTGTGCTTTGTAAATAGCATGGAACCGTGGGGGGAAAAATGCTCCTATCTCTGGGAAGCATGAGACAAATGGCAGAGTCATTATCAAGCACAGCCCTAGGGGCCTGGGGGAGAAAATCTGCTGGTCCCAGTCTGAGACTGAAAATTTAACATGCGCAGAACCTGGCCAGAAAGTCAAAAAAGTTGACATGACCAAATCATGAGTAACTTGGTTTCTCTCTTCCTGGAGAGACAGTTAATTTCAGTGTTGATAAAAAGGAACTCCTTAGTGTCCTGTAGCCAAAGTTAAACAAGAGCAAATATTACATTCACTTTCGGTGAATGTAGCCACCAGCAGAAAAAGTCACTAAAACTAGGAAACTTGCTTCCATTGAGACTGTTTTTCCAGGTACCCAGAGCTGTCTAGATAGGTTGTTTTGTAATGAACAGCCACTTTCTTCCTAAGAAATACCTTCTTCCATAACAGCTGTGCAAAGCTAAGGAAACAAAGTGGAGATTCATTTCTCAAGTCATCTGTAAGAAGCTGTTTAATTTTATTCACTTGGTTCCAAACTCAAAGCCCTATAGTTACTCTGAAGATCTTATGGGAAAAGAGAATTTCAGTCCTCCATGGGGCCCCCTCCATGGTAAGGGGATCATGGCTGTGGCACTGCCTTCCCAGTGAAGCCCATTTGGTTCATATAGCAGGATGGTAGGTGACCCCTTAGAATCACTGTACATACTGACACCCATCTCATAAAACATCAGTGCATGCTCAGGAGACATTCCTGGAAAAAAATTTAAAAAAAAAATTTAATGCACACTCTCACACTCACACACATCACATAAAACATACACTCACACATATTCATAACACAAAATTCAGACACATGCAGACCACAAACACAACAGATGCTACACATATGAGTATCCACAAATATTAAATGTTAAATTTAAACTATATTGCTGTAAGTTGTCCTGAGTCACTTTCGTTTGTAAATTAAAAGAACTTGTTCAAGATGTAAAACACACTTAAAAATCTGTGTCTAGTTTTGTCTTTAGTTTTCTTTCCAGTTAATATTTTCCATAGTTTCTTAGTTTTGCTATCCTTCTAACCTAATTGCTCTAATTTTTAAGTATGATCAGTGGGAAGAAGAAAAGAATCCATCATTAAAAATAACCTGAACATAATTTTCTGAGTGTTTTCTTTCTAATTTTTGTGTGTACATAGTAGGTGTATATATTTATGGATTACATTAGATATTTTGATACAGGCATGCAATGTGTAATAATCATATCAGGGTAAATGGGATATCCATTACCTCAAGCATTGTATTATAAGCAATACAATACCATCTGAGTGCTTTCTTAAGTAACTGTCTTCTCATCACATATATCATATATATTATATATGTATATCATGTATCTAAAGCAACATCATAAATATTAAACAGTATCATATATATGTGACTTTAACCATATGTGTATGTAACTATCAATTACATGTCTCTTTATATATGAAGAATAAAACAATTCTTCTAGTCAACTTTAAATGCTGACAAGCTAGAAGCATTATTTGTCTTTATTTTTGGAGTAAAGGAACAGGCACACCTGTTCTTCACTTCCACATCAACTTTCAAGTGAGTTTGGCAACATTAGCTCTTGTTGCTATGCAAACTATATCTGGTCTTCCTGAAAAGGCTACCTTATTTGAGAACATGACAAGGCTCACAAAAAAGTACAATGCAAAAAATATAAGAGC
Organism: Pan paniscus; assembly: GCF_029289425.2. Classification (NCBI taxonomy): domain Eukaryota; kingdom Metazoa; phylum Chordata; class Mammalia; order Primates; family Hominidae; genus Pan; species Pan paniscus. The sequence goes on from NC_073267.2 coordinate 86,607,807, forward strand.
TTCATATGAATGACATGACATTTTTACCCATTGGTGTTTAAACATGATCTGCATCAGTTTTGAAGGAGTATTATGTATACGTGGTTTGTTCTTTGCATCAATATTTCTCTCTGGATCCTCCAAAGACTCAGCTGAAGCATGTGCTCTTATTTTTCTGACAGAATGATGTGAAAATATCTGTGCCTGTAAGGATAATTTCATCTTGTATATTGGTATTTTGCTTCCTCTAACCAAAACCTTATCAATGTTTATTTTCTTGTTTCTGTGTCATTTCTTCTATTCTTGACCAGACTTTCTGCTGTAATACTATGAGAACAGATTCATGTAATCAGTGATAGATACAAGGATTTTGGCCTTGTTTTTGGATGACTTGTTGGTACCGGTATAATTGGATGGTGTTCAGTTGGGAATTTTTCTCTTTTTACCAGAAAGCTATGCTATGTTGATACTTTACATCCACATACAATGTTGATACTTAGATGGCACACTGAGACATATAAAAGACCCAGCTCCAATCATTTGAGATGTATTTGTAAGAAGGTATCAAATATTTTTAAAAATCACTATTGTCATATTTTTCAAACAAATTTTATACATAAAAGATGCAAAGCAAAATTCAATAAGATTGTTTTATTGAACATCAAAGACTCCATTTAGGAGGCAGATGATAAAGGAGTTAAGCAAAGAAAGCTCAGTGGGCTCATTCTCAGAAACAACATTCCATGATTTGAATTTTGTTAGTTGTGTCAAGAACAAGGACAGAACCCTTGTACTAGATGATTGTAAAATTGTAGGAAAATCCAAATTAACTCAATCAGATCTAAATTTACAATCATTAAAGGCATTAATATCCTCAGCAATATTAAATAGGCATTGGTTCCTTCCAATGTTTTTCTCCATTTGTATGTTGAGTTAAAAAATATATATATGGAGGAAAAAAGTATATATAGATATATAGAGAGAGCGCCTATTGATTTGACTCTTTAGGATCCATGAGAGGAGGAAAGAAAAGGTTACGTGGGTTCTAAAAACAAACTGTACCACTGCTTCCTAGTTTTGATTATATACATAGCTGTATCATATGGTTTGGATCTGTGTCCCTGCCCAAGTCTCGTGTCGAATTGTAATCTCCAGTGTTGGAGGTGGAGCCAGGTAAGAGGTGATTGGACCATGGGAGTGAATCCTTCATGAATAGTTTAGCACCATCCCCTTGGTGCTGTTCTTGTGAGAGTTCCCATGAGATCTGGCTGTGGAAAGTGTGCAGCACCTCCTCTGCCCCTCTCTCTTGTTCCTGCTCTGGCTATGTGATGTATGTGCTTTCCCTTCACCTTCCACAATGACTGTGAGTTTCCTGAGGCCACTCTAGAAGACAGGCAGATGCCAGCACCATGCTGCCTGTACAGTCTCTAGAACTGTGAGCCAATTAAACCTCTTTTCTTTATAAATTATCCAGTCTCAGATATTTATAGTAATGCAAGAATAACCTAATGCAATATATATAATATATACATATACAAACGAATGATATGTTGACTTGTGAATTATATGTAATATACATATATAAATTCTGCAACAGATCTTTGTTCACTGAACGTATAACATCCATAAGTTAACCACTGTAGCCAACTTTATAGCCTAGAGAGAGCAAATGATATTTTTTCTGAGCATTATATGCAAATTATTGCTAATATTGACCATATATGATTTAATTTAATTCTTAAAAATACTCTGAGTAAAATGTCATTATTCCTACATTATGATAAAGCTAATGGATTCAAGAGGAGTTAAAACTGCAAGGGTGGTAGGGTAAGGAGCTCAGCAAACCTTTCCTCAGTAAAACAATTTTATGGTGAGAATTAATCGTAAAAATTGTTAAAATTGTCCTAAGGGTATACAGTAAAGAGAAACATGCTTTCAAGGAAGTCTACTAGATCTCAGTAAGAACAGTGAGTCTGTGGCATGTGAGTCATGATGTGCTCCCCACCATCTCAACTGTGGTACTGTACTCTGGACAACAGTGGCCAAAAATAAAGCTCGTTCTTCCCGCATCTGCCTTCTGGGGATACAGAATCAGACCTCACCACTGGGAGAGCAGGATCTCAGTGTTTCTCACCTCACTTTAATCCCATGTTGCAGAGTCTCTATTCTAGGTGAGAAAGAGAGGACCAATCTCCCTTCACTTGTCAACCCCCTCACTCACACAGGGTGGAAGCTTAACTCTAGGCCCTGCAGGCCAAGAATGCTGGGGCCCCAATCATCCTCATTTTATCTCACTCCTAGGGCAAATATTCCATTTCCGAAGGGGCAAGCCAGGAAGACCATAAGCTACCATCATCGGGAAAAGCAGTTCCCCACCCCTAGCTCTAGTACAGTGACTAGAGGTTCTGTCAAAAGTGAAAGGTGGGCCATAAGCCAAGACCTATACAAGTCTGAGGGGACTGACTTTATTTAGAATCATTCATGGGGAACTTCCTGCCAAAGAACTTTGTCAGAAACAATGGAGATCTTGGTAGAGCACATTTTATAAAAACGTGGTAACTCCATAATACAATAAAAGTGGCAGAGCAGCTAGAACTTTAAAACACAGAGCCCAGAAAAAAGACATCCAAGATCTTGGGATCACTTCAATTATTGAGCTTGGGAAGAGTATGCACCTGCACTAGACTGCACTCAGAAGTAATCAGAACAGGGTGTGGGGAGGTCTTGAAAGCATTCCTTAAGCTACACATAGACTCATCACAGTTGCTGAATAAAGATGAGGCAAAATATGTAAACACTCTTAACTACAATAGCAGCCTCAAAGCTATAGACACATCTAATGATAAAGGTAAAAAATATCTAATTGGCAAAGAATATTTAAGCATGGCATTGGACCAGTATTGGATTATTCTACCCAGGATAAGCCTAAGTAGCTGGGATGAAGGATGATAACAAGGGAGTAAAACAGTCTCTGCAAGGACATGACAGGTTGCAGACTGTGGGGAAAACAGACTTCCCAGAATTAAGCCAAGTTTCTAAGCCAATAAACAAAAAATAGAGCAAGCAACAAGAACAACTATTAGGGGTGGAGTAGGGTTGCTATCTGAAATTACTGCTACATGTTACTTAAAATGTCAACTTTTCAAGAAAAAAATATGAGACATGCAAATAAATAGGAAAAAGTGGCCTATATGCAGGAAATAAAGAGGCAATAAAAACAGCCTTTGAAGGGACCCACACTGTCAGTGTAGCAAAGACTTCAAAGTAGCTATTATGAATATATGTAAAAAATAAAACCACATTTAAAGAAGGAAAGAACTATGGTTACAATGCCACCAAAATAGAAAATATTATTGAAGTGAAAGCATCATTCTTTGAAAAATAACCAAATACAAATTCTGGCATGAAAAGTACGATTGACATAAAAAATTCACTTGTAATATTCAACTAGTATTCAACAGTAAATTTGTGCTGGCAGAGGACGAACCAGTCAACTTGAAGACAAGTTAATAATGTTTCAGCAATTTGAAGTACAGAGAGAAAACAGACAAATGAATGGAGCCTCAGAGAAATGTGGGGACACCATTAAGCATACCAATATATGCATAATGAGAATGCCAGAATGAGAAAAGAAGAAGGGACAGAAAAAAAAATATTTGAAGAATGAATGGCTGAAAACTTCCCTAATTTGATGAGAAAACATTAATCTGCACATCCAAGAAACTCCACAAAATCCAAGTAGTATAAACACAAAGTAGTACATTCAAACACATTGTACTCAGTGATGAAAAGATAAAGAAAATCTTAAACTCATCACAGACAAGGTATACCTAACAAGCTTAACAGCTGATTTCTCATCAGAGACAATGGGGGCCAGAAAGTAGTGGGATGGCCCCTATTGTGGGACTAGATGGAAAGAAGTGGTATTCAAAGTGCTGAAAGTAAAAAGCAAAAACAAAAAAGAAAACCTCCCAACCAAAAGTGTTATTTTGGTAAAACTACCTTTCAAAAAAGACAAAAAAGTCTCCCCAGATAAATGAAAGCAGAATGCGTTGCTATCAGACCTGCCTTTCAAGTAATATGTAAGGAACTATGTCAATCTAAAAGGAGGGACACCAGAAAATAATTCTAATCTATACAAAAAATTAAAGATTGCCAGCAAAGGTAACTATAAATGATGGTTTAATTGTATATTTCTTCTTTCTTCATTTAACTTATTTAAAAAGTAATTGCATAAAATAATTTATATATGTTGTCTATGTACTGACTATATGTCGGTATATGTATATGACTATAGTATGACCCTCTAACTTAATATAATATATTTGACAATGACCAAAATGAGGTAAGTTGGAGAAAAGCTTCATTGGAATAAGAAAATTATGCAAGAAGATAACTCAAATCCATGAATAAATGAACAGAACTGGAAAAAGTAAATAAGGTTTATAGAACAAAGTCTGTGAATATATACTCTATTTTTTCCCCTCAGCTCCTTTAAAATGCATCCAATAACTATAACTATAGTAATAACTATCAAAATGTATTGCTGGGTTTGTAACATATATAGATATAATGGCACAGGTAATAGCACAAAAAAAAGAATAGAGCCATCCCTGCAATTAATTTAGTATACATATGAAGTAGATTTTGTTAAAAGATGTATATGGTAAGCCCTAGAACAGCCACTAGTAAAATAACCCCGAATTATTTTTAAACATTTTTAAAATTAAAATGTTATACTACACAGAAAGGGGAACATCACACACCGGGGCCTGTTGTGGGGTAGGGGGAGAGGGGAGGGATAGCATTAGGAGATATACCTAACGTAAATGACGACTTAATGGGTGCAGCACACCAACATGGCACATGTATACATATGTAACAAACCTGCACATTGTACACATGAACCCTAGAACTTAAAGTATAATAAACATATATATAAAAAAACAGTCAACTTGACAGTTATGAATGAACAGGGATTTTTTTTAAAACGAGACATGTAGAAAACAAAAAGCAAAATTTCAGATATAAATGTAACCATTCAATATAACAGTAAAACATAATAAAAAACAGATTATCATTTTATATTAAATAAAAGCAAGAGTCTTTTTAATTATTACCAACCATATGCTGCCTACAGGAGCCATATTTTATACTCAAAGATACAAATGGCTGAAAGTAGAAAGTTGAAACAAGCTATACCATACCATGCAAATAGCATTCACGAAAGACCTACAGTTGCTATACCAATATCAGGCAAAGCAAAAAATCTTACTAGAGATCAAAAGGGGCATTTTACAATAAGTCGCTCCATCAGGAAGATGAAACAGTTATAATTGCTAGAATTAAAGGAATAAATAAATAATTCAACAGTAATAGTTAGAAACTTCAATAACTTTCAATAAGCGCTAGAAACAAATGATAAATTGAAATATATAAAACTATATAGTCTGCAATATATTTATATACTTATTCATATTTGTATAAAGTATTTTTGTATATTTATAAAATTATATGTATTAAATGTCCTCTGAAACATTATCAAGAAAATGAAACAGGGAAGTGAAGTGAAGACTACTGGCAGAATAGGAGAAAATGTTTATAAATTATGTATCTGAGACATAAAGGATTTTATATGAGGAATATATAATTAACTATTATAACTCAATAAGAAGAAAAATAATGCAATTACAATAGACAAATCATCTGAATAGACATTTATCCAAAAATGATATATGCATAGTTGATAAGCACATGGTAAAATGCTAAATATCTGTCATTAGGAAAATGCAAATCAAGACTACTAAAAGATTATGAGAGACCACTTCACACCCATTAACACAACTACAGTTAAACAAATCAGACAGTAACAAATATTGTCAAGGGTGTGGAGAAATTGGAGCCCCTCATTCCTTGCTGGTGGAAATGTAAAATTCTGAAACTTCAGAAAACATTTTGGCAGTCCCTCGAAATGTGAAACTAGCAATTTCACTCCTAGGTATATACGCAAAAGAATTACAAACATATTCCATACAAAAAATGTCACACAAATGTTCATAGCAGCATTATCCGTAAGAACCAAAAAGTGGAGACAGCTTAAATGTCCATTAACTGACGGGTAGATAAGCAACATGAGATCTATCCATACAACAGAATATCATTCAGCAAGAAAAGTAAGTACTAACACATGCTACCATATGAATTAACCCTGAAAACATGCTAAGTGAAAGAAGTCAGTCTCAAAGTGTCACATATTATTTGATTCCATTTGTATGAAGTGTCCAGAATAGACAAATCTGTAGATCTATAGATCTAGAAATTCAATTAGTGATTGTCTGTTGGCTTGGGGTGGAGGGAGTGGAATGGGCCTGGTTTTTTGTTTTGTTTTGTTTTGTTTTGTTTTGTTTTTTTGGGCGGCAGAGGCAAAATATTTTAAGATAGTGGTGATGGTTGTATAACCTTGCGAATATTCCTAAAAAACATCAAATTGCACATTTTGAATGAGTGAATTATATAGTAATTGTAAACCAAAAGGGCTATTTGGAAAAAGAAAAAAAAAAACAGAGCTAACAGGCTTATAGGTGTAGTAACATAACACACCCTTAGTCATGTTCCCAGTAAGTGGCAAAACTGGAATTTAACTATGATTGTCCAAGTGCAAACTCTCTTCTTCTACTGCAGATCTCTCAGGCTGCTTTCTAATTCTAAAATAAAAATGTCTATAAACCAACTTTTTGCAAGGAGGGATTCAAAGAAGCTGATGTTGCTTCCCTTACACATTGGCGGACTTTTCATTCAAAGCACAGATGCCCTTCAGTGAAGTCTCACACTATTATTTATTGAACAATAGGAAATCATGACAGAGTGACACAGAAGTCATGTGGGCAGTTTTCAAGGTAACTGAAGCTGGTGTCAGCTCTGAAATACCCTGGGATGCAAGCAAATTCTTCTTAGAGATTTCAAGTGTCCCTCAAATAAAGGGCTTGTTCCCATTGCCTCTCTTTCTGGCAAAAACCCTTACCACAGATCAATCCTCAAAATACTCTCCCCAGTCCAACCCATAGCCACAGCCCGTGGCAGCCCCATCAATAAATTGGCATTAAGGATAGCTTTAAGATGCACCAATGTGGCTGGGTGCCATGGCTCACACCTGTAATCCCAGCACTTTTGGGAGGCCGAGGCAGGCAGATCACCTGAGTTCAGGAGTTCAAGACCAGCCTGACCAGCATGGCAAAACCCTGTCTCTACTAAAAATACAAAAATTAGACCAGCGTGGCAATGTGTGCCTGTAATCTCGGCTACTTGGGGAGGCTAAGACAAGAGAATTGCTTGAACCCAGGAGGCAGAGGTTGCAGTGAGCCGAGATCATGCCATTGCACTCCAGCCTGGGTGACAGTGAGACTGTCTCAAAAAAAAAAAAAAAATGCACCAATGTAAAGTGGCAGGTTCTCTATTGCCAAACATTATGATATTACAGGGTAAAATCCTAACACAAAAGGACTGCAACTATATTAATAACGACTCAGCCAGAGAGAGGAGGTGATAAGCACAGATTTCCTTTATAGGATCTTTACTTGCAACCCAAAACACAGCCTTTGCAGAAGACGAGCAGGCCTGTTTTACCTTTCAATCCAATTCTCACTTTTTCTCCTGCCCGGAATCCTGTGTATATGTGGGGGGTGGTGATGGTGGAATTCTGGCTTTATCGAATGGTCTTACATTAATGTGCCATAAAAATTTCACATTTCTTGAAATAGAAATATATATAAGCAACAAATAAATAGGGTAGCAGAATAGAGAAGGCTTAAACGTCCATGTGGATCCATATCCTTGTTTACATCACACACTGGTATTCTCTAAGACGCCTGACCTTTCTACTGAAATATCCGCATTTTCCGGAGTGTTCTATGAGATGTGAGTGCAGATAGTTACGCTCTTAGGCTGCATCCTCCTTCTCACTTTGCTTTGTGCAAAATTGGAAATTTCTGTACTAGAGAAATGAATGACATGTCCTTTTAGAAGTCCTTCGTGGAAGAAGTCAACACTTCACATATGTGGAAGAAAGTCATGTTAATATCTTCAGGATGCTAAATCGCAAGATGACTACATGGACCTCTGTGTGGCAATGCTTCTTAAGCACGGGCACCGTGACTGGACATGATTACCTGGACAGAATGCGTGCATTACGTTGTGTTGTTTCCTCAACCTGTGTTTTCTTCAGGCATTATACTTTCAGAACTACAACAACAATTTGGATAAACATCTGTGTTTTAATTAGACAGAATAAAAAAAAGAATATTTTAATTAATGCCATGTATAATTTTGTATAATACTTACGTACAATTATATATCTAACAGTATATATAGTTAGCTGTATATGCCTAATGTAATCAAGAAGTAAAATTTCCAACCAGCCTCCTAATTATATGGGCATCAATTATCCTGACAAGCATAAGAAAGCTACCTGAACTCTTCTTTTGAGATTTCTAGATCTCTCTGGCACACTGGGCTGAAATCCTAACATTTTCTTCTTTTTGCACAGTGCTTAAGGCCAGTTTCTCTGGTCTATTAACTCACTTGTAGAAAGGAAGAGTAAATTGCCCTTGACTGCACAAACAGCCTTGACTTTTTTTTTTTTTCCATGAATACAAATGGAAGATTTTTAAAGCTTGGCAGTTTGCAAAGACATGACTCCTAAGACAAATTAAAGATCAAGAAAACTTTTTTTTTTTTAATTTAAAGCTTGATTTTGTGGAGAGTTAGCCTGGGTGGTAATTATGATTCTGACACTGTTTGGCAATCTTAGACAACCATATAATCTCCCTAGACACATATTTTTCATTAATTAAAAAAAGTGTGAATTTAATGTAGGAAGTATACACCAGATGACCTCAAATACTTATCCAGTTTCAAAAATTGATGTTTTCATAATTTAATATGCATAGAACTAGCACTCTTCTCCTCTTCCTGCATTTCTAACAGACGCTCCTACCATATGCTCCTCCTGTGCTCTGTGCAGTGATCCATTGTAGCAATTATGTGGTTGTATTGGAATTTTGTTTTCTATATTTGTCATTCTAGTAGCTTATTAACTTAAGGTCGAAGTCTGAGTTTGCTGTTTCTTTTTTCAACTTCACGTTCTAAGTTTCAAACATGTAGCTTAGCACAAAGTGATTCTAAATATGAAGTTGTTAAATGAACTGAAGGAATTAATAAATTAGTTGATAGTATTAAGCAATAAAAATTGAGTTACTTGTGGTACTTAATTTGCATTTTAGGAGAAAAAAAAAAAAGAACTTGTATCAAGCGTGGCCTTACCAACAGTCAGCCACCTGGAGGATACATTCCGAGTGGACTGGTAAATGTTTCCTATCTTAGTATGTGACCTTAGTATGCAAGCTCTGGAATTCCCCAACATATTAATCTAGGTGTTACTTAAAAGCTTTTGGTCCTCAAGTGTTCATTGTGAAAATGCAAATATCTGAGTAGAACAGAAAAGAAGGGATTAATTAGATAGTGTTAAAAGCAGAGCTAAAAGTGAGAACAGCAAGGAGAGAAAGAAGCATGTTCTGGATAAAACAAGACAAAGAATAAGACCATTTTCTTCTTTTATTTCTTGTTTGTCTGTCTGACTACTCTATGCCAGACACATTTTACAGCCTGGCCAACATGAATCCTAAGGTCTGATGGGGAGTAGAGATGATTAAGCAAGAAATTCTACCATGGAATGATCAGTGCTGGGCTAGGGAAACATAGGGGCTACCACAGAGGAATCGGAGAAGGTTTCCAATGGGGATGACACACTTGCCTAGATCTGAAGATCCAGTAGAAGTTAATGAGATGAAGAGATGAGGAGAAGTGGTCCATTCAGAGACAAAAATGCCTCTGTGTGGAGTGAGGCTCAGCTAAAAATTTAAGATTCATGTTGTAAGGTTTAGAATGTTGCGGGGAGAAGGGGATGGGGAGAGATGATTCTGGAGACTTAAGCAGAGGCTGGCACATGTAGGTCTTGTAAACGTGTATAATATGTAAACCACATTAAATAATTCTCTCAGGGTCAAAGAGTATTTCCTTATAGAGTTTTAGACAGAGGAGTGACAGATCTGGTATAGATTTTTCAAAATTCTCTATAGATTTCATGTAAAGACATTATTTCTCAGAAAGAAGTATATTGGAAGCCAAGAGCTCAAATTAAGGGGCTTTTCCAGATCAAGTAAGAGATAAGAGTGGCCTAGACTAAGTCAAGGACCAGTTTGATAGAGAAAAGAAAATGCATTTAGCAGATAGAAGGAGCAGGTCTCAATAATTCATGTAATCTGGAGGTAAAGAAGAAAGACGAATTAAGAATGAATTACAGGCTTGGGACACTCCATAGGTTTTTAATGATACCATTTGTTCAAGTGGGAAACATGAAAGCAAATTCATGTTTCTGAGAAGTGCTGGTAAAGTGCATCTGAAACATGTTTCGTTGAAAAGGAAAAGCTTGTTGTATATTGGAGTTGTGGGCAGGAAACACAAGTTTAAGTGATGTTAGGATAGTGGTGAATGGAAGTGATGATATTCCTGGAGAAACATGGGCAATTGGTTTGTTAGACACTTTTACTTAACTATAGTTTTTATCAGCAAATCCCTGTGATTGTGATTCTGATGAGACTCCAGTTAAGAAGTACTAGCTGGGGACCAGTCAAAGAGAGGGACTTGGAGAGAACCCTGAGGGACACTGGCCTTTAAAAAATGGGCAGTGGAAAGGGGTCCTGTCCCGGAAACTAGGAAAAGCAAGTGGAAGGTCAGGAGGAGACCCATGAGCTGGAGGTGTGGTAAAGTCAGTGTTACCCAGCCAGGTCACTTATGGCAAAGACTGAGAAGGTTCTATGCATTTAAGAAACAAAAGGTGGCACAGAGCCATGAGTTCAAAGTCGTCGCAGCCTTTTCTTTCCCGCTGGCACAGCCTGACTCCCACTTTAGAGAAGCAAGGCAATGCATAGGCTTTTTACGCATGATATAATACAGGGGTTGCCAAATTTTCTGTGCAAAGAGCCAGGTAGTAAATATTTTGGGTTCTCTGTTGCCACTATTCAACTCTGCCATTGTGGCACAAATGTAGCCATGGACAATATGCAAATGAACAGATGTAACTGTGTTCCAATAAAACTTCATTTACAAAAAAACAGGTTGAGTGTGGAATTTGGCCCAGAGGCAATATTTTGTAGACCCCTGACATAATATTTTCTCCAAAATCACAAATTAAAAATAACAAGAATTCTTATAGACCTTCCACCCAGCTCCCATTTATATTAACATTTTACATAGCTGTAAGCACAATGATCAAAACCAACCAAGAAATTAATGCCCATATAACAGTATTAACCAAATTACAATACCTTAATTTTCCAATACTATTAAAGAATACACCTCTACATTTCAAGTTTTTCCACTAGTGTACTTTTTTGTCTTAGGATCCAATCCACAATTGCATATTCAATTAGTTTTTATATCCTCCAATCTGTGACAGTTTTTTCTTATCTTTGACCCTGATACATTTGAGAAGTACTAGTCAGTTATTTTGTATGATGTCTCTTACTTGGGTTTGTATGTTGATTTTACATTATTAACTTTAAGTTACGCATTTGGGGCAGGAATACAATAGAAGTGTGCGTCATATTGGGGGGAACATGATGTAAATATATCTTCCTCCTAGAGATGCTAACCTTGATTACTTGGTTCAGGTGAGTTTCTCCACAGTAAATTTACTAATTTTTCATTTGCAATTAATATCTTAAGGGAGATACTTTGAGATTATACAAGTAACCTACTTGTCCTTAAGTTTTTACCCACTAATCTGAGCATTCGTTGGCCAATCTTGTCTCCAACAAAAAAATTGTTGCTTATAATTATTAGGTGTTTGCAACTTTTCTCCAAACTTAAATAATCATAGGGAAAAATAAGGTTCCCGTGTCTATACAACCTTGTTGCCAGAATACTAACAAAAAATATAGTTGTTTCCCATGGAGATAAATTTTAATGCCCAGGCAGGCAGGCAGTCAGAAGCTGCCACAGTGGATATTTGCAGTTGTTTGAAAATGCTGGAAATGCTTTGCTTAGAGCAAGGATGGCAGATGCTGAGATGATGCAGGTGCAAATGCTTTCTCTAAGGTATCCTGGGAGGTGGTGCAAACTGCTACAGCCTAGTGCAGCACAGGGCTGGCTTTGGCAAAGGTCATTTAAACCTAAATTAAAAAAATTTCAAGGGAGGATAATGCCTTTATTCTTCAGTCATTGTTAACTTGTCTTTGCGATACCAGGAATGTGTAGCCATCCTACAACATATGAGGGGAAATTGTTAGGAAAAACAGAAGACAGAGTAAAGAAACAGAAGGCTTTGAAGTCTATGAAGATGTCAATAACAGGCTGCATTACCAAGACCTGAAGCCAACTACCCCCTCTGAACAACTGTTATGTCAGAAAATAACCTTTGTGTAACAGCAGGCAATAAAATCAGAATATTGTCTTATCTGCAAGCAAGATCATTTTGGCAAAGGACATCTATGATAACCTTAATGAAGTTTTGGAGAAGCTGCACAGGCTAGGTGTGCCACTTGTCAATATTTGGTACAGACCAATTAGAAATAATCTGATTAAATGTATCATATGTGCTTTTAAATTCTGCAAGCAAGAGAAATTCAAAATAAATAAAAGCTATCATGAGGTTTTTGAGTGCAAAAAGATATACAGTCAACATAGGTGAATCCTAGCAAGTAAAACAATTTCTCTTATTTAATTTTATAAAATATTTTAATAAATAGATATGTATAAAATGTGTACTAAACTCTACTTACTTTTAAAGGTTACAACTTCCCTATGTCCTTAGTGGCTCAACATGAGGCTTTTATAAAATAGGAGTGGAGAGGCCACAGGCCAAAACTATTTCTACCTTGTTAAAGTACAAGTGAAATTCCGTCCCTTTATGCTGAACGTCACAGTGTGTCCCAATTTTTTTTCTTTAATCATATTATAATTTATATGCTGCTGCAGCTGCATCCTTGCTCTATAGGGCATGGAGTAGAAGGGAAAGCTGGACCAAGCCTATTGGTGTAAATTAGCGAGAAAGGTTTCCTGGTTTCAGGGAAATCAGAAAGGTATCCTATTGATTCCACAATTCTTGTTTCTTTTTTCTAGACCTTGAACTTTTTTTCATATATATGCATATATTATAACTTGGGGAGATGAGATAGTTTTAGGTATTTTATGAGGAAAACTTCGTAAGCTTTAAAGTGCAAGTTTTTATTTAAGATATTATTTTTGTTTTTGATGAAGGAAGCAGTTCAAAACCCAGGAAAATGGAGGAAAATAAGAACTTGTCACTTAGAATCTGATGAATACCAGAAAAGAGAACAAATCTTATTTTAGTCATCTATTCCCTACAAGTGCAAACAGTGAAGTGTCTGATTGTTTTGGAGACAAAAATTGTCAGATGATACAGGTTCAAGAAAATAAAGTATACAGCATGGTTTTGTCCTATAAAATTAATTGTCATGGAATCATTGCAACTAGTTAAATTTGAAGCAACCTAGCATGATATTGAAGAATGTTCTTTCATAAAGATTTTTGGTAGAACTTGTAGTTGTATGTATAAGATGGAGACACTTTAAGTTGGAGTACAACCATCTTACAATTTTCCAGTATACTTTACAGTATATCCTCTAACGGTCATTTAGACTAAACCAAGAAAAAGAAATTAAGAGTGAAAAGAAAAGCAGCTGCTTCTAAGCCTGGTTTCTACAGAGTCTAATGAAATAGAAATGCCTCATGATTGTGCCAGATATGTCAGCTATTTGACGTAAGTGTTATTTTAACATCTACATCAATGGTGTTATTAATACTTTTAAAATTGAAATATCAAATGAGGATGGATCACACTCAGTTTGAGCTTAAAAGGTAGCTTCTAAAAGACTTTGAAATTAGAAAAAATGAGTGGTTAGACTTTACATAGCATTTTAAAATCACAAACCATTTTCAAGCATTTGCCTCATCAAGGAAACATTATTAAAAGAAGAAAGTGAAGCCAAATTATGCAGGTGCCTATGTGGTCAAGGTGGGACACAAATGCCATATTCAGAACCTGAGTACTGGCCCCTTTCTTCTGCAAAATCCTCTTTCCCATGGTAAGGCCATTGCAATATTTAATGTGACCTAAAATTTACTTTTTCCTCTTGTGCAATTTCCCAGAGACAAAAACATGGTTGAAATTATCTTAAATCTAAGAAACAGACTAAGTAATTTATTGTTTGTTTTTTCTTTCTGAACCATGCTTTCCAGTCTGATTTCTAATTATATGTGTGGGAGATTGTAGGGTTTGAAGAATCTAGTGAAAAGTGGGATTCTTAGTAATTTAAGTGGGACAAAACTTATTATCCCCTTCGACAGACTCACAGAGCAGGGAGCTGCATTTGAAAACAACTGTTCTACCCATGTCTTGGTTTGGTTTCTTTGCTTAATTATTTACCTGCTACTGTTATTGTGTCTGCTGAACCTATGATAACTTAAAAAAAGGATTCTGGTTACGTTGTTACAGCTGGAGGTTTTTGTTAAGAGAAAACCTTCCTGGACAATAAAACAAAACAATAATACAATATGGCCAGGAATATAGTGCCTTGAAATTTTCAACTAATCTTATTGTGCTGGGGTTTTCAAAAAATTAATATTTACTTCAGATACCTCAGATGGGTGGGGTTTTCATGAGGTCATTTGTGGTCATTTTTGGTGGGAATGGGACAAATATGATGTCTATTTATCCTATTGAAGGTAGTATAATACTAAACACACAAGCATTTTAAATTTCTTGGTGAGCTTTATAACCCAGAAGAATTAGGATGTTGAAGAAATGTTATCACTTAATGATTGATATTTTCAATGAACAAAATAACTACAAGATATGAAGAAAATGGATTCTCTGTCTCATAATCTCTCTAATAATCTAGTAATTTTATTATAGCACCCTACATTATATTTCTCAGAAGTATTATATCCCATTAAAGGATGCATGTGTCAGGAAGCCAAAGGTTTCTTATTGACACATACAACTCTATTAACATGGAATTTAGAGATAATTTTCCTCTGTAGTTAGACTCTGTTGAGTATTTTAAAATTCATGGGAATAATCAACACCCAGAAGAATTACATCTTTGGCAATGAAAAATGCATTGAGAGATTTTTTTTAGAGCCTTTGCAAACCACTACTTGAGCTTATTATTTATGAACTCTTTGCTCTTTAAAATTGAGAACAAAGCAATTAACTGTAATTTCACACCTTCAGAAGACTAAGAACACAGTCTGCCATCTATTGTAAATTCCAAAGTGTATTCTTTCACTTAAATTTATAGTTTCCATTTTGTGGAAATTTTCCTCTTACTCCAAAGACTGTTTAAAATGAATCTTGTATTTTGTTCACTGAAAATGGGCATTGCCAATTTTGTTCTTTAGAAAAATGAGCTTAATAGATCCCATTGTAAAAATAATTGCAGGTCCAGTATTTGAGAACATGATCCATACAGGCCGACTGTGTCAAGAGAGATGAGATGCTCCTTGGTTTGTCACTTGAATGTGGTGCTCAGAATTTGAGAAACATGAATCTGGATAACAACTGGCATCCCACTTAGTGAGCATGAGCACTTACTACGTACTCAGTGCTTCATGGATACCCCTCAATCCTCAAAGGGACCATACTATACTCCTGCTGCCCACTAACCTAATGTGCTCTCAAACCAGCTGAGACTGGAGAGGTTAACTTTTAGCCTCAAGTCACACAGGTGGGAAGGCACCGATTTGAACCTAGGTAGTCTGACCAAAATTGGAGCAGTTTCTTCTATGCTACATTCTACCGAAAATGAATAGCTCTCAAGGACTGTGAAAGGCTAAACAAGATCAATGACATTTTATCAACATACTGAAATTCAACATCTGTTCCACCAAAGGAAAGTAACATGAGGTTCATTCTTGATGTCAACAACAGAAATAACTCACTTGATTTTCACACTTAAGAGAGGCTTAAGGAATTAGAATTTAACTTCTTTACCCTTGTTCATAGGATCTTAATGTCATCTCTTTCTTCTTCCTACTGCTTGGACTAGACCTTGTGACCTCCTCCTAAGCTATTATAGCATCCTACCTCCTTTAACCACCTGAATAACTATATTTTTCAAAGAGCAGTTCTGTTCATTACCACTCTACTGCTCAAAAACACTTTCAGTGGTGGTTCAGGACTATAGGATGAAACCCATACAACCCTGATTTCTTGTGTCTGTCCCCCAGCTGTGTTTTCAACACTTCCCTTCCTTTTCCCATCAAGAGGTAATTTCTAATTCAACCATTTTCATATAATTCACTTCCTCTCAACCTCAATCCCAGGACTATTCAACAAATACTAAGATCTCACCGTGTTTAGTAGCCTGTGGCAGGCACTTTAATATATACAAACTCTTCATAGATCCTGCCCTCAAGAAGCAGATGTTAAGTAGTCAAGTAAGCCATGCATATGCCCACATAAGATAACCCAAAAGAATAACTAGAGCTTTAAAGATTTTATGTAATTCTCATAGAAAGTGTATATTTATCTCAGTTATTTTGACAATATTAACAATTGAAACAGACTAATATACTTGGTATGACAATGGTGGTGAGATTAAAGTTATGATATTGACCTCAAGAGGATAGAAATGCACAGCCTCTTTTCTATTCTGCTTTCATTTCTGAATTTATCTTATTTTATTTTTCATTTTCCCCAAATACACTTACTTACTTTTCCACTAGTGGCGACCCAATTTTCCCAGTGTATAAGAATGCTTTCTCACTCTCTGCCTATGCAAACTATATTACAATATTATCATACTAATATATCAAAGCTTAGCATGTGGCCCCTCCAGTTAAAAAATTTCCATTTGTGATTTCCCATAGCTCTCAATGTCTTCCCTCAGTCTGTATTTCTGTCATTATGTGGTATTTGTATATTACCGTGACAGAGTCTAGATCAGGGCTCTAAAAATCTCTTGCATACTATCACTGGTCTCACTATCTTTTTCTTTTTTAAAATAACTTACCTCTCTTTTCCTTCCTGTGTGTGTGTGTGTGTGTGTGTGTGTGTGTTTGTCTGTTTTTGTCTTTTTCCAACTATCTTTCCAATGCCAAGGACTTCAAATGTTTAATCTATTAAGCCTCAGTTGCCCTACTTCTAAATTGGCAATGATGTTACCTAAAATATAAGGTTATTGGGGGTACCCAATGGAACACTTGGCTGGGTGCTGTGACTCACACCTATAATCCCAACACTTTGGAAAGTCAAAAAAGGAGAATCAATTGAGCCCAGGAGTTCAAGACCACCCTGGGCAACATAGTGGGACCACATCTTTACAATTTTTTTTTTTAATTAACTGGGGGTGGTAGCACATTCCTGTGGTCCCAGCTACTCAGAAGGCTGAAAATGGGAGGATTACTTGAGTCCAAGAGGTAGAGGCAACAGTGAGCCACTACACTGCAGCCTGGGTGCCAGACCAAGACCCTGTCTCAAGAAAACTTTAGTACTTGACAATAGCAACTGAAAAAGTGGTGGGGAAGAAAAAAGAAGAAGAAAGGTCCTAGACAGAGAATGAAAAGCAAATATATTCCTGCCCTCAAGGATATCGTAGTATCATAGATCAGGGAAATATATAGACTTCTCCAGCTCCCTTTGTCTAATACAGAGTCTTAGATACTGTAATGTAATTACAGGAGTGACAGCCCATCAGGTTTGCCATGTTCTATAGGTTTGAAGCATCTTACAGGCCCTGCCTGCCCTCAAGGAGAAGAGATAATGTAAAGGCATAAACATCCAGGAGTGGGAATCACTGGGGATCACTGTAGGGTCTGCCACACTAATTTATGTGGATAACTTATAAACACACATTTATGTCAATTATATCAGTATTAAATGTTAAAATTAAAGGGTTGATTAAGACATACAGAATGTCCAAAGTCTCCATTTCACTGATTATGTACACATAATATTTGAAGTTTGATATCAGAAAAACTCATGACAAGGAACTTTTAAAGATAATGGAAGGCAAAGAGAAATGTTTGGCAAAACCAAACCGTGAGTTCTGTGGTTATGCTTACATGTTTACCTAGGAATTTTGCATTTAGAAGTCAACATATTCATCATCCATTTTTTCCTAGTTTTCTTAAGAATAAAATAAAAATTATATGTGGTAAGCAAAAATAGCATAATAGCCTTCTACAGAAAATAGAATTGGCTGCTGAAAACTAAATCTTATCTCACAGCCAACATCTGTATTTTGAAGGTCAGGGACTCACATCAGAAGTAAGTTGCGCATTGAGTACTTTCAAGTAAAGATCCTTACTAACTTGTAAAAAAAATACTTAAATATAATTTGGGCTCTCCAGAGAGAGGAGCTATATTTTAAGCTAAAAGAAAATAGCTCTTGGTGAATAGCTTAAAAAGTTAGTTTGTACTTTATTTATTAAACATTTTAAGCCTTTATTGAGAATCTTTTCTAGGTATAGAAATCTTTTCTAACTTACAGAAAATTATTTATTATTCTACATGTTAGGGATTGCATTAGCTATCTATTTATGTTTTCTAAAAAATTCCCCCAAATTAGCAGCTTAAAACATTACAAATTAACACAGTTTATAAAAATCAAGAATCCAGTAGCAGTTTAGCTGTTTAGCTGGGTTGTTCTAGTTCTGGCTCTCCCATGAGGTTGCCATCAAGATGGTGGCCAGAACTGTGGTCATCTGAAGGCTCGATTAGGGTTTGGGGATCTGCTACCAAGGTCATTCATATGGCTTAGCTGAAGTCCTCAGTTCCTCACTATGTAGACCCTACTTATAGGGCTACCCATGTCATGGTAGCTGACTCTCCCCTGAGCAAGTGATCCAGGAGAGAACAAGCAAACAACCAAGATAGAAGGTGCAATGTTTTGTAACTTAATCTCAGAAGTGACATAGTGGCTGGGCTCAGTGGCTCACGCCTATAATCCCAGCACTTTGGGAGGCCGAGGTGGGCAGATCATGAGGTCAGGAGATGGAGGCCATCCTGGCTAACACGGTGAAACCCCGTCTCTACTAAAAATACAAAAAATTAGCCGGGCGTGGTGGCGGGTGCCTGTGGTCCCAGCTACTCGGGAGGCTGAGGCAGGAGAATGGCGTGAACCCGGGAGGTGGAGCTTGCAGTGAGCGGAGATCACACCACTGCACTCTAGCCTGGGCGACAGAGCGAGACTCTGCCTCACAAAAATAATAATAAATAATAAATAGCGAACTACTGCATGAAGATATGTTAGAACACTCCTGGAAGAACTCAAAAACAAAGAGCCTGAGGGATAGGAAGACATGAAGGAAAAATGGTTAAAAAATAAATAAAACATTTTGAAAGGAGGGCAAACAAATAACTGGAAACATGCTTTTGATGAAAACTCTTATTTATCCACAATATTGACCCATCTTGCATGCCTTTCACCTCAGTACTCTAGTAAAGTGAATGCTTTACGTAATTTGAGACATTTCATGGTACAGCTCTTTATAGCAACATTCTTGACACATATATGTTGCGCTATATTCATAATATTTTGTTTCTACTTATTTCATCTTCTTTTCAAAGTATAGAGCTCCAAATTAGAAACCCATTCCATCTCTGTTACATTATCAATTCCTGAATCCTGCTTGTCATACGATTTTATCATCGAGCATGTAATACATTATATCATGATACATTAATAAGTCCAGGATTTATTTTCTAATCCATTGATGTTCAACATAATCATGTTAAAAATTAAACATGAATCGAGATCTAAACCTGTTTCCACTCCTTAATCTTAGTCCATATCATTTAATAGTCATCACCACATTCTTCAGCATGTCAGTCCTGTCACAATACTTACTTTTCCATGGTCTGAAATCATATTTTTTCAGGATAAAAGGAGATATCTATTTGTTTGTACTAAATAATATAATATTTTATTCAATAATTTGTATTGAATAATGGAAAAATACTAATTAGTAATGAAGAAATATAAGTTACATACCCATCCATGTTTTGTATAAATTTCAAGAACCTTACTATAAATTACAAGGCTCTACATAATCCAAATGATATTCTCCAACTGCAGTTCTCCCTCTCTCTCAGCACACTGGCCCTTGTCCCTAATTAGGCTAAGCTTTGGTTATCTCCGGATTTCTGCTCATGGTATTTCCTTGCCCTAGAATGATATTGCCCAATTTTCACATGGTGGTTTAGTCATCTCACTGAGTCCTAGTTTAAATACCAACCCACTTGAGGGAATTTCCAGGACCACACTTTCTGAATAAAAGCCCGGTTAAATTATTTTTTATGAAAACACCTGTTAAAGGGCCCTGTGCAATGGTTTATGACTGTAATCACAGCACTTTGGAAGGCTGAGTCGGGAGAATTGCTGGAGGACAGAAGTTTGACCCCAGCCCCTGACCAAGATAGCTAGACCCCATCTCTACAAAAAAGAAAAAGTAGCCAGGCATGGTGGTGCATGCCTGTGGTCCCAGCTACGTGGGAGGCTGAGGTGGGAGGATTGCTTGAGCTTGGGAGCTCAAGGCTGCAGTGAGCTGTGATTGCAACACTGCACTGCAGCCTGAGAGACAGAGCAAGACCCTGTCAAAAAAACCTCATCAAATATAAATGTACTGTAATATAAATTTTAAATTTGTATTTATTTACTTGTATATTAACTGACTGCTAGATTTAATTTTGAGCTCAGGGCAGTGGTTATATGTACTTTATTCACTTACTTGTAACCAAACAAATATGGTGCCTAGAACATGAAAGGCATTCAGAAATATTTTTGAATAAATGAACGCATAAACATCTCATTAATCAAAACCAGTTTTTTACTAAAATCCTTTATAAAATTTCACTCTCCATTCTTACTTTTCCTGAGCAAACATTTAATTTTTATGGAATTTTTGTGTCATCATTCACCCAAATGATCAGCCTGTGCAAAGCACATTTTAGGGAATGAAGTCAAAGCCTTTCCCAGGATGGGACTCATCATAGTTGCTTTCAGTGGACATGCAGGGGAAAAACATGTCGTCATGTTATCATCAGGTCTCATATGGCAAATAGCCGCCACATGAAATAAGGCAATTTCCTGAAACTGAAATGCAAAAGAGCACTAAGAAAATGTCTCTTTTAAAGAAATCAGAGTGAAACTGCCAGGTAAACATCTATCTCCATAGACAACTACATGCTGGAGATATTTCTTGTTTTTATTAAACCATATAGGAAAGGCTGTAAAGAATTGCAAGTAGGCTAAAACGTTGCATAGCTATACAGGAAAAGTGGCGGGACAGAAAAAGTGGTCTTGTTTTTCTCTCCTCTCATTTTCACTGTTCACCTTTTCCCACTTTCCTTTCGTATGCACTGAGCACAGAATCTCTTCTTACTATTGTCTTCGGTGGATTATGTTTGTGATGATTGCTTGCCTGCACACACATAGCCGTTCTTGTACATTTACAGGAAAAACTAGTGAACAGTGATTATTCTTTTCTTTCTCTCAGGACATTGTAAACTGCTAGGAGAAGCTGAGTGAATATTATCAAATGCCTTAACAAGTAAGTGTGACAATTCTGATTATATAGTCAAAATGCTATTTGAAGCTATTTTATATAATATTCTTCTAAATATAGGAAAGAAATTCGGGTATTCTGGCATCAGTAGTCCTTAAAAACAGATTCTGGAAAAATAAATAAGTTGATTTGATTCTAGGTCTGACAAACTTAGTTTCAGCCTAAGAATTCTGTCGGTTTTCTTTAGAGAAAAACAGGAATCAGACTAGATATAACAAGTGATTACACTTATTATGTTTCATAGGTTTAGAGATTGAGCTTTAAATACTAGATACCCATGGATAAGAATGAGAAAAAATGATAGCATGTAAATACCTAGAAGAACTTTTTATTTTAATCTTATACAAATATATAATACTGGGAAAAAAACTGGACATAAATGCAGTTGTAAAAAGGACAATGTATCTAAGAGAACTGTGGTAATTCAAACATTTATTTTGAATCTTAACAACATTGGTTTGTATTTATGCCATACTTGTGTTTAAAAGTAACATTGACAGGTTCCTTTATATTATTGATAGACACATTTCTTTATTCCTGTGATGATACAGGGAACTAAATAATCTGGTTTGCTCAAATTGAGCATATTACCAGATCAATTGTGCAATCCTCATGTTACAAATGTATGCATCTTGCATTCAATATTTACATAAACAGGCCCAGGTAGACATACCTATCACACTGATGGTCTCAGATTTTCTTTAATTCTGGCACATGGAATAAGATGAGTAAACACAGTTTTAGACAACCCTACAAGTCACAGTCTGAATGTGATTTATGGGATGTGAATTGCTCTCCTGGAGTGACTAATGCGAAGAGCCAAAGGAATCCAAATTCTGCTCCAGGGGTTTGACTGAAATGCTGGCTCACAGATTCATCTTTTGCTGTTGACCTGATTGATTCCCATGTGTGATATTTACCCAAGTGGTCTTCAGGGAAGTTTTTAGGGATTTTCTATTGGATGTTTCAAGCTTACATTTTCCTAAACAAGAAAAACAAAAATGTCATCTCTTTGCCCACTGTTGATTGTAAGTATAATTCCTAATTTTGGTGACTTGGTATTCTCCAAAGAAAGTACCCTGGTTCTCATCGTAGCATTACACTGTGGGAAAAACACCAGGTCTGAAGTCAGTAGACCAGAATTCCTATTTTAGCCCCTAACCAGGGTTTCTGTCCGTGGACAAGTCACCTCACTTCTCTAGGTTTCAGTTTTCTGTATCTCTAAACTGGTATAGCTATCATATGCCTAAATAATATTCAAAAAACTATAATATCACTTGAGAGTTCAAGATAACTTAAAGATACACGTTACTTACCCTAAGCAACCCTAAAATAACAAGGCAAATAATGATTAATAAACAAACAGTGGATATAACATGAAAGGAAGAAATACACAATCCAAAAGAAGTCACAAAAAGAATAAAAAATAAGCAGTTACTAGGTAAGACTTAAATAAAACAAAAGCAAGATGGTGGATTTAAACCCAACCACAATAATCACATTACATGTTAACAGTTAAACCATTGAAGACAGAGATTTCCAGATGGGACAAAAATCAACAATACTCCACTTTAGGGTGCCTGCAAGAAGCCCACATTAAATATAAATAATTTAAAAGTATGAAAAAATATCAGACAAAGTAGATTTTACAGAAAGCATATACCTAGAGACAGAGGGTCATAATGATAAAGCAGTCATAATAAAAAATTCACCAAGAGCACATAATCCTAAACCTTAATTCAAGTAATAGCAGAGCTTTATAATATAAGGAGATAAAACTAATAGAACTACAAGCGAAATAGACAAACCCACATGTTCTAGTCAAATATTTAAATACTCTTTCAAAAATTGATAGAAAAAGTACATAGAAATTCAAGAAGGACATAAAAGACCTGAACATTATTAACCTACTTGACCTAATTGACATTTATAGACCATTACACCAAATATAGCATACTACACATTATTCCGAAGTGTATATGTCTATATAGAACATGCCACGAAATCCATAAAAAATCTCCTAAAACTTTAAGTTTAGCAAAGTTGATCTAAAAATCAATAAACAAAAAGTACCTTTCTACTTACTAGGCACTAACAATTGATATTAAAAATAAAAATATTGGTCCGGGCACGGTGGCTCACACCTGTAATCCCAGCACTTTGGGAGGCCGAGGCAGGTGGATCACAAGGTCAGGAGATTGAGACCATACTGGCTAACACGGTGAAACCCCATCTCTACTAAAAATACAAAAATGTAGCTGGGCGTGGTGGCATGTGCCTGTAGTCCCAGCTACTCGGGAGGCTGAGGCAGGAGAATGGCGTGAACCCGGGAGGCGGAGCTTGCAGTGAGCTGAGATGGTGCCACTGTACTCCAGCCTGGGTGACAGTGAGACTGTGTCTCAAAAATAAATAAATAAAAATATTTTAATAACATCAAAATTCACAGTACTTAGGGATAAAACTGATACAGATGTCATTAGTTTTTAGGAAAACAAAGTAAAATCACTGGGTACTACAATACACCTATTAGAATATGTAGATTTAAAAAGACTTTATGTTAAGCATTGGTGAGGATATGGAGCAACTGAAACTCTCATATTCTGATGGTGGTAATGTAAAATGGTACAGCCACTTTGGAAAACAGGCACCATCTTAAAAAGGTAAATATGCACCTACCAATAACCTAGGCATTCCAATTTTATGTATTTACCCCCCCCAAAATAAAAGCATATGTCCATACAAATACTTGTACATAAATGTTCAAAGTAGTTTTAACTAGAAATATCCCAGATGTCTGTCAACTGGTCAATGAATAAACAAAATTTGATATGTTCATACAATGGCACTCTACTCAGCCATAGAAGGAATTAACTACTGATGCATGCAATGATATGGAAGAATCTCAAAATAATTGCATTGAGCAAAAGAAGATGGAAACCTTCCCCCACCAAGAAAAGAGTACATACTCCATAATTTCATTTTTGAAAAGTTCTAGAAAATGCAAATTATAATTACAGAAATCAGATCAAGATTTACTGAAGGATGGAGGTATGGGGAGTTAAGGTGGGAAGTTTTACTAGGAAGGAATTAAAAGGAGACTAAAAACACGAATGGGAAGATAGATATGTTCATTATTTTTACTGTGGTGATAGTCCCATGGGTATAAATATAATTCAAAGTTATCAGATTGCATACTTGGTGTGCATTTTAGTGTATCTCAATTTTACCTCATTAAAGTTGTTTTGAAAACCCTCAGAAATGAAATTGTAACCAGGCTTAAAGGAAGTGTATAGTCCTGTATGTATATATTAGGGAAAAGTTAAGCATGTTTCCCCTAAATGTTTAATAAACTACATTACTGAAATGTGATTAAAAACAGGTTCTGTACATGTGCACTTCACAGCTCTCCTCTGTTTTAAAATGGAGCAGATAGTTTTTTGTCTACCAAGCACAAAGTCGGAGTCCTTAATGGGAATAACAGAAGGCTGGCCTAGCCAGTAGCTCATCTGATTTTTAAGTACTTTCTATAATCAATAAGATAAGGAATTAGGACTTCAGGCACTTGTCACAGAGTTCAATTCTTAACTGACTGTTGCCAATGCCATGAAGAAAATAAAGCTAAGATAATGATATTGGAGAGAATTGTTTTGAATTACATCTCATTGAGTCATTTGCTCAGATTCTAGGAACCCAGTTATTTGGCCCATATGACTTTAATATGTATTCCTAATGCTTTTATTATAAATAATGTGTCTTTAACAAACATTAGAAGTAAACTATCAGGAACATCTAGCCATATATATATATGTATATGTGTATATATATGTATGTGTATATATACATATATATATACACATACATATATTTGTGCAGCTTCTGACTCTTGCACCATTTACAATAGAGTGCCCTAAGATCTAGAGCAAAGACATTCTCTTTTCATTTCACCAGTTTTTAAAATTCATAATATTTGGTTGGCTTTACATATGGACAATGTTGTATTGAGATAGGAGGGGGAATTTGACTCCAGAGGCAGACTCGACTCTTGAGGTGTGGGGCTCAGACAGTTTTGTGCAGCTTCTCATGGTCAGGGGTCATGCTAGTTGACTTGGATCTCACATGCCCAAAACAGATATGCCATGGAAGATGACAAAAAAAATATGCAGGAAAAAGTTTCACAATTAAAATTTTAAAATATTGAATTAAACAAATTTACCTAGTTTTTTTTTAGAGTAGCACTACTTGGAACCTTTACGCAGCAGCTAAGTCATCAAGAGTGGTAGACAACATGCAGCTCTTTCTGAAGCTTATTTAAGCTCCAAACGCTTTTACATAAAGGTACCTATTAGCTGTACACTATAAGACTTCTGTAGTATACAGTTTGGGAATGTTTTATGGCTTATTAGTGATAATCCTGGAAGGTTGTTATAATTAATTAATTAGATCATTTGAGCCACTTAAGTTATTTCACTAGAAAATTAAAACCCCAGGGGATGATAACTGACAAAAAAAATAATTCTTGCAAATTAAACATGTCATCTAAAAAGAATGAACAAATATCAATTTAAAAAAACTCTATACAAAGCAAAGGATGACTCTCAGTATGTAAAACTGAAAGAGAACAAGATAATATGAGAGAAAAGATAAGAGAAACAGAAAATGATTTCAAATGGTTCCTATTTCCACTAATAGGATTTCTAGAAAGATAGACCGAAGACAATGAGGATGTAAAGGTAATAAAAATTAACACGGAAAAATTTATTAGGCTGAAAAGAGACATTAATATTCAGATCAAAAGGGCCTACTAAGTATGAAAAAAAAAATCCCTGCATTGACACAATCTTGTCATAGTTCAGAGCAAAAGAGAAGATGCTAAAAAAAGTTGTTAAAGGAAAATGAAGACACCTACAAGGAAATGAGAATCAGTTGCATCAGACTCACCATTATCAGCGCTGGCTGGCTATTAAAAGACACCAGAATTAGTTCTTTAATGTTCTCAAGCAAAATTGTTTTCATCATAGAATGCCATACCCAGCTGACAAAGTGTGATAGACAAAGATATTTCCAGACACACAAGGACTCAGAAAATTGACTTCCCTCTACCCACCCTAAGACACACACACACAAGACAAGGCTATCATAAGAAAGAGTGAAGCTAGTCTGGGGTGTTGCTAAACGGAGATTCCAGTAAGACATCCACCTAAATATAAACAAACAGGAAAGCAGAGGACAGTAAAAAGAGTGAGTTTGAGAACAATGGAATGTACTGTTTTCAATAGATGGCAGGAGTGAAAAATGGAGGAATCAGAGTGCTTTTGCAAATAAGGTATGTATTTGCTTGTCTTCAGAAACAAAAGATCAATTAGAATTTCTGGAAAAAAATTAGATAAGTAATGATGCAGGGCAGGCAAGTCTCAGAATTGGAGCTTAGCCCTGAGGATTCTTGACTTCACCCAGGAAAGAATTCAAAGGCAAGTCGCTGGTGTTAGACAGCAACATTTATTGAAGCGATGGTGTACAGCAGCAGCAGAGATACCACTCCTTGCAAAGCAGAGTGACTGCATAGGCAGTGTGGCCAGGGTGGCAGCTCAGAGGCAGTTCTTCAGTTTTATTTATACTCACTTTTAATTATATGCAAATTAAGAGATGATTATGCAGAAATTTCTAGGAAAGGGTTGGTAACTTCCGGGTTACTGAGTCATGGAAAGGGGCAGTAACTTTGGGTGTTGCCATGACAATGGCAAATTGGCATGGCACACTGGTGGGCATGTCTCATGACAAGGTGCTTCAACCTTGTCTATGTTTTAGCTAGTCCTCAATTTGGTCCAGTGTCTGAGCTCCACCTCCAGAGTCAAGCCTGCGTCTGCAGTCAAATTCTACCTCCTACCTCAGTACAACGTTGTCCATATAAAACCAACAAAATATATTAAGAATTTTAAAAACTGGTGAAAAGAGAATCTCTTTGATCTAGATCTTAGGAGCACTCTATTGTAAACGGTGCAAGAGTCAGAAATTGAATTCTTTGAGATAAAAAATAAATACAAACATTTTAGCTTGTCTTAAACAATATTTACCTAGTATTAACTATGTAAATAATATTTGTTTTATAATGTCTAGAGTCTGCTAATAGACAAAGCATGAAAGGCAAATTAGGGTTACAGAATAAGATACGAATATTGTCAATTTCGAAATATTATCAACCACAAAAGAGGAGAGGAGATGTAGAGGAAAGGATAGGAGTGCTAATTGTTTAATCTTACCTAGTTGGCTGCCCTAAGTATACTAGAAAGCATATTGTTTAGAATCACTGCATATTATTTAGAATAACTAGAAACAGTGATAAAGATTATATTGGCTGGGGACCTAGAAAGGGGGGAGTTAGTTCTTCTTATAAGTCTTCTGAATTTTTTTGCTTTGTTATTGTATTCATTTGTGAGGGCTGCCACAATAAATGATCACAACCTGTATGACTTAAAGCAAAAGAAATTCATTTTTTCACAGTTCTGGAGGCTGGACTGTAAAATCCTGGTTGTTTAGCAGGTTAGTTCTTTTTTAAAGCTTCTGACAGAGAACCTGTCCCACGCTTCTCCTCTAACTTCTAGTGGTTGCCAGCAAACCTTGGTGTTCCTTGGCTTGTAGCTGCATCACTCCAATCTTTGCCTCTGTCTTCACATAGCATTCTGTGTGTGAGAGTGTGTGTGTCCCCATATTTCCCTCTTCATATGAAGACATCAGTCATGTCAAATCCAGGACCCAACCTGAGTATCACTTTATCTTAACTAATTATATCTGCAAAGACTCTATTTTCAAACAATGTCACATTCTGAGGTTGTGGGTAGACATGCATTTTTGGGGGAATACTATTCAACCCATGACAGTCATCATATATGCAAGTATTAGTTGGATAAAAAGATTCATACTTTGAGAATGATTATTTCATCTAAGTTGCCCTCTTGATATATTGTACAAGCATATTTGTTTATTGGAACCCATTCTCCTATTTATTCTAAACAAATGCCATATATGAGGCTTGGCTGCAGAAGGTTGATTAAGGAAGCAGCCATATGAACATGCTTTTGCCCTTTCTGTTAAAGCTCTTGTACAAAACATTGTCTATGGTGTAGTTTGATCACCCTCATGTAAGGATTTTTGTAATTTAGCACCAGAAAAAGTTTATTTATAAAATGGAACGCTTCCTTTTATTGACTAATTAAGCAATATATGATTCATTTTGTTTCCCTTTCTGTCTTCACTGACAGAAAATTTTTCTGCTACACATAGCAAATTACAGGGAAAATAACTACCTATTTATTGGAGAAAAGTCTCCCTCCAAGCAGTTATTTTTGGATAATTTACCTTGTCTGTTAATTAACTAATTGACATTTAATCTAACAAATTCGATCTGTTAGAGAAACAGGAAGCTGAGCAATAGACAAATACAGTAGCTGAAAGGTACCCACAGCAGTGGGAATAAAGATGAGATGCTACTTTAAGGAGCAGAATTGGTGGGACTTTGTAAATGGAGTGAAGGAGAAAGAGAGGGGAATGCTACTCCAAGGTTGAAGGCTGCAGATGTTTGAGATGGTGGCAGCTTGCCAACCAAGAAAAAGGAACATATTTGGAAGACAAGAAAATGAACCCAGACTTTGCTCTGGACTCCTGGTTTTCTGACCATTGAGAGGAGGGCGAGTGAAGTGTCCACACCACATAAGCAACATTCACTCATAGGTTGATTGACTTAGTCTGTGCATTCATTGAACAAATATTTATGTTCATCACTTCACTTTTCTTGGTAAAAAGGAAAATAAAGACAAGTCCCTATTCTCATGTAACATATTCTAATGGAAGAAAAACACAACACATGGTCAGCTAAGCATGTCACACAGTGTGAGGTAGTGAGATGAACATAGAAAAGAACTAAAGCAGGGTGAAGAATAAAGAAACGTAGGGATGCTGGTCTAGTTTCTGTCACCAGTGAAGGACTTTCTGAGGGATTAGAGCTGAGCAGATGCATAAGTGAAGTAGAAAATCTGTGGGCATCTAGAGGGAAGAGCATGTGCAAAGGCCCTAATGCAGGTGCGTTGTCTGCCTGGGAGTTGATAGGAGCTGGGCAGATAGAGGGACAGAGATTAAAAAGGAGTCCAGGAGATAGGAAGGGGCCAGCTGTTGTAGGGCCTTGGAGGCCATGGTAAAGGCTTTAGATTTCATTCTTAGTATTTTATTTTTTTTTTTTGAAACGAGGTCTCATTCTATCACAGCC
The DNA here is from genome assembly GCF_029289425.2 of Pan paniscus. NCBI lineage: Eukaryota > Metazoa > Chordata > Mammalia > Primates > Hominidae > Pan > Pan paniscus. Next base: position 86,637,691 of record NC_073267.2, read on the forward strand.
TGGAGTGTAGTGGCGCAATCTCGGCTCACTGCAACCTCCACGTCCCAGGTTTAAGCAATTCTGCTGTCTCAGTCTCCCTAGCTCGGCTAATTTTTTGTATTTTTAGTAGAGACAGGGTTTCGCCATGTTGGCCAGGCTAGTCTTGAACTCCGGACCTCAGGTGATCCACCTACCTTGGCCTCCCAAAGTGCTGGGATTACAGGCGTGAGCCACTACGTCCAGCCTCTTAGTGTTTTCTATTTGACCTTGTGTCCCTTTACAAAAATGGTAGCATTTTGCTGATGATAATTTTCTCAAGATTATGGGCCTTGACATCTATCTGTTCCCCAGGAATGTTTTAGACTACGTATTCCTAAGGACTTTGTTTTGCTTGTTTCCTGGAATCCCACCCCTACCACCAACCCCAATTAAGTAAGCTCTATGTATATGCTTATTTTCGTGTGTCCAAAATTACTCTTGGCAACAGTACTGCATTTAAACCAAAGGTGCAGCTGTTTCTGATGAGCCCCTTTTTCAAGATGCATATTAGATGGAAAGAATCTGTTCCCTAGAAATTTGATTCTGAAATCTCAAATCATAGCTATAACTAAGAAAAATATTTAGGGGAAATGTTTATTGTTAAGATAATTTATCATAAATCCTGATGGGACCCCTTGTTGGCTAAAAGATTTTTAACAAGTTAATTATCTCTCTGTATCTCACTTTCACCATGTGTCCAGCCAGGGGTGCAACAAATATATGTCCTAGAGATAAAAAAAGGCACAGATTCTGACATGACATGCAGAATAACATCTAACAGACAATCATTAATGGTTATTGTTGTTAGGCATGTACTTAAAACCTGAATATTAGCAATAATTTTATTTATATTAAATTTGTAAGTGACATTCTTAAACTTTAGAATCTTGAAGTTTTTACTCTGATTTATATTACTTACTTGGAATAATTTAATTATTATGTCTCAATTAAAGCCATTAACATGTTGATATCATGTTTAAAGTTCACAACTTTGCATGTAATCTGACTTGAGTGTATTTATAGTAATAATGCTTTCATGTAAGTGTGCTCCAGCACATCTCTGCATCTGCAGTGCTATATCACAAATTAGTTTAACAATAGTTTCATAACATTATCTAATAAGCAATCTAAACCAATTGGAAATATTTCCAGTTGACCCAATGTATCTTATAAAACTCGTTGTAAATTTTGTTGAGATGTTAAGCACCTTCATATACTTAAATAAGTTATGGATAATGGGATTTGGGAATTGGGACAATTTTTAAAAATATCTATAAGCTTTTTTCCCCCTGCAGGTTTGTTATATACATGAACTTCTGTCATAGGGGTTTGTTGTACACATTATTTCATCACCCAGGTGCTAAGCATAGTACTCGACAGGTATTTTCTCTGATGCTTACCCTTCTTTCACCTTCCACCCTATCGTAGGCCCCAGTGTATATTGTTCCCCTGTATGTATCCATGTGTTCTCATCTTTTAACACCCATTTATAAGTGACAACATGTGGTATTTGGTTTTCTGTTCCTGCATTAGTTTGCTAAGGATAATGGTCTCCAGCTCCAGCCATGTTGCTGCAAAGCACATTATCTCATTCTTTTTATGGCTGCATAGTATTCCATGATGTTTATGCACCACGTTTTTTTAATCTAGTCTACCATTGATGGGCATTGAGGTTGATTCCATGTCTTTGCTATTGTGAATAGTGCTGCAATGAACGTACACATGCATGTGTCTTTATGGTAGAATAATTTATATTCCGTTGGGTATATACCCAATAATGAATTTGCTGGGTTGAATAATAATTCCGTTTTTAGTTCTTCCTGGAACCACCACACTGCTTTCCACAATGGCCAAACTAATTTGCACTCCCACCAGCAGTATATAAGCATTCCCCTTTCTCTGCAACCTCATCATCATCTGTTATTTTTAATACCACCCATTCTGACAGGTGTGATATGGTATCTCATTGTGGTTTTGATGTGCATTTCTCTAATAATTAGTAATGTACAGCATTTTTTCCATATGCTTATTGGCTGCATGTATGTCTTTTGAAAAGTGCCTGTTTATGTCTGTTGCCCACTTTTTTATGGGGTCATTTGTTTTTTGCTTGTAAATTTGTTAAAGTTCCTTATAGATTCTGGCTATTAGACCTTTGCCAGATGCATAGTTTGAAAATAGTTTCTCCTATAGGTTGTTTGTTTATTCTGTTGGTAGTTTATTTTGCCGTATAGAAGCTCCTAAGTTTAATTCAATCCCATTTGCCCATTCTTGCTTTTGTTGAAGTTGCTTTTGGCACCTTCATCATGAAATCTTTGCTGGTTCCTCTGTCCAGAATGGTATTTCCTAGGTTATCATCTAGGATTTTTATAGTTTGTTTTCACAGTTAAGTCATTTCTGTTTTCACAGTTAAGTCATTTATAGTTTGTTTTCACAGTTAAGTCGTTTCACAGTTAATTCATCTTGAGTTGATTTTGTATATGGTGTAAGGAAAAGGATCTAATCTGCCTATGGGTAGCCAGTTATCCCAGGACCATTTGTTGAATAGGGAATCATTTCCCCATTGCTTTGTTTTTGCCAGCTTTGTTGAAGATCATATGGTCATAGTTGTATGGCTTTATTTTGGGGCTCTCTATTCTGTTCCATTGGTCTATGTTTCTGTTTTTGTCCCAGTACCATATAGTTTTGGTTACTGTAGCCCTGCAGTATAGTTTAGAGTTGGGTAACATGATGCCTCCAGCTTTCTCCTTTTTGCTTAGGATTGCTTTGGCTATTGGGGCTGTTTTTTGGTTCCATATGAATTTTAAAATAGTTTTTTCTAGTTCTGTGAAGAATGTTATTGGTAGTTTGGTAGGAATAGCATTGAATCTGTAAATTGCTTAGGTCAGTATGGCCAATTTAATGGTATTATTTCTATCCACGAGCATGGAATGTTTTTCCATTTGTTTGTGTCATCTCTTTTTTTCTTTGAGCAGTGTTTTGTAATTCTCATCATAGAGATCCTTCACCCTTCTGGTTAGCTGTATTCCTAGGTATTTTATTTTTGTGGCAATTGGAATGAGATTGCATTCCTGATTTGCCTCTCAGCTTGGCTGTTGTTGGTGTATAGGAATGCTAGAGATTTTTGCACATTAATTTTGCATTCTGAAACTTTGCTGAAGTTGTTTATTAGCTTAAAGAGCTTTTGGGTTTTCTAGATACAGAATCATATAATCTGCAAATAGGGAGAGTTTGACTTTCTCTCTTCCTATTGGGAGGCCTTTTATTTCTTCCTCTTGCCTGATTGCTCTGACCTTAACTTCCAATATTATACTGAATAGGAGTGGTGGTAGAGGGCACCCTTGTCTTGTGCCAGTTTCAAAGGAGAATGATCCCAGTTTTTGTCCATTCAGTATGATGTTGGCTGTGGGTTTGTAATAGATGGCTCTTAATATTTTGAAGTATGTTCCCTTTGATGCCTAGTTTGAGGGTTTTTAACATGAAGGGATTTTAAATTTTATCAAAGGCCTTTCTGTGCCTGTTGAGATAATCACATTTTTTTTGAGGAATTGGGACTATTTTTTTTAACATTTTTAATACAGTTTTAGTCAATTACACATTCTCCATTCGTTTGGAAAAGTGAAGAAACTTAATATTAGAGTAAATAATTTTGCAACTGTGTTACAAAGAGATTCTAATCACTCAAATTAGGAAGATTCAAACTTGAGTGTGCATCACAGAAGCGCTTGTAAAACCAATTTGTGGGGCCCTGCTCCCAGGGCTTTTGGTTCTGTGGGTAGGACTGGGAACTGGGAATGTGCATTTTTCACAAGTTCCTTGGTAATTCTGATGCTACTACCTGGAGACCGCCCTTGGAGAACTAGAGCAGTATATCCTGTTCATACAACTATCATGCATATTTTTTAAAGTTACCTTAATTTGTGCATCTGCTCACCTAAGATGGTCATATATGACATTTCTACTTCTCACTTAATTTAATAACTAACTTTTGAGAACTGTGGGAAAGATGGATTCTATGTTAACACTAGAAGCAATAGTTCTGCATAGTGAGATACTTTCTAACATTTTTCCAAAGCACTGGGGATACACCAAGCACAAAAAGTCCATATGAAAGCGGTCATCTATCCATAGGCAAATAAAATTCTGTGAGATAAGGCCAAACCACACTCTCACGGAGTCAATTTGGCTTAGGATGTGTCTGCGTGCACACATGTACATAATCCATTGAGTTAATTGATCTAAAGGGAACAATCTGGACCGTTTGGAAATTCCCTGCTTCTTGATGAAGTGGTAAGAACCACAGTTATTCAACTATAAAAGGGATTTTTGGAAAGGTCATAATGAGCTTTATTCACCCTTAGACCCAGGGCACCTAATGGGCTTGCTCTGAAGAGTGCCATTGAGGGAATTTATTTGACTTGGGCAATTTTTCCCTCCAAGTAGAAGCAAATTGACCTATCTTAAAAAAAAAAAAAAATAGCTCATAGACCCAGCAGCACAAGCTAGCTTATGGAAACTCAGATGGCAGACCTAGGAGGATGGATCACTGTTGCTCAACTCCTCAGTAAAAAAACAAAACAAAAAAAACACCGGTGTGCTTCCTTCAACACACCTAGATGTCCTTGCTGACCCCATTCTCTCTTCACGTAACTAGGCAATGATTAATTATTGCCATAGCTGATTAGGCTTCATGATATATACTTCTCACTGCCGCCACCTCTGTAAGTGACCTTGCTTCAACCAGCACATCCGTCTTAGCCCAAGACCAGGTAGCTTCGCACACTCTAAAATGCAACACGATAATTGGTTCTCTGTCTTGCAATCAGAGTAGCCTCCCACCACAAACACGAACACACACACACACACACACACACACACACACACACACACACACACGGTGAATGTGAAGGGAAAGGTGAAAAATAGAGATGAAAGATGAAAGTAGAGTTTTACAAATGTCTTTGATTTGACCAGTACTAATATATTGCTTCCAAATTGTGTGCTTATGCCTCTGTTTCTGCTCAAATCAGGTTTGGACTTTTGCTTTTTTTTTTTTTAATCGGGAAATATTCACTATTCAGGCTCATACACAAAGCCCATAAAACTGCCTGTCTCATGAATACTTTGTGTGTGGCAGATAATTGCATGATATGGTATGGAATATTGGAGTGGGTGGTTGACTAAGACCGTGGAAGTCAAATGGAAGCAAAGAACGTGAGGCAGAAACTAGAGTGAGGGCCCTTTAGGGACTAGCATGAGAGAGGGTAGAATGGAGCTCGAGACCCAGGGAGGGTGGAAAGGCAAACAGATGGGCAGGGGCAGTAACGGGAGGTCAAGGAGAATGTCAGTTGTGGGAACAAGATTTGCCCGAAATGCAGGTATCAGCTCACTGGAGTGTGACAGTGGGTCACAGAGTGATGGCTCAAGTTAGAGAAGAAGCAGCCAGAGTCTGTGTGGCCAAAGTCCCACTGCTCTTCAGATGAAAAGTAAACACAGTCAGCTCATAACACATAGTAGCAAGCAGGGCAAAGGCTAAGTAGAATCAGCTCTCCTTATGAATTTTAAGGGTTTGGGGACCAAGGAGAATTTCATGAAGCTCACTAGATAACATTCAGCTCCGGTTATTAGAGAAAGCTGAGGGTGCCTTGAAAAGAATCATAAATACAGTGGTTAGAAAAAGATAGTAAAGGTAGCCGATTAATAGAGGATATAAAGCCAGATTACCTTGCAACATATAAAGGGAGAGTTTTTTTAAAAAAAATTAATAATGGAATATCTCGTATACATATTTGTTGAGGAATGCTTCTAAACCTGGATTTGCTACTCAGTAAAGCACTGAAATGCAATTCCTTCCTATATAAGTTACTTCTTTCTACATAACAAAAGACCCTACGTTGTCTTAGTGGCATAAATAACAGTCATTTGTTAATTTCCATGTGGCTAGGAGTCAGCTGGCAGTTCTGCTGATCTGGGCCAGGCTTGCCTGATGAGTTTGCTCATGTGTCTGGTGTCTGTGTTAGCTGCATTGTTGGCTGGAAGCTAGCAGATCTAGGATGGCCTTGGCTGGGATAAAGGAATGCTCCACATTTCTTTGACACCTCTCTATCATGGAGTATTCTCGTGGTGAACCCAGATAAACATACAAGAGCACAGAAATGCACTAACATTTTTCATACCGCTGCTTGCTTTCAAACTGCTTGTGATCCATTGGCTAAAGCAAGTTATGTAAGTCCAGAATAAGTGTGGGACAGAATTAGGGAAAGGTTTGCATATGGGGGAAGTATGACCATTAGAGGCCACTCAGGCATTCAGTCTATACCACCTAATTTTTCTTTGTTTAATGGTAGAAATTATAGCAATTCTGAAAGGCTTACAATTCACTATATTTAACTATGTGGGAAAAAAATACCCTGCTGTATTTCTTTTTTTTTTTTCTTAAAAAAAATGGTCTGTAATTATGTAGAAATGAACCCATCACTTTGATGGGATTAGATACATTTGTTTTTAGGTATAATTTACATGGAGTAAAATTAGCCCTTTTTAGTGCATAGTTCTACCAGTTTTTTTTTTTTTTTGACAGGTAAACATTTTTTTATTATTATGCTTTAAGTTCTAGGGTACATGTGCACAACATGCAGGTTTGTTACATAGGTATACATGTGCCATGTTGGTGTGCTGCACCCATCAACTCGTCATTTACATTAGGTATATCTCCTAATGCTATCCCTCCCCCCTCCCCCCACCCCACGACAGGCTCCGGTGTGTGATGTTCTCCACCCTGTGTCCAAGTGTTCTCATTGCTCAATTCCCACCCATGAGTGAGAACATGTGGTGTTTGGTTTTCTGTCCTTGCGATAGTCTGCTCAGAATGATGGTTTCCAGCTTCATCCATGTCCCTACAAAGGACACGAACTCATCCTTTATTATGGCTGCATAGTATTCCATGGTGTACATGTGCCACATTTTCTTAATCCAGTCTATCATTGATAGACATTTGGGTTGGTTCCAAGTCTTTGCTATTGTGAATGGTGCTGCAATAAACATACGTGTGCATGTGTCTTTATAGCAGCATGATTTATAATCCTTTGGGTGTATACCCAGTAATGGGATGGCTGGGTCAAATGGTGTTTCTAGTTCTAGATCCTTGAGGAATCGCCACACTGTCTTCCACAATGGTTGAACTAGTTTACAGTCTCACCAACAGTGTAAAAGTGTTCCTATTTCTCCACATCCTCTCCAGCACCTGTTGTTTCCTGACTTTTTAATGATTGCCATTCTTTTCTGCTTTTTTTCTATAATTATATGTATTTCCCATTTTCAGTTATCCCACCGCACTCATTTTCACAACTTGCACTATTCTTAAATGCCATTTTTTAAAGCCTGCATAACATTCTGACTTGCTGTTATGGTGTGTTAATTTAAACATTTTCAAATTATGGAAGCTTTATTATATACAAGATTGCTTCCTTAGGCGAGTTGATTTAATTGGAAATTAGTGGGTCAATCATTCTTAAGTTCCTCTGGGCCTGTTAGCAAAGTGCTTTCCAAAATATTTGTTCTACTTTCCATTATCAATTACAAATGCACCATGCTCTCTCCAACCAGGTGTATTGCCTTCCTTTGTTAAATATTGGCAATAAGAATAATAACTACAGTTACCTCAGAGGGCCATAGTTGGTACTCACTGAATGAATCCATAGGAAGTCACAGAATGGTGTTAGATATTAGCTAAGCTCTAAATAAATGTTAGTAAAATTATGAATAGTATGTTAATTTGAATGTATTGGATTTTTCATGATTAAGTTTAAATGTTATATCTTCTTTTGTGAATCATCTTTTTATTGTCTCTTCTCCTCTCCTTTTGACTCCTAGCTTATTTTCCATCATCTGAGTTTTCTTTTGCTTCCCCTACCAGTTTCTATTTCCACATTCTATTTTATATAAAAAAATATTGAATTTAAAGTTTTTATAAACTCTTTATAGAACTGCATTATGTGAAGCAAATTAAATCACTGGTTTCCACGTCCTCCAGTTTCTACAATAATACATAAACAGAGAAAAAACAGGATCCGGAGACAAAGACAAGCCTGGAAATACCTTCAACACTGTTAAATAGGTCCATTTCCTTATGCTTTTTCTCAGTAACTGAAATTTCTCCATTTCCCTCCATTTCCCATGATGAAGTTTGCCCAGACCAATTGGATGATGATATCACCTAGGATGTCACCAATACTATCAGCTTTCTTCACTCTGTGACTGTGTAGTTCTGTAGAGGAGTTGGGTAGTTTCTCTGGAACTAATAAGAAGCTAGAATTGTTTGCTTCATGAAGAGTGGCATAGAACACTAGAATTACTCTGTGCTTGGAAGATAAATGTCTTCTCCCCTCACTTTGTTTTATTGGCAACAATTAAGCTGATTTAAAAATAAATCCATGCTGCCTCTGTGTGGACTCCACACTTAAACATTCATAATTGCTCCCCGAGCGTAATGGCCTAGATGTTAATTTTAGATAGTTGAAATGGTAAGTCATATATTTTTAAACCATTGAGTCATTTTTAATTAATGTCTATTTGTTTTAATTTTGAAGCTCTGCTGAATTAATCAATAATGGATGTTGAAAGCACAGGCCATAGTGATAAAGTTATGTCACTTCTTTTTCCTTTGCAATTTCACAGACAGAAGATTTATTCTTACTGTAGATCTCAGCAATCTCAGTATGTAATTTTATTTCTCCTTATTAAGTGAGGAACTTTCACCTTTTCACTTAAAGGATGCACATTAGGGCTTTTCCTTGGCATACTCGAACTGCCTGCATCGCTACTCTTGCCTTTTGAAGCCATTAGTGAGTAAAGTAAGAGTGACTTGAACAGAAGCACTGTGATACCAGGGCAGTCAACCTGATAACCAGAGGACTGCTAAGTTACCAACTGGCGGGTGGTATGGATATGCCAGGCAAAGAAATGATTTACGTCCCAGGTGGACGGCGCAGGACAGCATGAGATTTCATCACACTACTCAGCATGGCGCACCCTGTAAAATTGATGAATTGTGTATTTCTGGAATTTTCCATTAAATATGTTCAGACTGCAGTTGAGCGCGGGTAACCGAAACTGTGGAAAGTGAAGCCGTGGAAAAGTGAAGACTCCTGTTTTTTTTGAGGAGTTGGTAGAGTGAAGATTTAAACAGCTCCATCAAAGGAAAAATGTGGCTTAAGAAACTGAAAAGGAAATGTATTTTTTAAATATGTGAGGACCCTTGGGCACATGTGTAACCCTGCAAGAAGGAAATATGCCCTGAAAGAAGTGAAGATCCTTTGAGATTTTTTAAAATCCTTATTACCTATCCACAACAAAATTAGAAAACAAAATTGGAAGTTGACATTTTGAAACTGATTCCAAGTGTTGTTCTGAATGCAGTGAGGGAAGAAACGGGGTAGAGAAAAATTTGGTTTCTGCTACGGACGAATAGTGCTTTGGCCACCCTTGCTGTGGCACTCATCTAGCTAGACAACTGCACCACTGCAGGGTCACAGCTATACCTACAGCTCACTTTGATAACCCTCCACGCACCTCACTACCACCGCTGCAGAGAAAGTTCTAAAACTGTGGCACCAACAATACTCTCATGGCCAGCTGGCCAATCCCCCGGAGAGAAAGAACACAGACCTATATACCATGTGGGCTCACTCTGCAGCATGTTAATAGCAAAGCAATCTTATTCCGCAAATACTACATGTGTAGATTTTATCAATTTATTTGCTGGAAAGATTGTGCAAATACCACACTGTCCCATGAGAAAACAGATACCTGATGATTTGAAAAGATGTTTTAACTTTTAAATACAGTGGCATTCATCTAAGGGATTCCATGATTCCCAGGACCACCACTTGAATTTCCAACAACACCTGTCTTCCTCCCCTTCTGCCATAAAGAGAGGCAGAATCTTAATGATGTTGAGAAGGTGTGTCCTCTGCTTGGGTCAGGAAAGATGCTAAAACAAGAAAGGTTAAGTGGGAAAGTAAGAATTTTTTTTTTTTGGCAGAGTTTCGCTCTTGTTGCCCAGGCTGGAGTCCAGTGGTGTGATCTCGGCTCACTGCAACCTCCGCCTGACCTGAAGCCTCTCACTGCCTGAAGGAATCTCTACCATAAAACATGGTGAACCATTGTCAGAGGTTGCCATTCTGAAACAAGAATAGTGTAAAGCCTCAAAATGGAGCTTTTACTAATGTGAGCACTTTACATAAAGATGGTGCAAAAAATGGTGGATATGAGAAATAGTAAAAATATCACACAGTCAGGTATCACTGAAAGACTGGGAGACTAGATATGCATTGACAGTATGAGCAAAGCAAAGGCCTGCTGTGACACTAAAACAATGTCAGAATGACCCTTGTACCAAGAAAAACATACTCCTGCATTATTAGTATATGATAATTGAAAAGAAAAACTACAAATGGTCAACATGTAGTCAAGACAGGAAATAGAGAACTGAGCATTAATCAGGAAAAATATTACCATATCAATGATTTCTTTATCTTTTTTAGCAAAGCAAAACTGTCAGTTAAAATTCTCTATGGTAGTCCGTTGAAATGGGTGGAAATGTCCTGGCAGATTGTGTTGAGTAGCGGTGGGTAGAAGAAAAAGTGGAAGACGTGAATTCCTGCGTACCGGACCTCCCACTTATCCTTCTAAGGTTACCCCCCAGCCCCAAACAATTCATTTTAAAACAATATTCTATGATAAGAAAAATATATGGAATAATCAGCATTGACTATTCATCACAAACAGCCCTAAGAAAAAATCAAGGTAGGAAGCATATCTTGAAGGTCCCTCCATAATATATTTGTATACTCTTCTTTTTCCCCCATGATTCATAACTATGAGGATGCTTACAGGCTTCCCAAGTTCACCAATATGTTTCCTACACACCTGCTCACTCCAGAAGCCAGATGTCATGAAGCTGATCTTTACTAATAGCTTTCCATTCAATTGATGCTTACTTGGTAGCTACTTGTGGCAAGGTAATACACTCAACATCATGGAAGGAAAATATAAGTACCAGACACTAAATAATTCACTCTATGAGACCTGTGGCCAACCCTACTACTTTTTACTGCCCTCTGTCGCCTCTACAGGAGGAAGGATATTCTTTACTAATAATCATAACACCTATTTAGTGAGAATCCACTGTGAACTCTCATATACTGTTGTTGACAATGTAAATTGTTTCAATCACTTTGGGAAACTGTTAGAAAGTATCTACTAAAGTTGAATATATCTACAGTCTCTGACCCAGAAATTTCTCTCTTAGGGGTGTGTGTATGTGTGTGTACCTGTCTGTGAATCTTGAATAGAATAAATCATAAGTAAACCAAAAGCTGTAGAATGAGTAAATAACTTACCACATACTCATTCAATGGAAGTGTATCCAGTAGTGAGAATAAATGAACTGCAACTTCTTGCTTGCTATAACAAGGATGAGTCACACAAACATGATGTTGAATGAATAAAACCAGATGCTCCCTTCCCCAAAATAAGGCAAACTTGATCTATGGCATTAGAAGTCAATATACTGGTGGCCAGACGTGGTGGCTCATGCTTATAATCCCAGCACTTTGGGAGGCCAAGGCAGGCAGATCACTTGAGGTCAGGAGTTCAAGAGCAGCCTGGCCAACACGGTAAAACCCCATCTCTACTGAAAAAAAAAAAAAAAAATTAGCCTGGCGTGGTGGTGTGCACCTATTGTACCAGCTACTGGGGAGGCTGAGGCATGAGAATCGCTTGAACCCAGGAGGTGGAGGCTGTAGTGAGCCAAGATCGCACCACTGCACTTCAGCCTGTGTGGCAGAGTGAGACTCCATCTCAAAAACAAAACAAAACAAAACAAACAAACAAACAAACAAAAGAAGTCATCAGTATGCTGGTTTACCCAGTCTCTATATTGGAAGGAGTCATGTTTCAGGTGTCCTGGTAATGGCTGGTTTTTTTTCTTTTGTTTTTTTTTTGAGAGTTGGTCACTCCAGATTTGTCAAAATTTACTGAGTTATATACTTAAGATTTTTGCACTTTTCTGCATGTATGTTATACACTGATAACATTAAAAATCGATTTAATTTATCTCATTAACAGAATAATGGAGAAATTAATAAAAGCATCACCATTGATGCAGAAAAATCAATTAGAAAATTCAGCCTTTGTTGATGAAAACTTTCTTAGCAAACTTGGAATAAAAGGGAACTTCATTAATCTGATAGAGAATATCTGTAAAAATCTTTCAGCAAACCTTGCATTTCATTGTGAAATATTGAAAGCTTTCCCTTGAGATTAGGAATAACACAAGGAAGCCTGCCATCACCAATTTTCCCTGATATTTTACTGGAAGTCCTAGGTAGCACAATAAGGCAAGCTTAGGAAATGAAGAAATAAAACTGCCATTATTTATAGATGACTTGATAGCAATAGAATGTCCAAAATAAGTCAGATATAAGCTATTTTAATTAATATGTCAGTTTAGCAAATTCAGTTTATGTACACACAATAAAAACAAAAATGTAGAAATTTATAAAATCAAAATATATAGAAGCAGGCATTGGTCTATTATAACGCCATGTAAGACCTCTACATAGAATATTACAAACCACTATTTTTTAAAATGATAGTCTTTGAATAAAGCGGTTCTTAAACATTCTATCAGGACCTTCTAAGTAGCAAACTTTGAAGTCTTTATTTTAATAATGCTAATCAATGCTAACACACTTTTTCCTAATTTCATTCTGAGGCAGAAATGACTCACTGCTGTATAGTTCCACTTTAGAGTTAAGAAAACGTGGTCTAGTTTTTTCCTTTTGAGTCACTGAAATGGCTTTTTAGCTTCTTACAAAACATCAAACTTTCCATTTTAGAAAGAAAAAAGATAATATAATTGGGAACATTCAAAACAATGGTTCTCAAGTCCTGATATAAATGTAAGAATTTCAAAAGGCTTTGTGCTTGAGAATCATCATTGGAGCATTTGAAGGGATTGGAACTCATCTGGTGAGCCATCTGTCTGGTTAGCAATACCCAGTCTTCATTTAGAGTCATCCTTGATCATTGACATGCTCTTGAAACATAACATCTTTTAATCATGCATTTATTCAACATATATTTGATGTGTGCTTGGTCTGTTACAGGGTACTGTATTAAGAAACTAAAGATATGATTATGAATTAGATCAGTGCTAGAATCCCTTCTCTCTGTCCCTCTCTTTAGCCTATTCTATTTCCCTCTCACATATATTTCAATTTCCATAGATATCCTGTTGTCACATGGCAGTATTGTTTAGCCACTGACATCCCTCCTGTGTTTCCACGTGTTGTTTCCAGATCAAATCAGGTGTTGAGATTTTCTTTCCATTAAAGATTTGAGGAAATAAAGATAAGAGATTTATTCCAAAAAGTTAAAATTATGATAGAGCAAGTGCTGTTACATTTTAAGGGGTCACTTGGTGGCTAAATACATACCACAGTAATATGCATGATGACTGGTTTCAACAGATCACACATGTATACAAATAGAAGTTTTCTAAGATACGTTTTTTGTTTTACTAAATATTACTTATCATAGGGTAGTTTTATTTGACTTGCAATTTCTATTGTAAAACAACAAATGTGAAGGCTCCAGAAAGCAATGAACTGAGGTTCTGTTGTGTACTAAGTTTCAGGTTATAATATTTAATAATTTTTAGACATATGTCTTATCACACCTGTATACATAAGATGATGCATTTATGCATGGTTCAAAGTGCATATGAGCTTCCCTTAAATTCTCTTCTGATATTACTATACAAACTTTACAAAGTTTAAAAAAGAAGTAGTTACCGTCCTTAGAAATAATAAAGTAGTCGTTACCATTCTTAGAGATAGTATTTCCTCGGTTTCCTTGGCTTTATATGATACAAAACTTTCCCCCAGCTTTTGTTGTTGTTTGTATGTTTGATTCTATGTAAACTAAGTTCTGCTTATGGCCATTCTAATATCTTGCTGGTGTTTTGTAGGGTTGCTATGACTACAGAACTTGTGGGGGGTTTTGGGATTTAAACAACGAGAACACATGGACACAGAGAGGGGAGCATCACACACCAGGGCCTGCTGGGGGTGGGGGGCAAGGGGAAGGAGACCATTAGGACAAAGATCTAATGCATGTGGAGCTTAAAACCTAGATGACGGGTTGATAGGTGCAGCAAACTGTCATGGAACATGTATACCTATGTAACAAACCTGCACGTTCTGCACATGTATCCCAGAACTTAAAGTAAAAAAAAAACAACAAAAAAAAACTGGGAAGTTGTTTTCTTCAAAATACCTGTTTACGTTTTGCTGCTTTTTCTTTACTTTTAGTGCATACTAAAATTTTCTGTTGATCCTAAAGTAAATATACATAATTTGATTTAATTCATCATTTCTGGCATTTGGAATGTAATAAACTGTGGATAAAATTGTGTCATAATATTAAGAGTTATTAGAATTGTCGAACTTCAAAATCTAGAATGTCATATATTTTAGGACCTCTGAGGAAAACAGATGACTATTTCACTGTCCCTAAATAAGCTTTTGAATATTAACTACAAATCACCAGAGTTTTAAAGAGTTGAGAAACTTGCTGATGTTTGTTTCTTTACATTATTCCTAATAACATTATTTTCTTATCTGTGCAAATGGTCTCCAACGATGCTGAAAACAACCCTACATATTTAAAGACATGGTTACATTTTAAAAAGAAACCTAGTGCTCTAAAATTACAGACCAATTTGAAAATAGAATAAAGCCAGTGAGAGGAGACGTAACAAAATCAAGCACTAGGCATACAGTTATTTGCACAACTTGTGTCTAAGTGGCTCCAGAGGAAAAATCCATGACACCGACTGTACGCTAAGGAGCTAGACCTCAGCAGCGAAGTCAGGGGAGTGGTTCTGAACATGCACCGTTTAACTGAGATCTCACAGGTGAGGAACAGGTAAAAAAAAGAGGGGAAAGATGTTCCCAGCAGAAGGAATAGTTTGTGTAAAGCTTTTTGGCAGAGACATACTAAGTCAATGATAACTGACAAAATTCCAGCCTTTTTGAAGCAGAGAGAACAGAGGATGTGAAAAACAAAGTGAGGAGGAAAGTATATGTAGGATCCAAAGTCTGATTTTCCTGTGGGCGCTGGCAAGGAGGGTTGTATTCCTTCTGAGACTAATGGCCACATGGAAGGGCTCTAATCATGTAGCTGCTGTGATCATTGCTTGCAAAAAAAAAAAAAAATTCTGAGTCAAAAAAATTATAAGAGTAAAAAAGAAACAATTGGAGAAATTTAAATAGTTAATAAATACTGGTATTACAGTGGTTCCCCCTCATTCCATTTAACATGGTTTCAGTTATTCGCAGTAATAGCATCTGAAAATAGGTGAGTACGGTAAAATAAGATGTTTTCAGAGGAGACCACATTCACATAATTTTTATTCCAATATATTGTTATAGTTGTTCTAATGTTACTCTTGTACTGTGACTAATTTACAAATTATACTTTATCATACGTATATATGTCTGGAAAAAAGCCTACATATATAATATAGAACATGTATATAACATATAACATATATATAACATATAACATATATATAATACATAACATATAATATATAACATAATATATAACATATATAATATATAACATATATATAGAGAGAGAGAGCGAGAGAGAGAACGCATTTGATACTATCTGCCGTTTCAGGCGTCTACTGAATATCTTGTAACGTATCACCGATGGATAAGGGGGGACTGCTATATTATTAAGGAATTAGTTTTCATATTTAAGTTGTGACAATAAAATTGCTGATATGTTTTCTAGAAGATTTTTTCATAAGTATATAGAAATATTTAGAGATGAAATAATATACACATTGGAATGTTTTAAAAATAATAGAGCAGGCAGTGTGGGGGTACAAATAAATCAAGACTGGCCGTGAATTAATAATTGTTGAAGCTATACTAGAATGCTGATGGAGATGAAGATAAATGAGAAAGATTAAGGGCTTTTCAGGAGATAAGAGTGGCAGACATTGGTGATGGGGGGTATGAAGGTTACCAGGAGATGGAAGCATCAAGGTTGACTCCTGTTTCCAGGCTGCATACCTGAGTGAACAGGGATGTCATTCACTGAGAGAGGAAACACATGCAAGGACAAGGTTTTATGGTAGAGATTAGGAAAAAGGATGGGGCCCAAGAGCATGGTTTTCATTGCAGACCTGTTGAAATTGGAATGTCTTTGAGATGTCAAAGAGAAGATACTGAGTAAATGGCTGAATATATGTATCTGGGGCTCACAGAAAAGGTCTGGACAGCATGTAAGATGGTATTAAGCCACAATGATGGAGTGGATCTAGGGAGAAACTCAAAGAAGCTTATGTCAGTCAAATTATCCATGCCTCTCTGGGCTGAAGACAGCAAAAATGACCGAATATACAAAGAACAGGAAAACCACTATTGAGTCAAATAATTCTGGTCCTTTTTAAAAAGTCCACTTTCCAGAGTTATTGAGAATGGACTACGATTAACTCATTTGAGTTTTCTACATTTTCTTTCTCTGATGGTATCAATGATGTAAGAAAATAAGCAAAGAGAAGAATAGAAAACAGCTACTGAATAATTAAAATTTTACATAAATATGCAAAATGGTGAAGTATGTCCAAAAGTTTTTGAGATTGGCTTATGTTAAACAGAAGGAAATAAGTAAAATTAACAATAATAGCAAAATTAAGCTCATTATTTTAATAGTATTCTATGTTTATCAAAGAACTTTTAAAATTAGAATTTCATTCAAGGCTAATAACCACATTTTTGATAGATAATTCAATACTATTTATATTTCACAGAGACAGAAATCCAGATATAGAGATTTGCAAGATTGGCTCTTTAACGTCATATTCCCAGTTAGATAATGAGCCAGAATTAGAACTAAGAACCTTGTTGTGTCTTGTTTGAGTCTTTTCCCATGATCATTATTTCATATAATTCATCTCTAATGGGTTGAATAATGTCTTCCCCAAATTCACATCTACTTAGAACCTCAGAATGATTTGGAAATAGGGTATTTGCAGACTTCATTAGTTAAGGATTGAGATGAAGTCAACTTGGATTAGGATGGGCTCTGAATCCAACGAGGATTCTTATAAGAGGCAGAAAAGGATGCAGAGAAGCACTAAGAAGGCAATGGGAAGATAGAGGCAGAGATTGAAGTGATGTGTCTATAAACAAAGAAACACTAAGGATTACCTACAACCACCAGAAGCTAGGAAGCCCAGAAAGCAACAGCCACTCTTATACCTTGATTTCAGACATCACATCTCCAGAACTGTGAAAAAATACATTTCTGTTGTTTTAAGCCATGCAGTTTGTAATTCTGTTACAAGAGCCCTAGGAAACCAATGCACCATCTTATATAAGGGAATTTTTATTTACTAATAAAAATTTCTTCATGAAGCCAAATATTTTACTCAAGTGTCTCTTCAAATATGTAACGTAGATTTTTCTGTGGGGAATCTGAAAGTTGTGGGAATTCAGAATCATGGTTAGTGGTTAGATTAAATCATGAGTTTCCATTTTCAGTTGCAAATGATATGAATGTTATGCTTGCTTTTATTTGACATATAGGGATTCCTTCTAAATTTATCTCTAGACTTCAATTTGTTTTCTTATATTCTTATCCAAATGTCCTTCCTTTGTCAAAATTATTATAAAATCACTGGGTACAAGGATCATGTTTGTAAACATTTAGGTAATTACCTGTTAAATTGAACAATTGAGTTGTCATTCACTGACTTTGCACCAAAACAAACCTCTGAAGTGATTTGTATTGTTCCACTGATCTCTAATTTTTGAGCCTTATATAATAAAATCAGGAAGAAAAACCTTTCTATAGCTAAGAAGAAAATACCTTATTTAAATTTTTAAATGTTTCTTTCTTTCTTTCTTTCTTTCTTTTTTTTTTTTTTTTTTTTTTAGATGGAGTCTCGCACTGTCACCCAGGCTGGAGTGCAGTGGCGGGATCTTGGCTTACTGCAACCTCTGCCTCCCGGGTTCAAGCAATTCTCCTGCCTCAGCCTCCTGAGTAGCTGAGATTATAGGTGCCCACCACCATGCCCAGCTAATTTTTTTTCTTTTTCTTTAGTAGAGATGGAGTTTCACCATGTGGGTCTTGAACTCTTGACCTCTTGATCCGCCCGCCTTGGCCTCCCAAAGTGCTGAGATTATAGGCATGAGCCACTGCGCCCGGTCAAAATTTTTTAAGTATCACAAATCCAGTGCAAATTGCTGTCAACCTACATTACTTCATGGCTTAAATGTTTTATTTTTCAGATTGAGTTTGCCTTTTTGCTTGTCAATCATGTAGCTACTATACTATGTAGGATGGAATTTCTCCCTAGTAACTTTCTAATCTTTTTATCTAGCTTCACCAAACTCACCCATCCCTTCTTTTTTATTTAAAATAATATCAAGATTTACTTTTTTCTGAAAACCATTTTTAGCAAAAATTGAGGATATATCTCTCCAGAGACATAATTAAAAATAGATTATGGTCTAACTTCACTATTTCAAATCCGTTCATTTGTATAGCACTTAAATGCCATCCCCTTCCTTCTTGACCACTTCATTGTGCTTGTGGTGGAGAGACTGAAGGAACACACAAATGGACAATGGCCAGAAGATACATAAAATTAGAACTTTGAGCCACAACGTGCAGCACCTACAATCTGCACAACTCCCAACTCTGAGCCATAATCTACAGCAACTACCAACCCATTTTAGGCAATAACCAGTTCAGGAAGCCAAACAACAACCCCCTAACACTTGCCCCCAAAAAGCCAGGACTTGGTTAATAACTGACAGATTCTCTAATTTTTGACCCAGCTTCCCACTTAATGCCAATGGGAGTGCAATGAGAGAATGCACCCTTACCAATCACACAGGATGCCCCACTGTGGTTAGCCCGCTTATAGCTTACCCATGCCAACAGCCTCCAGTCAGGACATAGCCAACGCCTTGTCTTTTTTCCATTACAAAAATTTCCTTCACCTGCTTTTGAATCTCTGCCAGTTGCAAATAATGGTGGCTGACTCCCTTAGAGCACACTCTAAATAACTATCCTTTGCTTGTTTTCATTTGGGTAGTCTTCATTGGCAATAGGAACCAGTGATTTCTAGTTGACTGAAACTCATAAAGGAGATTTCAGTATAACTGTACCATAAGCAGAAACATAGATTCTGCTATTGCCGTTTTCAGTGGCTGATTCTTCTCTGTAACTTAGGTTTTACGATATTTCGTCCCGTTTTTCAACATATGTTCTCTGTACTCATAATCCAACTTTGTAAATACCTGTACAGTGGCAACTGGATTCCTCTAATCTGTTATTTAAAACCAGTGTTATTTTCAGGTCATCTCCTATGCTGCTTGCTTGTACAGTCATGCACCACATAATAATGTGTCAGTCAACAGTGGACTGCATATACGATGGGGATCTCATAAGCTTATGACACTGTATTTTGATGTACCCTCAAATACCCTTGTATTGCAGTACACCATGCCTTACAATTGCCTGCAGTAGTCAGTACAGCAAGCTGTACAGGTTTGTAGCCTAGGAGTAGAGGGCTATACCATATACTCTAGGTTTGTAGTAGGCTATTCTCTACATTTGTGTAAGTACACTCTATGATGTTCGTACAATGACAAAATTACCTAATGACACATTTCTCAGGACATACCCCTATTTCTCAGTGACATATGACTGTATTTTTATTTCTGTTCTTCCATGTGAATTCCAACTCATAAATACCAATGTGCTATGAACTGAAATGTACTCACATACAGTTTCTTATTTTCACTTTCTGCCACATTCACAAGGAAAACTAAGAAGTTGTTTCCCAATGATTCTCTGTTGTCTCTGCCCAGATGATTTAAAATATGCAGAATAAGGCTTAAAGTTTCTTAATTTAAAAAAATGTGTCTTCTCAAAAAAAATTAACACACAATCTCAGGGAAGAAAGAAGGTGGGGGGAAGAAGAGCAGCAAGGAGTACTAGGAAGCAAAGACAAAGCGGTGCATAACTGAGAGGCAGCTGGTCATCAGCCACACAGGGCATCTCTGTGCTGTCTGTACAGCAACTCCCTACCTCAGATCAACGTATCAGAGGACAGAGAGGACAATGTATTCTCCAGCTCTCTCTCATCTCCTGTCTTTCATTGGTCAAAGTTTGCCCCACTAGGAGTGAGTCCCTCCCCGTTTCCAACATGGGTCACTTGAGCCTTTCAGGTACCCACTGGTGAAGCCGTAGGGCACTCCTGTGGCATGGCACTCCATGCTGCCCAGAAATGGTGGGAAGAGTCACAGTCTCAGTGAGTCTATCAGGTGAAAACTTCCTGCTGGAGCTTCTGTGTCTCCCATCCAGTGATAAAAAAAAAAAGAGTCCTTTCCAGAAGCCAGCCCTCCTCTCAGGGAGGACAAAGTAGCTTGTGTTGCTATTAGACAATGTGTCTGTGGCCGTGGTTTGGAGGTTGCTATAAAAGCTGAGACTTTCCATGAATAAGTCAGTAGCCCATGACAGAGTGAGGCCAGGAGAAATGTGACCTATGCAAGTTTAACATGGGAAAAGAGATAAACGAAAGTCAACAAAATAAAGCATCTTGAAAAAAATTAAATTCCTGCAAAAGTAGAAATAGAAAGCTGTATATCCCAGAATTTATGTTATTGGAATAAGTAGCCACCTGCCCTCCCAACAGAATGAATAAAATAAAAATCATAATATTTAATAACGTTACCCCCTAAACCATTTGTCTTCAGCTGGCGTGAATATAGAGAAACAGTGAAAATTAGATTAATCTACCCCCTGAGATTGAGGATTTTAGTTAAGCTGACCAGACTAAGACAAAATAGAAAACATAAAACATATTTTTATGTCTGAAAGTAGTTATTTTGAGAGAAAAGATCAATATTGTGTTTGATATATAAATATATACCTACACACAACAAGGAAAAAGCATTAATTCAAGGAAAATCCATACTAAATGTGATGCCACAATGTTTTTAGCTGTTACCATTTCACTGGGAAAAGAAATGCTAGTTTGAATAAGAAATACTAATTGCATGAGAAAATACCAATAACATTATTTTAATTAACATGTATTTGTGTTATTAGAACCTAGAAAATTTTGATTCAGAAATGATTATAAGGCATTTCTATGTGTCAATCTTTGGGTTATGAATGAGTCGGGTCCTAAGGGCACACATGGTCTTGGAAGATGGTAATAGTCAAAAGTGATCCTGAAGCATGCTAATATGAGAAAAAGCTCATGCATGTGGGATAGGCAAACATTTGGATATCAGGTTACTTTTCCCTCTGTGTTTCTATAATCCCCATGGCATGTAGCACAGCAATGAGTTCATTGTTCAATAAAGTTTCAAATATGAAAGGATACTCCTGCAACCTGTCCTCTTCCCTGACTGACCAGATAGGACCTCTTTTCCTCTTGCCCCTCAGGGGTTGCCTTCTCCAAATGACATCATTTATTGTAAATGATATACATTTACAATACAAAATGTTTTACATTTATATGTAAAACATATCTGTCAGTACTGATGAAATAAATGAATGAATACATATTTCATTGATTGACCTAATATGTGACATGATACAATGGAAATCACAAAGGACTTGGAATTAAGAATTGTGGCTTATGGCCAGGCGCGGTGGCTCACGCCTGTAAACCCACCACTTGGGGAGGCCAAGGCTGGTGGATCACAAAGTCAGGAGATCAAGACCATCCTGGCTAACACGGTAAAACACCGTCTCTACTAAAAAATACAAAAAAATTAGCCAGGTGTGGTGGCAGGCGCCTGTAGTCCCAGCTATTCGGGAGGCTGAGGCAGGAGAATGGCGTGAACCCGGGAGGTGGAGCTTGCAGTGAGCCGAGATAGCGCCACTGCACTCCAGCCTGGGTGACAGAGCAAGACTCCGTCTCGATAAAAATTAAAAAAAAATAAAAAAAATAAAGAATTGTGGCTTACAATGCTAAGTAAGAGACTTTCAGCCATGTGATGTTGGGAAAGGAATTTTACCGCTGTAGTCATCAGTTTCCTCACTGAAACAAGGGAATTCTAATATCTCCTGTGTTAATACTAACATCTACTCTATTGCTATAGGACCAATTGCTGCGACAGAAACCCAAAATAAGAGTAGCAGAGCAAGGCAAAAATTTATTTCCTCTATTCCTGAAACAAGAGCTTAAGAAACCCATGCCCCTGATATGGAAGCTCTAGTGTTAGGAACTCATTGTTCTGCCAGTGACATAGCCAGTGACGTAGCCGAGTCTGTCTGGGATAGGTGGCCCATCATCACATTCTGCTGGATCTGCTGGATCCACATTCCAACTGACAGAAAGTTAAAAAGGGGAGTGAAACAAGGACTTCTATCTTTCATGGGCATGCTCAGCATTGTGTTAGAGCTGGCTTGTACCGGCTCATGAGGGCCGATTGTTCAATTTTCAGGAATTGTGTGAGCTGTTAAACACAACCTTTATTAAAAATTAAATAAATTTACAATTATATTAAAAATGAGGGCAACAGGTACTCAAAACTCAGCCGTTCCTAATTATACATCTTACTGCTATTTTTGTATGGTTATTATTTACTTCTAATGTGAGTATATAGAAACACCATATAATGGCATACTACCGCACATCTCTTTGTGTCAGTGAAGAAATTTTATGTTGGTAGCTTCAGATCAGTTATGGTAGAAATCAGCAAACACTGCGATGTATTGTTACGTTAATTTTTCAACCCAGAGCTGGCAAACCAGATATAACTTATTTTGGTTTAATACTTGAACAAATAATTACTTTATTTTTACATTTTAAAGCATTGCTACAAGGGGGAGTAGAGAGAGAAGAAAGGGAGGGAAAGAAAAAGAAAGAAGGAGAGAGGGAAGGAAGGAAGGAAGTCCAGCCGGCCTTCATAAGTAGCTGCAATGACTGAAATATTTACTACCAGCTCTTTATAAGAAATGTTTTCTAACTCTTAATGGAGAAAATACGAGTAGTGCAAATTAAACTGAAAAGCTTGCTTGCTGGCCAGTCCCACCCTCAGCTTCTAGAAGCTGCCTCATTCTTTGTCCTGTTCCCCCTCTAGCTTCAAGCCAACAAGGGAGAATTTCCTTTGTGTTGAGTCCCTCCCTTGCTTTGACTCTCGCCAGGAAAAGCCCAGTCTCTCTTAAGGTTTCACGGGAATAGGTCAGGCACATGGAGGACAATCTTTCTTAGAGTCAGCTGTACCAAATGACATAACCTAGTCATGAAGTGATATCCTATCATATCTATAGATCCCCCTCGGAATTGAGAGGATGGTTTATGACAGAGTTGGATCACTGTGGGTCATCTTAGAATTCTTCCTGCTACAATGGGAATCGCAGTCTCTCCTACATCTTCCTCTTTCACAGTATCATTTTGAGAATTTGATGAGATCGTGGATAAATAAAAGCACTTCATTGTAAGAGATGCTATACAGCCCAAAGTGTTACTGTGATTGAATTCTATTTCTCGAATTCATATATCTGAATTTTTGGTAACAGTTCTTTTCCAATTCCTTTTTTGGAATCTGGGATGAAGGTATATTTTCAACCCTGTTTTGGTTTTGAACTTCTTCCAAGTAACCCTGAAGAGCTTATTGAGTTCACCCTTAGGATGGGGTCTGAGAGCATGAGTAATACAAGAATACTTCATGTTCTCTCTAGCAAGTTCATTGTTTACTGAATGATTATTATTATTATTATTATTTTTGGTATCCTGAATGCAAGACTTTCTTTCCTTCCTTCCTTCCCTTTCTTCTTCCCTTCACTTACCTTTCTTCTTTCCTTCCCTTCACTTTCCTTCTCTCCTTCCCTTCACTTTCCTTTCTTCCTTCTCCCCCTCTGCCTCTTCCTCCTCCTCTTCCTTTCTCTCTCTCCTCTTTCAATTTCACAAATACACTTAGAAAAGTGCACAAAAAGCAAAGCCATTTGGAGTTCAGCAATGAAAAATTAGCATGTACCTTTAAGCAGTTTTGAGGCATTTTGTCTTTGGCCAGAAGCCAAAAGATAATTACAGTTTTTAAAAGTCATCTCTGTAATGTGCATCTGTTGCCCATGGTGTCCATTCATAAGCTATTCATAAATTTTGTAAGGAGGAAATGAGGAGGCAAATATAACAAATTCTTGCTCCTCACTGAGCCAAGCCTTTCAATGAGATGCTTTCATGTGACCATGCACGCTAGAATCTCTGATGGTTCTTTCAATGAAAAGAGTTACAACAGTAGATTTTACTTCGTTTTTAAATGAAAGCAGTATTTCAAGTATTGATGGTTAACAAGAACTTACTTCAGGTGCAGAAATAAAGCGAAATACCCAACAAGCTGTATTTCTCACAAGGTCTGCAGAAACACTTGAAACCCATGTGCATATAGATAATATAGAAAGAAAACCTAGCATCTGCCATTTCATATGCCCAGGATGTCACCTCCGCCCTATCTTCTTAACAAGAATAATGCCCCTAGCTCTTAAGATAAAAAATACACTGGGGGAAAGAAATCTCAGCAATATATAAAAACATAGAAGTCTTGTACCCATGAAAGTTGTACATTCTTACTTCTCTACTTCAAGAGCCCTCATAGGATGTCACAGTGGCAAAAGACCGCAGGTACTCCCAGAATTCCCTGCTGCCCGAAATATAGTCAATATTTGACTGCCTGTTCACTGCAAACAATAGAGAAAAGTTATATAGGATAATTAAAGCCTCCAGGACAACAGAAAAGATTGAAATGATACAAACAAAAAAAAATAAAGGATCATTGCGTTCAGGAATTATAAACCTCTACACTTCCCACCAGCAGGCAGGCACCAACCTCTAAAACTCCTTTTCCTGATAGCAGTTGGACTGGGTAAGGAAATGGGGTCTTGTGTTTGACCCATTGTTGAATATGCAAGAAATGAGAAAAAAAGGAAGGAAGTAGGGGAGGGATGGCGAGAGGGAAGAAGAGAGGAAGGAAGGAAAAGTATCAAGTTATAGGACAATAATAATATCAAGTCAACATAAACTATACCCTGTCTCTACTAACATGTTTACTATCCCCACTGTATTAGATAGCCTTTTGTTTTGTTTTGTTTTTCTGAGACAAGTGCTGGAGTGCAGTGGTGTGATCTTGGCTCACTGCAACCTCTGCCTCCCAGACTCAAGCAATCCTCCTACTTGGCCTCCTGAGTAGCTGGGACTGTAGGTGGACACCACCGCACCCAGATAATTTTTGTATTTTTTTTATAGAGATGGGGTTTTGCCATGTTGCACAGCTTCTGAGCTCAAGTGATCCACCCGCCTTGGTCTCCCAAAGTGTTGGTATTACAGGTGGGAGTCACCGGACCTGGCCTAGATAGGCTTTTGACTAAAAAATTATCTCTCATGTTCGTTACTGGTGGTTGTGATTATTAGTTTTGTTTTAGCAAATCCACAGGAAAAATATCATGAACCTGTGATCTGGTGAGGAGAAAACTGGTAAATATTCACATGAGGCATAATCTCTCAGAAGCCTGGCCACCAGATAAGCCAGGCACTATAGGAACAGTGCTTCTGGCCTGGAGGACAGATATACTTGCAGCATTTCCTCTGAGCCTGTAAAGCTGAGTGAATACCATTTACCAGCAGACCTTGTCTCATCAGGATGAAAAGCCCCCTGAACCTGGAACTCTCGAAAATTGTTCTGCACTATATAGGTCACCATGAGAAGCAAGAGTTTCCCTTAACTACTAGAGACTATAAACATAATTTATAAATACACTCACTAATACAGGGAAAACTATAAAGTTTAGTTATTTCAGTGAAGGTTAGCTTGGATGCTCAGAAAATGGTGCTCATAGAGCTGATAGCCTTGGTTAAATTTCCATAGATTCCATGAAACATCACACAAAATATCTTACCACCTTAAGCCCCACAAGTAGTAAACCCCTCATTCTCTGTGTAATGGATATTGTTTTGACAACTGTGTTTATTTGGCTGCATAATTTGGCTCTCCCTAGTGTCACCCAAGTGTTAGGTTTCTCAGATTCCCTTAACTCCAAGGTTGAGGATTCAATTTGCTTTTTGCCAGTGGGATTCATTCCCAAGAGATTTTGAAAATGCAGATGACAGGTGCCGTAAAATAATTCTTCCTTTGGCTCTGTTGAGTAAAGGCTAGCTGTAGCAGATAAGCGGTTTTGTCCCCTACAGGTTGTTACTGATTCACTTCAGTGACCATTAGCAGGGACTTCCTATGGTTTCCCTATCTGGGCAGCACCAAAACCTTCCTGACTGTCTGGACCAGAACTGTAGCGATAAGCCTGAAAACAAGCTTCAGTCTCTGATGGCTTCCACAGTCGTTCCGACAATTGTTAACATAAAATTCCCTATGTAAATACCTTTCAGTTGAAAATACCTAAAGTTGGTATTGCTGAGTGATACCCCTAATATCTAATATCTTAGACAAGGAGCAAAGAAACATGCACATTTTGACTCCCAAACTACATAGTGGGAAAAGAACAACTGTCCTAACAAGCTCAGTTGTCTGGATCAGGAATAATAAATAGCCCCTTTTACCAATTTTGATACAATTTTTAAGGGAAAACAGTTATAGAAACCTACTTTATTCAGGATTTGTGTTTTCATACTATATCATAGCATATTGAATATTGAATTAGTTTACCTCTACAAAACTTTAACAACACATAAAATTCAGTTATTTCCCATGGAAAAAAATAGTGTTAATTATACCCATGTAGTAAATTTCTTGAAATTCTGCATGCAATTATCAAACCTTAGCTGATCAGGAAAGAGACAGAGTTTTGGTCTATGAATTTATAATACAAACACTATAAGAAAGCACTATTAATCACCTTATGTGGACTATAAAATAATTTCATGATATTACCAAATTTTGTCTCATTTAACAATACAGTTTAATCCACAAGAAATTCAATTTGGAAATAAGTGCACAAGTCCTGTTTTCTGGTGCAGCAAGTGTGGGGGGACAGAGATAAGAGAAACAGGCACTGATTCTGATGACAGGAAGAGGATGATGTTGTAAAACGACTTCTGCTGAGTCATATGCCAGGGCTGCTATGAATCACCTTCAGTTTGTTGACAGTATGCTTTGAATTTGGCTCAATTATCTAGCATGCTCTCCACCTCAACCAAATCTAATCCAGTTGGTCACCAGATGCAAGGAAACCAAAATGCAAGAGGAATCGCCACCATAGTCTCAGCCCCCTAAATTAGTATCTGTGGATCCTGGGAGACCACCACATGGAGACAAAGGGTGGGAAATTGAGGGGTTGGTGACACTAGTTTGCATTTTTAAAAAACTGAAAACAATGAGAGAGACTCACACCATACTTACTGAATCATAATCTGTCTTTTAACAAGATCCCAGGTGATTCATCTGCAAATTAAATTTTGAGAAGCATGGATCTGTGATTCATTGGCAATTACCAATTGCACTCTCAGAAGAACAAGGTAAAGAAAATAATGCTCTTGGCTTTGTAATAGAGAAATGCATTTCTAGTCACAGGAGAGAATATTCTGAAAAATAAATACAAATATATGCCAAGAATATAGGAAACCAACCAATTTAAAAAAAAAAAATCAACCGTAGACTGAGGATCCTGCTTTATGGAAAAGTCAAGTCAAGATGATCAGTCCCACATCTTATAGTTAAATAGCCTTGAAATGTGTCCTATGAGGGAGAAATAGCGTTATAATGCTATGAGCCAATTCAGATATAGTTTAATTAAGTAATATGCAAGGTCATGGAGCGTGACTGGCAGAGTGATTTAGAACAGAATTAACTACGTCTTTTACTGGGGCCATGCCTGGTTGTCATCTAACACTGCAGCATATAAACTCTAAGAAATGTTCTGGCATTGCAGATTTATCCCTGCAGCCAGAGGAGCTGAATTCTCTTTCCAAAGCCACAGAAACCCATCCCCTCTTTCTATTTTTAATCCTTTGCTGATTCTAGGGGCTTTCTACCAAGTAATTTGTTGCCAAACAGTTGCTCTCCTTGCAGCTGCCAAACAGACCAGCATTTGCAGCCTCGGGTTGTGTGTAGTGTTGGCTCTTTCCCCAATGTCATTTCCTACAAGGCGTTTCTTTCAACTGATGCATTAGGGTCTTTGAATGACAACATGAAATTAAATAGAAAATGACATTCATGAGAAAAGATGTTTCTTTCCAATAACTGAGACTCTCTACCCATCTGTCATTGCTTCCTTCTCTGTCTCATAGTTTTCCGCAAATCCCAAGCAGCTTGATACAAATATGATCACTAGAGGATTTTTATACATTAATGCAAATTATGAACTAGCAACAATTAGGGCATTCTGCCCAGACTAGTTGATGCCCTTCTATAGGAGAGTGTATGTCAAGAGAGTACAACACCAAGCCATTTTCCTCTGAATCAGTTCATCACTAAAATTATCATACAATATTTCAAATAAATTATTGCAAATGAATGGCTCTGTAATGAATTTGGTGACTTTTGTTAATTACAAAATTAAATTGAAACTTGAATACTAACAGCAAAAACATATCATACCTAAAAGGAGAGAAAGAGGGAAGAATGAATACGTGATAGATAGATAGACAGACAGACAGATAGGTAGACAAATGCTGACTTCCTAAGAAAATGCCAAGAAATATGTGTTAATTCATTCTTGCATTGCTATAAAGAAATACCTGAGACTGGGTAATTTATAAAGAAAAGAGGGCTGGGTGTGGTGGCTCATGCCTGTAATCCTGGCACTTTGGGAGGCCAAGGCATGTGGATCACGAGGTCAGGAGATCAAGACCAGCCTGGCCAACATGGTGAAACCCCATCGCTACAAAAAATACAAAAATTAGCTGGGCGTGGTGGTAGACGCCTGTAATCCCAGTTACTTGGGAGGCTGAGGCAGGAGAATCACTTGAACCCGGGAGTCGGAGGTTGCAGTGAGCTGAGATTGTGCCATTGCACTCCAGCTGGGGTGACAGAACGAGACTTTGTCTCAAAAAAAAAAAAAAGAAAGAAAGAAAAAGAGGTTTAATTGGCTCACGGTTCTGCAGGTCCGCAGGCTGTAAAAGAAGCATGATGCTGGTATCTGTTCAGCTTCTGGGAGGCCTCTAGAAACTGACAATTATGGTGGAAGGCAAAAGGGGAGCAGACATGTGACATGACCACAGCAGGGACAGGAGAGAGAGACAGCAGGGGCGTGGGTGCCATACACTTTTAAATGACCTGATCTCACAAGAACTCATTCACTATCACAAGGACAGTATCAAGAGGGATGGCACTAAACAGTACTAAACCATTCATGAGAAATCAGCCTCCATGACCCAATCACCTCCAACCAGGCCCCACCTCCAACACTGAAGATGACAATTCAACATGAGATTTGGTGGGGACACAGATACAAACCATATCAAAATGTTAAAGATGCAAGTTATAAGATGCATTAAAGTGAGAAATTTTATTTTCAAGGAACTTAAAAGTGTTTCAAGAACGAATATTTGAGCCCCTAAAAAACAATTTATACACAATTGAAAGATATGTGATAGAAATTGAGATAAAGATTAGCATAGGTATGAACTGATAAGACATAATTAAAAATTAAAGAAGAATATTTACCTTGAAGAGAGGAAGAGGCAGCTAAATATTTAAAGCAAGACACACAAGAAATCAATGTGGTGAAGCAGAAAATAAACACCAGTATTTTTAACCATTCATTAATTCAGTCAGCAAACAATCATTAATCCTTTTCTCCTGGAAGAAAGACCACAACAGATCCAGGTCACTCCATTCCTGCTCTTTAAGTTCTTATGTTGTTTCTGCTGGGGAAAAGAAATTGCATGCACTGATGAATGAGAGGAACCTGCAATTCTACTGGCTACCCTTTCAGGCTATTTTAAGTAGGAAGCCATAGACAAAATGCTGGCCATTGTTTTAAAGTTTGATTCCATAAAGACTTTAAAAGTGATTCATTTTGTCATTGGAT
Source organism: Pan paniscus (assembly GCF_029289425.2). NCBI lineage: Eukaryota > Metazoa > Chordata > Mammalia > Primates > Hominidae > Pan > Pan paniscus. Next base: position 86,667,802 of record NC_073267.2, read on the forward strand.
TTTTCCTTTTACCAAATTATCATAGGCTACATTACTATATAGTCAAAATTGACATTAAATTTCTGGTTTCCACGGAAGCCGTGATTAACAAATGTAAATGTTTTATAAACACATAGGTCAAACTTATTTTCATTAATTTAAATGGACAAAGGCAAATATTATTTATAAAAGAGGATATCAAAATAGGCCAAAAAAAGTATCATGGTAGGCTGAATAATTCCACCTGCCTCCCCAAAGACAACTATATCCTAATTCCCATTACCTGTGCGTAAGTGACCTTACCTAGTAAAGAGACTTTACAGGCCCAGCTAAGTTAAGGGTCTTAAGGTAGGGAGATTATCCTGAATAATCTGATTGGGTCCAATAATCACAAAGAAGCTTAAAAGATAGAAGAAGGAGGCCGGGCGCGGTGGCTCACGCCTGTAATCCCAGCACTTTGGGAGGCCGAGGCGGGCGGATCACGAGGTCAGGAGATCGAGACCATCCTGGCTAACACGGTGAAACCCCGTCTCTACTAAAAATACAAAAAATTAGCCGGGCGTGGTAGCGGGCGCCTGTAGTCCCAGCTACTCGGGAGGCTGAGGCAGGAGAATGGCGTGAACCCGGGAGGCGGAGCTTGCAGTGAGCCGAGATCGCGCCACTGCACTCCAGCCTGGGCGACAGAGCGAGACTCCGTCTCAAAAAAAAAAAAAAAAAAAAGATAGAAGAAGGAGAGTCAGAATCAGAGAAGATGATGTGATGACAGAAGCAGAGATCAGAAAGAAAAAGGAAAGAAAATGAAGGAAGGAAGAGGAAGAAAGAGAGGAAGGAAGATGCTATGCTGCTGGCTTTGAACACAAGGGAAGCAGCCAAGAGCCAATGAATGCAGACAGCCCCTAGAAGATAGAAAAGGCTCCTCTGGAGCCTCCAGAAAGAATGCAGTCTTGTTGGCACCTTGATTTTTAGGACCTCTGACCTACAGGACTATCAGATAATAAATGTCTGCTCTTCGAAGACACTAAATTTTGGTGATTTGTTACAACAGCAATAGGAAACAATACGAGTATGTAAAGAGGCATTTTATATTATTCACTGGCATCAAAATAAAAAATCACAAGGAGAAAAGAGTGCATTCACACCAGACTCAATAAAAATGGTGAAAGCACTAAAAATGGCAAATAGAAAAGATGCGGGAGGCTATGGAACAAGAACACTCTTATGCTGCTGGTGGGAGTTTAAATTGGTGCAATCACTGAGCCTAAATGGTTACTTTCATGACTGCCATTTACCTTCTCATTTACTCTGGGCATGGTCTTGTGCCTTGTGTGGCCAATGGGACATCAGCAAATTTAAGGTAAACAGAAGCTCAATAAATACTGGGGTACCGGGGCCATGTTGGAATGAGGCTGTTACCATGTGAGGAAGACCAGTTTCATCCCTGGGGTTATGGAAGTCCACACAGAGATGGAGGGACAAAGTCCAGCTCAACTGTTCTAGTGAAGCCCCTCCCTAGGCAATCTTACAGGCGTATGTGCAAAACTAGCAGAAGGACGCATACACACAGCCTGCTCAAATAATTGTGAGAAATAACACATTGTTACTGTTTTAAGCCACTGAACTCAGAAGACTGGTTTGTACTTTAGAATCATGTAAAGCTAAGGCGGGGAAAGCCCTAGTAACACCATTGGAAGATACACCAAGTCAAGATGCAGACAGCTGGGGGTCCCTTGTGAAGTATCTCTGTTGGTTTACCATAAAACGAGGGCCACTAGGGAACAATGGCCACTAGGGAACAATGCTCATGTTATCCCCACTCCCGAGCTTCCAAATGTTTTTAAGTAACTTTCTCGTAAGTATGAGTAGATAGGCAATACCAGTGGACATTCAGATAAAGCTTCTATCATAACAACAGAGACAAAACCAAAACAAGAAAAAAATTGGTGCTTCGAGAAGAAAAGTAGAAAAAACAATGTCATTGATATCCTCAAAGCTATTGGAGGGGATATTTTATTGATGAAACAAGAACAGGAGAATATATTTAAAAAATACGTAAATCACTAAATAGCTCTTGGAAATTATAATATGATAATAGAAATAACGCAAAAAGAAGTTTGAAAGATAAACCAAAGGAACTTTCCATTAAGATAGTAAAACAACAATAACAATATCAAAGAAATAGAAAATAGAAAAGACAAGAAAATTTAAAAATCTATCCAGGAGATCCAAATTCAAGTAATATTTCCACAAATAAAAAATGGAAAAATTAAATGGAAGAAATTTTCAAAAAATCACTCAACAAATTTCCACAAAACTGACATGAATTTCCAAATTGAGAAGGCTCATCAAAACCCAGCACAAGGCATAAACCACATCAGGCAGGCAATCAACCAAGAATATTTCCAAGTGTGCAGATGGACATGACTTCAATCTTTGAAAAGATTGAAAATCAACATGGCATCAGGCTTCTCAAACACCAAAAAGAAAAGATACTGGAAAAATTACTTGAGCGTTCTAAGGGTACATTATTTCCAATATGGAATTACAAACCAAATGTGATCATGTTTTTAATATACACACGTGAAAGTTCTGGGTTTAGCTTTTGCTGAACTAGCACTTCAGCAGTGTATCAGACACAACTACCTGCTCTGTATTACCAGTGAACAGGCTAAGTAAAAGCTGCACCCTGTCCAAGAAAAAAATAAACATAAAAAATGTTCTAGGCTGTGTACTTGTTTCCCAATTAACATACTTAAATTTTATTTGTAACTCATGCTTTATTAATAATAATATTAAAGGTTTGCACTGAAAAGAGCAATGATCTACAACAGAATTTTCTATGTTCTAAAATAAATTATTCAAAAGAGTTAAGTTGAATTCCTACCAGTTAGAAGAAATGTTCAAATGAGTATCTTTCATGAGAAATGCCATTAGTCTATTGAACAGTATATAGTAATCTACATACACCAACTCTTAAAGCTCAATGCATTTTTCCTACGTAAGAAATTACAAAAGAAGATAATTTTCCAGCACCATTTATTAAATAGGGAATCCTTTCCCCATTGCTTGTGTTTCTCAGGTTTGTCAAAGATCAGATAGTTATAGATATGCGGTGTTGTTTCTGAGGGCTCTGTTCTGTTCCATTGATCTATATCTCTGTTTTGGTACCAGTACCATGCTGTTTTGGTTACTGTAGCCTTGTAGTATAGTTTGAAGTCAGGTAGTGTGATGCCTCCAGCTTTGTTCTTTTGGCTTAGGATTGACTTGGCGATGCGGGCTCTTTTTTGGTTCCATATGAACTTTAAAGTAGTTTTTTCCAATTTTGTGAAGAAAGGCATTGGTAGCTTGCTGGGGATGGCATTGAATCTGTAAATTACCTTGGGCAGTATGGCCATTTTCACGATATTGATTCTTCCTACCCATGAGTATGGAATGTTCTTCCATTTGTTTCTATCCTCTTTTATTTCCTTGAGCAGTGGTTTGTAGTTCTCCTTGAAGAGGTCCTTCACATCTCTTGTAAGTTGGATTCCTAGGTATTTTATTCTCTTTGAAGCAATTGTGAATGGGAGTTCACTCATGATTTGGCTCTCTGTTTGTCTGTTGTTGGTGTATAAAACTGGCTAGCCATATGTAGAAAGCTGAAACTGGATCCCTTCCTTACACTTTATACAAAAATCAATTCAAGATGGATTAAAGACTTAAACGTTAGACCTAAAACCATAAAAACCCTAGAAGAAAACCTAGGCAATACCATTCAGGACATAGGCATGGGCAAGGACTTCATGTCTAAAACACCAAAAGCAATGGCAACAAAAGCCAAAATTGACAAATGGGATCTAATTAAACTAAAGAGCTTCTGCACAGCAAAAGAAACTACCATCAGAGTGAACAGGCAACCTACAAAATGGGAGAAAATTTTCACAACCTACTCATCTGACAAAGGGCTAATATCCAGAATCTACAATGAACTCAAACAAATTTACAAGAAAAAAACAAACAACCCCATCAAAAAGTGGGCAAAGGACATGAACAGACACTTCTCAAAAGAAGACATTTATGCAGCCAAAAAACACATGAAAAAATGCTCATCATCACTGGCCATCAGAGAAATGCAAATGAAAACCACAATGAGATACCATCTCACACCAGTTAGAATGGCAGTCATTAAAAAGTCAGGAAACAACAGGTGCTGGAGAGGATGTGGAGAAATAGGAACACTTTTACACTGTTGGTGGGACTGTAAACTAGTTCAACCATTGTGGAAGTCAGTGTGGCGATTCCTCAGGGATCTAGAACTAGAAATATCATTTGACCCAGCCATCCCATTACTGGGTATATACCCAAAAGACTATAAATCATGCTGCTATAAAGACACATGCACACGTATGTTTATTGTGGCACTATTCACAATAGCAAAGACTTGGAACCAACCCAAATGTCCAACAATGATAGACTGGATTAAGAAAATGTGGCACATATACACCGTGGAATACTATGCAGCCATAAAAAATGATGAGTTCATGTCCTTTGTAGGGACGTGGATGAAATTGGAAATCATCATTCTCAGCAAACGATCGCAAGAACAAAAAACCAAACACCGCATATTCTCACTCATAGGTGGGAATTGAACAATGAGATCACATGGACACAGGAAGGGGAACATCACACTCTGGGGACTGTTGTGGGGTGGGGGGAGGGGGGAGGGATAGCATTGGGAGATATACGTAATGCTGGATGACGAGTTAGTGGGTGCAGCGCACCAGCATGGCACATTTATACATATGTAACTAACCTGCACAATGTGCACATGTACCCTAAAACTTAAAGTATAATAATAAAAGAAAAAAAAAGAAAAAGAAAAAGAAAAAAAAAGAAGATAATTTATCATACAATGTGGTATTATAATTGTTCCTTCATCAAATTAAGCAGATTAAATATACATTTTAATATTTCAGTTTTACAGTAGAAGATGTATGTTAGAAGCATAGTTTGAATATATTTAAATATATTACTACATCGAAACATTCTGGAAGAAATAACCTTACCTTACCTTTTTTTTTTTTTTTTAACTCAGAACTGACAATGCAGTTTATTGTGAGTTGAAAATTCTCAATAAATGTAGACCGAATACCAGAATAAAAATTTAAAAATACTTTTCAATATAATGCATTTGGGTAAGTGTGATGATAGATACTGGGCTAAAAAGTTAAACTGGATGAATTTATTTAACTTTCTATTTGGTATACTTAGATTTAAAATTATTTCCACTCTGGAATTCTATTACAATACTACAAGTTGCAGTATCACAGGAATATCTGTATGATGCTTATAATCCATAAGGTCCTGCAAAATTTGGAGAAAGTCCTGGGAGACAAACAAAATTGACCAATCTAGCAAAACTTGCCAAGTCTACCATGAACTAAATGCCAATACCTATGGTAGCAAACTCTCTCCCTCTTTCTCTCTCTCCCATCTTAGCACCTAGGAATGTTGTCTCACAAAAAAAAAAAAAAAAAAAGGAATGAAGTCACCACTACAGTCCTTTGTAATCTGATATCGAAATTTTATGTTCTCGTTCACTTCATGCCAGCTTTAAATGTAACTGCTAGCAAGGGAACATTATACGTCTGTCTGCATGAAAAATTGACCACGTCTCCTTTATAATGCATTCCGAAGCTTTCTCACCTAAGAGTTATTTCTTTATTATTAATTCTGAGTCTCTGGTTGCCAGTCATGCCATGGGAATGGGAAATAATAAGGCAGTATGCCCTCTTGCCCTGAATATCTTCTTATATGAGGCAGGCTGTGTACTTTCAGCCATTCTTTTTTTTCCCCCCCATTCCACTCCGGAGAACAGTGCATTGAAATAGAAAATATGTGTTGCTTATATTATACCTCATCTCATTTCCAGAAACAGACACCCCTGCTAGTTCCCAAAAGTTTTTGAGACAGCTCAGAAAATGTGAATAGAAGTGGAGAAAAAGCTGGAGAAAAAGAGATGCAATGATTCAGAGCCTGCATATTGCAGGTGCTAAGCTAGACACTTTGTAATGTGTTTACTTTCATTTGTATTCCCTAATATTAAGAGGATTATGATTTTATTATCATTTCATAGATGACTCAGCTGTGACTCAGAATTTAAATAATTTCCTTAGTTCACATTGCAATTGACAAAGTCAGGATCCACAAACCAGATCACAGGTCCCAGAAATTAACTCTTTCTGCTCTGCCATACTGTCTCGGTAAGTCCCGTTTCTCTATTGTCCGCCCTTGTTCGTGGCTCACCAGCTAATCGAGTAAGAACCCAAAGGTTCTTTCACAGAGTTTCACTGTTTAGAATTACTGGCAACGAACTGAAATCCACTTGACATAGCATACTTTGAACAATGATGTCCAAGCTTCATGTTTCAGAACCTTGACATTGGCCCAATAGCAAATACATATATATAAATATATATAAATATACATATAAATATATATATCTAAACACCTTAGAAAAATCAAAACGAGGTTGCTAATTTGCTGATTTCAATTCCCCATAAAGCTTTTAGAAAAATAACATAAATAATTACAAAGTCATAACTCAACAGCATTTAATTCATTTTATAAATACAGTACTCTCAGAAACATGTAAAATGTTCTCCACCCCTGTTTATATTCTCCTGCTCTCAAGAGACAATAAATAAACACGGTGTTCTGATTAAATTTCATGTTTTCTCTCCTTCCTTTCTGCTCTGTGCCGTGCCTTGCAAGGCCAACATCTCCAGGCTATAACTCCCAGGCTTTCTTACCCTCCGACTACCAAGTAGATTTAGCAGGAACATGAACTGTGGGAGAAGGAAAAGTCAAGGGATCATCTCCATTCCTGTTCCTTCCCTGCCAGATTATAACTTTGGAAGTCACTGCATTCCTTTATCCACAGCCCCTGACTTGGTGTGGTGGCTCCCCCTCTGCTCCATCTTCCTTCTCACTCCAGTAACAGCTTCCCCTCCACAGATCTTCAGGCCTGACGGAGGTAGCTTTCTGCAGTTCTTTCGGCAGTTACTAGTCCCTTTGGTGATTTAACAGCATATCATCAAACTCTCTTCAATGGAGTCTGATTGTGATAACTGTATCCTGCAGAAAGCCCTGATTGTTTGAGCAATGAGTACCAGAGGTAGTCCCAAAGCACACCTTCCAAGTAAGATAACAGGATAGAGATGTCATATATTTCATCAATGCAGAGAATTCCTCCTCGAAGGGGAAAATAGACCTTGGAAATCTGTGGCCTGCAGGGCCATCACTGTTACTCAATCCAAGATTGTTGGTAGTGTGAGGTGAAGGTCAGGTAGAGGGCAAGATTGGTACTTAGTTACCAAACAACAGTGATATTCACCAAGATAATGAGGTGGGGAAACTATCCCTGACTGCCCTGGGAAATGTGCACATGGAGGGAGATGCTTGCAAAGCTTTGACTCATTAATTCATAGCTTTCATCATTGCAACCTTGTCAGTCTTACAGTTCTGATGTTCAACCATGTCTGTCCCGTAGAGCCAAATGTGCAACTTGTAGGTCTCTTATGCGAAGGTAAAGCCTTAGTTAAAAGAAGTAGAATCCTGACACTCGGGATACAGAATTAGGTAAAGCATACTTTTGAGGTTGAGTGCTCAGAAAGTTCAAATCCCTCTTTCACCATCAGAAGCAAATGAAGGAATAGAATATTAAATTTGAGCTACATTTATTTATCTGCATGTGCTTTCTTGGGATTTGGTACTTAATAAGTTGACTCAAGCACCTGGAAAAGCTGTTAGCAGCCACCATGATTGATATTTAATTTTTTCATCAATGGACATCCACAATAAAGTTTAAAATATGAAATTTCCTAGGTAAATTGTGAATGAATGAGGCCAGCAGCTTGGGGAATTGACCTAATATATGCAAACTGCTCAGCCACCCCTCACTGTACCCTGCAAGGGACAGGATATGACTTTCAAAAGGGTTATAAATATTTCATTATGAGGTTAACACTATCTTCTACAAGTTTTTCTGAGGCTACCCTCAATAATCAGAGGAACAGATGGCCTACTTCTTTGGCCATAAGGTGTGCTCTTTCTGTGGCTACCCAGGTGCTTGTTCAATTGTCCCATATATGAAATAGTCTTGGTAGCAAGAATAAGCCTTTGCGTGAGCCCAATAGCGTGAATTTCTCCTCTCCATACCCGATCTGGCTGCTACTAAAGCTAAATGTCAATCTCCCAACAGCAGAAGTCAACACTAAAGTCTGATATGGCATCACTCTCCAGATGTGGCAGCCAGTTACTGTAGTAGTCCATTTTCATACTGCTATGGAGAAATACCTGAGATGAGGCAATTGATAAAGAGAAAGGAGTTTAATGAACTCAGTTTCACATGGCTGGGGAGGCCTCACAATCATGGCAGAAGGTGAAGGAGTAGCAAAGGCACATCTTACATGGCAGCAGGCAAGAGAACTTGTACAGGGGAACTGCCCTTTATAAAACCATCAGCTCTCATGAGACTTATTCACTATCACGAGAACAGCACAGGAAAAACCCACCCCCATGTTTCAATTGCCTCCAATCAGTTCCCTCCCATGACACTTAAAGATTATGGGAGCTACAATTCAAGATGAGATTTGGGTGGGGACACATCCAAACCATACCAGTTAGAGGCAGGGTGGGGCTAACTTAGAGGCATGGGGGCTAACTTCCTCATGAAAACATATAACTGTCTTCTCAAAAAAAAAAGATATTGAGTCTGCGTATGGATTTTTCTTCCCTATTCACAAAGATTCTGCTAAAACCATAACATGTCTTTATCGTGGTATACTGAGCAATATCGCCTCTGCCCAAGGGACTTACTTTATGGTGAAGGTAGTACAGCAACAGGCTCACCCCACTGGTCTTACTTTGTGCCTTATTAGCACAAAGTAAGATAAGGCACAAAGTAAGACCAGTGTATGTAATAGAATGATATAATGGCTACTGAAGACTCAGCCACAATGCAATTAGTGGGCCGTAACCAGCAAGGCTGATTGGCTTTTGTACAGGATGCAAAGTGGTGTTAAACCAGCAGCTCTTATATGGTATCCTTGGTCAGGAAACTAATGGTTAAAATGGTTATGAAAAATTTCGCTCTTATACCAGGTAGCCTTCTGATGCAATTTATATTTCTTGCTCCCGAAAATGCAAGCTTTGAGTGTCTGGAGAGGGCAGGTTTTATTTCTGTTGACATATGACTGAATTCACATCCCTTGAAATAATACAGTAGTTAGTGAGGATTTTGTGTTTCCCCCACATTGGGGATGTAAGTTTTTTGGTTTTGTTTTGTTTAAAATTAAGTACAACAAGCAAAAGGCAATAATAGATTTAGAATTGAAATATGGGGGAACTGAGCTGGGAATTCTGTTTGCCTCCCCAGATGCACACTATTCTTTCTGAGTGTGTCTTGGAGGAGAAAATAGCCATTGGGCTCCCTCTCCCTTTGGCTTCAGTTTGGTCCTGACAATCCGAAGGAGAGAAGACAGGGTGGTTGGGATATTTATTCTACTGGCTCCCTGGCAACTAGGCTGTAGTTTGGCTGTGGCTGTCCACCTTCAGCCATAGCTCCTGTTACATAATGCTCTTGCCATTGCTGAAGCTTGTACAGCATTCCAGACTAGCTCCTTCTTGCCCTCAGGCCTTGGAATGGTAAAAAGCTCTCCACTGTGACCAGACTCTGAGAGATCCACCATTACCACCGCTTGCTTTTTAGCTTATCTGTACACCTGGTCTCTCCATTAAACTCTGTTCAATTCACTCAGAAAGTGCCATCTATTTCCTACCAGGAGGCTGACTGATACAGTTGTTGAGTCTGTGAATAGCAAGTCAGCTGTAAACAGTGTGATCCAAGACTTTGGGAATAACATACTCTCAGTAAGATATTACTACAAAATACTTCTTTTATGAGCTAAAAATGTTTATATCTTGGTATAAGGGAAGGCTTTATTTCTCCTAATTAAAGAGGCTAATGTTTGATACTGTGAATTTTATAATTATATGTTTATAATTCTTTGATCAATAAAAATGTTGGCTCATCATCTCCATGGTGGTTTGTACTAATGATACAGCAGTGAAGAAGATCCCTACTTCTATAGAGTTTCCATTTTGGCAAGAAAATTTCAAAAAATAATGAACAAATAAGTACAGAGGATTTCTGGTGCTAGGAAAGGAATGAGTTGGGAGATGCCAGGAAGAGTAACAGGAGGAGGCTACTCTAGCTCCGTGGGACAGCAGAGGTGTGGGAGCGGATTGGGTAGCCTCCCTCATATTCCCTTGTCTGCTTTAGTTCAGATGTGTATGTCTCCATGTAATCCATGAAAATGGCTCATCCCAGTCCCAGGAGGAAAATGTTGATGGCTTTAAGCCAGTCACGGTTATGCCATCCCCTGTACATTGAATCAGCCATGCCTGGGCATGAGACAAAACCCTATCCAATGAGAGATACAGGGAAACCTTAGGGAAACCTGCAGGGCCTCTTCGTGGAAGTGTTTTGTCTTCCTAATAAAAAAAGATATACAGAGGTAAACGCCCCTTCTTCTCGGTGTGATTGTCACCATAAACGCCGGAGATGCTTGAAATTGCAGCAAACAACTTCCAATCAATCATAAAGTAACAAGATTCTGTGTCCAACCACATGTTGAGGATAGCAGAGCAGAAAGATGAACAGGGCCAGGTCCTGGATTGCACTTCTGGGCTGATAAACCTGGGACTTCCTTGTCCTTTAATTAAGCCACCCTTAGTTAGCTTAGAAGCATTTAAGATAGGTAAGACCTCAAGGGAGCTGTCACATTTAAGTGGAGACCTGAAAGATGAGAAGAAGCCAGCAGTTGAAGAAGGAATGGACAGCATTCCAGAGGGAGGAAAAGATAGGGATAAAGACCTGGTGGCTGGAAATGACAGTGTTAAAAGATGCTAAATAGCACCAACTTAAACATATGCATGAATTGTGTCTATCAGAGGTAGCCCTAGCTTTTACTTATCTTCATATTTTATTTTCTAATATCCTTTTTCTAATATTTGTTATAATGTACATTTGGAAGGTGTCTTAGATAATTGGAAACTGAATACAAAATAGTATGGAAAGAAATCCCCCAAATTCCATGATGGCCCCAAGTTCAAATAGTATGTCCTTTCTTTCCACTATATTTTACAGAACTGGAATCCCAATGTTTGTTAGGAAAATATAATCACGAAATTATTTATTCATTTTAGATACCAAACCCAATATCTGAGATCAATCTGACCCACTGGGTCATAGTCCAATAAACATAAGCCATATTTGGCTGGGCTCAGTGGCTCACACCTGTAATCCCAACACTCTGGAGGGCTGAGGCAGGCAGATCACTTGAGGTCAGGAGTTCAAGACCAGCCTGGCCAACATGGTGAAACCCCGTCTCTACTAAAAACACAGAAATCAGGCGGGTGTGGTGGTGCACACCTGTAATTGCAGCTACTCAGGAGGCTGAGGTGGGAGAATAGCTTAAACTGGGAGGCAGAGGTTGCAGTGAGCCGAGATCACACCACTGCCCTCTAGCCTGGGCGACAGAGGGAGACTGTGTCTCTAAAAATAAAAAATGTATTTTTTAATTAAAAAAATTATAGCATATTCAAGATGATCAAAACTGGAAGCACAGCTGAGATCTCTGATTTTATCATTTACAATTGTCTAGATGATCATAAAATATGGCATATATAATGTATATGTTGTATATATGTTGTATATAGATATATGCCATATTTTATGATCATTTAGGCAATTGTAAAAGATAAATGAAATCAGACATCTCAGCTATGCTTCCAGTTTTGACCATCTTGACTAGGCTATTATATAATTTTCCCTACTTATTTCCATAGTGCCCATGGGGTTGGCTGAATGCGTGAAGACAGCCTTCCAGGTAGTCAGTAAACACACTTACATAATCCTTTATGAATTGCCAACATAATCTCTCTAATAACTACTAAGCTTCAAAATTGTTGACTTGTTTGTGGTTTGTGACATTAAAGGATGTAGGGTCTTTAATAGTAAAACAAGCAGAAAATTTTCAAACTCTAACCTTTTGAGTTTTAAACAGTTTCCTGATTTGGTCCAAGACCACCATATTCAAAAACATTAGGAAAAAATTACCATTTGCAATAACAAATTTCAACAGAATGGATTTTGAAGCAAGACCTATGATCCTAAGACTGTGACATGTATTCTGTGGGTTTTTTTTTTGGGGGGGGTGGGGGTTGTTTTTTTCTTGCTTTTCCCTCCTCTACTTTTCCCTTTATTTAGTACTTTGGTAATTCCAGGAAAGGTACTTTGCCATTAGTCTACAGTGACTCAAGCCTTCTAAAGTCTATTATAAATCCAATACAATTCTACACTTGCACTGTGGGTATCTTCTTGATGCACTTCAGCTAAAGAATTATACAAACTATTTCCCCCTCACCCGTACTTGCAGTAAAAACTTGATAAGGCACTGTTTAAATCAGGTTTGATAGAAAAAGAGCTATAAACACATTAGAACAGTTTTAAACAAACTATTTCAAAATGTACAAAAGCCATATAAGTGCCAAGTTATAGCATTGCACACCATATTCTACAACTAAGAGCCTAAGAGTCTCTCCATTAAAAATCCTATTTTCAGTGCTTCATAGCACTTGTATAAAAATCCCATCTGAACCAAGATTAAGGATATAAGGCCTCAGTGAAAGAGCAAGATATTGTGGTTTGTTTAAAGCTTTCAAAAATTTTTAAAACTGTTGATTTAATGTAGACCAATAATCTACAGATTATATTCACTTTGGTTTTGTCTTTTTATTGTAGAAAATATTAAAAATGTATGTTTTGGTGATGCAGATGGTCAAGACTGTAAATAATAATGAAATGTATCTTACTTCTATCATATTATTTCTTACTCCAAATCACTAGTTATGAATTAGTTTGTTAGTGATTAAAAAAAGGTATTGCTTGTGAAAATATCTTACCTAGCAGTTCAGGATATTTATGGCATATCATTTCAGTAAATGGGTAATGTATGCAATAAATGCATTTTCCTAGATTTTTGCTAGTTAATTAATAAAAATCTCTAATTATTCTTGTTCAGCTGGTGCCAAGTAGTGAAGCTTTTATAAGCCTGCTTGGTAAGACCACTCTCAGATGTTTAATTTATATAATTTAATATTGTATTAAATAATGTAAAGATGTTTATATAATTTATGTATATAATCCATTACATTATGTTTTTACTCACAAAGAAATGGTAAATGGAAAAACGTGGGATAACACCCATGTTTGAGAGATTACACTGGAGGGTCCCTCGTTCCCTGTGGTTCCATGTGAATAGTATAGTCACTTCAGACATCATAGGGTTTCAGTTTTCTGTGTCCTGTAAGAATTGGTGCCCACTGGATATTTTTTAAGTTATTTAATCGTGATAGGAAGATCTATCATGAGATCAAACCTCTGAACAAAATGTTAAGTGTATAATACATTATTGTTGACTATAGATACAGTGTTGTACAGAAGAGCTCTAGAGCTTACCTATTGTATTTAACTGAAAGTTTATGGTGTTGATTAGTAACTCTCCAAGTACACCTTTCCCAGTCCTGGAAAACCACCATGCCACTTTCTGATTCTATGAATTTGATTATTTCAGATACTTCATATAAGTGGAATCATGCAGTATGTGTCTTTCTGTGACTGGCTTCATGTAGCATAATGTCCCCAAGTTTCGTCCACATTGTTACATAGTGTAGAATTTCCTTCTTTTTTTGTTAAGGCTGAACAGTATTTCATTGCACATTTATATCATACTTTCTTCATCTGTCAGTGGACATTTAGATTGTTTCAACATTTTGGCCATTATCAATAGAAGTGCTCTTAACACAGGAGTGCTAATATCTCTTCTAAGTCCTGATTTCAATAATTTTGGTTAAATACCCAGAAGTGGGATTACTGGAACACAAGATAGTTCTATTTTTAATTTTTTATAAACCTCCATACTGTTTTCCATAGAAGCTGCACCATTTTGCATTTTAACCAACCGCATAGAGTTTCAATTTCTCTACATCCTCAGCGATGCTTCTCGTGTGTGTGTGTGTGTGTCTGTGTCTGAATAGCCATCCTGACAGGTGTACGATGACATCTCACTGTGGTTTTGATTTGCATTTCCCTGATGATTTAGTATACCCGTTGGATATTATTTGTATGCCGCCTTTGGAGAAATGTCTTTTCAAGTCCTTAGCTCATTTTTTTAAATTAGCTGATTAGGTCTTTTGATATTGAGTTGTAGGAGTTCCTTATGTAATTGAGATTAACCCCTTATTAGATACATGGCTTGCAAATATTTTCTTCCATTCTGTATGTTGCCTTTTTTTACTCTGTTGTTTCTTTTGCTGTGTAAAAGTTTTTAGTATGACGTATTCCACGTGTTTGTTTCATGTTGCCTGTGCTTTAATAATGGTATTTCTTTTCTGTCACTAATTTGAATCAATTACTATCATAATTATGATGTGTTAAAATCGTATATACTGTTTCGATCTTAAAAATTGTGAAGGGACAGGAAGAAAGCTACTATGATCCATTCTCAGAGGGAAGAGGCAAGATTCAGGGTCTCCTGATGACTCAAGAATCTTCTAGAATGTCTCTTCTGGCCAGAACAGGTCAGTGAAGGCAGAACCCACATCAGGCACAGTGCAGGCAATGTGGGAACCACTGTGGCCACCTAGGGGCAGTGCCAGATGGTATTAAGCCCAGGAATAAAGGTTCCAGGCCTTCAGGAAAGCCCAGGTGATCCTGGAGCCCCTCAGATACACATAGGAAAGGCTTACAATATATTCCTGTATCTGGCCAGGGATCCACTTTCTACACTGAGCTTGGCCCTAGGTCAGTGGTTGTGAACTTTACCTCCCAGGTGAGTAAGATGGTGTTTGCTGCTGCCAAACCAAATGTTCATGCTTTTGACATAGGACATGAGTCTTGGCCAACAACTGGACTTTGCCTGACCTTGCTCTCCTCCACCTGTGCATGATTTTAATTTTTTCCCATAAATGACCACTATCTCTGCAAAAGATTGGAAGAAGATTCTGGTGATGATGTGTGGGCAGTCCAGTTTCCATTCCTGAGAAGTGTCGACTTTGAAGAGGCAGGTTCCCACAAAATTGCCTAGGGACCAAGTTCTCTTTCCAAAAGTCTGGATGCTGCGTGAAAACTGCTCGTGTAACCAGAATACCAGATACAGTGGGCACAGAATGGACAGGTGAAGCAGGACCAGTCATCATGAGTCAGCTGGCTTGCCTGTGAGCAGACACTGCATGGGGCACAGGGAGACCATGAGAGCAAGGCAGTCTCTGTTCCTGCCCTCAAAAACAGCAAACAAAAACAGAAATTTCAGTATTGTAAAGTCTGCATTAGGGTATAATGAGAGTTTGATAGAGAATCAAAACAAGGACACATGACATAATCTCAAGGAGTTGGGCAGGTAGAAGGGAATGAAGTGTTTCCAGGGAGAGTCAGGAAAGTCATTCTGAAGGAAGAGATATTTAGGAAAAGATTGGAAGAATCCCCATGCACTTTAGAGCTTTCCAACCAAAAATAATTAGAAATAAGCTTTCACTTCCAGCCTAACCCCACTATAGATCATTTCCCTGGTTACTATGAAAAGTCAGCTGTAATTAATTAGTGCCCTGAATTGTTCTCAACTTGTTTTCTGAGTAAAAAATGTCTCCATAATTAATTGATATCTCCGTGAGGGCGGTCACCATCCTGGTCATCTTTTGCACTCCCTGGCGTTTAGCAATGCTAAAAATAGACAATTTAATTAATAAGCTCTCATTACATGAATGATTAAATCACATTTTTAAAAAGTAATGTTTGCTGATATTTTGTAAATGTCAGTAGTCTGTCTTCCTAACACAAGAGAATCTCTTGAAATGGGCGTAACTTGTGTATGGCTTCTTAGGCCCATTTATCATTTTTATGCTTTGTTTAAAAGTGTTTGAATAATGGGTATAATCTTAGACCTGGAACTCTAGATCATCACCCAATTCTACCAGAAACATTCTTTTGACTAGTGGAGATTTTTAGACAACTAGATTTCCCGGAGGGCTGTTGTTAAACAGTCATTGTATCAATGAGAATTATTATGATTCATATTAAAATGGTAAAGCACACAGCCTGGGCTCACACGTATCCAACAGTGATGTCTTCTGGGCTTCTTGTCCAAGCCACCAGTAAGCACAACCCTCTTTGAACGCCCTTTTGTTTCCAAACTAGCAAATATTTTTCAATAGTAAATGTTAGTCAATAGCATAGACTAATGTGAGCCTGTGCTAAAAACAGCCGAATCAATATAAACAAAATTTATTTAGTAGCAGAAAATTGCTTCTATGCAATTATCTTGTACTCGGTTTTAACATTACGGAAAATTTTACAATTAGAAACACCTGTTGACAGATTTCTAACTGTCAGTGATAACAGATGCTGCTAAATTACTGTTCTATTCTTAAGTTTGTTTTTCCTAAATGAACTAATTATGACTACTTAAAAACATGGCCCTAAAATAAAGGGCAGACCCATATGAGAAAGCATATTCTCTGAAAATAGTATAAATTAAAACAAAAAATAATTATTTGATGAACAGAATTGTTTGATTTGTCATTCTTTCCTAGACATTTACTTTAGTGACTTGATGTGGCAAGAGGTAAAACTTTGACACATTTTAATATGAGTAAAAATATTTCCTTTTCAGCTTTACACAAGTGCCTGAAATCTCTTCTATTTTATTTGAATATTTATAATGTGTATATTTATCATATAACAAGTATATTTATAATATATATTTATCATAACTACTGATGTGGTTTGGATCTGTGCCCCCACCCAAATCTCATATTCAATTGTAATCCCCAGTGTTGGAGCTGGGCCTGGTGGAGTGTGATTGGATCATGGGGGTGGTTTCTCATGAGTTGTTTAGCACCATCTGCCTAGTGCTGTTCTTGTGATAGTGTTCTCATGAGATCTGGTTGTTTGAAAGTGTGTAGCACCTCCCAGGCATGTGAAGTGCTGGCTACCCTTTGCCTTCCACCCTGATTAGAAGCTTCCTGAAGCCTCCCCAGAAGCAGAAGCCGTTGTGCTTCCTGTATAGCCTGTGGAACTGTGAGCCAATTAAACCTCTATTTTTGTTTGTAAATTACCCAATCTCAGGTATTTCTTTACAGCAGTGCAAGAATGGACTAATACAACCCCATATCATGTTATATGGCTCACTGGGAAATGAATGAAATGTGGGCTATTATCCTGTTTATCTCATAACTGTGAACTTAGAAAACTATGGGTAAGTTATTTAACTTATCTTTGTCTTAGTACCTTATCTGTAAAATCAGAACACCACCAGTTAAGCCAGCTGGGCTGGGACTATAATCCACACTTCCCCCTAAGCCAGCTTTTCCTTATTAAGTTTTGCCAAAAGCAGATGCTAGGGAGAGACTGCAAGGCTGGAGGAGAAGGGAGGGACCCACGTCTTCTTATTGCTTTGTGTTATTTCCCCTGGCAAGCCTGTCTCCTTCCTATTCATGTGAACATCAATCACCCTAGCCTTGCTGCTTCACCCCGGTAGAGGCAGTTCATTCCTACATCAGCAACTAAATCCAGTGTGGAGCTTTTCCAGTGTTTGCAGGGTCAGCTTCATCTTAGCCCTCTCCATCAGAGACACTCGCATCAAAAAGTAATACCTGGCCTCAAACCTCAGGAGTCCTGTGGAATTCATGCTATGCTACCGGAGACATGAGCATCAGCTGAGCAGTGACTCTTCCTTGGAGGCCTGAGTGTCAGCCCCAAGAGTCTGTCCTTCATGCCTCCAATTTTAATAATTTTAAACTCAGTCCAAATGGTGATAACTGCTTTCTGAAATTACTGTGATAGCTCAGTTTTCTCTGGTGGCATTTTTAGTTACTTAGCAAACAGTTTGTTACAGCAAGTTAAAAAATCTCTAGATCAAAATTTCTGGTGTTACTTCTGTTTCCTAATTGGACTCTGACTGACATAACACTAATGTCTACATCACATCGCTGCTATGAAGATCGCCTTCATTCCTTTACTATTCAGCGTCTGAATACTATGGTGGGGCATCTTCCTTGTGCCAGGTACTGTCTTTGGGCAGCGGACACAGAATAATGATTAAAACACAGAAGATTATGATGAATCAAATTTAGCAGTACTGTATACCATATAGAGCTCAGAAATTTAGAGAATCTTCTGGTTTTAACTATGGTTGGACACTTATAATAACCCTACTGAAGATAAAGCATATTATGCATGGTAGCATGGCCAAGAAATTTAAGAGTCTCACCTTGGAGACTTTGAAGGCAAGAGATATAAGTGAAGAAAGGTTCTAACAAGTATCTGCCACCCTAAAACACTGCTATGAATTAGCCTTCCTTTCCAGGGCAGTGAAGTTCTTGTCTTTATTTGCAGAGGCTGCTTCAGGCCTTTAGTTTAGCTCATTGAAGTGACACAAAAGAGGAGATGAATTGGAAGGAGTTCCAAGAAGTTAAAAAAGAAAAAGAAAAAAGACTCAGAGCAATGGAAGGGCAGAGTAATGAGGCAAGATTTCAACAACTCAATGTATTTTTATCTATTATTCAACTAAGTGCGATTGTGACATCTAAAAATAAGTGATGCAGAAAAAGAAAAATAATTACAGGGAAGATAATATATAATAATTACTGAAAAGATTATGCTTTAAATAATGAGGTAGGAGTAAAGTAGGAATAACTCGAGCTGATTATAGAGACTCAATTTCTCACACTGAGGTGAGAAGAGTGTTATTTCAAATTCACAGTCCTTAAAAAAAAGAACAGACAAAACATGTAATTATTATCTGCCAACAATGTGGAGTAAAATGACGCAGAGGTGTTTGTCTGTTTTTAATTTATAAAGTTCTACATGTTTCACAAGTTATCCAACCTGTGCATTTCTGTTTAAAGTACTGAGAAAATTCCTAGTCTTGGAAATGTCTGTGTTCTTTTTCTGATAGACCCTGGTAAGTGCCACACACACACACACACACACACATAAACATAAAAAAATTGCTAAACTTTAGGGGTATCTATGGATACCACTTTTGCTATTTAACTATCATAAAACAAATCTCAAAGGAATGAAAATATATTTTAAGTATGAAATGTAATCTCTGGTTTAAAATGTAAACTTTGCGGTATGATGAATGTTAACATGACATGAATATGATCACAATCAAGTAACAAAAGCCAATATATTTCGTGGTCATCTATGTTACTTTGTAATTTTTCCTTAAAAAATTACCAATATTACAAGTGATTAGAAAAAGTATTTTATTCTGATATTCTCACTCTCAGCAATAAATGTACTCCAAAATATATTCCCCTATTCCTATTTATTGAACTCTTTTTTTTTTTTTTTTTTTTTTAAGATGGAGTCTTGCTCTGTCGCCCAGGCTGGAGTGCAGTGGCGCTATCTCGGCTCCCTGCAACCTCCACCTCCCGGGTTCACGCCATTCTCCTGCCTCAGCCTCCTGAGTAGCTGGGACTACAGGCGCCCGCCACCACGCCTGGCTAATTTTTTGTATTTTTAGTAGAGATGGGGTTTCACCGTGTTAGCTAGGATGGTCTCGATCTCCTGACCTCGTGATCTGCCTACCTCAGCCTCCCAAAGTGCTGGGATTACAGGCGTGAGCCACCGCGCCAGGCCTCTTTTGTTTTTTAAGGGTCTATAAGTTAATCATCCTTGTTGGTCTTCACTATAGACATTGATTGTCTTTACGTATGAAATAACCTTTTAGAAATATGTCTTCAGAGCTCCCTGTCATGTTCAGCATGCAAGGTCCTCTTTGTTACCAAGAGAAAGGAGTTCACTTCTGGATTGAGTTAAATATCAGGTCATTGTATTTGATTGACAACACAATTTCTCAGAGGTTTTGAAGCATGTTTGCTTTTTTTCTGTTTCTTGTGCCTCAGTCAGATTTTGTCCGTTCTTTGAAAGGTCCTGGATCTGAGGTTATATATCTTCCTTGATAACTAGAAGCTGAAAAAGAAACTTTCAGAAACACAGTAAAATATAATTATGATGTCACTTTTTGATGTTTTAGTTTTATGCTTATATTTTTAAATAAAACCTCTGTATAAAGTATAAAGTAGTTTAGAAAACATTTTGAAACACAGAATTACCATGTAGAACAAAAACAAACCTGACTCTGGAGTTATAATCATATCAGAATGACTCATCTAAACATTTATCAGAGATTTGGGGGATAGGCAAGAATATTTTTGTTTGGTTAGTTACCTTTCGGGGTGATGGTTAGTTCTCTGGTCCAGCTTTAGCTGAGCTAGAACCATAAAGTGTTTAATTTCATGAAGTATGGGAGCCTATTTTCTTGCCTGGCTAACTTTTTAATTTTTTAGAGAGGCATGGTCTCACTATGTTGCCAGGCTGGTCTCAAACTTCTGGCCTCAAGCCATTTTCCTGCCTCAGCCTCCTAGAAATGGTATAATTACAGGCATGAGCCGCATTGCCCAGCTAAAGCCTCTAAGTGGTGATTTGCTGTTTGGCCTGAGAGTAATTTGGAGGCTGTGGCTGAGTCAACTCCTCTTGTTGACTGAGCTGATGTCACTTTTGATCTTCATTGTTCCATAATTCCTTATGAAACTCTTCTGAAGCACTGAGAACCATCGACGGATCATATCAGCATGAAGTTATAGAGGTATAAGAGAACTTAGGAAGCTAACTGTTCCACCTTATGAGAGGAAAATTCCTCTTGTACCTTATGAGAGGAAAATGATGCCTGGAGCTCTTAAATTAATTATTAAAGCACTACAGCATGTTTTAACTATGAATAATAACAATAGTATGTATTGAATATTTGATACACATCAGTCACTAAACTAAGGGCTGCCCATACAAGATGTAATCTTTACCTTAGCCGTGTGAAATAGGTATTATCATTATCTTCATTTTACAGAAAAGGAAACTGAAGTAAAGATGAGTGGTGTAATTTATTGTAGGTCTCACATCTAGAATGTGGAAAGATTAGAACTCAGATGCCTGGGTCTCAAGAGTTTCTGCTCTTCAGCACTGCCATGTACTTATTCATAGCTGGTTAAACAAGTAAGAGCTGGAGCAAAGTGTCAGGGACTCAGGAATGAATAAATCTCTGTCTCTGTACCCCTGAATGTCACAATTTAGCACAGGGGTTGGCAAACTTTGTCTCTCAAGGCCCAGATAGTAAATATTATAGGCTTTGTGAGCCAATACAATCTCTGTGGCAACTACTCAACGTTGCCATTTTAACATGACACCAGCCAGAGCCAGTACATGAATTAATGAACATGGCTGTGCTCCAATAAAACTTTATTTACAAAAACAGGCTAGTGGCCAATTTACTTTGCAACATGTCATCAAATAGAATAATTACATAAATATATAATTTATATAACTGAGACATAAGTCCTGAGGGTGACATTTATAAATGGCAGAATCATAGAGGAGTGATGGATCCTGCCTGAGATATTTAGACACAGGAAGTAACATTTAAGCAAATATATTGAGGAATTAGTACTAACATTAGAAGTAACACTATGTAGGCAAGATGGAAAGACATTTGCAGCAGAGATGACAGCATAAGTAAAACCTTGGAGGCATGGCATTCAGGAAACAGGTAATTTAACAAGATAAAGTACAGGTATGTGCTGAGGAATAGTGGGAGAAAAAAGACAGATATATTAATAGATGGGGAAAAGGGGATAGTGTATGATAGCCCTAAAGCAGTGCTAGGAAACTTTATTTTAGATGGCACAAAAGGGAAGGCATTAAAAACTCTTCAAAAAAGAAAGCATTATTAGACTTATGTATTTAAAAAATTAACTTTTTCAGCATTTTCTTGAAAGGGAAAAATGTGATAAAACTTATTTTAAGAGTGCCTGCTTTTTATTGGACATATCGAAGTTTTAAAATACAGTTTAACTTCAAGAAATATATAGCAGGAAGAAATAAAAATGAAAAGGACAGTGTCAGCTTTTGTAACTTGTGATAATATTATAACCTTTTTACAATGCCCTAAAGTTATACTTTTAGTTTAATTAATCTTCACTTTTGGATTCATACGTAGTTTTTATGTTATTCATGAATAAGAAATTTGTGTAATAATTTTTCCTCTCTTCTAGTTCAAATAAAAACTTTAATAAAAGTTTTATCATTACAAGAAGGCTTTAAAAGTATATTTTATACCCCAATATTGTTTTTTGGGAGGAATGTATAGAACATCATGTTTATGTTTTGTTCTGGGTCCAAATGCAGTTGGAAATAAGACTCTAGTAGATGAGGGATGTGGACAGAAGAGCAATGTCCTTGAAGTTAGGACGTGTGACACCTCTTCAGACCCTACCACCGATTAGCTGCTTCACCTTGAATTTACTAATCCTCAAACTAGAAAGTAGATTACATGCTGTAACAATACATGAGAGTATTTCTAAAAACAAAAATAGCTTTGGTGAGTACATAACAGCCGGCAGACCCAACTGTATTTTTATAGCTTCAACTTTTTGATTTTTCCAATGACACACCATATATCAAAATGAAAACTTGGGAATGAAAATAGGAGTCTTCTGCAAATTGGTGCTCTAATAATTGGAAAAGATTAATGTCTCTGAAACTTGTGAAATCGTCAATAGAACCTTGACCTTGGATTCCCCATGATTCTTAATCACCTTGGATTCCCTATGATTCTTAATATAGAACAATATACTAATGTTTTCAAAAGAACTAACATAAAATCACAGTGGAAGATTAAAAAAAAAAAAAACCTTGTGGTTAAAATAGTCTTTCCTTCATGTCATAAGCCATGGTTATGGTTTAGGTTTCCTTCAGCTTAAATCCAGCAACTCTCTTGGGTACCTAGGTCTTGGCATTGACAGAGACAGCACTGCCTAGAAGTTAACAGTGCAATGTTAGTTAGATACAATCATTTTCATAATAGGTTTCCCCACCTGAACCGTAAACAGGTTATTGTTCTGGAATGATCCCTCGTGTTTCTGAGGACAGGTATGGTGATTGGAGAAAAAGAAATTCTTAGTCTATTAAAATGGTTAATTATATTAACAGATTTGCTTAATGTTGAATCAACCTTGCATTCCAGAGTTAGAACTTACTTTTCATTAAGCATTATCCCTTTCATATATTTCTGGATTCAAATTGCTACTATTCCATCAGGGATTTATATAGCTATGTTTAGAAAACACAGTAGTCTATAATTTTCTTGTAATGTCTTTGATACCAGGGTATTGCTGGCATGAATCAAGTTGGGGAACTTTCCCTCCTTTTATTGCTGAGAGAGAATTTGTATGATTGGTATTATTTCTAACTTAAATGTTTAATAGAATTTAACCAGTGAGACTACATGGGTTCACAGTGTGCATGTGCCTGTCCATGTGTGTGTTTGAAGGTTCTTTGGTAATAAGTTCAATTTATTGTATATGGTAGGGGTGGGGGCATTGTTCAGAGTTTCAATTTCATTTTGTATCAGTTGGATAAGTAAGTTCTGGCTTTTATGAATGTGTCTATAGGTTTTCAGATTCATTGGTATTAAAATATATTCTCATTATATGTAGTAATATCTCTTCTTGAATCCTTTATATTGATAGTCTGTGTCTTTCATGCAAACCATAAAGAATTAAGGCCAAAGATATCCATCGAATGTAAGGAGTTAACTTACGATATATGCATTAGAGTGACAATAGCTATGGAACATTTTGGGGGCAATTGAAAAAATAGTCCCTACATATTTTCTGTAGTATTTTATTATCTCATGGACTATGATTAGCAAAGGCTCCTTTAGGAGTTACAATATTTTCCCTTAGTCACAATCTGCTCTTCATATAACATAAAGATGTTCTAACAACAGAGTTTCATTTATCCCGTCATTTGTGTTATTATTGTATTATTTGTGTATATTAGTCCAGCAACATTATCATCCTCTTAATAAGGTGGCATTACTTCGTTTAAACATTTAGGTTCCTTTTTGAAAAATTAAGAGAATAAAAAACTTTATATTTGATCATATTTATAATTTCCAGAGTTTTTCATTCCTTCCTACAACTATTAGCTTCCATCTGCTGTAACTTTGCTTTACCCAGAAGAGCATTAGTATTTCTTGTAGAGCTGATCTAACTGCAGAAAATTCCCTCAGTTTTTATTTATGTAAAAATGTCTTCATTTCATCTAGATTTTTGAAGATCTTTGGAATGTATAGAATTTAGACGGACTGTTATTTTCTTTCCGCGTTTTTAAAATGTCACATTGCATTCTGGCTTTTTTTTTTTTGAAGGGAAATCAGTTATCATTTGTATTTTCGTTCCCTTCATGTAATGTGTCATTTTTCCTTCACTGCTTTTAACATTTTCTCTTCATCTTTGGTTTATAGCAGTTTGACTATAACGCGCTTAGCTGTGCTTTTCTTTATATTCATCCTCCTTGGTGTTTGCTGAGCATAATGGATTTATAATTTTGTGTTTTTCACCAAATTTTGTAAATTTACAGTCATTACTTTCTCAAATAATTTTTGTGTCATTTTTTTCCTCCCTCTCTGGGACTCAAATTACACAAATGTTACATTGCTTCATGTGCTCCATGAGTCACCGAGGCACTGTTCATTTCTTTAATCTTCCTTCTCTCTTCTCTTCAGAGTAGACAATTTCTATGTTCGCTCTCCACATTCACTGACCTACTCTTCTGCTTTTTTTCAGTTTGCTAAGTCCAACAATTACAATTTCTATCTCACTGTATTTTACTTTTCAGTTCTAGAATTGCTGTTTGATTCTATTTACAGTTTGTAATTGTCAGCTTACATTCTTTTAGTCCTTCATGAATGGCTGTAATTTCCTTTAGGTCCTTGAAAATATAATACATGTTTTAAAGTTTTTGTTTGCTAATTAAAATGTTGGAGTCATCTTTGGATAGGTCTTTATGTACAATTTTTCCCTTAGCTCAGGGTCATGTTTTCCTATTTTTTCATAGGTCTAGTATTTGTTTTTATTATAGCTACACTATTTTGAATGATATGTTATGAAGGCTCTGAAATTTGTCTTCCCTTGACGTGTTAATTTTTAGTAAATGTTTAAGTTGACTGGCCTAAAATTTTTAACTCTGTCTCCCTAAAATGAATAGCAGCTAAAAATCTGTTTTTTCAGGCAGTTGCTTTTTAGTGGCCACTTTGACATCTTTCCTGTACATGCAAAGTCCAAGTCAGCCAAAGACTTAGGGATCTATGCGCAGATTTGAGGGGGCTTCTCTTTCTGTGTTTTCTTTTCAATAGGTTTCTCGCCTTACAGTCTAGCCATTCAGGAAGCCCTGAACTCCATTTCCCTGACTTTCTAAGCCAATAAGTCTGTGTTTTTCTCCTTGAAGCCTGGGTCCCATATAAAACATAATAGGTACAGCAAATTTTATGCAGGGCGTTTCTCTTTTATTCAAAAAATATTTACAGTTTATGACTGCATTGGACCATTTTCTATTGCATTCAAATTACTTTCTTATATTGGTTCAGAGTTATAATCGCTGTCTGCTGGAAGTTTAGTCTAATAAAAGTACTTTGCCATTAATAGAAGTCATTCATATACTTTTTATTCCCAACTCTCCTGTGAAGAAATTGAAAGACATAGATCCCATTTTTATGGCTATTAACATAATACCTTGAACATAGTAGGGTTCAGAGGATATCTGTTGAATAAATTTAGGTCCTCACACACAATCTTTCTTTTCCTTCAATTTTCTGATTAAAAATATAAGAGACAGTTTCTACCTTAAATTCTGTTATACTCCTTACCCTCTACTCTATTTTATTTCACATGCCTGCATTATTTTAACAACCTCCCTGTTCTTTCTCTAAACCATCAGGTCTCCAATGTGTCTTTCACAATGACTAATTTACCTCTGCACATACCACAAAGATAATGATTTCCAACTTCACTCTAAATAATAATAAAATCTTTGTAACTATCACTACCAGAATAAGAAACCTAAATTTAAAAGTCAGCAAGTTGGCTGGGCACGGTAGCTGACGCCTGTAATCTCAGCACTTTGGGAGGTCGAGGCGGGTGGATCACTTGAGGTCAGGAGTTCAAGACCAGCCTGACCAACATGGTGAAACCCCGTCTCTACTAAAAATACAAAATTAGCCAGGTGTAGTGGCAGGTGCCTATAATCCCAGCTACTGCGGAGGCTGAGGCAGGAGAATCGCTTAAACTGGAGAAGCAGAGGTTGCAGTGAGCCGAGAGTGAGTGTTGCCATTGTGCAGTGAGTGTTGCCATTGTCCTCTAGCCTAGACAACAAGAGTGAAACTCTGTCAAAAAAAAAAAAAAGAGTTAGCAAGTCATTTATCACCTTCCAAATTCTGATTCCAAATAAACATTTCATTCTTTCTTGTCTCCTAGAACCTGAATTCAAGCCACATCATCCTACTTCATTCACTAGGCCCTGCATCCTCCCCACTCAACATCTCCCCTCGTTATTTTCTACTTGCCAAGTGTGCTAACCTTTTCCAGTTAAAAATAACATTTCCCCTGTAAAGCCTTAGAATTACTCACACTAGGGGCCGAATAAGCACTTTGAGCCATGATTATGCTCCTTTATCATATTCTTTTGTTTTGTATTTCAGAAGGATTATCCTCCCACCTTTATAAACATTTTGTAGAAAGTATGTTTTTTTAATTTGTGTTTCAAGTATAGAGCCAATTGTGTCACACCGATAATTCCCTGATGCAACTTCAAAGCGGCACTACTCACGTAATTGTACCCCAGGTGGTTCCATCCATAGAGCAAAATGTAAATACGCTTTCCAAGTTGGAGAACTCAGCTGGTTCTTCCTGTTGCCTGCTCAGCAACTGCCTACAGAATATGATTAAAACTACTTAAACCACATTTTAATAAAGTTGAAAGAGACATGATGACCTCCCTCCACGCACCTCATCTATCATACTCTCAGGTCCTACATAGCTAGTAGATATTCTATGAATTATCACTGTGCTCTGTACCATCTCATGATTTATCAAGTTCACAGATCAAGTATGAAAGTTCAGAAAGTTTCACTACTGGTTTATATCACTTTCATGTGGTGTCATCAGTGTTGCTAAAGGAGGATCTGTTTCCTGTCTGGGTTTTGTCCTACCTACACATGCAGCTGAGCATATTTACCCAGGTATTAAACCTAGAGAGAAAAATAACCTAGTATTGGAATGAATTTTTATTTTTTCAGCCGTATTGAAGTATAATTGTCAAAAATTATACAGATTCAAGGTGTACAATGTGATGTTTTGATACAGGTACATAAAAATGATTACCGGCCAGGTGCCCTGGCTCACACCTGTAATCCCAGCACTTTGGCAGCCCAAGGCAGGTGGATCACCTGGGGTCAGGAGTTCGAGACCAATCTGGCCAATATGGCAAAACCCCATCTGTACTAAAAATACAGAAATTAGCTGGGCATGGTGGCATGCACCTGTAATCCCAGCTACTCGGGAGGCTGAGGCAGGAGAATTGCTTGAACCCAGAAGGCAGAGGTTAGAGCGAGCCGAGATCACACCACTGTACTCCAGCCTGGGCAACAGAGTAAGACTGTGCCTCAAAAAAAAAAAAAAATGATTACCACAATTGAGCTAATTAACATATGTATCACCTCATATGCATCACTTCATCTGTGTGACACACAAAGTATGCATCACACATACCTACATTTTTGTGTGTGACGAGAATACTTAATATCTAACCTCTTAGCAAATTTCAAGACTGTAATACATCAGCTATAGTCACCAGGCTATACCTTAGATGTCCAGAATGTATCCATTGTATAACTGCAAGTTTGTATCCTTTGAGCAACATCTCCCCATTTCCTCCAGCTCTTGATCCTTGGTAACCACCATTCAACTCTGTTTCTATGAGTATGACTTTTTTTAGATTCCACATATAAGTGAGATTTTCTTTCTGTTTCCAGTTTATTTCGCTTAGCATAATGTCCTGAAACTTTATGCATCTTGTTGCAAATGCCAGGATTTCCTTCTTTTTTAAGGCAAAATAATATTTTATTGTATGTATAAACCAAATTTCCCACATATCACTGAGATCCTGATTTCAATTCCTCTGGATATATACCCAGAAGTGGGATTACTGGATCACATGACAGTATACATATTGCAGAACCTTCATACTACTTTCCATAATGGCTGTGTCAGAGGCATGTGAACCAGAGCAACTCCATCTTGAATAGGAGCTGGGTAAAATGAGGCTGAGACTTACTGGGCTGCATTCCCAGATGGTTAAGGCGTTCTAAGTCACAGAATGAGGCAGGAGGTCAGCACAAGATATAGGTCATAAAGACCTTGCTGATAAAAACAGGTTGCAGTAAAGAAGCTGGCCAAAACCCACTAAAACCAAGATGATCACGAGAGCGACCTCTGGTCATCCTCACTACTACACACCAACCAGCACCATGACAGTTTACAAATGCCATGGCAACGTCAGGAAGTTACCCTATATGGTCTAAACAGGGGAGGCATGAATAATCCACCCCTTGCTTACCATATAATCAAGAAATAACCATAAAAGTGGGCCACCAGCAGCCCTCAGGGCTGCTCTGCCTATGGAGTAGCCATACTTTTATTCTTTTACTTTGCTTAATAAACTTGCTTTCACTTTACTGAGTTCTTTCTTGCCCTGAATTCTTTCTTGCCCTGAATTCTTCACTGGGTGAGAGCCAAGAACCCTCTCTTGGGGTCTGGATTGGGGCCCCTTTTCTGTAACAGCTGTACCAATTTATAATGGGAGAAATTATAAAAGTGAAAAAGGTAGAAATGTGAAAAAAAATTAGGCTTCCTTGAGAAAAAAAAAAGACACCATGACACCCTTCATCCTTTTGTCTGCAACAATAGAGACTAGAAAAATAAAAAGCATCAAAATATATGTTCTGAGTCTCATTGGCAGTGAAAGTGGCCATGAACTTAGTTGTTTCCCACAGGGTAAAGAATGATGACTCATCTTCCTCATAAGAGGGGGAGCTGCTGTGCCCCTACCCTCCTCTTTCAACTTTGAAGGCAGCTATAGTATTTGTAGCAGCAGCACCTATTTTGCAAACACAAGACATCACCAAACAAATCTTACAAATGTCAGCTTTTACGTGATTGAACTGCTGAACAAACTCCAGTAGCTGCTTACCTTTGAAACTTTTTTTTTCAAAGTATTATTGTATTTATTTATTACTTTTCTTTTCTTTGTTTTTTTACTTTAAGTTCTGGGATACATGTGCAGAATATGCAGGTTTGTTACATAGGTATATATGTGCCATGGTGTTTTGCTGCACCTACCAAACCCGTTATCTATGTTTTAAGCCCTGCATGCATTAGGTATTTGTCCTAATGCTCTCCCTCCCTCCCCTTGCCTCCCACCCTCCAACAGGCCCCAGTGTGTGATATTCCCCTCTCTGTGTCCATGTGTTCTTATTGTTCAACTCCCACTTGTAAGTGAGAACATGCGGTGCTTGGTTTTCTGTTCCTGTGTTAGTTTGCTGAGAATGATGGCTTCCAGCTTCATCCATGTCCCTGCAAAGGACATGAACTCATTCTTTTTTATGGCTGCTTAGTATTCCATGGTGTATATGTGCCACGTTTTCTTTATGCAGTCTATCATTGATGGGCATTTGGGTTGGTTCCAAGTCTTTGCTATTGTGAACAGTGCTGCAATAAACATACATGTACATGTGTCTTTATAACAGAATGATTTATAATCCTTTGGGTATGTATCCAGTATAGGGATTGCTGGGTCAAATGGTATTTCTGGTTCTAGATCCTTGACTATTTGTTGAAACAATCAAATTCCGATTTATTGTCACTTGCAGCAATATGCATTTCTAACTGAAATGTGACCTATTAGTATGTAAGTTTTCTTATGTCCCAAACACTGTCCTCTGCCTTTTTTTTCTCATTTAACCCTTATGGTAACACATGATACCTCCATTTTTAAGTTGCGTATGTTGAGACTTATGACATATAATGATAGAGTGAATAGTTAAGAATACAGACTTGGGTATCAAACAGACCTAGGCTTCATCCCTGGACCTTGCCACTTCCTATTTAAATGATATTTGGCATGCAACCTCTTTAAGCTTCAGCTTCCTAATCTGCAAAACAAAGACAAAAGAAGTCACTAATTACAGAGTAGTTTTTTATGATTAAGTGAGTTAATATGTGTAAGTGCTGAAGAAGGGCCTTGCTTGCATATAGTGGGTAATGAAAAAATATTAGCCATTGTCATTATTTTTGTTGATATGTTATTACTACCCTACATCACAGAAATAGAAAGTGATGCGTTACTAATCAAAAAATAACATAAAACAATAAATAATTGATGATAAAGAACTTAAATTTTTTATCCCTATGATTGTCTTTTTTTCATCTACACTATGGTAAGGATATTTAGATAGCTAAAATTTCTCCAAGAAGTCATAGGAATTCAATTGACACTCTGCTGTGACATTTTATATTTCTAAAACCATGATTTTTGTGAGGTCAGAAAATGGTAGAGTGAGACCTTAACAGGTAAATATGTACATTTTTTGATGTTTACGATATTTTTATCATCAAAGTTTTTTTAGATCAGGGCAAGTCTTAAACACACTGAAAAGTACTCTGTGCATGCCTCGGTGCATTAACAATGGGCACATATGCATGTGCATGTAGACATACGTATGAATATCCATCAAAACCCAGGCCACCCGCTGGGTAGATGGTGATAATTGTTATGATTGTTTGAGTGATGAATACACTATGATAAATGAGAATTTGATTAAGCTGGCACCTGAGTCGACCCTGATGCAGGCAGCAGGCAGGGTGATAGTGATGATGTATCTTACTTTTTTTGTTTATAAAAGAGAATGTTAGACAAATAACACTGCCTACAAGTTTGCAATTCAATCTTTGAGGAGCATGTATTACAATGTCTCATTTCAGCCAGCATGGAAATAACAACCAAACTAGAATTAACTAGAATTTCAAATAACATTAGTAGCCCTGTCAGTGATACCATAGCCACTGAATCCTAACAAATGTGTTTAGTGAAAAAGCTTCCAACACAGTGCCTGTTAAATCAAATGGAGATGGGGAAGGAGCAAAGTTTCTTGGGTAGAATATTCTGGAGTTCTTCCAATTAGAATATTTGGGCATCTCTTTCTCCTTATATCACTAAAAAGATGGTACATAGAGGAATACATGAAATTATAGCAATAAATAGTGATGCATCTCTGACCAATTAAAGTGGCCATCTGGTTACTTGCTTTAGAGAATTATCCAAACAAAGTCACCTTACAGTTGATTTATGCCATCATGGGAGCTTTACACCAAATGGAAACCACAAGTTTATTTTCTTCTGATTTAAGAAATATTTTCCATGTGAAAAGCACACTTCTTAAAAATGGGATTGATGATAGAGCATTTTTTAGAAACTGATTTCTAAAAGATCTTTTATGGCTAGTCCCTAGAGAAAAGGCTTTATAATCTGTTGAAAAATTAAGTGATAATCTAGATACAAATCATTATAGACCTAATTTATATGAAGAATAAATATGTCTGATGGAAGCTTATGAAAAGAGTTGAAAGGAAAAGACTAGCACCTGACTGTGAATCTGAATGTAGAGTTGCTGCTTGGCTTTGGAGCATGTCAAAACTGTGTTTACATTCTAACTGCCACTGATCAGCCATATGACCTTGGGCAAGTCCCTTGGCTTCCAGAAAGATGATGTTAAGTGGAAACAACTCATTTACTCCCTGAGATCGTGAAAAGGCTGAATGAGATTCTCAGCAAAGGTCCTGGCCCATAGAATTGGATCAAAATGGTAATTTTTAGTATTAGTGCAATCAAAGCCAATGGAAAAGTATGAATTTATTCCTACAAACCTTCAGTAAATTTAGATTGCCAAAATATGTGATACAGAAAATAAATTACAATTCTTAGTAGTAAAGACTTCCCAGCCTGTCTGTGTAAATGGATAACTATAAGTTTATTAGTGTAGGTAAATTGGTATATTCCTCAAGAGTATCTTCGATGACAAAGAATGAAGTGGCTCTCATTAGTGTTAATTGTTGGTAGTTTTAGTACGCTCTCTGTCTCTGTGAATATAAACAAATATTTATAAAAACCCACAATTTCACAAGAGAAGCATTGATCATCATTTTCTTATAGTTACTATGTCACAGAATAAAATCTAACTCTGAAAATGGCCTGAAAATCTTTGATCATATTAACTAATGTTCATTTAGTGTTTACTGAGAAAATAATCTATCCTTTAATACTTAAAAGCCCTATGAGTGCTTATTATCGATAACCTCTTTACAGATAGGAAACCTAAGAAATAGAAGAGTTGTATGGCATTCCAAGGCATAGGACTATTCAATGGAAAAGCCAAAATTCAAAGCCAGGCAGTTTGGCTCTGTGATGACACCCTCAAAACAATTTTACTGAAATAAACTACAATGGTAGACCCTTGAATTATTGTATGAGTCACATTTCTCCAGAGAAGCAGAATGAAGAGGATATATATATATGTATAGATGTATAGATGTGCATAGATATGTATAGATATGTGTATATGTGTGTATATATATGTATATATATGGAGAAGACAGAAGGAAGCAGAGGCAGAGAATGAGAGAAAGAGAGGCTAACATGTATGGTATGTTGTGTATTGGCAGCAGGATTCCACAAGGACTCCACCTCGTCATGGAGCTCATAGTTTAATGTAGAAAGAAGATGGTTTGTTTTCAGTAGCCACAGACCAGCAAACACATTAGGTAGCCAATGTTACACCTTGGGGTGTCAACATAAAACTCAGGGAGCCAATGTCTATACCTTCGGGTATCAACATAAAACTTCCAAACCTGACACATCAATTGAGTCTTTTGCCCATTCAACTCTAGAACACTGGATACTTGAAACATGACATTATTTTCTCAATGGATAAGAGAGTAATTTTCCATCCAGAAAACCATTTGAGAACATGAAGGCTGCAAAAGTGCAAGACATTTGATAACTTATTAGAAGGACCTCATGCTGTTTATCATTCCAGTGCTGAAGCTTTAACCATGAAGAAAAAGCAAAGTTTACTTATGCTGGCAATATCTCCATCTTTTCTTTGATAAATACCTCTCTCAAGAAACCCACATATCCTAAAGCTATCAATTTTGCCTTATAAATGTGACAAAATATCAGTAGAGTTTGATTTTACTTTATCTATTAGATTTGTTTCTCCGATATATATGAAGATAATCTTATATAATGATTAATTCTGCCATTGATTTTCATTATGATTTAGAAATATAGTCTCTAATAAAAAATTCCAAACTGAATAATGAACAAAATTCAACTTTCAATCGCTGACTTTCATTATAGCATCAACAGTGAATCTATTCATTTTCCTATAACAGAGGCAAAAACTTGGTGAAAAATCTAAATGCACACGATAATTACATGCTCACTATGAAGCAAATCATCTGATTAAGGCTTTATGTTGCCCATGTTTGTTATTGATCTACATGTTTGCCAGAAAATGCCACATAACAAGGGGTTCAGTAAAACTCAGAAGTTATGTTTCAGCTATCTTCAGTGTTTGCTTGTTGATCAATGTTTACTTTATTTTTAATGTGTATAAATATATGACAAACAACAAGTGCATTTTGTTACATGCATACATTGTATGTTGGTGAAATCGGGGCTATTAGGATATCTGTCACCCAAATAATATACATTGTATCCATTAAGTAATTTGTCATCGTTCATCCCTCTCTCACCCCCTTACTCTTCTATCATTCCACATTCTGTGTCCATGTGTACACATTATTTAGCTCCCATTTATAAGTGAGAAGGTGCAATCTTCTTTGCGTGACTTGTTTCACTTACGATAATGGCTGCAAATCCTACCCATGTTGTTGCAAATGACATCATTATATTCTTTTTTGACTGAATAATATTCCATTTTGTACATATAACACGTTTTCTTTGTTTAATCATCCATTGAGGGACAATTAGGTTTATTCCATACCTTTGATTTTGTGAGTAGTGCTGCAATAAACATACAAATACAGGTGTTTTTTGATATGATTTCTTTTTCTTTGGGTAGATATCCATTAGTGAGATGGCTAGATCAAATGGTAGTTCTACTTTTAGTCCTTTGAGACATCCCCATGCTGTTTTCCATAGAAGTTTTACTAATTTACATTCCTACCAATGGTGTGAAAGAGTTCCCTTATCTCTGCATCCTCGCCAACATCTTTTTTTTTTTTTGACTTTTTAATAGTTATCATTCTGACTGAGGTATGATAATATCACATTGTGGTTTTAATTTGCATTTCTCTGATGATCAGTAATGCTGAGCATTCCTTCATATGCCTGGTGGCGATTTGTAGGTCTTATTTTGAACAATGTCTACTTAATTCTTTTGCCTACTTTGTAATCAGATGATTTTGGTTTTTTTTGTTGAGTTGTTTGAGTTCCTTGTATATACTGGATATTAGACTCTTGTCAGATGCATATTTTACAAATGTTTTCTCCCATCCTTGAGGTTGTCTGTTCATTCTGTTGGTTGTTTCTTTTTTGTGTGTAGAAGCTTTTTAGATTAATTGTCATTTGTCTAATTTTAGTTTGGTTACCTGTGGTTTTAGGTCTTTGTCATGATTCTTTGCCTATATCAATATCCAGAAGAGTTTTCCTTAGATTTTGTTCTAGTATTTTTATAGTTTCATGTTTACATTTAAGTCTAATCCATCTTGACTTGATTTTTGTGTATGGTGACATTTATTCAGAGCTGGTGCCTAATTAGATAACCATTTATGTCAATAATTTACTGACAAAAATTCAAAGTTGTCATTTAATCAGCTAGTTTAGTTACAGAGATACCATAATTGAGCTTTTCAGGCTTAAAGTGGTTAAGAATAATATCGTTGTTCTTTTTTTTTTCTCTGGAAGTTTTATGGTCTACTGACCAGAGGTTAATTTGTATTCATTTGAGGTGTAAAGTTTTGAAATAGATTCTTCAAAGTGTGGAGAACTACTTGCAACTCCAGGGTTGGTATAAAGATTATTGTAAGCTGAAAATATTTGAGATTTAACAGAGACAGAAGGAAGCCTTCTTGGAAATTTTCTTATCTGACCAAAAACAGAAACTTCTCAGAAGTGTGGATGGCATCTTTAGGGCAGCTTCTACTACCAGAAGAGAAACCTAGAGTAAACTAATCATTAAACCCCTTCTCTGAAGGAATTTATGGCCCTGAAGAAGACTGAAAGACTATTCATATTTGTATAGACCAATACCATCACAAACTTTTTATCTTTAATTTGTTCTGCTACAAATCCATTTGTCTTTTCTAAAGAAACTTGTTTGTAAGCTGTTTCTACCCTCTCCCTTTCCCCTGCTCAGATATATAAGCCTTTAATGTTAACCATTTAATGAGCCAGCTACTTCTTTTGTCGGCTCCTGTATGCAAATGGATTCACTTTTTTCCCTATTAATTTGTCTTTTGTCCACTTAATTCTCAGGCCTCAGTTATTAAACTTAAGAGGATACAGAAAAACAAAGCAGCATCTTAGAGATTTCTAGAATATGCTGCTCTGGAGAAGGGAAGGGGGTATGAAATTGGAAGGACATCAGAGAGGTACTGTTATGAAAGATCTCACTGCATCTATAAAATTGTTGGGAAGTCTCATTCTCTGAAACAAGCTTGAGATGGGCACAGGATTCTTTTCTTGTGGAGATGCCAGATTTTCACATTTCATTTTTAATTCCATTTTTATATTCCTTAGTAGATTACATTGATCCAAAAGTTTGACACTAAAAATGTTCAAAATTTGAACTATGAAACTGTTTTCCCCTTAGGTACTTATTCTCTAGAAGTGTATCCTGCAAAACAAATACCCCTATGTTTAATTTTAAAGTAAAAGTAATTTCACCCTCTTCCCTTCCCCTTCCCACACAGAGATTTTCTCATATTTAAAGTGCAGCTAACAACTTTTTCTGTCTTGGAATTTTCAGTGGCATCTGCATGAAAATTAAGAAATACTTTGGGAAAGTAATTTAATTTTGCAAATGCGAAGCTAATCTCTGCTCATCATAGAGGCAGTAAAACATAAGAGATTTCTATAACAGAAATTTCAATTTAAAAAAACCTTACAGAAATACATTATAATGAAGTAAACAATCTTGGAAGCAAAGCCTCAGTGGCAGAGCATCCCAATGACACATTTGTCTGGCCAAGAATTTAAAACCACATAAGCCTGAAATGCCACTGTCCAGTTGACCAGACTGTTTGCAGTGATGTTGCAACTTAACTTTTTTTTTTTTTTACTTCCAAGACTTCTGGCTCCTGGCAGAAGACAAAAAGCTTCAAGTTGAGAAAATCAACTCAGAAAAAGAGAGAATATTTAGGCTTTGAAGAAATACATGTGTTGTTTACACACTTTCATCCTTTAGAATGTGGCTCTATTCCCAGCCTTAAAGAAAAAGCCAAAAGTCAGCACCATCTGCTTTTACAAATAATGGCTAGTGCACCTCTACATTCTTCAGTGGGGAAAGGTCCTGCCCTCCCTGAATATGGCAAACAAATTGACTTCAGCGTGATGAAATAGCTGAAACAGCTTTTCTGTATCTGGCAATTTTTCTTTGTGAAGTTAATTTTGCAAATGCACATTGCCCTGTTCGAATTACAAGTATTTGGAAAGGATTTGTTTTTCTTTTTTCTGTACTACAGCTAAAAATCTGAGCAGTGTCTCAATAAGGTTAAGTAAGATTAAGCAGTCAAAAAATAATCATTATTGGAGCTTCTCTGCCACATGTGTTGATTTTATCTATGAAAATCATTTCAAGGATGATTGCCATTACAGTAGCATTTTAACTATTTATTGCCTTCAATAAATAAATGATGCAAGACCCTTTTATAAAGGGTTGCTTTGGATCCTAGAGATGGAAAATGTACTCTTATACCATTAGGACTTAATTTTCATTCATTGATGTCTAACCATAGTACTGTTGTTACTGTGGAGGGTCTTGACTATTAGTTGACCAGGTTCTTGGCGTTTTAAACAAGGAATTGGATAAAACACACAAAGCAATGAAAGAATGAAGCAACGAAAGCAGAAATTTACTGAAACGAAAGTACACTCCACGGAGTAGGAACAGGCTTGAGCAAGTGGCTCAAGAGCCCTGGTTACAGAATTCTCTGGGGTTTAAATGCTCTCTAGAGGTTTCCCATTGGTTACCTGGTTTACACTCTGGGTACCTGAAGGAATGACTCTTGACCCGTCTGATTGGTTGCACAAGGTGACCAATCAGAGGCTGAAGTGAAATTACAAAGTTATACCTCTATGCAAATGAAGACTAGGCCTACAACCAGTCTGACTGTTTGCCAGAGGGGACTAATCAGAGGCATTTTCCATTTTTACCTGCTATGCACAAAGGTGGGTGGGGTTGCAAAGGGAATAGCCTCTGATCCTTTTGTTATTTGGGCATGGAAAGTTGGACTTCTCCTTCTGATTTAGTTCTAGGAAGTTAGTGTGAATTGGCCTTAGGTTCCCTATCTCCAGACTCCATTCTCCTGCCTCATTATGAAGAAACATTTGTCTCCTCTTCATAGTGATGGTGATGATTCAGAACCTTAACATTTTTAACCTTCCAGTTACCCATTTCCTAATCTAAGTCTGAAATGTTGGGATGTTTTTCACCTTTTCTTCTAATCAACATATTTTTAAAAACTAAATGGTCAATATTTATATAAAAACAAAAGAAGTTAAATGAATTTCAAATAACCATTTTATTGCTGGGCCATGATTTTTGGACCAGGTTCTACTCAGATATTGAACCATATGAGCACAGATTAAACAAACTCACAGATACTGCTGGCTTTGGGTCTTCCCTTATTCTTTCTCTTTTAACCATGACCATCACATCCTTCCTCTCCAAGATTCTAAAATTCTTACTCTTTTCAAGGTTCTGTTTAATAACTTATAATTCTCTCAAAGCCTAGATTATCAAATACAAATGTTAATTACCCATCTCCTTTCCTGAAATCCAAAATTAACTTTTCACAAGAAATAATGATACATTTTAGTTATGTGGCTCTATATTATTTTGAATTGTTTTCAGCATGAATTTTATCCACAAAGCCTAAAACATTAACTCTTTCTGAAGGTAGGCTAACTCTATTACATCTTTTATAAACTTTTCACATAATACAGCAGGGATGACAATGCCGTCTTCTCATGCCACCCCCAGTCCTTTTTATGTCCACATATTAAGCTTTCTTTCTCTCCCATATTATGTAGTAAGAGATTTCATTTTAAGTGTCGTATACTCCAGAGTAATTCTTTCAGGAAATTTTGAGACATACAGACAAAAAATAAGTAACAGTACAATTTGGTTAACATGATTTTAAAGACTGAAATTTCACACCTTATCAACAGAAAATGCACATTTATTAAACTCATCTTTTAAAAAATATGGCCATGTATTAGATTACAACAGAATTCTCAATTTAAAAAAAACTGGAATTATAAACACTGTAGTATTAGATCATACTGCAGTAAAATTTGAAATCAATCATAACATAACTCTAAAATCTCAGGTGTTCTGAGAAATAAAAGAATACTTTTTATCTGTCAATACATTTGAAATTTAGGTAAAATGCATAATAATGTTGATTTAAAAATTAACACTCAAAATTGACCTAAGAAGTGGAAAATTTGACTAGATCACAAAATAATCAAGTAGTAATAAATGTTCTTTCCCAAAACTCACTTTGCTGCTGTAGTTCTACATGTTTTAACAAACTTTCAAAACCCACATAATAATACAAAAAATACCTCCTGAGAATTTTTTAATGATGAAGACTCCACTACATTCAGCAATTTGCCCATTCATGTTTGGGCCTAGGGGAAAAAGAGTTGAAGATAACATTTTGAAGCTCTACTTCCTTAAAAAAAAGAAAAACAGGCCATTTATTCACTTTTAGAAGTGATGTATACCAAATGAAGTACAGTCATCTAAAGACTCAATTAACATGCAAGTTTTATAAAAAGATTATATTGTACTGAAGACAATATCATACCATGGAAGTTTGGGTGTCTGTTCCT
This sequence comes from Pan paniscus, assembly GCF_029289425.2. Classification (NCBI taxonomy): domain Eukaryota; kingdom Metazoa; phylum Chordata; class Mammalia; order Primates; family Hominidae; genus Pan; species Pan paniscus. Next base: position 86,706,983 of record NC_073267.2, read on the forward strand.
AATAAAAAACCAAGACACTACAACTTATAGAAGAGTTCCTGCTGAACACTACCCGCAAAAATAAACAGGAAGATGTAATTTTAAAAATCACAGTCCGAAAATTAATTTGAACATATTGAGAACTAAACTAACATTGTGTAAAATGTTTATGAAGTACATCCTGAAACTTTCTTAAAGGATATAAAAGATACCTTAATAAATGCAAAAATATTCCATTAGGAATATTCCAGTGGTTTTCCAGTGAGGAAAACTCCACACTATTAAGATAACATGTCGGTTAATGTGGAGACTCTGGTTAATTGAAAATTGGATGCAATCCCAGATGAAATCCTATTGCATTTCTTGAGAACTTGACAAAGTGCTGGTATATTTTACATCAAAAAATGATTGTCTCAGTAATAGTCTGAAAGTAGCTTAAGAATAGTGAAATCAAACCAGGGAAACTCACAATGTCACAGTAATTAAAACAGTGTGCATTTGGCACCGAAACAAAAACAACAGATCAATGGAACTGAGTAAAGAGCTTAGATTATGATAATTAAGTATTTAAAAAAATCAGGCAGAGAAATACATCATTTTGGGAAAAATTAAATCCCCCTTCACACAATATGTAAGAATATATTTCAGATAGGTTAAACCTGCTAGTGTGAAAAGTTAAACTCTGCAAGATTAGAAGAAACTATAGAATAAAAATTAATGACATTGCAGTAAGAACAGATTCCTTAAATCTAAAGAAGAAAACATGAGTATTAAAGAAAAGACTGTTAGATTTAGCTATGTTAAAATTAGCAACGTGTTGTGAATGCCACAGACATAAAGTAGCAGCCTTGAGAAGATATGCAAAACATATATTTCATAAAGGATTAGACTACCAAAAATATCCTAAAAATCAACAATAATAAAAAACTGCAATATAGAGGGATGGGAGGAGAAAGTTAATTCCCATCTCATAGGAAAAAAAAACCGGCAAAAAAGCATAAAAAGATGATAATCCATCAGTAATAATTAATGAAATAAAAATTGTAAAATACCACTATTCCTGCAATATATTGTTAAATAACAATTAATGTTCCTGAGTCTTTAGGAAATAAAAGTTCCTAACACATTGTTCTCTGCAAGGTAAATTGGTACAGGCACTCTGCAAAGCACAGGAGCAGCATTTGACAAAACTGAAAATACATGTAAGTATCCAATTGTGTGCATTTCATTTTTGTTTCAAATAGCTAGAACTTGGAATCAAACTAAATGGACAACAAAGTGAAATGGGGAAATGAAATTTGCCAAATTTATGAAGCAAAATACCATAGAGCAGTAAAAGCAATGAAATAAATATGTATACATTAATATAGACACATAATCTTGAGTAAAACAAGCAAATTTCAGCATAATATTTAAACTATAATATAATTTATGCACATTTCTAAAGCAACATAACATAATATATACATATTAGGAGGATATTAAAACTGTGAATTGGAGGCATTAGGGCAGGGAGAAAAAATGGAGTTGGCAATAAGAATAAAAATGTCACAAAGTGGGATTTAAAAATAAAAGATTTAGACCAATAATACATTTCATCTAATTGAGGAGCAAAGTGAACTGAATCAATTGTACATAAAGATATCCTGCACAAAGACAATAAAATCATTTCAAAAACAAACCGAAAGAAATGGCTGAACAGGAAATATTAAGTATAGGAGAATGCAGAAAGGAAACCTATTGTCTAGAATGAGAGAAAGGCATCAAGACTTAAAGGCAAGTAGACATAAAGAAACCGAGTCCCTAAATCTGGAAGAAGAAATTAAAAATACTAATGTAATCACCTGATGGGTTCCTCTTGCTTGCTGCACAGACAAAACCAATTCACTGGTACAGCAAAATTGCAGTAGGAAAAAAGTTTAATTGACACAGGACTAGCCAAGCAGTAGTTCATTACTCAAATCAGTGTCCCCAAAATCTAGGAGGCTAGGGTTTTTATGGATACCTTGGTGGGCAGGGGGCTAGGGAATGGGCGATGCTGATTGATTGGGTATGAAATCACAGAGTTTTAGAAAATGGTTCTTGTGCACTTAGCCACTTTGCTTTAAGGTTAAATTATAAATAAATTACCCACTATGTTAGTTTGACCTACACCTAAGAATGAACAAGGACAGCTTGGAGGTTAGAAGCAAGATGGAGCCAGCTATGTCAGATTTCTCTTACTGTCATAATTTTGCAAAGGCATTTTCACTAATATGACTATTCAACTGCTGGGTATATAGAAGACTGATATGTAATTGAGCTAAATCATTCTCTACTTGAGTTAATTTTCTGTTACTGCTGTAACAACCAAAAACTTAATGACTAAAAACACAAAAATTTCTTTCCTGGAGGAAATAGCTTAAGCATTTAAAACAAAAAACATAAACTTATTATCTTACAGTTCTTCAGATGAGAATTTCAAAATGGTTTTCAGTAGGTTAAAATCAAGGCATAGGCAGGGCTGGATTCCTTTCTGGAGGCTGCAAGGAAGAATCCATTTCCTCCCCATTCCCGAAATCTAGAGACCACATCCTGTGGCTCATGGTCCTCCTTTTTCATCTTCAAAGACAATGGCATTGTATCTTTCTGACCATATACCTCTCTCCTCTTCTGCTTCTTACAGTGTTACCATCATCGGATTAGCAACCTTAATTCCATTTGCAACCTAATTATCCTTTTGCCATGTAAGGTAACACATTCACAGGTTCTGGGGATTTGCATATGGACATCTTCGGAGAGCCACTATTTTGCTCACTGCACTACTCATGAAGAAGATTAATAGATTTGATATGAATTTGATAAAGCAAGAAACCCTGGAAATCATATTATTTAATTACCTGTAGGCAACCACCAGAACTAAAATGAAACAGAAGGAATAAAATTTGAAGTTATATTCCTCTGCAGAGCAGGACTATAAATAGGAAAAGGTAGGGCAAGGCATTCTTCCTTTTCATTAATACTCCTCTGCTCTGTTTTTCATATTTTAACATCCATATATTATACTACATTTTATTTTAACCCAAATATCCTTCTTTGATCCCCAAGACCCTTCTCTCCAAGCTCATTTTAGCCACTCCTTTCATTGCTACCAAGCGTGTCACCCTCATTTTAGTTCCTCAAAGAGACTGGTGTTTCTGCCTCCCATCATTTCCACTTGCTCTCTTCTCTGCCAGGAAAACTTGTCCCCACTGTCTAGGTTGATAGCTTCTTCCCCTTATTTTGGTGTAAATTTACGCACTGCCTCCTCTTGGAGGCTTGCCCTGTCTAAACTATCTCGTCAGTTGCTCTCATTACTTTCTGTCATATGCCTTATTTGCGTCTGTCTTAATGTTTATTATTATATGAACTTCTTTTATTTCACTTCGTGTTATTTTCTCAGTCTCCATAAGGATTCGAAATCCTTGACAATGGGTTCTACGTGCCTTGTTCTCTCACTGCAAGCACAGGGCCTACAACAGTGATAAATGCAAAGCAAGTTTTCAAAACCTGTTTGAAGAATGAAGAAAATAGATGCTTGAATTATACATGTCATGGTCACATTGTACTTGAATACCTCCTGAGATGGGGAGCTTACCACCTCAAAGGACTGTTCATTCTTTTTTTATTTTTTTGATATCTGTGTCTTCAAGAGCAGATAACAGGAAGTGCTAAATATTCATCTTTCCTTTTGCATTTCATATCATTTATCTACAACTTATCAGATAAAATATTGATATTGTTGATAATTAGCTGTAGCTTTCATCTTCATGAGTTACAAACCAATGAGGAAACAAAAAGAAAATAATCTTAAAAGATTTTAGAGAACTATATATATTTATCCTATCTCCCCCACCCATTCCCACTTTGTCCAGCACATATTGCAAATCTAAGAATCATCTTGTTTCGCCTTGGGTTCATTAATGTTCGTTAATATTTTCCCACAGGAATATATTGAAAACCAAAATTGTCACATTTAAAATTTTCTTCCTATTTGGAATTTGGCTAATAAAACCCATGTTCTATGAAACACCTATTTTATGAACTTAAAAAAAAAAAGCAGTTTTACTTTTATAACAAGCAGATTTCTGTAAACCACATTGCTCACTTTAAAATGATTAATGAAATGAAACCATAAATGTCCTACTATATACTTGTTGTTTCTGTGGAGGTGGGCAACATTGTTTAGGTATATTTTTAAAGTAAGGGTTATACTCTACTATTCTATACCCTGTGTCCAAATACAGCAAAGAAATTGAGTCACGTTACAATGAAGAAACTAATAAAAATAAAAGATGCAGTCATAGGTGCTGAGGGTGACTTTGTAGAAGTTATTTTTTGAACACAGATAGTGTGAAACCCCAAGTCCAGTAAACCCCTATTGGAAGGCAGGATTGTCCCAAATGAAGCAAGAGGAGCAAGTGGCTCAGTATTTCACATGGAAGCATCCAAGAGGCTAAATGTGGAGGATAATGAAGAAGCAATAGATGCAGCAATGCTGATCCAGCCTCCCTATCCATCTTACACAGTTTGAGTTATTTTTTAAGTCATTGTCCACTAGACACCAGGGCAATTCTTAACACATAACACTGGGACACAGAGACCTAGCATCTGAAGGAAAATCACTTTGATCATTGACCAAAGTGGTCAAAATCACTTTGTCCAGCACAGCAGGAAATGAAGCAGAGGCTGGGCTGATTAATTTAACCCCCAGTGCAGTCAATACAGTTAAAGATACTTGATTAGTGGTTTTACTTTTAATGTGCTTTTAATGTACTATTAGATATTTGTAGACATTTTAATGTTGCTTAAAGTTCAGTAAGTTCTTCCTATCTATACACATAGCTTACTGTTTGTCCCTACCCTACTCTGGGGTGGCATCTTCTCCCCTTTTCCAGAAGATGGATTTTCCTGGCATTTAACAAATTTAGCTTGAGCAGACTGGAGCAATAACTGGAAACAAGCCTGATGAACTTCTTTTCATTGTGCTGATGAAATACGATAATGCTACAAGTTAAGAAAGAACTCTATATGATAATGGATATGGCCAACTATGATGAGAAAGGATCCAAGATTCTCAAGGCTAAAGAAAGAAAAGCGAAAAAGAAAAAAAATAGGGCTCATACAACCACTATAACCACCACATTTCTTGAAGGGTGTTGGTGCTAAGTGGCTTACATACATTATTTCCTCATCACTTCAGCTCCAGACAAAGATACTACTAGGAAGAACATTTGGCAAAGCAGCAGCCAAGGCTCAGAGGTTAGCTGCTCTGCCTAATATCATCCTGCTTAAAAGAACTGAGATTCTGATCCGGGAGATCTGTCCACAAAACTTACCACTTTAGGCACTAAGCTTGAACATTCCATGACCTGCTTCTATAGTTTTCCATCATGATACATGCAAGCATGATTCAGTGAATTGAGTAAGGATTCAACTATGTCACTGTCTGCATGGTCTTTGCTGGACCATTTAACAGAAAGGCATAATAAGGATTGTTCTCTATTTCCACAAGAAAAGAGGAAATAAATAAGGTGCATATGGAAAGAAGTTAGGCTAGATATAGGTAATATTCATCTGGCAAAAAAAAGTCACTAAACTTACTTTTTTTTCCTTTTTTTTTTTTTTTTTTGAGACGGAGTCTCACTCTGTCGCCCAGGCTGGAGTGCAGTGGTGCGATCTCGGCTCACTGCAAGCTCCATCTCCCGGGTTCACGCCATTCTCCTGCCTCAGCCTCCTGAGTAGCTGGGACTACAGGTGCCCGCCACCACACCTGGCTAACTTTTTTGTATTTTTTAGTGGAGACGGGCTTTCACCATGTTAGCCAGGATGGTCTCGATCTCCTGACCTTGTGATCCACTTGCCTCGGCTTCCCAAAGTGCTGGGATCACAGGCGTGAGCCACCGCGCCTGGCCTAAACTCACTTTTAAACAATCACCTACTTCTCAGGAAGATATCACCCTGCGTTGATGTATAGAAATACTTGTGAAGTGCAATTGTTACATTTATTCCTTACTTGTCTCCATCCAATAGAATGTAACTGCTATGACAGCAATGCTTTTCATCTGTCCTATTTACTGGCATTTTCCAAATGCCTAGCGGAGTGCCAAATAAGTAGTAGATACTCAGTAGATATCCCTGGAGTGAAGGAAGTGGGAGAGGAGAGAAGAAAGGGAAGAGGAATAATTTTAGGAATCAGAAACAATTCTGACAAGTCATTTTAATATCATCATGAAGGGAAATAGGTGGGGAATAAATTTGTACCATTTGATTAATCTCCCTAACTTCAAGTCTATGTTAAGTAAAATAATAGATTCTAAGGAAAGCTGGGAAAAAAAAACCCTTTCTATCAGGTTGGATGATCAATTTTAGGATACGAATCAGGTAGGTTCTATCCTCAGGACAGGATATAACCAACTTCCTTTCAGGTTCAAGACATCACTTTATGCATCATCCTTTTTTTAAAAAACAAAAAGTCTATAGAAATACTAATACCAGTTTCTAACTGCTATTGAAATGCATAAGGTAAAACCATGAAAAGCAGGTGTTTTTGCTGAAGAACTCTTGTGCTTTTCTCTTCCTAAACTTGTACAGAACTCCATAGTACAAATTAACTGGTATTCTTCCAAAAAGAGAAAATATTTTTGAACTATTTTCTTTTGGGATGGTTGATGACAAATGGGGCTGTTTTGCCAAATTTCTACCTGCTTCTGTGTTTCTCTTTGGTGCGTAAAAAGTCGATTTACCACTCAAGCAAAATCTTTTTAGGGTTTTATCTTTTATGTGATCACTGAAACACTGTAATCAGTTCTGCATTTCTGATTACATTTAAGGACCTTTCATGGATGTCATTCATTGTAAATGTGGACAATATCAAAAGAAGCCAATTTTAATAAAAGTCTCTCTCCAAAAAGATATTAGAATCTTCTTCCTTCTGTTGTGATAAATACTTCCAGGTGGTATTTGATGGACAATAAGAATTCTGTGTAGCTGGCATTCATCGCAGAGTTTGGAATTAGAATTTCAGATCATGCTGGCAAGCCTAAGTAATTCTTTAATTCTTCAAATGCAATGCAATTTGCTCAATCTTACACAGCATTCTGATTTTAATTAAAATATACTATATGATATAGAAATGTTACATCAACTTGCAAATCCCTACTTGATGGAAGTTGGAAGAGGCATCAAAAACCACTATTTAATTTTTATATGTGTTAGACTTTGTCAGAAGAATAAAACATTACCAGAGGGGCCGTAACAGTTCATACAGAGGTTATAGGAGCTGAGCATTTCAAAAGGATGTTATAGTGCTACAAAGCAGATGTGAATGATCTTTATTTTCATAGAAAAGCTTTAAAAGTAAATACAGAGATCTGCTTCATGAGTGACTAGGTTTCCCCCAAGTATTCTTCTAGTCAAATGCTGTAAATGACATTTTCAGGAATAGCCACCTGGGGAGAATAATGTCAAGGTTAAGACCAGATGTGTACTCATTGTTTTAAATTGATAATTGATGCTTACTTGGAATATATTTTTTAAAAAGCTGAGGTGATATGAGAAGTAAACCACTAGCCTTTGAGATATTGCCCATGTATCATTAAATATTTCATTTCATTGGAGAGAGGAATTATGGATAACAACAGGTGCTCTCTCTAGACCCTACTGCCTCTTTGGAATAGAAAATGGGACTGCGAATCTGTTGTCAGTATCTGGACTACAGAAATCTCAGAGCTCCGAAAAAGCAAATACAGTGGTGCTTAGTAATGCTAGATAAATCTCAGTATTGAATTTTTAAGTGCTCCAAAAGCAATTTTTATTCAGGCTTAGAACAGAGAATGGTATTGTGGGCTTCTTACTCAGAAAAGGTGCATATTTTGAACTCTCAGACAAGTATAAGATATTCTTCTTGGTTGAGTCTATAAAAATGTATTAAAGACACTCACATCTCTATTAGAAGCATATTACCAAGTGACAGGAGCATCCCCAAACTGGAGTTTTCATAGGCTTTGTACCTTTCTGAATTCATGAATGAATTACATCCTGTATAACCAGCCAGACTATATGAATCTTTAAGACAACTACCTCTAGAATCGGACCCAGTGCTTTGACAACAAGTTTCTTTTAGTTTTATCATTTAACTGTGAAAAATGTGGGGGCTTTGCTTATAAATTTTACTTTAATAAAGTAATTCTGTCAACCCTATATTCTAAATACCCCAGAATCCAAGTCACACTAAGGCTACATTTGAGAGTAATTGCAATAGATAGTATTATTGTTCCCAGTTAGTTACTCTCCTACACACCTAATCATTGTCATGTGACATACAATATCTCTTAATTGGAGTAATACACTTCTTTGTCCCATAGATGACAAGCTTGGTCTTGTGACCCGTATTAGCAATGAAACATAACGGAAGTTGTGTACTCTACGTCAAGTTGGAAGCCATGAGATTTGTTGCTCCTTGGTCCTTTGCCATTTTTCCTATGCCATGAGTACAACATGTTCCAAATAATAGTAGCTCCTTTAAACTGAATCCTGGCACAATAGAGCAAAAGCAAACCTAAGTGTTAGCCACCGCAGTGAAAATGCAACATGAATGAGAAACAAATTTTTATTCTAAATTGTAAATATCGTCTGTCCAAAACTTTAGCAAAACCTGGCTAATATACTATTTTAAAAATTGTTATTAATTGAAAGTGATCATGTTGCCAATATATTCCCACATTTACTAAATGCATGCACAGATGTCATGTTATTGTCAAAACTTGTATGATTTAGAATTTGTAAAATCTGATAGCAAACTCAGAAACATTCAATATATGGCCTTAGCTTTTTACATAAAAGATAACATTGTGATGAGGTTTTGGAAGCCAGCATGCTTAATTATTTAGCCAAAATGAAATGTTCTGAAGACACCCTAGACTTTCCCGCTTTGAGAGTGTTTTGACATTCAGAAGGTCCCTATCTCCATACAACTCTTCATTTCCACCTGTCATGTTTTCCATGCCATGGATTTGAGTTCAAATATCACATTCAGCTTCAAATCTCTGATCCTTCCAGGGGAGCTAATTTTACCATCTCTTCTGCTTCATGCTAGTTGCCTTCTTGCTTCAGAGGACACTAGAATGTAAGCTCCATGAAGTCAGCGACATCAGCTGTTTTGTTCATTCCTCTTTCCACAATGCCTAGAACAATGCATGGCCAAGAGCAGTTTTGCAGTACATGTTATAGATGAATGAAGTGTAGCACTTTTTACAATCCACTTTGCATTTCTATCGCCATAAATACTAAGAAAATGTCTATATCTTGGTCAACCTTTTATCCTCACAGAGCCTCACACAGTGATTTGAACATACATAAAAAATGTTGATTAACAATTGTCCTACCAATTAAATTGTCTGATTACCAATTGGCGTATTAGATATATGGGAACAATATTAAAAGATCACAGACCATTTCTAATATCATTTTTGTAAATACATCTAGTGAATTCAAGAAATGAATGCTTCTTGACTCTAAATTTTTCTAGCTCTATGATGATAGTCATTCAAAGCACTGTAAATTCTAGATGTTTGGCTGCATTTATACTGAATCACAATATTCCTTTGGCTGTTCTTCAGTATCTCTCACTCTTTGTGTTGGACTTGTCTGCCTTAAATCACAAGGAAAAGTTCCATAATATTGTACTGGCATAATTGGCTACTATATCTTAGCCAGCTAAAATTTCAGCAGACGACGAAAAGAAGATGTATTTGCCCAGTCCTGGTGTCTGTGAGTGATTTTCTCCTGTGTGTATGACAGCTGAAGACTCATAGGCCCTAATACTAGCAAACATTATCACAACCTACACATGGGGCTATTAACTGCCTACACTTCAGTTTGGCCCCCATTAATTTACTTCATTTATTTGACAAGTAGTCACTGTGTATGCACTATGGAAGTTTTCTGACATACAGTCAAAAAAAAAGGACACATTGGATTATATTAACAAAATTAAAAACCTAAAGGCTTCTTCTTTATAAGATACTTTTCAGAATATAAAAGGACAAGACATAGAATGGGAGAAAATGTTTGCAATGTATCTATCTGACAAAGCAACTGTGTCCAGATCATATAGATGACTTTTACAAATAAGACTAAATATAAATTAAAATTGTCACAAAGTTGAATAGGCACTTTACCAGAGGAGATGTAGCGATGGCCAATAAGCACACAAAAAGAAAATCAACTTCACTAGTAATCAGGGAAATTAAAACCATGAGATACCACTATCTGCTTAAAAGAATGGCTGAAGTTCAAAAGTTGTCAAGTGTTGGGAAGAATGTGGGTAGGGGGGTGGGAAATGTGGTTAGAACAGTGATTAGTCCCATAAGAAAAGATCAGAAAATGTAACACATGGGGAAGTAAATGCAGAAAATATGCACTCAATATAACAACTTAGTTGACCTTTCTTGGCAGGATATGGTGGCTCACACCTGTAATCCCAGCACTTTGGGAGGCCCAGGCAGGCAGATCACTCAAGGTCAGGAGTTCGTGACCACCCTGGCCAACATGGTGAAACCCCATCTCTACTACTAATACAAAAATACAAAAATTAGTTGGGCGTGGTGGCCTGTGCCTGTAATCACAGCTACTTGGGAGGCTGAGACACAAGAATTGCTTGAACCAGGAAGGCAGAAGTTGCAGTGAGCCAAGATGCACCACTGCACTCCAATCTGGGTAACAGAGTGAAACTGTGTCTCAAAAAAAACAAAATTGGCCAGGCATGGTGGCTCAGGCCTGTAATCCCAGCACTTTGGGAGGCTGAGGCGGGTGGATCATGAGGTCAGGAGATCGAGACCATCTTGGCCAACATGGTGAAACCCCAGCTCTACTAAAATACAAAAAATTAGCTGGCTGTGGTGGCGTGTGCCTGTAATCCCAGCTACTTGAGAGGGTGAGACAGGAGAATCACTTATACCCAGGAGGCGGAGGTTGCAGTGAGCTGAGATTGCGCCAGTGCACTCCAGCCTGGTGACGGAGCAAGAGTCCATCTCAAAAATTAAATAAATAAAAATAAAATTTAGATGGCCTTCCTTAATCCAGAAATAGAAACTGGAGACACTAAAGCAGCATCCTTACCCTACGCTGGGTCCTGACCACCTCTGTTATCTGAAAATCCAGTAAAAGCTACACACTCTTTTCACTAAAAAGTACACAAATCCACAAAATGTTCTTCTAGCCTTCTTTACTTTGCTCAAATTATACCACTTACATTTGGAATTTTCACAAAATGTTTGTAGTCCGCATTTTAAAAAGTGTTTTTAAAATAAACCTCCCTCAAAAAATACATTTTATGGACTGTGAGGAAGCATGCCATGAGTAATGTTCAGAGATTTATTTGAATCTAACTAGGTAGGGAAGTATATTTAAAATAACGTGCTGAAGAAATTCCACTCATAGGTCTTTATGCAAGAAAAATAAAAACATAAAATGCTTATACAACAATGTTTATATCATCTTTATATATACAAGCCAAAAAACTAGAAACAAATGTCTGTCAATACGTGAAATGATAAACAAACGTTGCATAACCATAGAATAGAATACCGATCAGCAAAAAAAGGGAACTACTCATATATGCGATGGATGAATCTCAAACTATACGCTGCCTGCAAGAAGCTGGACACCAAATAGCACATACTATATGGTTCCACTTACATGAAATTCTAGAACAAGCAACATTAACTATAGTAACAGAAAGTAGGTCAATGATTGTCTGGGGCTGGAAGTTGTAAAGGTATAAAAGGGAACTTTTTTGGGTGATGGAAATATTCTGTATCTTGCTTATAGTGCTGGCTATACAGATATATCATTTTAGAAGCTCATAGGATTGTATACTTTTTGGCTAGTTTCTTTTGCTTAAATTCGGTTTTAATGGATTTGATTTAAAAGCTAAAATAAAATCTTGTAAGTAAATACATCTGTTGTGATGGTTAATTTTAAGTGTCAACTTGACTGGGCTAAGGGATGCCCAGATACCTGGTAAAACATTTTTTCTGGGTGTATCTATGAGGGTGCTTCTGGGACAGATGAGCTTTTGAATCAGTAAAGTGAAGATCACTCTCACCAATGTCAGTAGGTATCATCCCAGTGCATTTTGCAAAAGTGTAGAATTGGGTGAATTTGCTCTCCACTTGAGCTGGAAGATTCATTTTCTCTTGCCCTTGGAGTCAGTGCTCCTGGTTCTCAGGCCCTCACGCTTGGACTGGAACTATACCATCAGCTTTCGAGGACCTGCTGCTTGCAGATGGCAGATCATGGAACTTCTCAGCCTCCACAGTCACCTGAGCCAATCACTCATAATGAATCTCTTTCTGCATATCATTATACTTCCTACTGGTTCTATTTCTCTGGAGAACTCTGACAAATAGACCTCTACATTCATGATTTCAAGGATGATGACTCTAACTTGTTTGAAATATGTCATTATCACACATATCTTCTTAAACACAAAGCACATGCACTGAGGCTTTTTTAAATAATATAACAAAATCCAGTGCATAATTATGTTCACTTCCCTAGGTATAAACAGTCATAATATTTATCACATAATTAAACAGGCAAGATTTACTCCTTTGGGCATCTACCAGAACATATTTAAATGTTGTCTTTGAATTGTGCTATATACACAAATGTACTTTGTATTTAAGAAAAAAATGGCTTATCCCTAATCTTCTCAACAAAATCAAGAGAATAAAATAACAGGTAATTTTTCATCTTTAGCTTGCATGTGGAGAAACTGAATATAACTTTTAATTTAGTGGGTGCCCTTAGGTCACTAATGAGTCAGAAATAAAATAAAAAACTTAATTTCCATTCTGCTGATTTTTAATGCCGTTATGTCCAACTCCCAAAGACTTAATAATAAAACATCAACAAAGTCACTTGTAGGTAATAACATTTCTTCAAAGCTTCTGTGTATCTTCCTCTAGGGATAAACAGGCATATCTACATGTATTTAGTAATAATTCTAAATTGCACAAAAGAAATAGCCCTGATATCACTATTTTCAAGCTCAAAAAAATATGCTGACGTTAATTTCACATTTAACATTTGTGTGCAAGTCGATCCTATCAATACAAGTGCTAGTCTCAAATCAGAATTTAAATTAATAACCCATCTCATATTCTTATTAACAGCTAAACAACCATGAGGCTTCAGTGACCTCATTAGAGGCATATAGCTACATTTTTATTATAAATTTAAGCAGTTTGACAAGAAATAACCCCACAAAACACATAAACTGTAAATTCTTCCAATTGCCGTACTGTATTAGCGTACAAAGGCTGCTGTAACAAAGTACCACAAACTGAGTGGCTTAAATAGCAGAAATTATTTTTCACAGTTCTGGAGGCCAAAAGTCCAAGATCAAGGCACTGGCGAGATCAGTTCCTTCTGGGGGCTGTGAGGAATAATCTGTTCCACGCCTCTTCCCTACTTTTCTGATGGTTTACTGGCAATCTTTGGCATTCCTTGGCTTGTAGCAGTATTGCCCCATCCCTACCTTAACCCTACCTTAAACTTCTTATGGCATTCTCCCTGTGTGCGTGTCTGCCCCAGATTTCCCCTTTGTAGAACACCAGTCATATTGGATTAGGAGCCACCCTGTTCCCATATCACGCCATATTAAATCATTGTATCTGCAATGATCCTAATTTCTAAATAAGGTCTCATTCTGAGGTATTGGAGGTCAAGACTTCATATAAATTTCGGGGAGGAGACACAGTTCAACGCAAAGCTTCAAGTTATCTTTCTGGCTTCCCCTTAGTACCTCCTCATATGCAAATCTCAGGCATCTTTCCAGGTGCTCATTTGTAAAATTTAAAAAGTTGAGGTCTCCTAAGGTACTGCTCATTCACTTGTCCTCTTCCTGAGAGCCAGGTATGGTCCTAACTTTGGGTAGAACTGAGCTAGAGAGCTCCACCCCAGGAGCTGCAAGCCTGAAAGACACAGTTCAAGGATACAGAGAACACACCCATTCCTGGATTCTATCCCTTCCACCTTCCTGTGTTAACAGCTGCTCATCCTCACCTCAAACCCCTCAAGGGCGGGAAGGTATCCCCTTTCCTAGTAGAGGCGGACAGGGATGAGGCTAGAGAGGTATAGAGTGCCTGACGGGCCAAGAGCAAGAAGCAGACATAGAGCTGAGTTCCCTGCCCCACACACCTGCCCCTGCCTAGCCCCATCCACCTGCTGAGAGGCAGACAAACACCCAGGTTTTAGGCAGTCTGCCTGGGTTTGGTTTACTTCTCTCATCTCTCACTGTACCCCTCCTCCCAACTGAGCTGAAGGTCTTTGTGTCCCTGGACCTCATCGTGGTGTCTTCCCTTCACACAGCCATTCCCTTTGCCTACACCCTAGCCATCATCACCACTGCCACCCCACTGAGTAACACTTCCTCTTTTTCTTAAATTTAACTTTTATTTTAAATTCAGCAGTACATGTGCAGGTTTGTTATATTGGTAAACTTCTGTCATGAAGGGCTGATGTACAGATTATCTCATCACCCACGTAAGCCTAGTAACCATTAGTTATTTTTCTTGATCCTCTCCCTCCTCCCAGCGTCCGCCCCCAGATAGGTCCCAGTGTCTGTTTTTCCTCTTTATGTGTCCATGTGTTCTCATCATTTAGTTCCAACTTATAAGTGAGGTATTTGGTTTTCTATTCCTGTGTTAGCGTGCTAAAGATAATGGCCTCCAGCTCCATGCATGTTCCTGCAAAGAACACAATCTCGTTCTTACAACACCTCCTTTTACTCTCAGTTTAGATGCCCCTGCCTAACACTGACAGCACCTTAAGCTTTTTCGCAACAAGCCTTTACCGTAATAACTGTTCACCTATGCATAAGCTCTGTAAGGGCAGACAGACAGATACTCCCTTCACTCCACTAGCCCCAGCACCCAACATAGGCTTGGGCCATGCTCATTGCCCAATAAATATCTGTTAGTGAATAAATGAACGCACAGTGTTTGCAGATGACCTTGAGGACATGATTTAAGAGCACTTAATGATTTTTGTTTTTTACTTCATGTCCTGTCTTCTCATGATTTTGTTTAAACACTTTGACGAATCCTTTCCTCACAGCAACACGTCAGCCTACAACTAGTCTCAGGGTATTAGAATTGGAAGTTCCTTGGAGAACATGTGGACAATCACCCCTGAGGGAAATAAAGTCCAGAGAGGTGAAGTGATGGGCCCAAGTCCAGCCAGATCTTTGAGAAGACTGAAGCTAGAATCTGTCTCTTGAGTCAGGCCTGTGCTCTTCCTAATCAATAATGTCTAACTCTGTTTCTGGAAAACCCAGGAATGCATGCACGCTTCTCAAGTCCACATTGTGGTCTAAGTGGAAGTCCAAGGTTATACCACTGGCTTCTGCTGATTTTATCTTGCATTTTACAGGCCACCTTGCCTTAAAATAAACTACTAAAACTGCATCACAGACACAAACACTTCTAATAACATTCAAATAATGCAATTCAAGCTGTTTTCCCAACCCTCAATTCTCTTGCTTCCACTGCCTTAGGCTCCCTTTAAATGCATCTATTTTTCTGTGATTCCAACAGGAATATTTCCATCTCTGGACTGCAGAACTAGCCCCATGTGCATGTTTATAACAATGCGCAATCAATCATACTTTGTTCTTTTTAAAATGGTTTTCTTTTTAAAGACCCAAGTTTTGAATGGCTGGTTCAAATCAATTGGTCACTTAGGAAGGAAATTAACAATCTTTCTGATTGCAGATCAAGATTTTTTTTTTCTGCTCTTAATTCCTATTATTTTGTCCTGAACACAAAAGTATTCCAAGACTAGAGAATTATGCAACAACAGTTTGGTAATGATTTTTATATGACTTGCTGACATATAACATAAAGAAGGAACATCTGAGAAAATGGCTCTTCTAAAAAAGCAAAAGTTGAATAGGACTTTACAATAAAATACAGTCGTGACTAGAAATACATTATGCTTTTGCAATATTGTGATCAAAATATTCTGCATCTTCATGCAAGATAAATAAGGTTTAAAATTTAACAGCAATATAAATCAATAAAAATAGTACCCCTTAAATACACTGACTTGATAATCACATGTTCTATACATGTAATGAAATATATGTAGCCCAGAAATATGTACAATTATGCATCAATAAAGTAAAAGGCAGATCTAAGCATAATTCGTGTGTGTGTGTGTGTGTGTGTGTGTGTGTGTGTGTGTGTATAGCCAATGTTTGCTGACAGAGAAACCGGTGAAATTGTACTTTCTAAACCCTTTACATTTTTGAAAGTTTTGGTGTTTACAGTTGTACTTCTATGACTTATCATCTTCATTTCAACTTTTTAAAAGGTATATCAATATTTATCTAAACCGGCTGGGCATGGTGGCTCACACCTGTAATCCCAGCACTTTGGGAGGCCGAGGCAGGCGGATCACAAGGTCAGGAGATCGAGACCATCCTGGCTAACATGGTGAAACCCCGTCTCTACCAAAAATACAAAAAATTATCTGGGCATGGTGGCAGGCGCCTGTAGTCCCAGCTACTCGGGAGGCTGAGGCAGGAGAATGGCATGAACCCGGGAGGTGGAGCTTGCAGTAAGCCGAGATCGCACCATTGCACTCCAGCCTAGGTGACAGAGCGAGACTCCCTCTCAAAAAAAAAAAAAAAAATATATATATATATATATATGTTTATTTTAAACCATAAGAGCAAAAAAATGACTTGTTACGTAATAAACCAGAGCAGAGAATCAACCAGAATAGAGGATTCATAAGTATAAGCAAGATTAGCAAAAAGAAAAAAAAAAGCCCACTAGCATTGTTCCCCACCTAAACTATTAACATAAACTCAATTTGTGATGAATGTGTTGGAATCACTGAATTACCGTTAAATACAAATGCTTGGGCTTGCATTGAGAAACTCCACATACGTTGGCTGCTTCTCTGAGTTTACAAATTCTAATTTTAATTTTTACCTTTACTACTAATACATTTAAAATATCCTTAAAATCTACTCAACACCCTAAGGCATCATATAGTGCCCCCTTTCCTGTACAATGAAAAGAACATATATGTAATCTATCTTTTCAATTCTCCCATAATCTTGATCATTAGAAGATAATAATTTTAACTAAAAATGTATATATTAAAAAGTCCAGTTGTTTCATTCTGTCTAATGAATCTGACTATCAATACAGCAAATTATTGGCTCCTTTTAAGATATTTCTAAGATAAATCACCTACCATGAAAGTAAATGAAAATCCAAAGTTCTTCATTGAAAGTTTGTGAAGCTTGGGGGCCAAGTTAGGACACTGAATCTGCTAACCTGTAGTTCACTCATTGCCACAGAAAATATTTTTAAAAACAATGTGTAGATGTAACAATAATGTATTTTGTCATATTAGCGGTATTAAGACTTACCAATTTACTGACTACTCCATATTCTGTAGCACAAACCCAAATCACTCTCTAGAGATTCCAAACCAACTTGGCTACAGGCACCCAGAATGCAGACTCAGTATAATAGCATGCTCTCGTAGCCTGCAAGTCTTTCCCGCTCTTGCTCTTTCCTGCCTTGGTGTAGGATACCTCCATCCACTTGAATGGCCAACCCAGAAATCTGGGAGTCGTACTGGTCTCTTCCCTCTGCGCTGTCATAGATGATCAATCATGATGCCCTCAAAATTTGGCCTTGTAAAAGATCTTGAGATCTGTTCAGTGGTATGCCAGAAAAACCTTGCTCTGTGAATAACTGTTTCTCACGTCACATGGAAAATGACCTGAAGCATTAGAAGAAATGTTGACAAGTCCAAATTTTGGGGAGCAACAAATCTAGTGAGGTCAGGAACAGGACCAAGAAGTCTCTTCCACATAGAATCTAAGAGACTCAGAGCCTCATGCTGTAAGTCTAGATGTTGATCTTTGCTTGCCATTCAGTGATTTCCAGGGAAACATTAGACAATTTTATTATAAAATGCTTCTTTTCTGCCTAATTGTGCCTTCTGTTCTCATAAAAAATAAAGATCTTGACTTAATTAGCTTTTTAAAAAAATGTAAATATTAGTTGACATTTTCTTCCATAGTATATCTCTGCAGGATTCAAAAAATGTCATGACTTTTTATCTTTGAGTTTATTTTTCTCTTCCCCTAACTCCATGAGATCAACAACTGAAAGGTTACTATAACTTCAAACCCCCACAGTACCCTTATAGTTGCTACTCCACAAAGTATACCCACTACCTTGACGTCTAACATTAAGAATTATGTTTGCGGCTGGGCATGATGGCTCACACCTGTAATCCCAGCACTTTGGGAAGCTAAGGTTGGTGGATCACAAGGTCAGGAGTTCAAGGCCAGCCTGGCCAAGATGGTGAAACCCCGTCTCTACTAAAAATACAAAAATTAGCCAAGTGTGGTGGCAGGCATCTGTAATCCCAGCTACTCGGGAGGCTGAGGCAGGAAATTGCTTGAGCCCGGGAGGTGGAGATAGCAGTGAGCGGAGATCGGGCCACTGCATTCCAGCCTGGGTCATAGAGCAAGACTCTGTCTCAAAAAAAAAAAAGAAAAATAGAATTAGGTTTGCCTGTTTTGGGACTTGATATAAAGGAGAACATACAATTATGTACTCTTTTTTATCTGACTTCTCTCACTCATCATAATGTATGTGAAGTTGATCAGCATTGTGTTGTAGAAATGCTTTGTTCTTTCTCATTATTGTATGATGTTCCATTAAATAAATTTACCACAATTTATCCCTTGTAGTGTTGATACACATTTGAGTTGTTTTCAGTTTGGGGCTATCAGAAATAATGCTTCTAAGAACATTTGTATCCATGTCTTTTGGTGAAGAGATATATACACACCTGAAGAAAAAGGGCTGAACTGTAGGATATGCAATTATTTAACTTTAAGGGCTATTGGCAGTTTTCAAAGAGA
This sequence comes from Pan paniscus, assembly GCF_029289425.2. Taxonomy (NCBI): domain Eukaryota; kingdom Metazoa; phylum Chordata; class Mammalia; order Primates; family Hominidae; genus Pan; species Pan paniscus. The sequence continues at coordinate 86,725,950 of NC_073267.2, forward strand.
TTATATTGATTGACATTCCTCTCAGCAGTGTATGAGAATTCCAGTTGCTCCATTTCCTTACCAACATTTGAATGTTTTTAGTATGATTTTTATTAGTATGATTTTTATTTTAGCCATTCGGGTAGGCATATAGATTATATAATGTTATGCTTTTATTATTTTTATATTTATTGTTTTATCAATGAATAAAAGACATCGAACATATTTTCACATTTATTGATCATTTGAATATCTTTTTGTAAAGGGTCTGTACACTTTTAAAGATTTCTTCTTTTTTTTTTTACTGTTTTGTAGGAATTCTTTATACAGTTTAGGTATAGGTCCTTTGGCAGATAAATGCATTGCAAATGACTTCTTCCACGCTGTATTTTGCCTTTTCATTTTCTCAATGATGTTTACTGATGGACAGAATTTCTTAATGTAGTTCAGTGTATCAACTTTTTCTTTTAAAGTTAGTGCTTTTTGTGTCCAATTGTAGAAAATTTTTGCCTACCCCAAGTTCATGAAAATATTTTCCTATGCTTTCTTCTATAAGCTTTATTGTGATATCTTTCAAACAGGCCACATGTTAGCTGTAGGTTTAGTTGTGAGGAAGACATTTTAATAATAACAAGCACTAACACATGCTAGAACTTTAATCATTATATGAAAAGTCATGAAGCAGAGACAAAGGCAAATATTCTTTCTCTTGCTTTACTTTCTTGCAAAAATAAGAAGAAAAGCAGCCTAGGAAAAAGAAAAATTTTTAAAAAGCTTCACCTTGAAGGTATTCAAGTGATGTGTTTCCGAAGTCCTTGTCGATGTTTCTACCCCGTGGAAACCCTCTGGAGATCTCCATGTATTGATTCTCTGGGGGCTCAGACATCTTCCTCCTGGGGGTGCTGATGGATGTTTCTGGGAAGCTTCTAATCAATTAAGTGCCAAAGGTGAAAAAAAGATAAGGCCATTAATGACTATGATATCAAGGTCTATGCTGGAGAAAAAATACCCTAAGTGAGCCATAAGATTTTCTAGAAATTTCTGAGACATTCAGACTTCTTTAAAGAGTACAAAGACTTTTAAAGGTGAACCAGTTACAATATAATCAGAGCATCCTGGTGCCCCTGCTTTTTTTTTTTTTTTTTTTGCAACATTGGTATTTTAAACAAAGAAAAAATACAAGACCCTGTGAGTTACTTGGGTTACTGAAAAGCAGACACTGAAATAAACTATGGAGAATTTTTTTTTTATTTGAGACCAAGTTTTTCTCTTGTTGCCCAGGCTGGAGTGCAATGGCACCATCTTGGCTCACCACAACCTCCCTTACTGGGTTCAAGCAATTCTCCTGCCTCAGCCTCCCTAGCAGCTGGGATGACAGGCATGCACCACCATGCCCAGCTAATTTTGTATTTTTGGTAGAGATGGGGTTTCTCAACTATGGAGAATTTTACAACTGAGAGCAGGAAAAACTGTGGGAAGAGTCCTTGGCATGTCAGAATTCCTATAGAACTTCATTCAGCAATATGCTGAGGGTTTTTTTTTTTCTTACAAATGTGGTTTGCCATGATTTTGCAGTTGGTTCCTTTCAGATAAGAATGATCCTTAGAATTCTCTTTCTTGCAGTCACATTTCAAAAAATGTTTATTTCCGTGCTCTGAAAATTGGTAATGTGGCTAAATTCCTCATCTTTTTGTGTTTGTAAGAAATGGAATGAGACTATTATAAAGTGTGGAAGGGGAATTATTTGCCAGCAGTAACATGAGTAAATTTAGTCAACTTTTGATTGATGACAGTGTCTTGCCTGGTGAAGAGGGAAAGAGAGAAATTCACATAGCTGGACCCTGACATGCACTGCAGGTGCCCAACTACATAATGCCAGCTAATCATAGGTGGTGAGGGAAAGTAACTGTTGTCAGACAGTCCTAATAAAGACACTAAATCAAACATATTTTAGTATCAAGGTGATGATGATGAAAGGGAAAGAGTCTCCCAGATATGTGGAAAGTGATTAGTTATACAATAAAGGTAAAACTATGCCTGATAAACCATCAGACATAAGATCTCTAAAACCTACAGCACTAACAGGAGGGGAAAAATAGGCTAAGTAAATCATCAAAACATAAACAGACCGTCATTTTATGGTTCTTTAGTCTGCAGGCTTTCAACTTCTCTGTTAAACATTTTGCTCAGCTGGAAAAAACTCAGTAGCAAGACCGGCCATGGTCCTGATTCCTACCCGCGATGTTATCTCAAGAATGCACTACACCAAGCGCATTGGAGCCTGGCCAGCTCTGCACTGTGCCTGATAGCAGCCATCAAAGGGGCAGTCCTCAAATGCCCCCATCACAGGACAATCCCCCCCTGTTTGCTTTGTCCTTCCCTGTGCCTCTTTAAAATTCACACAATAGTGGTTCATGCTCCAAGGATTGTTATCTGAGTGAAGGCAGGCTGCCTGAATTTGAAACTGAGTGTCTTGAATAAAAACCTTGTGGTTTTTTTATGAATAAAAAGCTTGTGGTACTAACTTGAAGCAGAGAGAAGAACCCAGAAGCCAAGGCAAGATGGTCTGTATGGTTTTGAGACTCTATATCAATGTTAAACGTATTCTGTAGAGGTGCCCTTTGGTAAGGCATGACTCTAAAGAAATAATTCTGACTTCCAAAGACAAGGTTAAAGTGGCCCTTAGTTTTCGGATTTTCAGAATTCCAGAGACAAATTATGATTATAAAACTGTTAGAATAATACATGTAAAGACAGAAGAGTTTCATGTTGTTAGTATATGTATTCGCATGTTTGGGACACTGTCTCTTCCTCTCACAATAAGTTGAACCACTTAACAATGGCAACTTCTCTATAAATATGTCTTACTTCCCTAATGAACCTAATTACCATCATTCAGAACAAATCTCTATTCTTCTTTCTCCACGATCCAGAAGCAATCTTCAAATGTCTCTTTCCTCCCTTGACTACCACCCTTAGGAAACTCTCCCCCACCTCCAATTCCGGTTTAGAGGTGCCTTCTCTCAGCTCACAGGACCCCCAAGGGCTCTAGCACTGAACCTCCTGCACTGTCATTAGAGGTTTGTCTCCCCCACTAAATTTCACAAAGCCTGGAAGGGTGCCCCCCTGGATTTTGTTTTAATCTTCAGTACCTACTATCACATGACTTATTTACCAATAGCCAGGTGTGGTGGCGGGCGCCTATAGTCCCAGCTACTTGGGAGGCTGAGGCAAGAAAATGACGTGAACCCAGGAGGCGGAGCTTGCAGTTAGCCATGATGGCGCCACTGCACTCCAGCCTGTGCAACAGAGCGAGACTCCGTCTCAAAAAAAAATAGAAATGTCACCAAAATTTTGCTCTAACTGGTGTAAGGGTTAATTTTGTGTGTCAGCTTGGCTAGGCTATGGTGCACTGTTGTTTGGTCAATCACTAGTGTAGATATGGTGCTGAAGGTATTTTTTAGATGTAATTAATATTTAAATCAGTAGATTTTCAGTGAAGCAGATTACTGTCCATAAAGTGGGTGGGATTTGTCCAATCAGGTGAAGGTCTGAAGTGCAAATACTGAGGTTTCCTGAAGAAGAAGGAATCTTCCTTAGGGCTGCAACGTAGAAACCCTACCTGAGTTTCCAGCCCGCAGGGTTACAGATTTCAAACTTGCCAGCTCCTACAATCACGTGGCCCAATTCCTTAAACATCTTTCTCTCTCAATATATATGCAATATATAATAAAATATATAATAGATGCTTTATATGTTATACAATATAATATGTATCCTATAGGAAATATAATTTAATATACAATACATATTATACTATGTATCACATAGGTATACCAATATACCTATAAGTTCTATTTATCTGGAGAACCCTGACTAATAAATACAGCTAGTAATTCACCATTTCAGATTCAGGCTTGACCCCTTTTCCAATAACCAGACATATGTATCCCACCACATACATCTGATGCCTCATAACACCTCAAACTGAAAACATCCCAAACGGAACTCCTGTCCTCCCTCCTCCAAGACTTCCCATGTCAGGAACAACATTGCTACATCTGCAGTCATGCCAACCTGAAATGGGGGAGCTCTCTGATACATTCACCCATTTATCCCCTTGTCTGACCCACTCTGAGTCTGCCATTTTGCCTCCTAAATACTTCTTGAATCCATTTGGTTTTCTTCACGGTCATCAAAACTTTCCTGATCGAAACTATTGTCAGCTATTGTGATCTCCTGGAGTGGCCTACCTCATCTACACTTTCTTCCTCCAATCAGTTCTCCATGCCCAGCCAGAGTGAGCTTTTCCTGAATGGTGGCCTAAGCAAGCCAAGCTCCTGCTTGTCTTAGAACAAAGACAAAATGGACCGGGCATGGTGGCTCATGCCTGTAATCCCAGCACTTTGGGAGGCAAAGAGGGCAGATCGCTTGAGGTCAGAAGTTTGAAACCAGCCTGGCCAACATGGTAGAACCCCATCTCTACTAAGACCACAAAAATTAGCTCGGTGTGGTGGCTCATACCTGTATTCCCAGCACTTTGGGAGACTGAAGCGGGTGGATCACTTGAGGTCAGGAGGTCAAGAATAGCCTGTCCAACATGGTGAAACCCCAAGTTTCTAAAACTATTAAAAATACAAAACTAGCCAGGCATGCTGACAGGCACCTGTAATCCCAGCTACTCGGGAGGCTGAGGCATGAGAATCGCTTGAACCTGGGAAACAGAGGCTGCAGTGAGCCAAGATCATGCCGTGGCACTCCAGCCTGGGAGAAAGAGTAAGACTCTGCCTCAAAAAACAAAACAAAACAAAAAAACAAAAACGGACAAAAATCAAATGATCATCACGGTCTTTTTGGACAGACAGACTGGCATGGTCTGTCTCCTGTCCACCTTCACAAACTTCGACTTGACCTATGTTCTCCTCCCTCCCTGTCACATTCTGTTACTCCTTGGACACACTGTATACCCTTGGCCACTCAATACATCAGTTTTTTTGTTATAAAACCTAACAACTCCCTTTCCTCACCCTCCGCCTTATTAGTAGATTCTGTCTTGAATAGCACACCCTCAGATCCTTCTGCTATGTTCCCCATGTCCCTTTTCTTCATAGCACTTATCAGATCTGTAATTTTAAAGTCATTCATTAAATTATTTAATCATTATATTTCTCCTTCTTCCCATTGCATTGTAAACCCGCAAAGGCAAGGGTAGGATATGCTTTTCCTTAGCATTGTAGCCTTAGGATACAATGATATTAGTAAGACTGGGGTTATCACTCCTTTTTGGTAGATTTTCTTAGAAAAGCTCAGAATGTCTAAATTTAGTAGCCATGGCAGAACTTGGATATGAGTACTGGCCTTTTGTTTCTAAATGACAGTGTTGCGGCTTTTTCATCCCTGTTGTTTGGTGAGTGAGTAGGAGTGTTATAGCTGTATTACTCCCACGGCCAGCCAGCGAGCTCTGGGTCCTTGTTCCATGACCAAGAAGAATAAGGCACGCAGACTCTGGAGAGTGAGTACAACAGAGTTGGATTTATTACGCAACAGAAAATCTCTAAGCATGGAGAGGGGACCCGAAAGAGGGTTACCAGCTCTGGGGCAAAGTTTTGGGTTTTTATGGACTGGGAAGTGGGAAGAGTGTGCTGACTTGTCTGCAGGTGGTCTTGGAGAAAGCACCACTTAGAAAGAGATATTACAGTGAAAAGAACCAACTGGGGGCTGAAATGAAGGTTTGGCCCAGAACCAATCAGGGGCTGAAGTGATGATTCACCCTATGTAATGAAGATTCAGCTCACAGCTAAGCATAGAAAGGTAGGCATATGTAAAATAAGTGAGAAGTAAGAGATAAAGGCATGTACCAAGTAGAGAGAAATGTGTCCAAAGAAGGAGTGGCATTTGTTCATCTGGGTTTACAGAGTAGGTGTTTCCATTCAAAGACATGGGCTTGCTCTTATCTGGGTTACCAAAGACCCACCCTAACTCCCTGCCTGACTGGTTTCTTCCTTCCTCCTCTCTCAAAAGGGTGTTCACTCTCTTGTGCTTTCCTTCTTCCCCATTTTTATATGTGATGTAGCAGTTATCACTTTCAAAAACACCACACTTACTCTTATGTCAGATCCAACAATTGTTCATCTTGCCTATGGATAATCTTTAATCAATCGAGGAAACATATTAAATCCAACCATTCATATACATACCCCAACTCAACTTTTTCCAAGTACCCAAAACAATGTTTCTCCATAAGTACTTCATAATGCATGTAAAGCTCTTTTCCTCTGATACCATTCTACGAGAAGAGGCTGCAGAGTACAGTCACTGATATGTAGGTATTTTTTTAAATCTAGTTGGTTTTCCTATTCTTTAGCTTTAATTCCAAATAAGTTACAAGATAAAGATTTAAAACTCTAAATAAATACTCAGATTCACTTTTGTGTCTTCGGACTGTTTGATCACAAGGGAACAGGACACTGCCTTTGGAAAAAAAGTGAATAACCTCATAAAATGCAGCAGCTCAGAAGGCAGCCTGGACTGGTGAGCTCAGCTTCTGCTTACTCTGGGATAGTTTTACAGCGCCAGATGGAGCCGGCCTGCTTGTTCATCCCCACAGGCCCACACGTGGAGTTACTAGAGAAGAATTAATTACTATATTTTTGTGGTTGTTGTCCATTTAGAACAACTATTTCTGTGGGTTTCATAAAACCAGGACAACATGACATCCTCATTGGTGAGATAAGGGCCATTTATCAATGTTGGGAATGGGCTTTTTAACTCCAGCTCTTATCCCTGAATGGCCCTTGTGTCAATTCATGATTTGGGCCATCTGTCTTCCTGACCACGTAAGAGTGGAACCCCCCCAAGCTCTATTTCCATACATCCCTAAAGCTCCATTTCAGTAGTCTTCTTCATTCATGTTGTTGCTCACTACCTTCAAAATAGTCTCCAATTTTTCAGTTTTGTGCCTTTCCCTAGCACAAGTAACCTCTGTTTGTAGCCATTTTTCTATTCCCTGGAAGGTTCCTTGCTCTTCTGCTACCAAGATGATGCAAAATAATATTCTACATATATTTGAGTTACTCAGCCAGAGCAGTATCTAATACTCATCCAAAATAATTTCTTGACTAAGTGCAATATTTTAAAGCCCCAAACATTAAAATAGATTTGCTAAAAATTTTATGAACCTAAAAACATCCTCATTCCCACCAGTCAGATGAGTCCTTTGTTCTCAGCCAGGCCATGATTCATCTAACTGAAAGGAAATCAGGGGCACAGGATGTTCAAGCCTCAAACCTTCAGGCTCTATTCTACTTCTTATCCGTTCAGTGACCCATCAAGCAAATTAACACAGCCGTATTTTTAAAGCATGCTCCAACAATAATTACTTTAAAACATGAGAGGTGTCTTATATAGGTACTATGAGGAAGACCAGGTCCTATGTAGACTGTCTCCTTGGCCAAGGACAAGGCAAGGGTGAGAATCACAAATCAAAAACCACAAGTTTCACAAAGAAACATCAGAGTAAATAAATCTAGGGCATGGCAGTACAGGATGGGTGGGTTCCAGTGCAGCATGCATGGACCAGTCACTGAACCCAAGTCTGTTTCTGGTTTTTTTTTTTTTTTTAAGAACTGTGCTGAGTCATTGGTATGGTCTTAATGTTTGTGTCCCCCCAAAATTAATATTTTGAAACTAAATTCCCTGTGCAATACTATTAAGAGGTGGAGTCTTTAGGAGGCAATTAGGATGTGAGGGCTCTGCTCTCATGAATGAGATTAATGCCTTTATAAAGAGGCCCTCCTGACCCCTTCTACCATGTAAAGACAAAGTAAGAATGTACCATCTATGAAGCAGAGAGCAAGCTCCTAAAAGACATGGAATCTACTGGCACCTTGATTTTTGAAATCTCCAGTTTTCAGAACTGTGAGCAATAAAATTCTGTTGCTTAGAGATTACTCAGCCTAAAGTATTTTGTTATAGCAGCCCAAACAGAATAAGATACCCATTGAGTCTATTAGACTGCCTCGAAGTAGTATAACTGAGTTCATATATTTTATCATCTCCCTCTTTTTCTGTTGATTCTGCTCAGTTTTCCAAGTGAGGGTAGCTCTGTTTCCTCCTCCTGGTGCCTGATTACTTGGTTCTATTTCTCGCCATTTATGTAACTTTAGGAAAATTAATGAATTGCACTAAGCTTCTTTCTGAGAAGTGGAGATTACAACTTGCTTATGAGATGGTTCCTAGAATTAAATGAGTTTATATGTGAAAAACGCTCAACACAAGTAGTGAAGTGAGCACCAACAAATGATTCCTATTATTTTGATACTGTAATTATTAGCACCTATTATTATCCAAATGTACAAATATGTTAGACAGGGAAGAGGAGAAGAAAATGAGGAGAAGGAAAAATGGAGGAATCTAAGGGCAGAAGGAGAAAGACCAAGGAAGAAACACTAACCAGGGAAGGAAGCAGAGAGAGATTCAAAAAGAGAGAAAGAAAGGAACACTTTGGAGTGGTGTTCTCATTGATACCTCACTCTTATGAAAATTCCTCCAATTCTCCTCATTGTTCTCATTGATACCTCATTCTTATCAAAATTCCTCCAATTCTCCTCATTGTTCTTATTTGATACTTCATTCTTATCAAAATTTCTCCAATTCTGGCCCAGGCCACCAGCACCAGAATTTTCTGGACAAAAGAGTCCACTCATTTTAAAGATGCAGATTCCTGAGTGCACTCCAGACTTGGCCAAAAATCACTGGGTGTTGAAAGCAGGGGATCTACATGTTCACCACACCCACTAGTCAAAACGTATGTCCAGGCAAGTCTGAAATATACCGCAAAACTCTGTGCCATGATTCTTTTCGGAAGGTGCAGAGAGTAGATGGAAATCGAAATATCCCTGCACGTTTCCACACTCCCGCTTCCAAAGGCAAATAACTACTCCATGTCCTAGACAAATGGGTAACCCACAATTTGTTCTGATATCTGATTGAAACCCCAAATCCTGGACTTTTGACTTTGATAAAGATGACACTCTAGGGGGAGAAATAGAGAAGCCATTAACTGGAGGACATTAAGGCCATGGTAACATCTCTGCTTCATATATGCAGCGGCAGTGCCCTTGTGAAGGAGCTGGGCCAAGAAGAAAAAATTAAAAGGATTAGGTTGAGAAGGAAGACAAAGAGGCTAAGATATTTTTCAGAGGAACTATGAGTTTCTTTGCATGGAAAGGCATAGCCAAAATGAAATACACTGTTAATTGACTTAAAAGAAATAATCAAACCTTGCAGTTTAGTTTTAAAGGAAAAAGGCTCTATAAATTTGGTGAAATTGTTTTATACCAAATCAGTTTTAAATAACTTTTAAATATAATCTCTTCACTCCCATAAGAATATTCACTTACTGTTTTATCTTAATGTAAATTCTATGCAATCTGGTTTTATACACACACCCCCACACACACAGAGTACAGTTTTTTTTTTTTTAATACAGGGGTGAGTTTAAAATAGTCATGGATTTAAAGGTAAGATAAAATATGCAATCACAAAAAAAATTTGGTTGTTTTTACCAAATCAAATGGAAACATCATGTCTTATTAAACCAAAAATGAGCATCCTTCACACTACAGCAATATCAACAGTCCTCTGTCAGGAAAATTTCCAAGCTCACTTTATCACTCAGAACTGATCAGACGTCAGTTCTCCTAACTGCTTTTTTTTCTCTGGCTTGTCCTTTACTTTACTTTCAACTTGGTAATTATCATCTTTGACACAATGAAGTCTAAAAAGACAGTCAAATCTATTGAGAGGTTCCTTTATGGTTTTCATCTTTAGCAACATTCTTAGAAAGGTCTTTCCCACCCCTCAAATGCAGAGCCAATGCTCTTCAATTTCAGAATCTTCTAGTTCTGCTTTCTTTCCTTTATTTCATGCTGCATTCCACAAAAGCTCCCTTTGAGACAGTTTTTCATTCCATACGAATCTAGAAACACGGCTGCTTTGGAGAATATTGCTAACTCCATGTCTGCCTCTGCTTTTTTAGCAGGTCTTGGAAGGGTAGTCATGTTACAGCAAATAGATAGTCACCCTGTCATTCAGCAGGTGCTTATGGAGCAGCTACTCTCTAGAAAACACTGAGGCAGGAGAAAGGGGGCAGGGAAGGAAAAACAGACTCAGTCTCTATACTTTGGATGCAAAAGTTACAAACAAGAAGTAAAACAAATAGGCATGAAATATTTTAATACATCTTTTGTGGATTGAATTGTGTCCTCCCAAAAGATACATCTAAATCTTAACCCTAGTACCTGTGAGTGTAATCTTATTTGAAAATAGGGTCTTTGCAGATGTAATCAGGTTGAAATTAGGTCATATCGGATAAGGGGGTGGGGGGTTCCAAAATCCAATGACCGCTGTCTTTATAAGAGAAAGGAGAGAGAGATTTGGACACAGGGTTACAAAGGAGACACACAGAGAGAAGATGACCATGGGAAGATAGAGGCAGAGTTGGAGTGATACTGCCACAAGCCAGGGAATGCCAGGAGCCATGAGAAGCCGTAAATGGCAAGGGGGATTCTCTCCTAGAGCCTTCAGAGGGAGCATGGCCCTGCAGATACCTTGATTTCAAACTTCTGGCTTTCAGAACTGTGAGAGAACAGATTTCTGTTGTTTCGAGCCACCAAGTTTGTGTTACTTGGCTATGGCAGCCCCAAGAAACCCATATGGCCTTCCTTGCTCTCCTTTGACAATCTGCCAGGTATTTTAAATTTTTCTAAGGATGCATTTGAATGCTCCAGGCTGAGCCACTAAGAATTGAGGACTTTCATATCAAGATGGCAAGGCATATTTATACTGCATAACCCTCACTGCTCTAGACTCTTAAAGAAAGATTAAACATAAAAATGGAAAGTCACAAAAAGACATAGGTAATCTAAAATACGAAATAGTTGGCTGTCTGAATTACAAATGGAACAAAACTCCAAAATGATGACAGGTATTAAGACCCCAGCTTGCTGGTCTCCAGTGGTGGCTTCTGACCTCCAGAACAATGAGATAATAAATTTGTGTTGTGTGCACCACGATGTTTGTGGTATTTGTTACAACAGCATTTGGATAGGAATATATCCAGCACTTAAGCAAAGGAGGCATAACACAACTGCCCTTGAACTCCAACTGGGACTGGGGTTCATAGTGCCAAGGAGGCAGAGACACAGGACATAGGTACAATCTGAGCACAGCTGCTTCCAGGCTCTGAAGATGAGTTTGCCATGAGCCCCACAGCTTCTGAAGCAGTAACTCCCCATGGCTACCAGCATACCCAGACTTAGAAAGGCAGCCTGGAAGGGCCCAGATAGGTCAACTGCAAAATCCACGGACACAGAGTGAAAGGCATAGAAGAGAGAGAGAGAAAATTGCCAAAACATAAAAGAAATACCTACACAAAATATACATCCAAACCCAAATTCTAAAACCACATGAAGAAATTTAATGCTAAGAAGAGAGCCAACACATCCAGTACTCTAAATAGGAATTCCCTCCTGGTGACATTCACATTTTTAGAACTGTCGGACAAAAACTTTAAAATGAGTATATTGAAATAGCTCAAAGTGCTTAAAGAAGTAGCTCAAAGTGCTGAAAGCTTTTTCTAAAGGATACTAAAGCACAACCAATCAAGAATAAGATAACATAGTTATTATGAAATATGCTATATATAAGATTAAACTCAAGTAGGGTCAAAGTTCAAAAGTAACTCTCAAAAAGGAACCTCGTGTGAAACAGCAGTGTGGCACAGAAAGATAAAAATTCTTAGCATAAATCAATCCCTACGATAAATATGTATGCATGTTTGCATGTGTGTATTCTCTAGTTTTAATTCTGCAGGAGCAAATAGGGTCTGAGATTGGTTTTCCTGATAACAAACATCTTCCTTACATCAGAATATATTGTTTACTCCAGAGAAGACTTTGGATGTGGAAAGTCATGACAGATTCTAAATTTGAAGTTCCAATCCTAACATATGACAAAGGAAAGCCTGGAATTTTGAAAGTTAGAAGACAAGAAAAGGCTCCTGTTTCCCTGCCTTCTGCCGTTTATCCCTTCCGTGAACCAGTGAGCCTGTAGTATCCTGACGATGACCAAAAGGGAAGTATGAGAGGGTCACAAGTGAAGAAACAAAAGACCAAAATTGATAGAGAACCCAAAGGTTAAAAAAAAAATAGCATGCTGAAAATAATATCCGGCCACACTAGCAGTATGAATAGAGAGAATCATTCATTTAAAAGATTTATTTTTTTTTCTAGACAGCCAATTATGTCATGGCTTCTCTGGAGAACCCAATAAACAAATTATCTTGAAGAGAATTTCACCTGTTGGGTTCTGCAGCTTAATAAGGCTGCAGTGCCATCAGCACAGAGTCCTAACGCGCCTCACAGGAGAATGTCTTGGACACACTCCTATAAATTAATTTTCTAATTCTGGCTCTGCCACCAGCTAATTTGGTTTCTCTGGATTAATGATGCCACACCTAAAAATGCTGGGATTAGACTAGATGTTCCCTGGCATCTCTTACATCTCTCACATTTTTTAGTTCTCTAATTTTTATTCTGTTTCAAAATGAAATTAAAATATTCTACATCCACAAAGTCATCTTATGTGTGATTTATAACAGTGTGCATTGGGGAAAAAAAAGGCTATAGCAGAATTCTCAGAATAAGTTGCAATTAAAATAAGGCATTATTAATGTCCTTAGTACACCATACAATATATCCTCAGACAAGATAAGAAAGTATGTTTTCAATTGTTATTAATTACTGCATACTACGCACCTGCAAGAAATGTTCAAAAACTGCAGAAATAGATACTACCTATTATGAGCTACATCAAGGAATAGGAAAGCAAGTTTTAGTTTGGGTAAGTTTTAAATATTTTTCCGTTGTTTCTCCTTAATCAATATAAATTGAAAACAGATTCATCTAATCCACTTCAAGAACTTAGTAATGGATTTGGAAGGCCAATTCCAGGTCTCCCAGGCATTGAGCAAAAAATAATGCATAAATGCTCTTCTGTCAATGAAGCTGAGGTATATAATAAAACTGTGACTCACTAAAAAAACTGAAAGCATCCCCAGCTCTAAGTGTATGTGGACTCCAGAGAGCACCTGTCTCTGCGCACATGGAATACAGGACAAAAATCAGGAAAGTTCTTCATCGTTTCAGGAAAGTGAGAAGCAAAAAATCAGGGATAACTAAGAGCAAAATAGGTTAGTGTTGGTACGCAAACTGTTGTCTTAAAGTTAAATGCAATGTAATTACTGACTGAATAATGGGCATGTGGATTTTCTTACATCTAGTACTAAAATCACACAGCTTTGCATAAAATTCATTAAAATTACATTCATAGCGCAAAATGTTTCTAGTTATTTATTGTTCCATAAAAAATTACTCCTCTCAAAGTGGCTTAAAACAATAATAATAATTTATGTTACTCAAGAATCTGGAATTGACTAGATTTATCTAGAAAGTTCTGGCTCAGTTTCTCTACATGGCCATAGGTACAAAGCAGATGGTGGTTGGGGCTGGGTTCTCTTGAAGGCTTCTTCACTCACACATCTGGTACCTGGGCTGGGAAGGCTTAGACAGTTGGGGACTAGAATGACTGGGCCCCTATGGGCATCCCTCTCTGTCTTCGAGAGGTCAGTCTGAGTCATCAATCCATATAGCAACCTCAGAGCAGCCTGATTTTAGATGGCGGCTAAAGGCTCCCAGAGTGAGTGTCACAAGATAAACCATTACAGGCAGCACAGCCTTTCCTAACTCAGTCTTAAGAGTCATACAGCATCACTTCTGTCTTTCCTTTTGTGGTGGTCATCACAAAAGGCCACCCAAGTTCAAGAGAACAGATTCCCCCTCCTCATAAAGATGTGGCAAAGCTCTCAAGAGCAAATGGGGGGAAAAAAAACTGCAGCTGATTTTTAAAAAATACAATCTCCTAAAAGCTGGTTGGGATGAGACCCCCAATGATTTTAAGATATCATTTCCAGTTTATTGGGAGAAAACAAAGACTTTGGCATTTTATTAGTTTTCTTTTGCTGCCATGAGGAATTAGCTCAAAAATTTATTTTTTTGCACTTCTACAGTTTATAAGTCCAGTATGCAATATGGTCTCGCCAGGCTAAAATCAAAGTGTCATCAGGGCTGCTCTCTTTTCTGAAAACTCTAAAGGAGACTCAGGGATCCTATTCATTCAGATTTTTGTCAGAACTTAGTTCTTTGTGACTGTAGGACTGAGGTTCCCACTTTGTTGCTCATCGCTAGCTGAGGTCCATTTTTAGATTCTAAGGTCCCCTGAATTGCTTGGCTCATGGCTTCTTCCTCCATCTTCAAAACCAGCAATGGTGAGTGACAATCACTCTCACACCTCATCTCTCCTGCGTTTCTTCCATCGCATTTCCCCAACTGATCCTTGATGGAGAAAATTCTCTGCTTTTCATGGCTCATGTGATTAGATTGAGCCCATCTTGAAAATCCTGAGTGACCTATGTGTCTCGAGCTCTTAACCTGAATCACATGTGTAGAGTTCTTTTTCTCTTGTAAGATAACATATGCTGTGGATTAGGACTTGAGCATGTCAGGGAGCCATAATTCTGCCTACCAAAGACATAATTTGTTTGATTAAAGAGAGCCCATGACAATGGAATTAAAGAAATTGATATTAAAACTAGATGGTTCTGGGGACTCCATGAAGCGACTCCACATTCATTAAGCACATCTGTTTAAACAAGTGATTTGACTTCCCACACATGGTCAGAAACATAAGATTACAAAGTGCATTGCCCTTAGGTTCTTGAGTATTTTCTCAGTGGAAAGACCTTCTCGCTAAAATTTAATTGACTTTATTGTGTATGCAAGTGCAATAAAGGTTACTTGGTTTCCAAGACCAAATAACACAGCAGTTACAAATTAGAAGTGGCAAATACCAATCAACAATGACAAGTGACATCTGACAACAAAGGAGAAATTTCGAGAAATATATTACACAAAAATGCAGTATCTATCACACATACAAACACAGTTAGTAGTCAAAAGTCATTTGTGGGCAGGCACTGTTATACCAGTGATTATCACTACATGTCATTGAGAAATGACTAAGTTATATTCAAAATATTCTTTTTATGAGTTTATAACATATTATAGAAAAACTTTACATCATTGAGAAAAGACAAACTTAGGGCCAGGCATGGCGGGTCAGTCTGTAGTCCCAGCACTTTGGGAGGCCAAGGCAGGTGGATCACATAAGGTCAGAAGTTCAAGACCAGCCTGGCCAGCATGGCAAAACCCCATCTCTACTAACAATACAAAAATTAGCCAAGTGTGGTGGCGGACGCCTGTAATCCCAGCTACTTGGGAGGCTGAGGCAGGAGAATCACGTGAACCCAGGAGGCGGAGGTTGCAGTGAGCCGAGATCACACCATCACACTCTAGTCTGGGTGATAGAACGAGACCCTGTCTCAAAAAAAAAGCCTAACTTGAAGAAAAATAAAAGTGGATGTATATGCAGTGTAGTGGACATGTTGGCAAATTAGGCTACTCCCTCCATTCCTGCTGGGAAGGAAATTGACCATGAGCACCCCCATCGGGA
Organism: Pan paniscus; assembly: GCF_029289425.2. NCBI lineage: Eukaryota > Metazoa > Chordata > Mammalia > Primates > Hominidae > Pan > Pan paniscus. The sequence goes on from NC_073267.2 coordinate 86,741,559, forward strand.
CATTTGTGTTTGCACCATGGGATGTGTGATTAGGCTAAGCAGGTTATCATGAGTTCTCGGGGCAGACATGTAGGCACTGAGAGAAGATGAAGCAATTCTTCAAGAGAAGCCAAGATTTCAGACTCAGGCCTGAGTCCTAAATAGCTTTGAAGGTCCAACCCCACTCCCTCCAGAGAACCCCCGGGGAATTTCAGTCCTGGAGTCCCCTAGTGTCCTTCCAGTCATTTTCCTTTATTTATTTATTTTGGCCCAACTCAGTTGCAGTGAATTTCTCTTCCTTGTGAGCAAACAATTCATCACTGAGCCAAATGGGCAAAATCCCAGTCATTTGAAAAACAATCCAGTTATCAAAAAGGATCAATTCTCTAACAGCTCTAGATGGCTATCAAGTTTTGCAGTTTGTGTGGTTTACTGAAGTGCTTTTTGTTCAATATGTGCATTTCAAGAAACACTCCAAGCTTTGATTAAGAGAATATGGTTTCCCACCTCAATAACTAACTTTTCATAAAACAGATGTCTGTAATTTTATTTTAAATATGACCCAATAGTGGAATTTGATCTGAAGGAGTTGAAATAGAGTGTTTTTAAAATAACCTGTTTATAATTGGTTTTAATATATCTCAACACACACCTTTTTGAAATTGAGAAATTAAATAATCCTAGGAACTACAGATTTCAAAGAGAGCCCCTACCTTTTATTTTAAACCAAAAAAAATCTATATTTTTAGAAAAAAATAAATCATATTAGCATTGTAGATAACAGGATTTGTTCCTGGAAAATCTTATTAGTAAGGTTAGAATTTCAGGATTTTGAAGTGCAGTGATTTTTATCAGTTAGTGTCAAGCCAGGAATATGAAGGTCACCTCAGGTAATTCAATAGAGGGAAATTAACATGGAGCACGAGTAACGATCGTGTTGGAAGATGTGAACAGGCAAATGAGGAAGAGGGGCAAGCCAGAGATTCACAACAGCAGTTGGGACTGCACTACCTACGGCACAGAGACCTAAAGAGACCAAGAAGGAGGTCAGCGCTGCCAGGTGGGAACTAGAATCATAAAGGAGATATAGCTACAGCTAAAGGTGCCATATGAAGTGAAGAGAAATGGGGATGGATATGATTTGGCCATGTCCCCACCCAAATCTCATCTTGAATTGTAGCTCCCATAATCCCCACATGTCATGGGAGGGACCTGGTGGGAGGTAATTGAATCATGCATGGGGGCGGGTTTTCCCGTGCTGTTCTCGTGATAGTGAATAAGTCTCACAAGAGCTGATTGTTTTATAAAGGGCAGTTCCCCTGCACACACTCTCTTGCCTGCCGCCATGTAAGACATGCCTTTGCTCCTCTTTTGCCTTCGGCCATGATTGTGAGGCTTCCCCAGCCATGTGGACCTGTGAGTCTGTTAAACCTCTTTTTCTTTATAAATTACCCAGTCTCAGATATTTCTTCATAGCAGTATGAAAATGGACTAATACAGGGACATAACTTTTTTTTTTTCCATTGACTGCCCTTAGTTGATAGCTGGTTGGCAAGGGAGCCTAGGCAAGGTAATTTGCAGGAGTCAAATCTCTGTAAACTGAGCAGATCACAGAAGAGATGAAAAAGGTTCTAAGGACAAACAGGCCACAATGATTGTGCAGATTTTTACACCTTAAAAATCCATTCTAATATGTGGAGTGACAGAGGTAACTGCTTCTAGCACAGAATAGTATTCCAGCTAAAAATCACATTACTACGCCCTATTAAAAGAAAAACTTCAGCCAAACTAAAGTTAAAGGAGTTTAAATGAGGAATGAATGATTCACGAATCAGATAGTCCCAGAATGACAGCAGATTCAGAGACTCCTGGGATGCCTCGTGGTCAGAACAAATTTATAGGCAAAGAAAGGGAATGACACACAGAAATCAGAAGTGAGGGGCAGAAACAGCTGGATTGGTTACAGGTTGGCATTTGCCTTATTTGAACACACTTTGAACACTCAGCAGTGTATGAGTGGTTGAAGTATGGCTGCTGAGATTGGCCAAGACTTAGCTATTGTTATAGGCACGTACTCCTAAATTAGGTTTTCAATTTTATCTGCCTGTTAAATTAGGTTACGCTTTGTCCACAAATATTCAAATACAGAAGTACAGAGTCCTTCTCAGGCTATATTTAATTCGCTTTAACTCCCCAAAAGATCATACTATGACATATGAATGCCTACACCACAATACACAACATGATCTGGAAGTCAAAGAAATCAGCAAAGATTGTAACTTTTTGCCCTCTGGCATACAGATACAAAGCCAGGAATATTAACCTGCCCTGTGAGCAAATATTATTGTCATGATTATTATATTATTGTCAATAATCATTATATATATTAAGAATTATAACTGATATCAATGAAAATATGGTATAAGACATTGTGGTTACCTTCCAAAAACCCCTCCACCCACTTTCATTGCTTTGCAGCTTTATGATTTTGGTGGGAATGACCCCAGCCCTATCTGGAAGGTTGAGTAATGATGTGTCTACATTCAGGGAAATTCCATCAATCTTACAAGAGTATTTCAAACATAGCAACCCAGGCATAAGCTAATCAGCATAGGACATTTCATTGGCTATAGAACTTGTGCAGGAATGGTCCATTCAAATTTTATTCAATAATTGTGAAAATAAAATTCCATTTCTCTAAAAGATAAATGAATGAGCAATCATGATTCTTAAATTCCTTCTTGTGATCCTGGCATGGAACTCAGCATGGAAACAGTCTAACATCCTCTTGGTACACAGGGGTCCAAAACAACCAGATCAAAGAAAAATGAATATAGAGCCTTGATCAAGTCATGCCTGAATTCCATTACTTTCAAATACTTCAGCTATATAAGTGAAAACATCTCCTAGATTATTTAAACCAATTAGAGCATTTTTTGTTCTGGTTTTTGTTGTTTTTATTTATTTGTTTTTATATTAGTAACTACACACAAAATACTAGGGACATTGCTACTTACTGTGCATGGGCTGTCTCACTAATTTCTGCCAAGCGTCCATCCAGGGAAGTAGATTTTATCACTGCCTCCACTTTTATATTCAAGGAAAGTAAGGAATGCAACTTTCCCAAATTCCTACAGTTTGGAGAGAGAGAGTTTGAATTCAGGCCATCAGACTTCAGAGCTTATACTTTTAACTGTAGCATCACAGATTTCCCATACCTACTTTGCTGCGCCAAAACATTTCTGTATTTGGTAACTCGACTCTGAGAGAGATTTTTTAAAACAAATTATTTTATAAAGCCCCAAACAGAAAACGGAGGAGCAGGTTAGAGAATGATCAAATGTACACAATCAAACCAAGTTAAACTAAAGATATAGTCAAATGTAGCAGCCTTTACCAAAACAACTCATTCAGGGACATTAGGTATACATGAAACATTTTGATCACACAGGTTAAAATGTCAGCTCTTAAGCAATACTTTTTTTTCTTTTTTTCTTTTTTTGGAAACAGTCTGACTCTGTCACCCAGGCTGGAGTGCAGTGGAGAATCACTGCTCACTGCAACGTCTGCCTTCTGGGCTTCCAGTAATCCTCCTACCTCAGGCTCCTGAGTAACTGGGACTACAGGCAAGTGCCACTATGCCCAGCTAAGTTTTTGTGTTTTTAGGAGAGACCTGGGTGCAGCAATCCACCAACCTCAATCTCTCAAAAGTGCTGTGATTACAGGCTTGAGCCACTGTACCCAGACAGCAATATTCTTTTTAAAAGGTGAATAAAAGTGATATTCACCAGGGATGCCCATTTTGTTTTCAGGACTGGGGGAAGTGTTGATTTTAACTAAAAATAATGTGATTATAAAATTTAGAGTTCTCTAAGAGTGTGATTCCCTTAGCTTATAATGATGGCTTTGAAAACAGATTTTAGGATTATACTTTAAAGTTACTCCTATGTAAAAGTTTTTGAGCAAAAAATACCATACATATTACTTATATGTATATATACACACAGGAATATATACACATACTCACATAATTCTATATATGCATACGTAAGTATATATTACATAAAACTCGTGTATTCTATAGAAAATAATTATGTGATTATATATGATGTGTTATATATGAATTATAACGAGGCTTGATATGTACATATATATAAAACTTCATTCTTATCTGCTAGATATATGTGAATTTCATTTTTAAAACGTTTAAGTTCAGGGGTACAAGTGCATGTTTGTTACCTATGGCACATAGGTAAACTTGTGTTGTGGGGGTTTGTTGTATAGGTAATTTCATCAACCAGGTATTAAACCTAGTACCCATTAGTTATTTTTCTTGACCCCCTCCCTCCTCCCACCCTCCACCTTCTGAAAGGCTCCAGTGTGTGTTGTTGCCTTCTATGTCCATGTGTTCTCATCATTTAGCTGCCACTTATATGTGAGAACATGTGGTATTTGGTTTTCTCTTCCTGTGTCAGTTTGTTAAGGATAATGGCCTCCATCTCCATCCATGTGCCTGTAAAGGACATGATCTTGATCTTTTCTATGGCTGCATAGTATTCCATGGTGTATGTATACTACCTTTTCTTTATCCAGTCTATCATTGCTGGGCATTTAGGTTGAGTCCACGTCTTTGATATATATGAATTCTATTTAATTGTAGTATTCTTTCTCACTATCAAATAAATATAATCTCTACTCACTTAAGTCTTACACTCTGTCTCCAACAAAATCGCCTGCAGTTGTCCATGGCACATATAACCTTTTATAAAAACTAAGTACAAGAGAATTGAACTACATGGGCTAGATTTGTTCACATTCCCAAAATACCACAACCCTCTTTCCTTTTTTTTTTTTTTTTCTTTTGAGACAGAGTCTCACTCTGTCACTCAGGCTGGAATGCAGTGGTGTGATCTCGGCTCACTGCAATCAGGTTCAAGCGATTCTGGTGCCTTAACCTCCCAAGTAGCTGAGATTACAGGCACGCACCAGCACACCTGACTAATTTTTTGTATTTTAGTAGAGGCGGGGTTTCACCATGTTGCCCAAGCTGGTCTCAAACTCCTGAGCTCAGGCAGTCCGCCTGCCTCAGCCTCCCAAAGTGCTAAGATTACAGGCGTGAGCCACCTTGCCAAGCCCCCCAACCCTCTTTCCTGATCAATTCCTTAGGGACCCCTGAGGATTCAGAACATGCTGTGGCAGTGATCCGCTTCATCATCACTCTGGCACCCTATCACCTGGCACACATATTCTTCCTGCTGTTAGGAATGGATGAATGCACTGGAGAAAGCCAGCTCCTTGGTGACTCCCTATAAACAAATGTGTATTTTCCCTTGGAAAATATCCCTGTCTGAGGAACCAGTTAGCAGCTATTCTTGGCTGAATTTATTTTTTCTTTTGCCCTGTTGTGGGCATTTTGACTTCACTGTGTGTCCATTTTCCCTAAATAGAAAACACAAGGTCTATGCTGAATGTTTCAAAAAGAAACATTCTACAAAAATAAACTTCTACAAAAATGGTAGAAGTTTCTGGTTTGGTCTTGATAAGCCTAGTTCTAAAAATAAGAAGTGAGGACAGTAGGTTTTATATTGGTCTTTCTTCTGTTTAAAGAAGCAGCAACATTCTAAACTCACTAAGCCCACTAAGTACTATATAAGCAAGTGCTACCAAAATGAGGCCATTTCTGCCCACAGGGATTTGGATGTGTCAAAGTCCTATTTCCCACCACTGGTCAATACCAGGACAGAAATAGCATCCTGAGAGTGAGTTGTGTCATCCTTTGAGTTGAAAGAGGCTTGAAGGCCCTGCCCTAAGGCATTCGCTTCATGGGTAAACGTCCTGTTTAGCAAACATGTCAGTAGGACAAAAGTGAATCTTCAAATAAATTGGATACAAGATAGACAAGTTTTGCTGAGATTTTCTGGGGAAAGGGTCAAGAAAGGCCCGGAACATGTAATTATCAAAAGAATAAGACAGCTCAGGTTACAAGTGGAGGCTGGTGTCTGAGCAGGAGCTAGGGCCTTGAAGTCAAGCAGATCTCTTTTGACACCTGGGTTTGCTACCTGCATGAAGCCCTGCAACATTAAACAAATATTTGAACAGTTCTTGCTATGCTTTGGTGTTCTCAGTTTGAAGATGGGATCGATGCCTATCCCAAAGTGTTATTGTGATAAGCTGAGGAGCTGACATAAAGCTCTTGGTTCTTCTAAATTCTCATTCAGTGGTGCTGGTCAATATTAAACCCCTCCGCCAGACACACATCGTCACTTAAGATACCTCCCAACCTGCAAGCACAGAGCTGTATACACAAGGCCAAAGGTACAAAGCACTACTTTCTTAATCTTTTCCTCTGATTGGCAAAACTCTAAAAATGGGGCCCAAGATTTCACACCCTAATCCCTGGAAGCCATAAATATGAAACGATGTCACTCTCATCATTATTCCCATGTAACGCAGCCAAGCGCTTGTGTCATGCCATATGGTACAGTTGACTATGAAATAGGGAGGTAACCTGGGGGTATCACATGGGTCCTTTTAAGCAAACAGCTTTCCCAGCTGTTGAAGAAGGAAAAGTTGGAGAAATTTAAAGTGAGAAGGAAAAGTTGGAGAGATTTTAACATACCGTTGCTGTTCAGAAGACAATCCACAAGAGGATAAATGTCGTGGTCTGAAGTTGCTGAAAGACCTCCCCACCAGCCACTGGCAGCTGTGGGGTGAGGAGTGGGACCTCAGTTCTACACCTGCAAAGAACTGGATTCTGCTGACACCTAGAGCTAGCATGTGTCTAAGTCCCTTTGTGAGGCTGTAACAGAATAGCCCAGACTGGGTAATTTATAAAGAACAGACAGTTCTGAAGGCTGGGAAGCCCTATATCAAGATGCCAGCACCCGCTGAGGGCCTTTCTGCTATATACTCTCATGACAGAAGGGCAAGAGAAAGCCAGCTCCCTTCCCAAACCCCTTTGCAAGGACACCTGATCCCATTCACAAAGGAGGCGCCCTCATAGTCTACCCACCTCTTAAAGTCCCCACCTCTTAATACTATCACATTGGCAACAGCTGGATTTTGGAGAGGACACATTCAAACCATAGAGGCTTGGAAGTGGATTCTTCCTCTGAGCATCCAGGGAGAAATGCAGCCCTGCTGACACCTTGATTGCATCGTTTTGAGACTGAAGCAGAGATCCCAGCTGAGCCATGCCTGTCTTCTGGAACAGTGAGATAAGACATCTGTGTAGCTTTAAACCGCTATATTTTTAAGGAATATGTTATATAGCAATAGAAAACTGCTACACTGAGATAGCAAGAGAGTCAGAGAGAGAGAAAGAGAGAGAGAGAGAATGAGCAAATGAAGCAAAAACAATCAACAATTGGTGAACCTGGGAAAAGGATATAAAAGACTTCTTTGTGTTATTATTCTTGCAACTTTTCTGTAAATTTGAAATGACAGCAAAATAAAAAGTTGCACATAATTAAAGCACAGGATAAAATAAAGCCCTTTGGCATCTGTGTAACTGCTAGTATATAATGCAAACTCATAAACCCTCCTTTAAAGTGTGCAGGAGATGGGTGTCTGCCATGAGTGATCCTCAGAGAGAAGATAAGTATTCAGTGACTCTGATAACAAATTCTCTGGTCTATTCCAGATGGTATGAGGTCAAAAGAAGGCTTCTCTTTTTAATTTTGGTATTAATATCTCTTTTAAAAAAGATCTCTGCCTGAATCTAATTATAGGAGGTTCATGACTCCTATCATGGCTATTATAGGGCCATTAATCCAAGGATACAGCATTGTGCTAATGCTGAATATTGGTGTATTAAGAAATGCATGATCATTCCCTTGAGAATGTCTAAAACCACATCCGTGTGATGAAGAGATCATTTGCACACATAAAGCAACATTTAAGACACCAGGTTGTTGAGTTTACAATGCAAAGCCTCAAAAATTAGTGTAGGCTTGATAATGTTAATAACTAATTCATCCATCAGTGGTGTTCTGTGGTCCTTCTAAATAAAGTAAAACAAACATGGATAAGCAGAATCTGTTCGATGTTGATTTCTCTGCTTTGCCCTTACTAGAAAATACATTTGAGAGAGCCTAGAAATAAGTCAAACGTTGCTCAAGTTATGTTTTAAAATACCCTCTAGGTCTGTTTTCTGTATTTCCTCTGTCAATTCTCTCTCAGTTCTACATTTTTCATTAAGCTTCTTGGATTAACTTTCATCCCCGTACCTTCTGTCAATAGTACTCTAAGATATTTTGACATTGATTATCAACATCAGTTTCAGTTTGATGCCATCTTTTGTGCACTGTGGGACTTCGGCATGCCTTTTCTTTCTTTGCTTTTTCCCCCCACTTAGCTCATTTGAATTCCTATATCTCCTCACAGGTGGGCACATCATAATACTACAAAGCAGTTTCAAGCACAAGAAAAACAGACTTTATTTGAGCTCCACCACTCTTCTGTCCATGGAAAACCATCTTCTTTGCTTATAATAACTTACCAGTGGCCAAAGGACTAAAACCACGGACTCATTGAACTGTTATCAGATCTCTTCAGGGCAGCATGAGCTAGGGAGGGAAAACCTCAGCCTTCCTCTCAAGACAGTGCTTTCCATTTTTGGACAATGATAATGGTTTGTTAGAAAACACTTATCTGTGTGGATATGAATCTGCACCTCTATAACTTCTAATCATCATTCATTGTTTCTACATTTATTCAATTATTATTCCTTTTGGGTTGGGTTAAAATAATTCCTTTTTCTAATTGACAGTTCTTCTAAGATGTGAAGATATCCTCTTCCCTTCCAGGCCCCAGCTCCTCTCTTTTCCAGCTAAAGTATACCAGAATTTTCCCAAGGCTTACCTGTGAGCATCTCACACTTGGTTGTTCTCCTCTGGACCAGCCCATTTAGTAAGCATCACTGTGTGTGTGCATATATGTAGATATACATGTATATACATATATACAGTAGCCTAATGTTATAGAGTATAATAAAATTCTTGAAAATGAGACAGAGTTATCATTGACTTACCAATTATTATCTTGTCCTTGATAGGATTCAGGCATCTGCATCCTCTATCTTTATAAAAATCAGCCAAACACACACTTCAGTCTTTTTTTATTTTGAGACAGGGTCTCACTCTGTCACCCAGGCTGGAGTGCGGTGGTGTGATCATGGCTCACTGCAGCCTTGACCTCCTGGGCTCAAGCCATCCCTCTGCCTCAGCCTCCCAAGTAGCTGGCACCACAGGCACATGTGGTCACACTGGGCTAAGAGTGTGTGTGTGTGTGTGTGTGTGTGTGTGTGTGTGTGTGTGTGTGTGTGTATTTTTGTAGAGATAAAGTTTCACAATGTTTCCTAGGCTGGGCTTGGGGCTTGAACTCCTGGCTCAAAGGACCCTCCCACCTTGGCCTCCCAAAGTGCTGGAATTACAGCAGTGAGCCACCACGCCCCTTCAGTCTTTATATTATGCTAATGGAGGATGGTGTGTTTGCAGGTTGGGAGGTGCTGTCATATTTTAATTAAGTGTTATTCTGTCTCTATAAACATTCAAATGCCAGTAGAGAATAATTCAAATTTTAACTGAAGTAACTGATAGTCTGTAATTACCAATTTTATACTTGCCAAGTGTTTTTCAGACACTTATATGAAACCATTGCTTCATTGTAGCAAGGGCGCACTCCTACAGAACATTTTATTTAGCTGTCAATCCATTCATATGGGAATGTAAGTACACTTAGTTTTATTTGTTCTCTTAAAGAAACAACCATCTTAAAAATAAAATGAGCATACTCGCTTTCAAGAATGCAGCTATTTAATAGGTAGCCTCTGTCACAGACAAAATAAATGGTACCTAATTCATAAAAAGTTAAAATTTAGTCACATTCTGGGCAAATTAGCAGGTTGAAATATTGGTGGTGTTCTCATAATAGCTAGACTGCAATTCTGAGAAAACTATGCTGTTTTATTGCAACTAGTAGGCCTAGAAGTCTTGTAGGCTTTCAAATCTCTGGGCATAATTTTCTGTGGTCCTACGACCTAAAGCAAAGTAAATTGCAGGATTAAAATTTGCAAAGACTGAGTGACAGTACTGCCCTAAATTCACAAAATTTTCACACACAGAACGTTGTAATTTTCACATTAGACATCTAGTCTTGTTTCTATACCTATGTGTAACTTATTTAAACCCATTCAAACTGTTTTATTTAGCATAATGATGCTATGTTAATGTTTAATTCTCTTTTATATGAAATTTGAGTGAGCAAAGAAAAATATCACATTGGTCCAGAAACCTTTTAATATTTTTGTCGTCTTAAGGTAAAGAGCTATAATTCTGGTTATCTCTAGGTAAAATGCAGCAGTGATATTCACAACACAGAATTGAAGCTTTTAACTGAGTATGACCTGCACTTAGATTTTGGAAAAATTAACAATTTTGCTTTGGATGCCATTATCCTTCCTCACTTGCTGAACAAGAATGTTCCTATCCTTTGCAAAATAAGACCTAGGATTTCCCTTGAATCCGTATTTCAATTTGTGATATGATAATAATATAAAAATAAATGTGCCTACCAAATACAAATGTTCTTAACCTACTACAAAATTAAAATTACCATTATAGCTATTTCTGCTTATAAACTCCATTCATTTTCAGAGGTTGCTGCTTTCTCCCTAATGGCTCCTTGCAATTATGACCAGCTGTTCTTGTTACTTAAATGTTTGATAGGAAAACACCTGGAAATAAATGACTTCCACAGGGAGCTATGTTGCGCCATTTGCCAAAAAAAAGGTGGGGGGAGCATAAATGACTAAAAATGAACAACTTTGCTACTCTATTTTTATGAAAATAGCATCTTAAGGTACAGATTTCATATATGTAGGAAATCTTAAGTTTTATAAAAATTTGACTAAGAATGCTGTCTTCAAATTTACTATTTTTATGTTAATCGAATATAAATACTATAGTTGACTTCAGCTGTTTTATATTTTTATCCTTAGATCTAAAAGTACATATGGCTAATGAATTAAAACTATAATATTTAATATATACTTGCAAAACAATATATTGTAGAACTGTAAAATTTTCTGCTTTGAACTTAAGCTGAACCCCTTGCCCCCAATACCAAGATGCTAACCCATATCTTCTACCTTCCTTCTTGGAATCAACAATTCCAAAACGGAACATAAATGGCACAGAGAGGCCAGATTGCAAAGACAAACCGTTCTGTAATATGTGTGCCTATGATTTTATGGCTTGTTCCAAGTGTGGTATTGAGATCCGGTATGAAACCAGTATGCCATTATTTCATTCTTGTAAATACATGTGCATGCATGGATGCACACACATGCACAGACACACATTATAGAATTATACAATGTGTATACACATTCTATAACCTGTAGAAAATGTCAAGAAGTAGATATAGTAAACTACTAGCGGTAATTTCTTCTGGGGTTAGAACTAGAATTGGGCAGAAGCAGAAATTGCAATTTTGCTCTACTTGATTTTCAATGTTTTATATTTAAAAGAACCAAAAAAGAAAAACAACAAAGTAACTGACTTTGCTACTGATAGCCTTATAATGAATGTTTTGCTTGTGAGTTTAATCTTCTCACCATACCTAGGCCTAAGTTTCCATGGCCGGTACCATGTACTTTCTCATGTATCATTGCTTAAGTTCCTTGTGACAGCTCTCTACAGCTGTTAGCATAAATATTCTTGTTTTTATTTTACGGACTAGTACAATGGTCTTTAAACAAAGTTTATCAATAGAGTTGAACCATTTCATATGGAGATGCAGAGTGAGAACCTGCAAAGTTTGTCTTTCTGTGCCTGGCTTATTTCACGTAATGTAATATCTCCAGTTCCATCCATGTTGTGTTGCAAATGTCAGGATCTCATTCTTTTTTATGGCTGAATAGTACTCCACTATGTATATGTACCACCTTTTCTTTATCCATTCATCTGATGATGAACACTGAGGTTTTTTCCAAATCTGAGCTATCATGAACAGTGCCGCAACACACATGGGAGTGCAGATATCTCTTAGATGTACTGATTTCTTTTCTTTTGGATATATACCCATGTACTAGTTCATTCTCACGCTGCTATAAAGAACTGCCCAAGACTGGGTAATTTATAAGGGAAAGAGGTTTGATTTACTGCTGTATCCCATAGGTTTTTGTATGTTATGTTTCCATTATCATTTCTTTTAAGAAATGTTTTAATTTCTTAATTTCTTCACTGACTCACTGGTTATTAAGGAGTGTATTGTTTAATTTCCATGTATTCATGTAGTTTTCAAGATTCCTCTTGTTATTAATTTTTAGTTTTAGTCCATTGCAGTCAAAAAAGATGCTTGATATTATCTTAATTTTTTTGAAAGTTTTAAGACTTGTTCTGTGACCTATCACATAGTCTATCCTTGAGAATGATCCATGTGCCAAGGAAAAGAATGTGCATTTTGCAGCCATTGGATGAAATGTTCTGTAGATATCTTTTAGATCCATTTGGTCTACAGTGCAGATTAAGTCTAATGTTGCTTTATTTTGTTTGTTGATTTTCTGTATGGAAGATCTGTCCAGTGCTGAAAGTGGGGTGTTGAAGTCTCCAGCTATTGTATTGGAGCCTCTCACATTAGCTCTAATAATAGCTGCTTTTTATATACCTGGGTGCTCCAGTGTTGGGTCATATATATTTAAAATTGTTATATTTTCTGCTGAATTGATTCCTTTATCATTATACAGTGACCTTCTGTATCACTTCTTACAGTTTTTTTCTTGAAATCTATTTTGTCTGATGTAAGTATAGCAACTCCTGATCTTTTTTTTGTTTCCATTAGCATGGAATATCTTTTTCCATTCCTTTATTTTCAGTCTATGTGTGCATTTGTAGGTGAAGTGTGTTTTTTTTAGGCAACAGATCAATGGTTCTTGTGTTTTCATCCATTCGGCCAGTTGATGTCTTTTGGTTGGAGCATTCAGTCCATTTATATTTAATGTTATTATTGATAAGTAAGGACTTACTCCTGCCATTTTGTTATTTTTTTTCTGGTTGTTTTGTGGTCTTCTTTTCCTTTTTGCTTTCTTTCCTGTCTTCCTTTAGCACAGGCGATTTTTCTTCTGGTGATACAATTTAGTTTCTTGCTTTTTATTTTTTGTGTATCTGTTGTATACTTTTGGTTTGAGTTTGCCATGAGGCTTACAAGTACTATCTTTAACCATTATTTAAACTTGATAATAACTTAACACTGTTTGCATAAACAAACAAGCAAAAAGAAAACTAATAAAAACTCTATACCTTAACTTCATCACCCCACTTTTTAACTTTTTGTTGTTTTTATTTATGTCTTACTGTACTGTCTATATCTTGAAAAGTTGCTGTAGTTATTATTTATGATTGGTTCATCATTTAATCTTTCAACATAAGAGTAGTTTTCATAACACAGTTACAGTGTTATAATATTCTGTTTTTCTGTGTACTTACCATTACCAGTGAGTTTTCTATCTTCAGGTGATTACTTATTGCTCAGTAACATCCTTTTCTTTCTGATTGAAGGACTTTAGCATTTCTTGCAGGACAGGTGTGGTGTTGATGAGATCCCTCAGCTTTTGTTTGAGAAAGTCTTCATTTCTCCCTCATATTTGAAGGATTATTTCACCAGATATACTATTTGAGGGTAAAAGTTTTATTCCTTCAGCACTTTAAATATGCCATGACACTCTTTCCTGGCCTGTAAGGTTTCCAGTGGAATGTCTGCTGCCAGATACATTGGAGCTTTATTGCATGTTACTGGTTTTGTTTCTCTTGCTGCTTTTAGGATCCTTTCTTTATGCTTGATATTTGGGGTTTGATTATTAAATCCCTTGAGGAAGTCTTCTTTGGGTAACATTTGCTTGGTGTTCTATAATCTTCTTGTACTTGAAAATTGATATTCCTCTAGGTTTAGGAAGTTCTCTGTTACTATCCCTTTGAATAAACTTTCTGCCCCTATCTCTTTCTCTACCTCCTGTTTAAGGCCAATAAGTCTTAAATTTGCCCTTTTGAGGCTATTTTCTGGATTCTATAGATATGCTTCATTGTTTTTTATTCTTTTGTCTCCTCTGACTGTGTATTTTCAAGTAGCCTGCGTGCAAGGTCACTAATTCTTCTGCTTGATCAATTGTGCTATTAAAAGACTCTCATGCATTCTTAGTATGCCAATTGCATTTTTCAGCTCCAGCATTTCTGCTTGACTCTTTTCATTATTTCAATCTCTTTGTTAAATTTATCTGATAGAATTCTAAATCACTTCTATGTGTTTTCTTGAATTTCTTTGAGTTTCCTCAACACGACAATTTTGAATTGTCTGTTTGAAAGATCACATCTCTCTGTTTCTCCAGGATTAGTCCCTGGTGGCTTACTTAGTTTATTTGGTGAGGTCTGTTTTCCTAGATGGCATTGATACTGTTAGATGTTCTTTGGTGTCTGGGCACTGAAGAGTTAGGTGTTGATTGTAGTCTTCACTGCCTAGGCTTGTTTCTACGCATCCTTCTTGGGAAGGCTTTCTAGATATTTGAAAGGGTGTGGTGGTCTAAGCTGTATCAGCTTTAGGGGGCACCCCAAGCACCGTAACACTGTGGTTCTTGCCAACTCATAGAGGTACCACCTTGATGGTGTTGGACAAGGTCCAGAAAATTCTCTGGATTACAGGTAGAGACTCTTGTTTTCTTTCCTTACTTTCTCTTAAACAAACAGTATCTCTCTCTGTTCTGAACCAACTAAAGCTGGGTGTGGAGTCACACTGGCACCCCTGTGGACACCACCACTGTGACTGCACTGGGTCAGACCTGAAGCCAGCACAGCCCTGGGTTTCACTTAAGGCCTCCTGTAACTACTACCTGGCTACTGTCTGTTTGCTCAAGGCCCTGGGGCTCTACAGTCAGCAGGTAGCAAAACCAGTCAGCCTTGTGTTCTTCTCTTCAGGGTGATGAGTTCCCCTAGGCCCCATTTGGATCAAGAGGTACCATCTGGGAGTCAGGGACTAGAGTGAAAACCTTAAAAGTCTACTTGGTATTCTGTTATACTGAGGCTGAGCTGACACTCTAACCACAAGACACAGTCCTTCCTCTTCTTCCCTCCCCCTTCCAAAGGCAGAGGAGCCTCACCCCCTTAGCCACCACCACCACAGGCCACGAGGAGTACTGCCAGACTACTGCTGGTATTTTCTTAAATCTCAAGGGCTCTTAAGTCAGCTTGTGGTGAATGCTCCCTGGCCTGAGACTCACCCTTCAGAGCAGTGGGCTCCCCTCTGGCCCAGGGCAGGTCCAGCAATGACATCCAAGAGTCATATTCTACAACTGGGGACCCAAAGAGCTTGCCTGATACTCTACCCCCTTGTGGTTGTGCTGGTATCTAAGGTGCAAACAACATCCCCTTTACTTTTCCTCTGCTTTTTTTAAGCAGACGGAGCTTTGTCCCATAGCCACCACAGCTGGGAATGTGTTGAGTCTCACCTGAAGCCAGCAAGTCTCAGAGGCTCACTCAATGCCCTTGACATAGTACCTAGTTATCACTGCTGGTTATTCCTGGTTCAAGGGCTCTTCAGTTAGCAGGTGATGAATGCTGACAGAACTGGGTCCTTTCCTTCAAGGCAGCTGTTTCCCTTCTGGCCCAGGGTGTGTCTAGAAATATCATCTGTGAGCTAGGGCCTGGAATGAGGGCCTCAGGATTCTGCCCAATGCCCTATCCTGCTGTGGCTGAGCTGATGTCCAAGATGCAAGACAAAGTCCTCCCCACTATTATTTCTCCTCTCCTCTTCTCAAGCAGAAGAAAGGGGTCTCTTTTTGAGCTGTGAACTGTGCAGCCTGGGATTTGGGGACGGGTGATGCCAGCATTCCCATGGCGGCCCCAGCTGGTGTCTCCATATGTCTCATGCCCCCACAGTCCATTGTCTCTGGGCCAATTTCAACACTAGGACTCTCCTAAGAGTTTCAGACCTTGTGGCCTAGACGGTCTTTCAAGTTTACTTGGAGACTCAGAGCAATTTACCCCCTTGGTGGTGAGGTTTATGAAAACTCAAGTTCAGACCGCCGGGTTCTGCAATTCCCCTCTGGCTAAAGGTTTTCCCCTCTGGCTAGAGGTTCTGCAATTCCCCTCTGGCTCTGGTTTATATGCTGCCTCCATGGGTGGCTGACTTTGGTCTGGTTTTCGTTTCTGCTCAAACAGGATAGCATTGAGTTCAATGCCTCACAACTGCTGTGCTCTCCCTCCCCTGGCACCCAGAGACACTCTCCACACCATGCCACTGCTGCTGCTGGGAGTATAGGAGGGAGAGGGGTGGCATCAATGATTCAGGAGTGTTTTTGCTATCTTTTCAGGGATATGAAGTTAAAACCAGGTACTATGAGGGCCCACCTGATTTTTTGTTCTTATGAAGGTGTTTTTTTCTCTGTAGACAGTTGTTACCTTGGTACCCTTGCAGCGGGGATGATTGGTGGAGCCTTCTATTCTGACACCTTGCTCTGCGTCATTGAGTTGTGGTATTTCCAGTTGCTTTTTCTAAATCCTGTCTCTAAAACAAAGCAACCAACCTTACTGGAAACATTTTGTTCAGAAAAGACTCAATGAGCACTAAAAATGTACCAGGAAACAAAAGGAAGTCAGCATGTATTTCGAAAATCTTTCTGGAGAAGACTCATAGACTAAACATGAATAAACCCAGACAATTATTTCTAGAGTCTAACACTGACCAAATAACGTTTTACAGCCTTGGTGTATTTTGAAGAGGCAGTCACTACTGCCAACACGAGTATTTTCATAAATTTCAGTAATTTTTTATTATGATTATTTGCTTCTTAACTTCTAATTTCAGGTTAGGAATGTATTTAAATTTGTTTATTCTTTTTTTTTTTTGGACTTTTCCTTTCAAGCTGGGCATCCCTTGCTATGCCCTTCAATGTGGGGAGAGGCTTTCAATCAAAGATTTATCTTTACTGCGTAATTACTCATCATGCAATTGTGTTGTCTGTGACTATTCTGAAATATTCATAGTACGTTAATTGTTTTACCTGGATAACAGATCTCAGCAGCAGCATATTCTGATTAGGGTATCGCTCAAGTTTATTATATACCAACTATATCTTCAGCACCAACTAGCATTCTGCACTGTGGCACAGGTATAAAGTGCCCTAAAAGTCCCGGGTTTCAGAAAAACAAAGTGAGCAGTAACACAGAAATTCAGTAATTATTTGTAATGTAGAAGGAGGCAAAGGACATAACAAAATAATAAAATACTACATATCAAAGACATTCCTCTTTGGCGTGTGGAAAAATGCAAGTGAAAAAACAATTTATTTTGTGCTCCCTACCTCCTATATACCTGGCAGTGTGAGAGGAGTATGAGATACAAAAATATACATTTCAGTAAAACATCATCCTAGTCATCAAGGAATGCATTGCCAAACTGGGGCCAAAAGACTAAAAAGAGGGCATTTCAATAAAGGAAGGTCTATGTTCTGAAAGGAATAACAGGATACTTTGTATGTTAAGTGAATGGTGATCAGAAAACCCCTTCCTGGAGAAGACGATTCCTGAGCCAAAGCTGTAAGGCCGAGTAGACAAATGGCATTGGTGAAGTAAGGTTATGTCCTAAATAAGCACGTTTTCCCCCAGGAAAATTCTAGACACTTTTGTTCCTAGCATCAGGTTAAGAATGCTATTTCTTCAGAGTCAATAATAAATGAGTACTTTTTAAAAAAAATTTAAGTTGATATATGAAAACGTTATCTTACTTGGAGTTTTAATATGCAAATACAGAACTTTTAACATTAGTGGTGACATTGCCTTAGGAGAGTCTGAAGAAAAACTAAGGCTGCAATCATAAGGCAAGCAGATTATAACCCTGTGGAGGCTGGCAACCAAGGAGCAAGAGATCTCAGAATGTTCTTTCTAAATCCAACATCTTACACAAGTCTTGTGGCTTAAAGTTATCTAGTGAAGATTAGCAAAGTGGATCCAATAATGAGCTTTTGTTAAAAAATGGAAGATTTTAGTTGCAAGCTACATTTCAAAAAGAGCACATTTTATATACTAGAACTTTTAAAAAGTTTATTTCAGGTTGAAGAATTACATTTTCTTAGTATTCTAGCATAATCATGCTACTTAAGGAATGAGATTTTTAACAAAGCCATATTCAATAGCGCTGTACTGCTTCATGATCATGGTAGTGATAAATATCATTTCACAGACGGGATTTGAATATTGTTTGTTCAACTGATTATCATTTTAATATTCCTGAAATTCTTTCATTATAGGACATGCACAAAAACCAGACTTTATCAATATAATCAACTCTAATCTAGGTTAATGTTTATTGATTATTTTAATTTTCCTTTTAAAAGTTTTTCATTTCATTTTGATATTGCAAAATAACTAAAGGATATTGCAAGAGTTGCTAATGAATATAGAAACTTAGTATATGATAAAGGCTTCATGTCAAAGCAGTAGAGAAATTTAAAAGAAAAAGATTAATTCATTTCTAAAAATAGTATGAGATCATTGCTTAGTAGTGTAGAGAAAGATAAAATGAAAGCGTACAAATAGTAGAAGAATCCATGGATGTATTCCTCTATAAGCTAGGAATAGAAAAAGCTTTTCTTAAATATGACTCAAAATCTAGGAACAATTTGAGGAAAGAAAAATAAAAGTGCTGAGATTAAAAAATCACGTAAAAATGCCAGAGCAAATGAAACGACAAATGAAAAACTGGGAAAATATTTGTGACTTATATTAGGCCAAAGGGTTAATGTACCTAGTATATGAAGAGCATCCAAAAATAGAGAACATTGTAAGATAAGAATGGAGAAGAGGCATGCACGAAGTTTTCACTGGAAAACTAATACAAATGGCCCTTAAAAATAAAGATGCTCAGTCTTACTCAAAAATAAGATAAATGCATATTAAAAATACTTTGTAATATTATTTATCACCTATCATCACCTTTCCATCACCTGTTGGTGGGGGAGAGGGTTTGACCACTCACTTGGTTGACAAGATTTGAAGAAACATTGCTGGTAAGAATCAAAATGTTAATGAAATGAAAATATTAATAGGATGAAAAATAGCATAACACATATACAAGAAAATCTAGCAAGACATAACAGAACTGCATGAACATTAATTTTGTGTTTGACCTTAGTAGTGGGATAAAATTACCTTTTTATTAAATGCTGCTATGTTCCTGCTTAATAAAGTATAAAAGCTAATCTGAAGGGATCAAACTGCTTTCAAGTAACTTAATCCCTACAAGTCAAAAGCAAAGTGAAACAGACAAACCTAACTACCAAAGTGATTGCTTGACAACCCAGAAAGTATTTACTTCAAGTGAATTTAAAACACAGCAATCTGACTAGTGGGATAAGTCCTTAGGATAAAAACAAAATTAAGAAATCTTAGATTGTTTTGAGTAATACCAGTTGTAATAATATTGATATGGTTAATCTGAAACCATGATATATACACACAAGCACACCTAGACATACACATAGTTGAATAAAGGAAGCGAGGGATAATATTAATATTTTATTGTAAATATATATAAATAATCAAAGAAGTTAAAATGTATAATTCTACATTTAAATTCAAAATATCAGTATGAACATATTTTTTCCCCTCTGGAAAAAACAAAAACATATTCCTAACTACATCCATTGAAAAAGCCTAGAAATAATTACCCAGACCAGGAACAGTGAGCCCCTAGCACCCAGATTTTTTAATGTAAATATCATTTCTCACTAAAGTGAACCAAGACATTTGGAATAAGTAGCTGATTCAGGTGAGCCTGGAGCATTTTACATGAAAAATCACATGTGTTAACAAAGATGGGACACTTTGGCATCAGAAAGAATAACCTGCAATGCATGAAAACATACACAAAATGTTAAATCTAAAAATTTATAATTTAAAAACCCAATTGTTACTTTTGGAGAATGCTAAGGAATCAGCTTATTACTCTGAAAAGCAGTAAGCCAACGGGAAGTACATAACAATTATTATGCCTTGACTTGATTTCCTCAATGTAATCAAACAGCTGATTAGATAAATAAATATATATGTGATTCCAGTTGTTAAGACAGAAGTTATAATTAACAATTATTGTTTTTCCACTTGATAAAACTATTGATTCTAGGGACTGTTCAGTGATAACTAATATGTTACATAAAAAATGGAGAAGTTTATAATGGATGGATCAAGCTGACATCACTAGAATTTACTCATTAAATATCATGAAACAGGAAGCCAGACATTAATTGTCCCTTGATGTGTTACAATAGAAGGTGCCATGATGCGACCTATAGGATGCTCTTGCCAAAACATTGGCCCTAAATCTCATCAAGGCTTTAGATGTAACCACAGTTTATATAACACACCAAGGAGAGCGGGACATGCCAACTAAAACCATGATATTGCAATCCTCAAAACTCAGAATGTGGAATATTCCACAGGACCAACAATCTTGACTCCTCAACAAATAAATTACAGAAAAATAACAAATACGGAAACCTATTGATTAATACATCCTTAAAGACATAGCCAAATTCAGTGGGTTGATCTTACTTGAATTATAAAACATATTATATATGCATATAATGATAGCTGGGTGTATAGTTATGGTCAAAATGATAAGTCATAGATTTCAGACATTATAGATGTTGCAGAAAAGAAGACACAGTCCCTGGCCACAAGGAACTTAAAATCTATTATAAATGGGAGTGAAAAGAGTCTGAGAGTGAAGCTTTTTCTATTAACCGAGTTAATCTTCCATTGCATCCTCCACCACAGCACTTTATAAATCTTCTCTAGACCTGTGCTGTCCCTAATGTTATCTACTAGCCACATGTGGGTGTTAAGCCATTCAGTGGAGCTAGTGTGTCTGAGAAAACACAATTTTTATTTTTATTTAAATTCAAAAATCAGTGCTCATTTAAGTTATTGGAAATATTTTAAATATAATTGGAACAGCATGAGTTTGCAAATCTACTTTTCAACTGCAAATTTTATGAAATCTTAATACAGCTCATGTATTTCTAAGGAAGATTTAGTGTTCAAATTAAGATGTGCCATAATTATGAAATAGACACCAGATTTTGAAGGTTTGGTATATGATAAATTTTGTGAAATAGCTCATTCTTATTTTTATATTGATTACATATTTAAATGATAATTTTTATATACAAATTAAGTACAAGTATTACTAAATTCATTTCTTTTTTACTGTATTAATGTTGCTATCAGAAACTTTAAAATTATAAATGTGTGATTTATAATTTTAAATGATAAATGCATAACTTATCATTTTAAATTATAAAATTTAAAATTTGGATCTTTTCTTTTTTCCAGTATTTATTGAGTGTTTACTATATGTCAAGTTCTATTTAAAGATGAGGAGACTACAGTTTCTGCCCTCAAGGAGCTTAAAGTCTAGTGGGTGAGGGAGACATGTAATTAAACATTACCACTTATTCTGATAAATGCTAGAGCAGCACTGTCCAACAGAAACATAATGCACAACACATTATAATTTTAAAATCTGAGTTATCATATAAGACTCAAATGGTGCAGTATCTTCTTTCCAAAGATGCTGCAGGTGTCCCGGACCACACTGCTGCTTCTCCAATAGCACCTTCTGCCAAGCACACTGACTTGGCCAGAAGTCCTGGGTATACACCCCACCCATGCTGCCCTTTTTGTGCTGAGTTTTCTCTTCTCCTCTTGACTTAGAAGAAATGTTCTTGGGGGATAGGATCTGGCTTCAAATGAATCTTGATAATATTATGCCTCCAAGATTTAGGTATATTTCCTGCTCTGCAGCGTAATTTAGTCTGTCTTGAGTGATGCAAATTATCCATCTATCTATCATCTATATACCTATCTATCTATGTTTGTATCTATCTGCATAGCTTCTCTGTTCCTACCATAAGTTATACTCATCTTTCTCTCTGCCTTAGTTCATGCTGCCTCCCTTACCTAAAAGCCATTTTCTCACCTTTATTCTAATCCACTGTTTTATAAGAGTGTGTTGTAGGACTGTTGTTCTCCCTTTTCCTTGAACTCCCAGCTAGCTTCTGTGGAAATTGTGACATACTTTTCTGCAACTAACCACTTAATTTATTTTCTTTTACAAAATAATAATAGTAATTGTATATTTATTTCTTGAGACCCCTCTTTTGAGACCTTTTGCCTCTCTGTGCCTTCATGAAGTCTAATCGATGCCCTCTATCGGAGCTTTGCAGAGTGCTGGAGCATCATCAATCCTTTTGAACAGAGGTTTGGCTGCCATCGCGCAGGGCCAGGACTCAGGCCAGGAAAGTGAGTTGCTTAGGATGCGCACTTCACAGCATCACAGGGTTGTTCAAGTGCCGATGTTGAGCCACAAATAGTCTAATATTACTGAAAACTTAGGGATAAGGATGTGGAATAGTGAGAGGTCAGACTGGACAGGCAGGTGAGGGCCTGATCATGGACAGCCTTCTATGTCCTGGAATGCAATCAGACTCTATCCTCAAAGCAAAGTGGAGCCAAGTGCAGTGTGGATCAGGAGAGAAACGTGATTTCAGATGGGCATGTTAGAATGACTGACTTCATATCAGCCTAGAGAATCAGCTGGAAAGAGCAAGAAACCAAAGACAGAAAAGAGTTTAGGCTGTGTCATCCATGGTGGTAGCAGTAAAAATAGAAGAGAAGATTATTCAAGATATCAATGATGAAGACTTGAGAGGTTGAGGAAGGAATCAGGCAAGGAGATCAAGAAGACCCCCCATTTCTACTTGGCCTCCTGGGATAATGAAAATCCCATCCACCAAGATGGGTCTTTCACAAGGCTGCTGAGGTTACAGCTATGTCTGGAAGACCTAAAAACTATGGGTGTGAAAATGAGGTGGATGGCAATAGAAATGAAGAGAATAGTTCTTAGTCAGGTTCAAAATAATGAGGAAAAAATCCCTTTTCTGGTGATTTTGATAGATGGCCAGATTTGGGAACCATGAAAAACCTAATAACTTGTCTACTTTGTACAACACACTTAAAAATTCCAACACTCAGAATACTTCCCTGAGAACCAAAAGTTGACAAGAGGCTCTCACAGATCCCACCAAACGATCACCCTGTGTGCCACTGCCTGCCTGCTGCTAAGTCGTTTCCCAGTTGGCAGCTATCAAGGCAGTCATAAGAATGAGTTCCATAAAACTCAGCTGAGAACTATGAAACTGGATGTGAGGGCTTTTAGGAAGCAAGGGAGAAACAGCAGCACTTGGACAAACTGCGGGGATAGAAGAACTTTTGGAGACGAATACAATTCCCTGTGAAGAAGAGCTCATACAATTAGTCATGTTAAATCGCCAAGGTACATTATCAGCATGAGCCACAGCTGCCCCATCTCAGCGCCAGGGAATGTTATTTTCACTCTTACAGTTACAGCAAGACTCTAATTACTGAAAGTGCCGATGTCACCTTAATTATAGTTTTATTTAATGATCACATTGGGCACTGCCATATGATGTGGGATTTTTTAAAATAAAATATGGCAGAGAAGTGGAGGAGGAGAAATTAGCTCTCAATGTATTATCATTCAGCTCACTGGGGGCACACACTTAAGAGAAGTTATGGCACAAAGAACTCCCATTGACAGAGAATGTTGTTGGAATTTAGCATTTGTTGTTTAAGAGATAAGAAAATAGCACATTTTTAAAATGCAAGCTCATGCTTTTCCAGCCAGTCATTATTAGAAATAATTATCATTCATACCTGTATTTCTCAGGATATAGAAACCTGTTAGAAACACAACCGAATTAGAAAGTTCCTACATGTGCTGACAATTTGCAAAATTTTTGAATGCCCATTGAATAGCTGAACCAGGCAGACGCCAAGAACTTGCAATGTAATCATAGGAATAAGTGAGAAAGACATACATTAACTGCACGTAAACAGCTGGGCACTAAACAATCGCAGAAATGGTGTGAGTGACTAGCATGATTCTAGGCAGATGTGGTTAATGAAAATCATAAAAGGCTCAATATGGAATCCACCTTAAAATGTATCTCTTTCAAGTCCTTCATTCTATTGGCAACAAGAGTGAGAAACACAGAAGTTAGGGCACAATAAATTAGTGACAGACCTGACATTGTAATCCAGGGACTCTGGGTGTCAGGGTTGGGAGGGTCCAATCTGAAGCAGTCATCAGAAGAAGAAAATGGAAGGAGAGAGAGAGAGTGTGTGTGTGTGTGTGTGCGTGCGTGCCTATTTGTATGTGACAGAGGTGGCAAATACAGGGATGTCCATATGGAGATACTATCTCCAACACGCCCAGGGACAGAGGCTAGCAAGTGAAGATGGCATGATTTGTTACATAAATAGAGAACAACACAAAGGATGGGAGAAAACCTAGGGAACTGGATAATGGGAGAAATGGTGAACAATATACGAACAACTACATTCCTGAATTTCAAGGGATAATTGGAAGCCATTTCAAAATTACAAAGAAAAAGTGCTTTGCATGATCAAAACTTATCTTGTTGATAAATCTTGCTCCTGCAAGTAGGACAGATTAAAGGTGGAAAAATCTGGAGTCGTGAGAAAGCCAGAAATAGGACTGTCGCTGTGAACTGGACATATGGTTGGGAAACAGGAATCCCATAAGGATTTTCATGAAAAAATAAATGAGCAACTCTAAAGATTTTACTCAATACACAAGAATGAAGGAATTTTTTTTAAATCTCAGAACACAAGTTGGTAACTCAAATAAAATACTGGCGGTATAAATTTGAATTTTAGAAAGTTCTTACATGTGCTGACAATTTGCAAAATTTTTGAATACCTATTGAATAACTGAACCAAGCAGACTCAATACTTTCTTTTAGTTGGCAGTGAGTCTCCCAGGTAAGGATATAACATCAAGAGAGCAAAATATCCAATTATAACATTAATTGGTCAGGGCCAGACACAGAGAGATTGCCATATTTTGAATATAACAATTATCTTCAAATGCTTGAATTCCTAAACCTATTAAAAATATCGAATATCAAAGCTTAACTTGGTCAATTTTTTTGAAAGACTATTTTGGTCAAAATATAGTTTATTTTATACCCATAGTTTTTAAAAATTGGAAAATAATAACAGCCTTTCCTACACTACTCTGATACTGTGGAATCATCCTCAAGATTATCAGAAATTGCCTGTAGCTCCATGAGGCTAATGTTGCTCTTTATGGGACATAAAGCTGCTTTAGCATCAGGCTTATTGCAGAAGGCAGCTTGAAGAGACATATTTGCCCTGCTTAAGCCTTTAAAAACTTACAAAAATAGCAAGTGCATCTCATCTGGCTCTACTGAAATAACATCCCTGAAAAGAAAAAGCATTTCAACAAGCCTGAAAAACAAATGCCTCCCCAGAGATAAGGCTGCTCTTTGTAGAGAAGACTTTTTGTCAAAGCTCTTGGGGAGTTTTATGTAGAACCAGATGGAGCAACTTTTTCCTTTTATTGCCTTCACCTCTAATTGATGGGTATCCAGAGAAAGCCTGATTCATAAAGTGCAGGAAACCATCTTCATCTACACTCTTTAAGTTCTTTGGAAGAGGTTTATTTTCAGGAAGTCTAGTCCATTGACAAGAGTACAATCAATGCAATTAAAATGAACAAATCGCTTTGCAAATCACCACCTCTAGTTTCCACAATGAGCCTCCTCTTAAAATCCATGAATGCTTTTATGGCCTTCTACTTTTCTCTATGGAATTCAAATTGCTAAACATTCATGAAAGTGTAGATAAGTTGGAGATAAATCCAACCTTTAGGATCAATGCATGAAACTACTCTTAAAATCCAATCTTTGTCCCCAGTTCTTACCTTTGGGAGTAAACTATTTCAAATCATTACTGGACAGGATTGCCTGATTTGTGCTTCCGTTTATCCCTGTTGTTTAAGTCAACCCTCAAGGAAGTATTAATAATTATCAAGGAAACCTCCAAGTTAACATAGAAATACACACAGACACACACACACACACACATACACATATATATGTGGCAAATGCTGTCTGCACCTAGCACATGACCTCTTTTTTTAAATCTGAGAACACAAGTTGGTAAGTCAAAATGCTAATGGTATAAATTTGGATTTTAGAATAAGAAAATAAACTCTAAATTTAACTTTCTTTTAGATGGCAGTGGATCTCCCAGGTAAGAATATAATATAAAGACCACAGCACATGGCAAAATTGTCCTATTGACTCTGCAGCCCCTACGTGGAAGACCAATTGAAAGTTCTGTGAAAGAAGGATGAAAAGGAATTTCAGGATAAATGTCTCATCCCCATTGTCCCTGGGTTGGATAATTCTGAGATCTGTCACTGAATCTCAGTGTTTCTGCACAGGCTCAGCTTCTATATCCTAGTGGCAAGCCACTTCATAAGCACTGCCTTTATTGGCTTCGTGCATGTCCCTGCCTCTCTTCCCCTTATCCCCGTCAATGCTCCCTGGAATTACCTTCCAAATAAACTACTTGGATTTAAGGTCTGCTTTGGGTAAACTAAAATTGTTACAATGTTTGTCCATGGAAGCCTGGGTAGGGAAGAAACAGATCAGGGAATACAGAACCTGCTCCACCCCTAATCGCTCCTCTGATAACGGCATCCTGAATAGGCAAAAAGCAATCCAGCATGTTATAGGGCATTTGTACATGCGCTCTCCTAAGAACTTTCTCCCTTATCTGCAAAGACAATTCTGATGGACATAGCGGGATGCTATGACATGTATTTCCTTTATCCCTTCCTTCCATTTTTTTGTCCAGCTGTCACATGTAACCAAAAGCAGGCCATAAGTGTTCTCAAGCACATCAAAGCCAAGTGTTGTGCATGGTAATAGAAAATGTTTTTTTGGAAACACAGTATAAACTTCAGGTTTGGTCCTCAGATTATTCATATCTTCCTGGAACCTGCCTTATTTCACTTTCATAGAAACTCATCTGTAAATAAGAGAATTGGAAATTTGAGAACTTGGCCTGACATGGAGGCTCATGCCTATAATCCCAACACTTTGGGAGGCCAAGATAGGCAGATTGCTGGAGCCCAGGAGTTTGAGATGAGCCTGGGCAACATGGCAAAATTCCATCTCTACAAAAAATAGAAAAATTAGCCAGACATGGTGGCACATGCCTGTAGTCCCAGCTACTCAGGGGGCTGAGGTGGGAGAATGGCTTGAGCCCAGAGAGCAGAGGTTGCAGTGAGCCGAGATCATGCCACTGCACTCCAGCCCGGGCAACAGAGACCCTGTCTCAGAAAAAGGAAAAAAAAGGAAATTTGAAAATTTACATTAGTTGCCATTTTATATTTGTATAAATCAAGCAAAATTTCTGTAAAGTCTAGGCTGATACCCTTTACAGGTATTGAGGCAAACATTTTCAAAATCTATATACGTTACCAGAAGTTAACATGAAATAGGAAATCTCTTCAAACCAAAGTCTTCCTTAGACAGGTACATTTTTTTTGAGCATTTTACGCCATCACTGTCTGGAGATTTACCATTTATCAAGAAAACTAGACTGCCCATAGTTGCTCATGGATAGAATGGACAGTGGGGTAATTTCATCCTAATGCCTGATGAGGTGCTTGCCCCTCATCAACAGGCTTGGTAGCTCCCAGCTATGACTTCCTTCTTCCAGTGCTTTTCCCCTCTGGCTGAACTTCAAAATCAAAGTGAAATTTATCTGCTTAATGTAATACCTGCTTTGCCCAATTCATTTATCAATGTTTGGCTGATTTCTTTCCAAGAGGCAGATACTTGGGCATAAATATTTTCTATTCTATATGTAATATGTAGCCCTGGGTAACTTTCATCAGGGATGGCATTAAGCTCTGCGAAATGTTGGACTGTTTTCCTTCACGTTACCTTCCTCCAGGTAAACTACTCTGTAGATTAGTGACTGGTTTTTCTTGATTTATTTTTGAAGGTTACTCCATATTCCTTTACACAATACTTTTCTATGAATTATGCATGCTGCTAAAGTCCAACACCCAGCAAAGGCAGCAGACTATAATTTCTTCTCTTGTAATTTACATCATACCACCATAAATGACTTAAGCTTCTAAATTTTTCATTCAGAACATACAGCTTGATACTCAAGTGGGAGGTTTTCAGGCCATCCAATAATACTTCAGTTGAGTACCATTAATTTTATTTTGAATTTGATATTTCTATGTTTTAATTATAAACCTTATCTACATACTGAAACATAAATATATAGAACCTACATTGACCCCCAAATATAAAACATCTGAAATATGGGCATTTCCTGTTTCTTTTCTGAGGCAATAAGGTGAGTTGAGAATCAACAGAAGAGACATGAATGGAAAAAAAAGATAATATCTCTAGGATTTAAGTTATTTTTATCTTTAATTATCACAAATTACCCTGGATTGTTTCTCAAGCCTACATAAATATCACTTTTTTGGCTTTTATTCTTTTTAATGAGGTTCAGAATTTTCTAATTTTAGTACAATGAACACATACTATTCTCACATAGCAAATGTTAAGGAAAGTCTTTAAAAGTAAAATACGTTTAAGAACAACAGCAACAACTTCCTAAGAAAAGCTTTAATTCAGGCTTCAATTCTACCTCTCATCCCATTTCTCTTTCCTTATGATTTTTGAACATTGATAGGAATAATTGTTGAAAGGACACAAAGGCATAAGAATGATACAATGGACTTAGGGGACTTGGGGGGAAGAGTGGGAGGAGGGTAGGGGATAAAAGACAACAAATATGGTGTAGTGTATACTGCTCGGGTGATGGGTGCACCAGGTTCTCACAAATCTCCACTAAAGAACTTGGTCATGTAACCAGTACCACCTGTACCCCAATAACTTATGGGGAAAAAAATTTTTTTAAAGGATCAGAATATAAAAGTTCTGGAAGATAAGTTTTTTTGTTTTGTTTTGTTTTGTGTTTTTTAAGAAATAAAATAGTATGGGATAGAGAGCACCTCAAGAGTTCACAGGAGACCATCTCTTTTACTGATGTGCAGGACAGGCCTAGCCAGTGAGTTAGGTGTGAGTTCAGATCCCAAACAAGACACCAAGGTAACTTACAGGGGGAATGTTGGGAGGATTCAAGGAAGAACTCAGAGTGGCTAGAATGTTTATTTAGAGAACAACAGAAATTATCTGACAAACTGGGTAAACCACTTGGCATTTTTTGTCTTTTTCCCTTTTATTGCTTCAATGAACCATGTTTTAGCCTGTACTTGTTATTCTCCATGTTCCTCCATGTTCTGTCCATGGAACTTTCTCCTTTAGTTTTAAAAATCATGGCTGGGCACGGTGGCTCATGCCTGTAATCTCAGCACTTTGGGAGGCCGAGGCAAGCAGATCACGAGGTCAGGAAATTGAGACCATCCTGGCTAACACGGTGAAACCCCGTCTCTACTAAAAAATACAAAAAATTAGCCAGGTGTGGTGGCAGGTGCCTGTAGTCCCAGCTACTCGGGAGGCTGAGGCAGGAGAATGGCACGAATCCAGGAGGCAGAGCTTGTGGTGAGCCGAGATCGCACCACTGCACTCCAGCCTGGGTGACAGAGCGAGATTCTGTCTCAAAAAATTAAAATTAAAATTAAAAAAAATAAAATTGCAGAAGTTTGGGTTGGTTTTAGTTTTGCTGGTTTTTTATGCCTCTTGAAGAGAGAGGTTTACCAAGAGCACTGCATTCTCCAATAAAGCAAATGGGCTGGGCTCAGTGGCTCACACAGATAATCCCAGCCCTTTGGGAGGCTGTGGCAGGAGGATCACTTGAGCCCAGAAGTTCAAGACCAGCCTGGACACCATATTGAAACCTTGTTTCTACAAAACATATATAAAATTAACTGGGGGTGGTGGCGCATGCCTGTAGTCCCAGCTGACATGTGTAGTCCCAGCTGATATGCAAGGATTGCTTGAGCCTGGGCGTTCAAGGCTGCAGTGAGCTATACTCTTACCACTGCACTCCAGCCTGAGTGATAGAGCAAGACTCTCTCCCTTGTACAGTAAAATAAAATAAATAAAAATAATAATAATAAAACAAGGGAAGATGACAGTTCAATGTACATTCAATCTTTAGTAATTGCTAAAATATCTTTGCATCTGTTTATAAAAAGAGATAAATCTTTCCATAATTCATCAGAGAGTAGTGGGTTTTAGTAACTGTAGTATAACGTGTAACTCATTTGCTCCGTGAAGCACTAACTTCCATACAAGTAATTTTTTGTATGTGTGTTGTGTATGTTTATGTGTGTTGGGAGAAAGTCTAGACTCCTTACCCACAAAAAGAAAGTGAATTCCAGAAAAGGTTTAACTTATCTAGGAAGAGAAGAAAACGAATGCAAATCTTGCTATTAACTTAATGCATCACGAAAATGACTTCACCTAAATGTTTTGTGCCATATTTTCTAGCATCTGTAGTATGATTATAATAATAACCTTCTTAGAGAAGAAAATCTTTTTTTCCAAAAATTACACTGCCCTCAATCACGAATATTGCTTCAAAATTCATATTTACATTCTGTTTTATAAGGTTATTTTTCTAAATACTTTTTCAACCCAAATGTCATGCAAATGTTTTGAAATCATCACAGTGAAAAGCACAATGTTCAAGTCTGTAAGAAGGCAACATTCCATTGTAGATGTTCCTTTATTACTTTTTCTTTTCCATGCTTACATTCATAAATTTTTAAAGTACGCATAGTATCTCCTAAAGAAACATATTTAAATGACGTTTGATTTAGCAATATATTTGAGTGGAATACTTGCATTTTTTTTACTCACTTATAGGAAGACAAAGATATGGCTTTGTGGAAAAAGACTAATTTCATCTAAATTCTACATAAATTATGCATTTCCAATAAATCAAAATTTTCTCCATTTTTTTTTCATTTTTGTTGAAAACATTCCACTTTTTACAATACATTTTTATATTATTACAATGAAAGGGTTTGAACTACAATTATAAAGTTGCACAAGAATATGGTCATTTAAGAGCTTGATTAATTTTTGTTTTTTAAATTGTAATTGTTTTTTGTCTTAGAGGACTTCATAATTAATTTTCAATTTAAGTGATATTCTTTGGAGGCATCACCCACAGATTACAAAATGTTATTTCTCTATTTTATAGCCATTAAGGAAATATTTGGAATTTTGAATGAGTCTCTACAAAGAGAAAAGTTGTGAATCACTACTGACCCTCAGGAAATGAATGAGACTAGTTGTAGAAAGCTTCATGCAGATAGAAATTATAAATCACTTTCTTATTTTCCAGGTTATAGAAATGCTCTTTAAGACCAACTGGAGATGTCAGTATGACTCATGTATATTTTACAGAAGTCAATTTGATATAGAAACCAAATTGACATAGAATTCAATTATACACTCATACATACAGACACACGCAAGTGTGTGTGGGCGTGTATATTTTATTACTTACAAAAAGCTATTTATTAAAGTTTACTTTCATAAAAAGACAAAGTCCGGTTCCTTTGTCACCACAGACAGTGTTTTCAAATGAATCCTATCATTTTAGCAGACTGTATGATGTTTTCATAACATTGTAGTTAAAGATGCAGGCTTTGGTACAGCCATATGATGGATACCACCCAGAAATAGAAGAGGAGGGGATGCTTGATTTAGGCAACAACATGGATGGTTCTTAAATGCACTTTTCTAAATGAAAGACACCAAATTCAAAAGGCTGTACACTGTATGTCACACTTCATGTGACATTATGGGAAAGGTAAACATACCAAGATCTGTGGTTCCCAAGGGCTGGTTGCCTCTCAAGGGAGCAGGAGCTGTCTAAAAAGTGGCCACACAAGGGAATTTTTAGGGTGATAGAACTGTTCTATGTGGTACTTTAATGCATATTTGATGCATTTTTTATACCACAGGGATAAACTTAACCACGTGCAAACTTTTATTACAGTTTTTGATAGCTTTACTGAGGCATAACTGACATAAAAAGACCTGTACACATTTCACCATATACAAACATTAACTCAAGATAGATTAAAGAAGAAAACCTAGGAAACACCATTCTGAACATCAGCCTTTGGAAAGAATTTATGACTAAGTCATCAAAAGCAATGGCAACAAAACCAAAAATTGACAAGTGGGACTTAATTAAACTAAAGAGCTTCTGCACAGCAAAAGAAACTATAAACAGAGTAAACAGACAACATACAGAATGGGAGAAAATATTCACAAACTACATATACAACAAAGTTCTTATTTCCAGAATCTATAAGGAACTTTAACAATTGAACAAGCAATAAATAAAGAACCCCTTTAAAAACTGAACAAAAGGCATAAATGGACACTTCTCAAAAAAAGACTTATGAGCAGCCAACACACATATGAAAAAATGCTCCACATCACTAACCATTAGAGAAATGCAAATCAAAACCACAATGAGATACCATCTCACACTAGTCAGAATAGCTATTATTAAAAAGTCAAAAAACAACAGATGCTGGCACAGCTGTAGAGAAAAGGGAACACTTATTCACTGTGTGTAGGAATACAAATTAGTTCAACCACTATGGAAAGCGGTTTGAACATCTCTCAATAAAGTTAAAACAGACCTAATATTTGACCCAGCAATCCCATTACTGGGTATATATCCAAAAGAAAATAAATTGTTCTACCAAAAGAACACATGCACTCATATGTTCATCACAGCACGATTCATAATAGTGAAGACATGGAATCAACCTAGGTGCCCATCAACTGTGGATTGGATAGAGGAAATGTGGTACCTATACACCATGGAATACTACGCAGCTATAAAAAAGAAGAAAATCATGCCCTCTGCAGCAACGTGAATGCCTTTGGAGGCCATTATCTTAAGCAAATTAACGCAGGATCAGAAAACCAAATACTGCAAGTTCTCATTTATAAGTGGGAGCTAAATATTGGTTACTCACGGGCATAAAGATGGTAACAATAAACACTGGGGACCAATGCAGGGGAGAGAAGAAGGAGGACAGGGGTTGAAAACTACCTATTGGGTACAAAGCTCAGTACCTGGGTAACCGGATCAGTTGTACTCCAAACCTCAGCATCACACAGTATACCCAGGTAAAAAACCTGCACATTTACCTCCTGAATCTAAAATAAACATTGAAATTATTAAAAATAACCTTGAGGACAGATATTCTTTTGCTCTGCTTACCTCTGTAGGCAACCTAATGTTTTTGTAAAGAAAATGCTTGATGCTTATGTAGAATAAATGAATAAATAAAAGATGTGAAGTACTAAAATTACTTAGCCCTTTAATGAAAATAACGATATCTGAATTTGAGAAATAAACAATTCTTTAAATCTGAGACTTCACTTAAGCCAAAATAATAGCTACAATCATTTATAGGTAATTCATTTATAATTCAACATAAAATTTTCTTTTTTTAACTTTTAAGTTCAGGGGTACATGTGCAAGTTTGCTATATGGGTAAACTCATGTAATGTGGGTTCACTGTAAAGATTATTTTGTCTCCCAAGTATTAAACCTAGTACTCATTAGTTACTTTTCCTGATCAGCTCCCTCATCCCACCTTCCACCCTCCAGTAGGCCCCAGTGTTTGTTGTTCCTTTCTTTGTGTCCATGTGTTCTCATCATTTAGCTCCCACTTGTAAGTGAGAACATGTAGTATTTGTTTTTCTGTTCCTGCATAATTGCTAAGGATAGTAGCCTCCAGCTCCATTCATGTTCCTGCAAAGGACATGATCTTGTTCTTTTTTATGGCTGCATAGTATTCCATGGCATATATGTACCACATTTTCTTTATCCAGTCTACCATTTACAGGCATTTAGGTTGATTCCATATTTTTGCTTTTGTGAATAGTGCTGCAGTGAACATATGTATGCATGTGTCTTTATGATAGAACAATCTGTATTCCTTTGGGTATATACATAGTAACCTGATTGCTGGGTTGAATGGCAGTTCTGTTTTTAGGTCTCTGAGGAATCGCCACACTGCTTTCCACAATGGTTGAACTAATTTACACTCCCACCAACCATATATAAGCATTCCTTTTTCTCCCCAAATAAAGTTTTCTCATGTGTAGTTTTATCCTCATAAATAGAGTAGCCATGTGTCTTGGTTTATCCTTGCTCTTCCAGCATACTCGTTGATCTTATCTGGTTTGGCCAACATTTGGCCTGGATTTTCCATATTTTAATCAAGTATTACTTTAATACTTGCACTAACATAAGCTAAGCTGGATTTGGTAGATCAGTATTGTCTTTTGAGCTTCTTTCAGAACCTACAAAGGAAGTGTCTGAGTCACAGGTGCAGGGAAACAGAGTGCTTATTGAAACGTGGTTAAACCCACAAGACAACTAACTGGCTGTGACCTCTCTCTCTTTTCCAAGCACTTTACAGACACCAGTTAATTAACACCTCCCTTTCAAGGACTGCACGCAGGGCACTCAAAGATAAAATTAAGGCTCTGTGACAGGAGCAGGTAGGGACAGCAACCCCATGGACTCTTGGACAGTGGTGGGAGGAGGGCACAACGCTCTGCCCCTGCGGGTCACTTGGTGTACCTGATTGCTGTCTGTGTTGGGAGGAGCTCAAAGCAGCTGGGCTACCAGGCAGGGGAACAGAGGGGAACATGAGAATGACAGGTTAGGAAATTACAAGTTAGGTATGTGAAATAGGTGTGACAAGACATAAAAGCAAAAGCTTGAATCCTCTTGCTTCCGAGGTTTTATCATTTATTGTGTGTGCAAATGTCTTTTGTTACTTGGGTATTTTAATGGGTTTTTGTTTTGTTATGAAATAAATATTTGACACCAGTGAGCTTAAAAATACACATTTAATTTTTAAAACCAAGAAGTTTGATGATGCATGTGTACAGTGTCTAGATTTCATCAACCACAGGAAAACCAAGAGATGCAAACTTGCTAAGAAGTGTCTATTACAAAGTCAGTTGTTATGTAGAGAAGACAGTGGCCCAAAGTCACAGTCCTCATTCAGTTGCTGGAAGTGCTGAATGTTTCATTTAGATCAAGTAACCGTTTTGCTAAATTGATTTTGCTTAGTTTTGATTCCAAATTTTTTGCATACCCATAAAAAGTGAAGCGTTTGCTGTTAATGTTAGCTCTATTTGCCAAATAATAATAATAGAAGTAGTACAGTAGCAATGGTAGCAACAACCCCTTAAATTGAAATGATGCCATTTTATATCAGGGCTATCACATATTTTCAATGCAAAATTACTTGTTACTATATTTCAGTAAATATTCTATTTTTCCATCCAGTTATTGAAATGAAATTTAAGCTTGGAGAAGTTTATTCAGGTGGAAGCTATCTGTCATTGTTGCAAATAGTTATGAATTAATTAAAATACATTTTTAAGAAAACATTTTGATTTTGTAGCAATAATGCAGTCAGAAATTTTAGTGGAGCATAGCATTTTGGTAAAAGCCACATTCTTAATAAATTAAGAAATGTTAAGATGAGAAATGTACTTAAATTTGGCCATGTGGTACATATCATTTATCCATGGCAACCTAACAAGCTGAAGCTTTAGCAGTTTTGGAAATTTTCAAGAACTTGCAATTATCGATGCAAATTTTACAAAGAGAATAATCACCTTCACAAAATAAAAGACCCAAAATTATTGACAGATGAGAGCTAAAATGGTGTATGAGATTTAGTTCTGTACTTCTATAATCGTGTTTGAGAATATTGCAAGTTCCTATTTATAACTGGATAAATTTTATATTCTGTGCTGGAACTATATTGAGAAAGCCTATAATTTGGTGAACTATGTGAGTTTGACAAAATATTCAAAATAATCACAAGTAGAAACAACTTGTTGACAAGTTTTGTCTGTAAACATATTTGACCAACAAACAGTACTTTATATAAGGGCAAAAAGCCAGTGCCTATGAAAATATTTGGGCTGAAATATTTATATGCTTCAATTGTGAAACAAATAAACTTGAGGATATTTCCCATTTAGCATGATTAGCTCTGATTTTACCTGGTGATCAGGCATGTAAATATTTTGAAATGTTTTCCTAAGATTTCAAAATATTGTGGTTAATGTAAAAGAGGCATTTGAACAATTAAATACAATTTCGAAGCAAAATGCAGGCACTTTTCTTTTTAAAAAGTGAAAATAATTTTTAGAAACGAGAATTTAGGAAATAATGATACACATCATTAAGGAGATAGGTAAGGAACTGACAGAAATACATGAATACAAACCAAGAAACATCCTACTTAGCCTTTTTCTAAATTTTCAAATAACCAACAAACAGGATTTTTGTTTAATGTGCATGAATTAAACAATGTGTTATTCTTAGTTTTATAGATACTGTTTTAAGAAAATAGTTTCAACATAAACTATATTATAGATCCAATATAATGACCTAATAGTATTATTGACTGATAAACTATAGGTCATTATATTGGCCTAATTTGAGATGTTTAACTATTTTAAATTTTTACTTCAAAGAGTTTTATCCAAAAAGTTTGGATGATAAATTACTAGAAGAATAAAAACCCTATGAGGTAACTGTACAACAGATATTGTTTATGTGTGTGATTTGCTTAAAGTCACACAGCCACAACATGAAAGGTCTGGGACTGGAGCCAAGTCCTTGGAGGAGGATTGAGTGAGAATCTACAAACTAAAGGGCAGCATTCCAAGTTCAAGAAACATATGCATTGTTCTTAACATGCTTCCTCTAGTTAGAATACAAAATAAAGGAAAGAGGGGAAAAAACAAATAACACAGAAGTCTTTGAGAGGTCCAAAATACTAAATTTTAAATTAAGGAAGCAATGATATATAAAATAACATAGTGCGGACCAAAAAAGACATAGAGGAAGGCTACTGTTTGGAAGAATTCTGAACCACGTTTTGGAAAGGGAGGAGAGAGGGGTCCATACCAGAGATCTGGGCTGGAGCACATTGGCTTGGTGGGTGACTGTGTAGATGCATAAATCAGAATCAGCACAATGCCTATACGAACTGGAGGGTTTCTAATGGCCAGAAGATAGGAGCTTTAAGCGTTGAGTTTGAGATTCGTAAACAGAATGCTAGATTTTAAAGGTTACATTAGAAATGCTGGATAAAATGGAACTACTACAACCTGTATAAACAGAAAAAAAAAGATGTAATGCAATTTGCTATACTTAAATATAATTTACTTTATAAATCATATTTGGCAGTCATTTATTCGTTAATGCATTCAACAAACATCTACCAGATGTGTACAATGTACCAGGAACTGCTCTGTGCAGTGAGGAGAGAACAATAAATGAGACAAAGATCCTGTCCTCATGGAAGACTAGTAGAGAAAACAAATGATAATTTATATAAATCATAGATTACAATACAATATAGAAGTACAAGGAAGAAACACAAAGCATGGATGGCATGGGGATTACAGCAATGGAGTGCAACTTTAGATGAGACGGCCAGGGAATAAAGCTTGTGCTTACATAGTTATTATTCTATATATTAAAACATTTAATCCTCACAAAAATAGTATGTGATAGGTGTGCAAGTTTAGTCATTTATCCAAGGCTACATGACTAGAAAGTGGTGCCATTATTTAAAATTTAGACCATGTGGCTCGAGTCCAAGTTCCTAATCATCATGTTAATACTTTTCCATGACTTTGAGGTAGTGACTTTGAGCTAAGACCTGAATTAAGCAAGAGAGTCAGCCATGTGATTATCTGGAGGAAGATTGCTTCAGAGGGAACAAAGGGTGCAAAAACCCTGATCAAGGGTATGCTTGACATGTCCAAGAAACACCAAAATTGTGTGATGTGGCTGAAACTGAGTTAGTTAAGTAGGAAATTGAGAGGAAAACACGGTCATATTATTAGCACATTGTGGTCCACTGAAGGGAGAATAGATGGTAGCTGTCTAAGTGTGGAAGCAGAAAGATGTCACCATCTATATGACAGGTGGTGCTGGCTTGGATTAAGGTATTGATGATTGTGATGTTCTTTTTGACATGTCATTTTGGCTACAGTCTCCAGTTATTCAAACACAAATCTAGGTGTTACTGTGAAGGTGTTTTGTAGATGTGGTTAAAGTTCATAATCTGTTGAATTTGAGTAACACAGATTTTTCTAGATAATCTGGGTGGCCTTATCTAATCAGTTGAAGAGTCTGAAGACCAGAGATGAGGCTTCCTGAAGAAGAAAAAAATATCACCATGGAGAGCAGTTTCAGTTCTTCCTAATGGTCTGCCCTACAGATTTCCAACTTGCCAGTTCAGTCCCCACAATCACATAAGGCAATTCCTTGCAATAAACCCTTTAAAGAATGTTTCCTGTTATGTGGTAAAGGGGTAGACACTGGTAATATTCTCAGGATATATCAAAAGTGGTTTTAAATATTGGATGTGAATGAGAATGGGAGAAAGAAGTGCTTGCTTTGTCAACAATACTACATTTTAATTGTTCCCCCATTGATGTCAGAAAACAATGGAGAATTCAGTTTGATAAGAAGAGTAGAAAGTACTTCATAGTCAGCGTTCATTGTGGAGTAAATCTAGTTATCTTTTGTGAGTGCCCATATGATACATATGTGTGTATGTATATATAAAATACTATATCTGTATATAATATAGATTTATATAATATACATATATAGAGAAAATGCTATATGGATATATAGTATATATATACTATATATATTATATATGTTTATATAAAAACACACAAAACTATTTTCATTTTACACTGTATGCCAAATATGAACAGATTATTTCTGGGTAGTTTTGTGGGTTCATTCCATTCAGTCATTAAATATTTATTAAGTGCCTTTATCGTCCAGACATGAAATGCTAAGGGCAAACAGGAGTGAATCTGATGGGTTTTAAAAACTTTTTCTTTATTATACTTTAAGTTCTGGGATACATATGCAAAACATGCAGGTTTTTTACATAGGTATACGCATGACATGGTGGTTTGCTGCACCTATCAACTCATCGTGCTTTTCAGGTTTTCTATAATGAGTTTTAAATTACTTTTTAAACACGCAAAATTCCTTTTAAGGATGGTGTAATCTCACAGTTATTTCAAAAGAATATTAAATGTATTCTCTCTAGCAGTGGGAGTTCAGAAAGGAAAAACAAAACAAAATAAAAAACAAAAAAAACCACATGCAGCACCTGATTCTGTCCAAAATAAGACTAAATCATCCTGAGTCTGCTTTCATGACACCAGGTATGATTTTTTTTTTCTGTTCTAAGTACTCAACAAGTAATATTCAAACTTCCCTTCATGTTGAATCCTGCTGCTATTTGAATACAGTCTCTTGATTACATCCCTTTTTACAATAGCCTTTAGAGGGCCGTGGACAGATTTCCACTGGCCACAAGTCTTCCTGAAAGTGCTCTCCAGCAGGATTTGCCTTTGTGGAAGCTGCCTTATTTGTGCAAGAGAAAGTGATGGTGTGTTTGACTCAATCACTCATTCTACTACCTTCTGTATCCTGGCTGAAAGGGGAAATACAACACATGTGTTCTACGTTGGCTCTCCCAACATGGATCCCTTCCATGTCCTCAATTTCTGTCTCTATAAAAGGATAATAATAACCATCCTGCTCCTTTCTCTAAATAAAATACACTAGCAGTTATTAAGTGGGTTTAGAAATGCAAACATGCCATTCTGATAGGAAAATGCAGGATGAATAGTGTGGGTAGCAACTATGAGGACATCTCCTCAAATGCATTTTCTTTTGAGGCCATTGCCTTCATATCATACAAAAAGAAGGATAATACCTGGACTGATTTCACATACTATTACAAAAAGCATCTAAAATGTTATTTTTAGCTACCGGAAAATTATCCTCCAAAACATGTCAGCTTAGCGCTCATCGATAGTAATTTGAAATACGCAGGATGTCAGGGTGAACTATGTACTTCCATCCTTACAGATAAAATATACTACATGAGTTCAAAAGCGTTTATTCAAATGCCTCTCCTGAGAGGTTAACAGGGCTGCTGCTGCTAGAACATTTGGTGCACTGGATGCAGAAAACCCAAGGAGCCTGTGGCTCTGCTGGAAGATTAAGGACTCTCCGCTCCCTGTGTCACTGCCAGCTCCCAGCGTCCTCATCAGTCTCTCCAGCAGGCTGTGCAGGCGTTGCTTTCTTGTCGCAGTTTTATAAACAGGAGGAAGTGAGCTATTGTTCCTACATACACTCATGCCTGACCATAAAAAGATAAATACTTTAACTCTTAAGCTTCAGAGAGTAGAAATCTGGCTAAACACTAAGAAATAAGAAAATTAGTTCACTAGGCATCCACAGAAGTGAGTTTACAGAAAACATTGAATGAATGGTGACGTCACACAGATATCCAAGAGATACTGCAAAGACCAGCACAAAGATTGTTCATCGATATGCATTATTTATTGTTCAAGGTCAGTTGTTGATTCCAATTATGTTTTATTTCTGTTGTTTCCCATTTGTGTATGAGGTTCATGTCAGACTTAATCATTCCTCTCCCTGCGGTCTCATGGCAGGTTGTTTGTAGCTCACTCTGTCTTGTGTTGTCAGCAGAGTCTGTCAGCTATTCTCAATCTGTTCTCCTCCCTAACTGCAATACACACCTACAGGACAATATCCCACATAAGAAACCCCTTCGGGTAGACCCAGGGCAGTACACTGTGCACACTTCAAAAGCACACTGCTGTAGAGATAACCTTGAATCCACTCTGATTTTGGTATGTTTGACCTGGCTGATGATCAGTGGGTCAGCTTCACAATAAACACAGTGGCTTCCATAACTAACACGTGGTGGCCAGAGGCATCTGTGTTCAGCTGCTATTATCCCTGTTGGAGGTGTGCCATCCAGAGCCAAAGTCAGGCATTCCCATGCTAGAAGGAAAAAATCCACCTCCTTATTGTTCTCTCTGCATTGTTCTTACTTAAAGGAAGCCTGCCCCAGGGTTTGGTAAATACCATTCAGGCTATCCCTATGTCTGAAATCTCTGAAAACATGCAGAAGGGGAAGAAGAGGGAAATAAAAGACCTGTATCCATGAATGGAAATACCTTGGGGAAGGAGAAAGAAACCATGTGTTTGCTAAGTGTGGGAGAGGTCACTGTCCCAGGTAGCCCCATGCTTTTTCGTGTCATCTTGGGATTCTCGCAAGTCCTACCCTGACCAGCCAGGGAACTGCGGGACCTGCCTGCGAGCAGACCTGAGCTGTGCAAAGAAGCACTATTATGTGAGCATGTTCACACCAGCGGGTGTGCCCTTTAGATGGAAATGACCTCAGAGAATCCCTCCCACCTCTGGCGTTGGCCATGCAGAGTCATCTTCTCGAGGGCACTCTGGGGAGACTACAGTACTTAATGGGAAATACCATTTAGAGGTCTGTGGACATCCTGACAAAGACAATTGAGATAAGTTTTTTCCCAGTAATTTGGGATTCAAAAGAAAGCTGAGTTTGCAAAGCACCCTGCAGCTCTGACTGTGCCGTGTGAAGCATAGGATCAGTGACCTCCGCTGAAGAGTAAACTGACTACACGAGGCCCCGGAGTCCTACTGTCTTTCTGTGCTCTCAGGCCCTCCCTGGGGAGCCTAAGGAAGGAAGACTGCAGGTTGCCTCAGGCTGTCTCCAGGCCCCTTCACAGTTCCTCCAGGTACTGGGCCCTCAGCGTCTTCCTGTCTGTGACACCCATGTTTCGCCCCTGACCAGCCAGGCCCAGAACCCTCCTGTCCTGAGAAAGGCAAAAAATACTCTTCCACCAAGAAACATCCATCCTCCTTAACTAATAGATCAAGAATTAGAAAATAAACACTATCGAGGGCCTATCAGAGGGTAGAGGGTAGGAGGAGGAAGAGGATCAGGAAGAATAACTAGTGAGGACTAGGCTTAACACCCAGGTGATAAAATAACCTGTACAACAAACCCCTAGGACACAAGTTTCCATATGTAATAACCTGCACATATACCCCTGAACTTCAAAGTTAAAAAAGGAAATATCAATAGACACTTTCATGGCCCCAACATTTGTGTAGGGCAGATGGATTTTCAATCCTAACTTAGTCACTTTCTGACTTAATCGTCTTTGCAGCTACTTCACCTCTCTAGACCTCAAGCACTGCCTTATCTGCAAAATGGGTACAATAATAGTATCCACCTCATGGGGTTTAGTGTTAATTTTTTTAAAATCATGCTAAGTGCTGAGCACACAGCCTGGCACTGTGCTGGAGAAAAGTTAATTTTTATTATGAAACAATGGTCAGTTCTGCAGCACTAGGTTAGATATTGGGCATAATATTTACCATATTGGTACCAAACAGTATAAAATTTGTCTCCAGAGACCTCTCATTTGTACTGTGACAGTAACTTAATTTGGCAAGAGCCATGCAGTCTCTGAAAGAGAAGCTTATGCTACTGCAAAAAGTAATCAGCCCTCCAAGAAAGAAAAGCCATCCCAGGCCAAGAGGACACAGCAGAGTTGGCACAAAGCAACTTAGCTGATGGGAGCCTGGGAGGGTGGAGAGTGGCCTCAGGAAAATCGTGAGCAAGGGGAGGCACTGCTGTGTTTGGTGGGTCAACCGGCCAGAAAGCTGGCAAAGCCAAAGGCGTCCACTTCAGAGAGCAAAAGAGGAAAACAAGTGTTTGTCCTTATATAAAGATTCTTTGCTTGGTCAAACTTTTGTCAGGCTCTTGAAGCTCCTGCTAGACCCATCTATGTAATTCTTTATAAAATTCAGTTTTAGCAGAGAATCCTGCTAATTCATTTTAGCAAGAACTCCCTACCTGTGATATAACATCACCCTCAATATCTGACCAGGTTCCTCATCCTCCTCTGTCCTCCAGGGAATGTCTGTTCACCCTGGCCTGTCTTCAGCAAAAGTTGTTAGGAAGATTTAAACAAAATCCTTCGTATCCTTGATGTTTCTTTTTAGTAATTTTCTATCCACTGAACCCCACCCTGTCGCTTGGCTATAACTTCCCATTTGCCCATTGCAGTGGGTCTTATACCTATCACAATGGTCTTGAATAAAGTCCACTTTACCATGTTTTAAAAATATTATTAAATAATTTTTTTATTATCATCCCCTATGGGAGGGAGAGATCCTAGGGCAGGAAGAGCATGGAAAAAAATGCATGCATTTTCCTTGCAGAAAAAAAAAAAAAGAAAAACCAGTGCAAATTGAGTTATACCCTAGGTCTAGGCTGTTCAGAGGCAGG
This sequence comes from Pan paniscus, assembly GCF_029289425.2. NCBI lineage: Eukaryota > Metazoa > Chordata > Mammalia > Primates > Hominidae > Pan > Pan paniscus. Next base: position 86,784,777 of record NC_073267.2, read on the forward strand.
AACCCACTCAGCCCATTTTCTTCTGGATAACCACCACTAGGAGACTGTGGCCAAGAGCTTCCCAGAATTTGAGTGAAGACTAGACAGCTTAACTTTTTTTTTTCTTTTTCTTTTAATTTCCAACTTTTAAGTTCCAGGGTACCTGTGCAGGACGTGCAGGTTGTTACATAGGTAAACGTGCGCCATGGTGGTTTGCTGCACAGATCATTCCATCACCTGGAGCTGGAAGCCATTATCCTCAGCAAACTAATGCAGGAACCAAAAACCAAATACCATGTATTCTCACTTATGAGTGGGAGCTGAATGATGAGAACACATGGACCATGGACACATGCAGGGAACAACACACCATGGACCCTGTCAGAGGGTAGGGGTGGGGGTAGGAGGAGGAAGAGCATCTGGAAGAATAGCTAATAAACAGCTTGCCTTTCTTTGCTGCCCTGTTGCTAGAATAAAAGGCAGTTTTAAAAGAGTGGCTGATCAGGAAGTTGCTGACTGACTAGAGAAGTCAGCAGGTTCTCACAGCCAGGGACTGGTGAAGGGAAGGAGGAGGAGAATTAACAGCTGTAGGAGCCTAGTATGTGCCAGGTACAGAGCTAGACTCTATAGCCACATCATCTGATATAATCCCTACAACATCACCTCAAGGTAATCACTGTTACTATTCCCATTTTACAAATAAGGAAACAGGTCAGTTACACCTCTTAGACAAGGAACTGAAATTTAAACACAGGCCTGTGTGATGCCAAAGTTTATACGATAAAGTCCTGATGGCCCTAACAGTTTGGTGGAATAAAAGCGCATGATCTTGGGACGCCACCAGACCATAAATCACGTAGGAAATCAGAAGGGCTCATGGGCCAGACACTGGGCTTCCTGTATATAACCATTTATTCTTTACAGAGACCCTGCAAGAGGTTACCATTATCACCTTGTATTAATCTGTTCTCGCATTGCTATAAAGAACTACGTGAGACTGGGTCATTTATTTTTAAAAAAAGGTTTAATTGGCTCACAGTTCCGACTGTACAGGAAGCATGGCTGGAGGTCTCAGGAAACTTACAATCATGCGAGAAGACGAAGGGGAAGCCAGCAAGGAGCGGGAGCTCCTTGGTGGAGGAAGAGGCTCCACCTCTTGGCAGGTGCAAGAGGAAGAGAGAAGCAAGAGGTGCTACACACTTCTAAACAACCAGATATCGTGAGAATGTGCTCATTTTGAAAACAGCAAGGCAGAAATCCGCCCCCATGAGCCAATCACTTCCCAGCAGGTCCCGCCTCCAACATTGGGGATTACAATTCAACACCAGTTGTGGGTGGAGACCACAAATCCAAACCATGTCCTACCTCTGCTTCAATGTTAATAGAAACTGAGGCACACAGAGATTTAGCAACATTCTCAATATCACAAGGGTTGAAACCCAGGGTATATGGTACAGTCTATGCCCCTAAGTGCTATGCTATGTTGCAACTCAAACACTAAATTATCTTCCGTATTGTCTACTTCCTGAATAGAGAAAATACAATGATGAACATAAGAAACATTTCAAACAAGGAGTGGAATATTTGTAGTTTAACTCTAAAGTTCTCTTAACCTTAAACCATCTATTCCTGTCTTCTACTGGAAGCATTTGGTTTCCATTGTAAATGTTTACCACCTATATAGACTGTTCAGAAGGCAAGTGAGTCTGACTTTTTACAACCTACAAATAATGTGGATGGACATTTTGCAGACTTGAGTCTAGAATAGCAATTTTCTGTGGGTGGAATCATAAAAATAGAAAGCTCTACCTCAGACACAAATGAATGAAAGATTGTAGTATGCCCCTCCCTCGCTTAAAATCCAATGGTTGTAACATACAATAAAGCCAGCATGTGAAAGCTGTGGGGAAAACATGGGTTAGTAAATAAATGGCTTTCAGAAACCTGGAGAGCCATTTCAGAAAAAAAAAAAAATAAATTGCATCCATACCTCAAGTAATACAACAGAATAAATTCCAAGTGCATCAAAGATTTAGGAAACTTGTAAAAAACATTTTTAAATTATGGAGTAACTGTGTCCTCTTCAGCTAAACACTGACCGTCACATCCTTCTCTCCAGTGGGTCATCTTTAAAAGCTTGGGAAACTTAGCTATGGCATCATGACACACTGAGGCAGGTTTTCCCACAGGTTTTGTGTGAAGCAAGTTATACTTATTTGGAAAATTTTCAACTTGTATTGGCTTAAAAAATGAATATCTGATTGCAGCTGTATTCTATTCTATATTTTAGAACAAAAACCTGGCTCAGGAAACACCAGGTCTTATTACAACAATACTGCTTAATGATACCTTTTCCTGTGCATGATATTTTAGGCACAAAGTGTGAGAAGAGAGTTTAAATATGTCCCTGTGTGTACTAGAGAACAACCCCAACCCACACACAGTCTATGAAAGGGAAAATTAATGAGCTTATGTGGTTATTTTTAAGCCTTCCTTCCTTTCTTCTTTGTAGTCTTTCTCCTGTTTTTAATTTTTTTAAAAGTGTAACAATGGATAAGAGCAGAAAATCATTTTTAAAAAGTTTGAGGACTTAAATTTGGCCATATATCCCAAACTAAATTAATCTGTGAATGTAGCAAGGGATTGATGGATGGGCTCAGTTTTTCTTAACAAAGAATAACAACATAAACCATAACAAAAACTCCATACACCTTTCCCTGTTACAGGTAGATAATGTTTCTAAAAATAGCATCAGTTAGCCATAAGACCAGAGACTCCTGGAGCAAAGGGCAACTGTCATTTGCTATTAATGTTGGCAGATGGAGTTGAGGCACCATGATCCATAAGAGATGATGTGAATGAACAGTCCTGTAAATGTGAGAGGAGCCCTGCCCCACTCCTTCCCAGAAGCAGCTGGCTACATGAGTGCTTCCTGAGACGTCTGTCTGCTTGTCACGAAGAGGAGGTCAGAACATCCTTACTCTAAATAACATTGCAATTTTGCAGACAGGTGTGAGATATGATTTCTAGCATTTTCCAAATTCTTCTGCCTGGAAAACAAAACCTGTTTGCAACTATTTGGACGTATTTAAGGGTAATTTTTCCACTTGGGTTTGTTTGTTAATTTGGAATATTTCTGACAAATAGCGTTCTCTGTGATGATGGACATGTCCTGTATCTGTGCTGTGCAACACAATCACCGCTAGACATGTGGCCATTGAGCACTTGAATTGTGTCTTCTGTAACTGAGGAATTTCATGTTTAATTGTATATAGTCTTAAGTACTTTATTAATAGACCCATAGTTGTTGCTCTAGGTAAGATGGAATAAGCATGTATATCCCTGTTCTCGCAGTATATGTAGCTATAAAATCCAGACAGAAAGAAGCTATTCAAGGACTCTGAAAAGTAACTAGAAATAATTTGCAAGAGAACAGTATTCGAATTATCAAACCATTGGTACATTTACTGTTTTTTATCTCCAGTATTCCTCAGCAATGACAGAAGTGAGCACTGGGACAGAGAGAGAGTTCCAGGAGAAATCCTCTAGTCTAGCATGAAGAGTGAGAAAAGGGTCTCGCAATGCTTGAGTGTGGGGAGAGAAATACCGTGACTTTTATTTCTGTTTTCCCGTGCCCAGCCTGCAGTGGCCCAAGAGCTTTTCTCTCTGATCAGAGAGCAATGGCACCAACAGGTAGGGGTAATCATCCATTAAACTTTGTCCTCTTGCTGGCTGGTGCTGGACTTGAGCACAGCTGCAGAAGGTGAGCAGCAGAGTGAGGAAATAAAACTTCCATCTTTCTGTCCAGAAGACTAAAAAGAGGATCTCGAGAAAATGATAAAGTAATGGCATGAATGTGGAGAGGAAGGAATGCACAAAATCTACATAACAAAGTTGTTTATAAACTCCTAGGCTCCACTCTGAGCTGCACTTGCATGAACCTGACATACACAGATTCTGAGAACTAAACTATAGGATAGACCACTGTCCGTGTCCCAGATTGGCTAGTGATGGAGACCACATAGGGAATATTCAAATAGCACTGCAAAGGCATTGCCATCGAAGCCCAAATCCACAGAAAGTTAGTCAAAACTTGTGGCCTGAGCAAAATTGGGTGGATTGCCTGCTAAAACAAAATTATCAGTATTGTCTATAGGATATAAACAAGAGCCAGTATCTAATAACATAACATTAAAAGTGTTGAAGATACAATTCGAAATCACTCACCAGGAAACTTTGAATTTATGTGGAAAAAGATAATTTAAAAAAAGACAATGCCAAGATGACACAGGTATTGAAATTTTCTAAAAAAGACTTTAAAGCAGCTATTATAAAAATCCTTCAGAAATAAGAGGAAACACTCTTCTAATGAACAGAATCAGAAAATACAAAGGAGAATCAAATTGAAATTTTTAAACTGAAACATGATAACTGAAATTAAAAACTCACTGGATGGGCTCAATAGGCAAACAAAAATGACAAAGAAGAGTCAGTGAGCTTCAGCATAGTTCAGCAAAAATTATCCAGTTAAAACAACAGAAGGAAACAAAGATTGACCAAAAAACAACGAATAAAGTCACAGAAAACCATTGGACAGTACCAATAGCTCTAATGATTCCAGAAGGAGAGGAGAGGGAATGCAGAAGGCAGTACACATACACGCATATGTGCGCGTGCGCACACACACACAAATATATTAGCTGAAAACTTTACAAATTTAGCAAAAAGTACGAACCTACAGGTTGAAGAAGCTTATGATCTCTAAACAAAACCCTCCACTCTTCATAACAGCAAAGTCATGGAATCAACCTAAGTGTCCATCAACAGTTACCTGGATAAACAAAATGTTCTATGTAACTGTAAACAAAAATGAAATCCCATCATAAAGCTGATACTCCTTATAATTAAGACAGTTATTAAGAATCTAGGTTTAAAATATATAAATCTAGGTTTATTCATGAAATTCAACCTCACTTGGTTTCCTTTATCAGCTTATTATTGGTTTTAATTTCCCTGTCCAGTAATCCCATCACTGTATTTTAACTTCTTTTTCCTGCTACCCATTGCTGGAGATAGGGGATGGGGGGCAGCCAGCCAAGTGTGGAATGCAGCAAAATCATTCAGAATAGACAAAATTGACAAAAATTGTGAAAGCAAAGAATGTGACAGCCTCAGAATCCTGACCTTTAGAACTTGAAACCAATAAACATGAGTTCTTTTGTATTATGGGTAAAAAAAAGAAATGTTGTTGTATATATACACCATGCAATACTATGCAACCATAAATGGAATGAAATTATGTCCTTTGCAGCAACATGGATAGAGCTAGGGGCCATTATCCTGAGTGAACTAACTCAGAAACAGAAAATCAACTACCACAGGTTCTCACGTATAAGTGGGAGCTAAACAGGGGGTATATATAGTGATATGGTTTGTCTGTGTCCCCACCCAAATCTCATCTTGAATTGTAGCTGCTGTAACTCCCCCATATGGTGGAAGGGACCTAGTGGGAGATAAGTGCATGATGGGGGCAGTTCCCCTCACACTGTTCTAGTGGTAGTGAATATGTCTCATGAGATCTGATGGTTTTATAAATGGGAGTTCCTCTGCACAAGCTCTCTCTTGCCCACCACCATGTAAGAAGTCCCTTTGCTCTTCCTTCATCTTCCGCCATGATGGTGAGGCCTCCCCAGCCATGTGGAACTGTGAGTCCATTAAACCTCTTTCCTTTATTAATTACCCAGTCTTGGGTATGTCTTTATTAGCAGCATGAGAATGGACTAACACACATAGACATAGAGATGCAAATAATAGACGCTGGAAACCTCAAAAGGGAAAGTTGGGAGGGTGGCGAAGGTTGAAAAATGATCTGCTGTGTGCAATGTTCACTATTTGGATAATGAGTATACTAGAAGCTTAATCTCTGCCAGTATGTAATATACTCGTTTAACAAACATGCCGTGTACCCCCTGAATCTAAGATAAAATTTTATTAAAAAAAAGAAAAGCCCTAAGAAATTCACAGCCACACACATCATCATCAAACTGCTAAAAGCTAAAGACAAGAAAAAAAATTTTGAAGGTAGCCAGGGAAAAATGGCACATTACTTCCATGGGGAAATCAATGATTCAAGTGTCTGTTGATTACTCATAAAAAATAAAAGGATACCAGAAGGAGGTGGAACATACTTAAGGTATTTAAAATATTGGAAGATTTTTGTTTTGTTTTGTAAAGTACAATAATTTAGGAGTTCTATATCTAGGGATCATCCAGGAATAGAAGTACAATAGGCTGGGTGCAGTGGCTCATGCATGTAATCCCAACACTTTGGGAGGCCCAGGCAGGTGGATCATTTGAGGTCAGGAGTTTGAGACCAGCCTGGCCACTATGATAAAACCCCATCTCTACTAAAAAATACAAAAATTAGCCAGGGCGCAGTAGCTCACACCTGTAATCCTAGCACTTTGGGAGGCCAAGGTGGGCGGATCACCTGAAGTCAGGAGTCCAAGACCAGCAAGGCCAACATGGCGAAACCTCGTCTCTATTAAAAATACAAAAATTAGCCAGGCGGGGTAGCACGTGCCTGTAGTCCCAGCTACTCGGGAGGCTGAGACAGGAGAATTGCTTGAGCCTGGGAGGTGGAGGTTGCCCTGAGCCAAGATTGTGCCACTGCACTCCAGCCTGGCCAGATAACAGAGCAAGACTCCATCTCCAAAAAAAAAAAAAAAAAAAAAAATTAGCCGGGCAAGGTGGCATGCACCTGCAATATCAGCTACTCGGGAGGCTGAGGCAGGAGAATCGTTTGAACCCAGAGGTGCAGATTGCAGTGAGCCAAGATCTTGGCACTGCACTCCAGCCTGGGCAACAAAGCGAGACTCCATCTCAAAAAAAAAAAGAAAAAAAAAAGTACAATAAAAGAAATTCAGCAGGTGAAGGAAAAATAAAACAGTTTGTTCAAAAAAGATTGGAAGAGAGCTCTTCTGACAAAATAGAAATTATTCCAAGAGGAAGCAGAATACCAGAAAGGAAGGAAGAACAGAAATGTCAATTATGTAGGTAAATATAATATTTACCTAAATACCTAAAAATAAATATTTACCTAAATACCTAAAATTTACTAAAAATATTTCTGAGAGCTGAAAAAAAGTTATAGTATTGTCTCATGGAATTTTTTATCTATCTAGATATAATAAATACTTATACAATAAAAGCAGGAGAGTAGAGAGGTCTGCAGGGCGAAAGAATGTCTATATCACATCTGAAGTCGCAAAATAGTCATTCTAGGCAGACTGTAAAAAGTTGAGCACTTTTATTGCAACCTGTAAAGTTATCACTGATAGATAAATACAGTTTATTTTTCAAGGAAAGGGAAAATAATATAGGTCAGAAATTTGGATCAAAAAGAAGAGCATCAAAGAAGGATTAAATGAAGTACAATGTAAATATGAAAAGTAATATTGATTAAAACACGTAAAAGAATGGAAAAAGATAATACCATATGGACACTAATCAAAAGAAATCTAGAGTGGCTATATTAATATCACACAAAGTAAACTTCAGAGCAAAGAAAATTGCCAAGTGAAAGATGGAGAAAAACCTCAATTCACTAACATAATAATCCTAAATGTTTATGGTTTTGTTTTGTTTATAGTTTTGTTTCTCTGGAGAACCTTGACTAATACAACACAAATTACTAAGTCTAGTTTCTTCCCAGAATGCAAGGTTGTTTTCATATTAGAAAATCAGTGAAATACACAGTACTAACAGTTTAATAAAGAAAAAAATATTTTAACAATTGGGGCAGAAAAAAATCAGCTGACAAAATGTCAAGATCAATCAATCATTAAAAACTATTAATTAACTTGGAATAAAAGGGAACTTCCTCAAACCTGATGAAGTGCATCTACAAAAAACCTACAGCTAGCACCATGCTTAATGGCAAAAGATTGAATGTGTTCCCATTAACGAGATGAAAAAAATTCAAAAATGTCTGCTGTCTACTTCCATCCCTCCTATTCAACATTGTTCTAGAAGTTTTAACCAGTGTAGTAAGACATAAAAAATAAATAAAAGGCTTTTATATTGGACAGCAGGAGATTAAAGTGGCCTCATTTGTAGACAACATAATTTATCTCTACAGAAAATTTCAAACAGTTTACTAAAAAATTTCTACCTATAATAAATGAGTTTAGCAGAGTTTAACTGTAGCAAAAGTATAAGTGCAGTATATACACAGTATATACACAATTGCATGTCTATATTCTAGCAATGAACAAGTGAAAATTGAAGTTTTTGAAATACCATTTGCTATAGTTTCAAACAGAATAAAATACTAAGCTATAAAACTAACAAAACGTGTACAGGATCTGTATGTTGAAAAGTGTAAAACTGATTAAATAAATCAACAAAGACCTTTTAAAAAAAGAAAGACATACTGTGTTTATGGAAAATAATATTTAACCAAGAAAATGCTAATTATTCCTATAGATTCAATGCAATTTCATTCAAAATCAAAACAGGAGCTTTTACAGACACTAGCAAATGAATTATAAAATTGGTTTGAAAAGGCAAAGAAATGAGAATAATAATTCAAAAATGTAAAAAAGAATAATGAGGTTGTAGAGCACATATTCTTCCATTTTCAGGTGTACTATAATGCTTCAATAATCTTGAGAGGGTGGTCTTGGTGAAAGGATAGAAATATATATCAAAAGATCAGGATAGAAAGTTGAGAGATAGATCCATCCAAATACATATGGCCATTTTAGACAAGGGTACAATAGGCAATTCAATGGAAAAATGATAATGATTCTTCAACAAACAGCATTAGACAGTGGAGATCTAGAAACTCCTAAAATTGAATTATATTATAACAACTAAAACTAATTCATTATAGGTTTGATTGTAATGACAGTTTGTGCCCTGCCAAATAAAATAGCACATTTAAAAAGTATGTATGTCTTAAAAGTTAAAAAAAATTTGCATTGTAAAAAAAATATAAATGTGTGTATATGTGTTTATATTATTTTTTAGACAAAAGCACCAGAAATTTTATTTGCCCAATTTTCAAATGGTACTTTAGTCCAAGGGAAATTTTTTGTGATTTTTGACTAATGCAATCAACTATCCAATGAATGCAGGTAATAAAGGGTACCCATGGCCACATTGTATAGCTTTTATCTAAATCATCATGATTTAGGCTGGGTTCAGTGGCTCAGGCCTGTAATCTCAACACTTTGGGAGTCCGAGGCAAGCGAAATCACCTGAGGTCAGGAGTTCAAGACCAGCCTGGCCAACTTGGTGAAACCCCATCTCTACAAAAATACAGAAATTAGCCGTGCATGATGGTGGGTGTCTGTAATCCCAGTTACTCTGGAGGCTGAGGCAGGAGAATCACTTTAACCTGGGAGGTGGAGGTTGCAGTGAGCCGAAATCACATGATTGCACTCCAGCCTGGGCGACAGAGTGAGAATCTGCCTCAAAAAATAAATAGATAAATAAATAAATAACAATTTAATATTGTCCAAAAGTAAAATATTTTATATATTAGATTCCACAATTTTTCTTCATTTTTACCATACACTCTTAGAAATACCTGACAGGTATCTCATGCTTTACCTATCAAACTTCTAAATGCTTATATGAGATAATAATACTGAAGGGGCAACAATGGCAGTGAAGGTAGCTAATTTTCAGTCTTGGCTCTGTCGTTTTCTAGTTAGGTAACTCTGGGTAATCCACTCCTTCTCACTGGGAATTAACCACTTAAAAAATAATAGTGCAGAATTCATGGTATTCAAGTTCTCCTCTAGCTCAGAAAATTCCATGCATGATCACTGTCTTGGCACCTATTAAGATCTCCTTTAAACAATATCCCAGACAGGAGGATTTCTGTGAAGTGTGAGGTGTTTAACATGAAACACTCCAGTAAAAATGTTCCATTTTCAAAGCATTTTTGGAGCCCCACTGTGAATGAGGTATTTTTGTAGGTACTGGAAAAATGAGAGATGAAAAGGGCATGTTTCCCGGTCTCACTTTAATACAAGACCAGAAGGAAAAAGCTAAAAAAGAAAAGTTTTAAATCTGATGGGAATAGTTAACAGAGGGAGGAAGAAAGTGTTAAGATTAGGAAAGTCCACCATGACAAGTTTTCTTTCAACCCAGTATTTGTATATGTTTTATGAATGTTGCTTTTAATATGTCTGTGTTGGTAAAACTTACGACTTTTTAAACTACTTTTATCTCTAGTACAATTTCCACCAGAAAAGAATTAAGATAAATAAGGCAGGCATTATTAGTCCCATTTAGATTAATGGAAACTGAGACCTGAAGCTCTTACCCATTATCAAGCTTTACTAATACTTTTGAAAACATGAATAAGCAGCTGGGAATGGTAGCGCACGCCTGTAATCCCAGCACTTTGGGAGGCCGAGGAGGGTAGATCACCTGAGCTCAGGAGTTCGAGACCAGCCTGAACAACATGGAGAAACCCCATCTCTACTAAAAATACAAAATTAGCTGGGCATGGTGGCACATGCCTGTAATCCCAGCTACTCGGGAGGCTGAGGCAGGAGAATTGCTTGAGTCTGGGAGGCGGAGGCTGCGGTGAGCCAAGATTGCACCGTTGCACTCCAGCCTGAGCAACAAGAGTGAAACTCCATCTCAAAAAAAAAAAAAAAAAAAAAAAAGGTGAACAAGCAGATGTTCCAACAAAATAGGAACAGGTATGTGACACCAGAAAAGGGCAACCAGCCCACCCTACCTTCCTTCCTTTTTAGGACATCCTTTCTCTGGTTAGAAAAGATGAAGTCCCTGAGGTCAGTGACATTATTGCACACAGGAGGAAATGTTTAGTTATGAAGCAACTCCACTTTACAGCCCTATCTAATCTTTTCTGGGAAGCTGTATTTCATAAATCTATAGATTTTGGGACTATTTACTATATGCAACCCTGAACCATGGACATCCTATTAAAGACACTCTTAGTTGCACATATGGTAATAACTATGCCCCTGATATATAACTTATTTTATTTCATTCATGCAATAATCATGTGAAGTAGACTTTGTTTACCCATTTTAATGAGAAAATGCAAGTGCCAGTAACTTAAGTGATCTGGCCAGTGTCTGCAGAGTTCAGCCCTCCCCACAGGGCAGGGCTGGGGTTTGAAGCAGACTTGTCTTCGATTCACATCACAGTTTTGCCGTGACTGCACAGCTGTCTGTGTCTGCTGTGTCCCATCTGCTCTGCTGTGGGAACTGAGGAGTGAGTTCTGTAGAACTGGCCCTTGACTGACCAACGACTATGAGGCCTCAGTACAAAAGGGGTGCATAGAGGTGTTAGAGGAATTGCGGTTCACCCTTTCGGAATAATTTGGCGTTCTCACGAACTTAATGGTTCTGGTAGGCCTAAAAGAGTTAATACACACATTCCCCATCCCCACCCACAATGGGTTTGAACACTGAGGAAATCAGCATTAGTGTTTTTTTCCCTTGACATGCTTTATCTAAGTAGGAAGGAAATTCGTTAATAGTCATTGTCTATTAAAGTACAAGACTGGGGCTACTAGCCTTAATTTTATTTAGTAAGTCTTGACATGAATTTTGGAACCACAAGATATAAGTAATAAAGAAAAGGTCGTATGATCTTCCAGAAAAGAAAAAATCATGCAAGGTTAGGGCTAATTTTGTGATGCCAGTCTTTAACAGTCTCGGAGCTATTCACCATGTGGAGAACTCTGTGGGACTTATTTTTTTCTCCCTTTGATGTGGACCATTTCATTCTGTGCTCCGTTTTCCAACTCAGTGTATTTTATAATGATATCCATCATGTCTGTTTGTCAGTTTATGGCAGCTTTAAAAATTGCCTCAAGGCCAGTAATGAGAAGAAATCTTTCCCACTTCCTGTAGATTGTTTTATGTGCTTCACAGTTTTCTGCAAGAAATAATAAAAAACAACATTGCTTTCAAAACTGTTCTTTAGTTTGCCTCTTTTTCTTTTCCTTTTTAGTCCTTTATGGTTTATTTTCCTTTGCTTTACTGTGTTTATTCTACTGCGTTTTGTTCATAATTAACAAGATATAGAAGACAAGAATGTATTCTCCAAATGGAAAGTTTTTTTAAAAGCCTTAATTTAGCTATCCTTTAATCCCACAAAAAGGAAACTATCTGAAGTTTATAGTAAGAGAGTCCACACTTTAATAACTGTTCTTTGAAACGGAGAAATCAATACTTGCTAGCGATGAGGGTGGACACTTCATGAGCTGAGTTCTTATGAACCTGCAAGCTAACTTTAATATGAAAAGAAACCTGTAAGTTTCTCAGTGCAATTATATTAGCACCTGGAAGTGCCAATAAGTCTTGGAAAGGTCAATTATTTCAGCTGTTATTAGAAAAATGTTGGTGATGGTCAGGGAAAGTAAGAGAATTTTCCATGATGACATGTCTTTTACTCTTTTTTTTTTTTTAATTTAAAATCCCCGCCTGACTCTGAAACATCAGGTTGTATAATAATTCAATGCTTGGATTACTATTTAGCAGTGCTTGACATTTCCCAAAACATTATTTTCACTGTTATTCTATCATGCGAAAGCCTTAAGCCACCCCATGAAGTCAGTAGGTGGATAATAAATATTTTTCTGAAGAATATTCTTTTTCTAAGAATTAACTGTAGTTAGGATGCTTCATCAACTATCAATTCTTGATTACTCAACATTTAACAGTGAAAAAGTGGAAAAATCCAGCTTTCATAGCTGAAAATGTTGAATATGTAAAATGTATTTTTATTTGCTTTTGACCTCAATCCATGTGGATTTGAAGGAATGAATGAATTAGTAGATGGATGGACAGATGGACAAACAGTTGGACAGAAGTTTGAATGGATGGATGTAATAGGTCCAACTGCACTTATGGGAAGAGCCCAGATTTATACTGAACTGGAAAGCATCCTGATGCATGAGAACTCCATCCCCAACCTCACACTTTTCTGTTCCTTATTCCTTTTGAGGAATAGCTGGAATCATCTTTCACACTGATGGATTGCACCAGTCTATGTTAAACTTTCCCTTTCCTTAAGACCAATACTGATTTGCTTAAATCTTCCTGGGTGCAAAGTGCAGTCACTAACGCCTGTAATCCCAGCATTTTGGGAGGCTGAGGCGGGCGGATCACCTGAGGTCAGGAGTTTGAGACCAGCCTGGCCAACATGGCAAAACCCCATCTCTACTAAAAATACAAAAATTAGCCAGGTGTAGTGGCATGCGCCTGTAATGTCAGCTACTAGGGAGGCCGAGGCACAAGAATAGTTTGATCCCAGGAGGCGGAGGTTGTGGTGAGCCAAAATGGTGCCATTGCCCTCCAGCCTAGGTGACAGAGCCAGGCTCTGACTTAAAAAAAAATAAAAATAAAAAAAATTTCCCTGGGATCAGGGAAGAAATCTTACAGACTTAAATCTCTTTGATTTCCAGATGCCCATTAGACTGTTACTCTTTATACTTAGAAGAATAAAGGAGAGAGAGCAGCTATGAAACTATTAGGGGAAGAATCCGTCTTGTAAGGAAAATTAAACTTTTTTCAAAAAGTATTTGAAAAGGAAGTTAATATAACTGAAAAACTTGAGATGTAGGTCTATTTAGTCGCAAAGTGCCATCAAGACCAAGATAGTCAGTGTCCTACAGAAAAATCTCAGTAAAAGCCCAGATGGTGGGAGGAGAATGCCCTTCATAAGATATAATGACTTTTTATGGATTTGGATTAACTGGGCTCTAGAAAGGTAAAGAGAAGAATCAATGCCTTCCCATAAGGACTTTTCCATGGAAAGCAAGAGAGAATTGAGCTGGAACTCTATGGTATCAACAATAAAATAATATAATGCCTAGCATCAACAAAAGCCCAGATGCAGGCATACCTCGGTATACTGGTTTGGTTTCAGACCACCACAATAAAGTACCTATCACAATAAATGAATTACACAAATTTTTTGGTTTCCCAGTGCATATAAAAAATTATGTTTATACTCTACTACAGTCTATTAAGTCTATGTTTATAGTCTTTTAAAAGTACATATGTTAATTTTATTATAAAAATACTTTATTTCTTAAAAATGCTAATGATCATCTGAGCTTTCAGTGAGTTTTAATCTTTTTGCTGGTAGAAGGTCATGACTTGGTGCTGATGGCTGCTGACTGGTCAGGGTGGGGATTTCTGAAGGTTGGGGTGGCCATGGCAATTTCTTAAAATAAGACAACAGTGAAGTTTGCCACACTGATTGACTCTTCCTTTCGTAGCAGATTTCTCTGCAGTATGTCATGCTATTTGATAGCATTTTTTCTCACAGTGGAACTTCTTTAAAAATTGGAGTCCATCCTCTCAAACCCTGCCAACGCCTTATCAACCAAGTTTCTGTATTAGTTTAAATCTTTCGTCGTCATGTCAACAGTGTTCACAGCATTTTCCCCAGAAGTAGTTTCCTTCTCAAGAAATCACTTTCTTTGCTCATCCATAAAAAGCAAGTCCTCATCTATTCAAGTTTTATTATGAGACTCCAGCAATTCGGTCACATCTTCAGGCTCCAATTCTAAAACTAGTTCTCTGGCTGTTTCTACCACGCCTGCAGTTCTTCGTCTACTGAAGTCTTGAAACCCTCAAAGTCATTCATGAGGGCTGAAATCAAGTTCCTCCAAACTCTTGTTAATGTTGATATTTTGACAGCCTCCTATGAATCACAAATGTTCTTTTTCGAGACAGAGTCTTGCTCTGTTGCCCAGGCTGGAGTGCAGTGGTGCGATCTCTGCTCGCTGCAAGCTCTGCCTCCCAGGTTCAAACAATTCTCCTGCCTCAGCCTACCGAGTAGCTGGGACTACAGGAGCCCGCCACCACACCCAGCTCATTTTTTTTGTATTTTTAGAAGAGACAGGGTTTCACCGTGCTAGCCAGGATGGTCTCAATCTCCTGACCTCGTGATCTGCCTGCCTCAGCCTCCTAAAGTGCTGGGATTCCAGGCGTGAGCCACCATGCCCGGCCACAAATGTTCTTAATGGCATCTAGAATTATTTCCAGAAGGCTTTCAATTGACTTTGAAGTTATAGCCTTACAAAATACATTTCTTAAATAATAAGACTTAAAAATCAAAACACTGAATTTAAAATGTTTAGTGGACAATGCTGTAAACGGATGGGCTGTCATCCAGGCTTCATTTCATTTTTGCAGCACAAATAGAGTTGATTTAACATATTTTTTTTTCTTTTAGAGACAGGAAGGTTCTCACTCTGTTACCCAGTCTGGAGTGCCGTGACCCAATCACAGCTCATTATAACTTTGAACTGCTGGTCTCAAGCAATTCTCCTGCCTTGGCCTCCCAAAGCGCTGGGATTATAGGCATGAGCCACTGTGTCCCACCCAGATTTAGCATAATTCCCAAGGTCCCAGAATTTTTAGAATGGTAAATGAAAATTGGCTTCCATTTAAAGTCACCAACTGCATTAGCCCCAAACAAGACAGTCAGGCTTTCCTTTGAAGTTTTGAAGCCAAGCATTGACTTTTCTAAACCTATGAAAGTGGTTTAGAAAAGTGGTTTAGTGGTTCATTTCTAAATGTCATTCCATTGAAATTAGGGTTTCAACATATGAATTTTGGGGTGACACATTCAATTGAGATTTGTATGTATATATAACCTTTTATTCTTAAACTTTTGGGAAAACAGGCTTTCAAAATTTTTAGAAGTAAGTCACCCACCCACTCATATTTTAGTGCTTTTTTGCATTTCTCTCTGTTTCCTCCATTTTCTTTCATCTCTGTTACACACAGACACACACACACACACACACACACACACACACAAATTACTACTCATATCTGTTCTCTTATTCAGTAAAAGGGAGATTTGTTTATCCAAAAGAAAGTTCTGTGTGTGTGTTTTTAAGTCAGTCAAGTTTATTAAAAGTAATTGTTTAATGAGAAAGCTTTGTCAGTTGGGTGTGGGATTCCCTGCAGCACAAACCAGGCTCGTACGGAGTGCCTCATCCGTCACTGTGATCAGGAAATGTTGATAACAAGCCCAGAACAGGCACCACACACTGTCCACAGCAGCAGGACATAACAAGCCCCTCTGCTGGATGCCTGTGCTTATATTGAGAAAAGGAGATCCTAGGCAATTTGTGGCTTTAGAAGACCAAGTACTCATCCCGTAATTTACCTTGCCTTGGGCTGCTGCCTTATGTTGGATGCAGGTGTCTCTGGTGATGGCCTGTGCAGTCACATTCGAGTGGGTCACAGGGACACTGGCAAGGCCAGGGAAGGGCAGGGCATATCGACGAGCAAAATTAGCCCCTCTAGCTCCCTTGTCCCTCCCTGCCCTACAATCACATTAAACCTGCCTTTTTCAATTTCTGCCGAAGAGCTTTAGTTGATTTACAAAGGATTAATAGATGTTACTTGAGGAAATGTCTCCATAGTCTGAATGTTGGGACCATTGGATTATAAAAGATGAAGCACATTATTTTTCTAAACTTCTCTGGAGTTTCAATGCCCTGAGGCTCCAGGTGTGAGATCTGTGAGCTCTTCTCACACTTGTATAAACAAAGAACGCTTCATCTGTGTCTCATCTCATCGGATCAGTGTTTTTGCAATAACATACTTGTGAAACTTTGTTTTAAGGTGGCACCTCCTAAACTTGTTTATATTTTAGATTCTCTCCAGATAAAAGCAACAAATTCCTTTGGAATAATAGTAATATTAGTAGCTATCACTGAGAATCTACTATATGCCGAACGTACCGTTTGCTGTGGACTGAATGTTTGTGTCCTCCACTTCCAAATTTATGTAGAAACACTAACCTCCAATGTGATGGTATTTATAGGTGGGGTCTTTGGGAGGAAATTAGGGTCAGATGAGTCATAAAGATGGGGTGCCCATGATGGGATTACTGCCCTTACAAAAAAAGAGAGGAGAAGCAAGTATCTTTTTCACTTCGTGCATGCACCATGGAAAGGCCATGTGGAGACACGACAAGAAAGAGGACCCTCACCGAGAACCAAACCATGCTGGCACCCTGATCTCTAATGGCCCGTCTAGTCTCTAGAACCATTAAAAAAACCAAACAAAAAGTTTGTTGTTTAAGCCATCCAATCTATGGTAATTGGTTAAGCAGCCCTAACTGACTTAGATGCTATTCTAAGCAGTTTAATTCTCACAATGAAATAGGTAAGGAACCTGAAACAGAAGCAACATAAGTTACTTGCACAAGATCACGGAACTATTAAGTGGCACCTCCAAGATTCAAAAGCAGGCAGTCTAATGTTATATATTTACAGACATGATAGACATTGGGAAGGAGAAACACACAGGGCCTTCGGTTGGGTCTCATGGGAGATAAGTGATATGTATATGGGAGGTTTATTGGAGAATGCTCTTGGTACAAAATGCATAAGAGGCTGAGAAGCAGGAATGAGAGGAGGGAGATAGTAAACAGTTATGCAATCACAGCAGAGGCCTTAGCCAATGTGATGGGCAGGACTAGAGCTAGGATGATCTTATGAAGATGTTCCAAATTCAGAGAAGGAAGCAAGAGTTTATAACCCCTGCTCCTCTACTGACCTATTGCTGGACATGGGCTTGTCTCTGTGAGTAAGGTATAATCTTGAATGGTATAGCACCCTTTGGCTGAGGGAAAAGCTTGAAGAGGGGCAGCTGGGGAGCCATTAGCAGCCAATATTCCCAGCAGATGGAAGTAACTCATCTGTTAGTTAAGGGGTCATCTTGGTAGTGCACCACTGCATCACCTGCATACAGGGACATAAATAGGGAAATTGTGCCAAATCAAAGGGATTAAGAAAAGATGCTCCTCAAGAAATAATGACAAATATGCTATCTAAAGGAGGAGAAGGATTTAACCATTCAAGAAGAGCAATGAGGCTTTCTAAGGAGAGGAAGAAGCACACGCAAATAATTTGTGAAATGATTAACAGGTTGTGTTTGAGGAATTTTAAAAGCCAGGGTGGCTGAAGCAGAAAGCAAAATGAGTGCTTGGTGTGGAGGTGGGAGCAGATTATGCAGAGCTTTTGTGAAGAGGTAAGGATGTCACCTTTATTCAAAGAACAACAGGAAACTCTTGAACCATTATAAGTACAGGAATGACAATGGTAAGATTTATCCTTCAAAAGATTATTCTGACTCAAGGATTGGGACTGAATGAGACATTGAAGAGGATGTGAGCAAAGAGGTAGAAGGCTATTGCTGCTATCCAGACAAAAGAGATGATGTTTGCTTGAACAAAGCAGTATTGGAGGGGCAGAACAGGTGACAGCAGAGTTGGAAAGAAGTATGTGTATTCAAGAAATATTTTAAATTAAAACTCAGAGCCCCCAGTGATTGTAGATGAGAGTGCAGGAGAAGGGGGTGTTGAGGATGACTCAGAAGACCCTAAATGTATGCAATTGGGTAGAAGGACAGGCTTTTTATGAAGATGGGTCAATGTAAAAAGTGAATTTTACTTAATCACTGAAGATGAAGCATTCCATTGTGGGCAGGTTGATTTACATTCCCAGTGAGATGAATGGGCAATTAGACACATGGATCTGAAGGGCGCAGAAAGCCTAGGTGTCAGGTATAAACCTGAGTATATTCTATGCAGTTTGTAATTAAAGTTATGTGCCTGAATGAGACCACTGAGAAAGAGTGTGCAAAGTGAGAAGAAAGGGGGTCCGGGAAATGCCATGAGGAATATTTGGAGACATATATTCCTCCAAATTCGTGCACAAAGAATACAGGGAGAGAAGGGCAAAACAGCAGGAGGCAGCCAAGGCAAGATGGTATTTCAGGGAGAGAGTGGGCATCAGTGTGAAATACTGCAGAGAAGTCAAGAGGAACAGAACCTAAAATGCCCACTAGATCCTGTGACACTGGCGATGTTGGTGGCTTCAGTGGAGTGATGAGCACAGAAATACTGGGCTAGATTTAGTACTGAGTGGGTGGAGAGAAAGTGGAAACCTCAACTTCAGACTATGCATTCTAGATGAGTGGACTCAAACAGGGCAAAGCTCTATCAAGACAGTGGAACTGGGAAATAATATTTCTGTTTTTGTTTCACATGAAAAAATTCTGAGCACATATAGAAGCTGATGGAAGGACCAACTGAGTAGGAGAAGATGAATGTATAAGCAAAGGCAAGGTAAAGAAGATAAAGTTTCTCAGCCAAGGGAGAAGATGAAAGGTCCCAGCACAGGTAGAGGCGTTAGTGCTAGATGGGCAAACAGGTGGCTCCTTTATCCTCTCAAGAGAGAAGGAAGACAGAACAAGTACAAATTAAAGTAAATGTGAACACTTGGAACCCAGACATATGTGAGCTCCCATCTGATTTTCTCTAACTGGAAGTGAAGGTCAGGTTGACACCAGGAATGCTTATTTAACTCATTTGGATTAGGTTAGAATGAATTGGACTGAATTGGTTTGGATGGGGGAAATTGACCCAAATAAAATAAAAGGTATAAATCAGAACACTAAAGAAAAAAAAAATAGAGAAGCACTCAGAAAAAGAATGAAATGAATTGAACCCAGAAAGTTACAAGAAAAGAGTGATCAACTCTGAATTGTTTTTCCTATACCTGTTCAGAGTTTCTTGGTATCACAAGGAACAAACCAAAGAGGGCTGCTGCCTCTAACAGTAAGGCCACACACTAACAGTAAGGCCAAAAATCTTAGATCATCTTCTCCAACTGTTGCAACTTTGGCTAAAAAACTAAATCAGCATTTCTTAAAGTAGCTAGTTTTGAAAGACATAGGATGAATTGTTCTCTAGGGCCTGTTTAAGAATTTGGAGAAAATATAAGGCAATTTAAAAAGCAATAAGCCATTTTACTCAGCAGTCTGGCCATCTCAAAAGGCATCCTGCTCCAGCTTTCAACTCTGTCTCCTGCATCTTTGATTTCCATCACTAAGAAATAACATTGTAATGTTTCTCTCCAAATGAATATGTTACTAGCAGTGTCCATAGTGAGAAAAGAACAAATCAGAAAATACATTTCAGCTTCTTTGTATCCTTCCTGATGGTAGATTAGTTTAATTTGCACAACTAAAACAGTTTAACTTTAAGAATTTAGCACTTGAAACTATGCAATGAGTTTAGACTCCTATTAAGCAACATGATTTGATGCCTGTAATCCCAGCACTCTGGGAGGCCGAGGCAGGAGGATCACCTGAGGTCACGAGTTCAAGACCAACCTGGCCAACATGGTGAAACCCCGTCTCTACTAAAAATATAAAAAACTAGCTTGGCATGGTGGCACGTGCCTGTAGTCCCATCTACTTGGGAGGCTGAGACAGGAGAATCGTTTGAACCCAGGAGGTGGGGGTTGCAGTGAGCTGAGATTGCGCCACTGCACTCCAGCCTGGCAACAGAGTGAGACTCCATCTCAAAAAAAAAAAAAAAAAAAATCATGATTTCCAAAAATACACCAATACTTGTAACTTGGGATTACAAGTAGTTTGTATTTTACATTTAACTTGATTTTTATTATCTGACTATAATAATATTTCTGTTACAATACTCCCCATTTGCAGTTAAATACTGATTCATAACTTTTAATTTGTAATATAGATGTGAATTTATAGAAATCAAAAATTATTTCAGGTTTCTATAGAAATGTAAAAGTGTATTTAAGATCTTTAGGAATCTGTTTTTTACTTTCCCATCAAGGGTAAGACCAAACAATGTTTAAATAAAATATCTAAGATGTATCTATTAAACATTATAAGTATTTTGGCTAACAGAAAAAATATAGATTATAATGTTAAACAAAAACAAACAGGATAATGAATTGAACACACAGAAAGACTTGCATCCTTTCTCATTACATTAAAATAAAAGTGAAGATATTTTTAGACATTGAAACACAGGAACTTAGAGGATGGAAAAAGGAAGAACAACAACCATGTTTCAGAGGCTGGGAAACAGGAAGAGTTTTCATGAATTTGGCATACTTGAGAAGCTGAATAAGACAGCACTGGGGAAAATGGAGAAAAATGGAATTTAGACACAGAATGCCCACACTGCCAGAAAATGAACGTGAAAGGATGGGGGTAAAAGTAGGAATATGAGTTGAAACTCTCAAGAAGGAGATAGATATCCAGATTCTTGCCACATACTTGCAAAAACACTAACACTTTATATTTCCTGAGAAGAATGGGAAACGATACAAGGAGAGTACAATTTAAAATCAAAACACTCATGGTTATCCTTAGAGAGTCAAGAGAAAACAGTAGAGCCGGGAAACAAGGATGGTATGAAAAAGGAAACACATATGGAAGGTCCCCGAAAATACTTATGAAAAACTCAATAGAAAATTTAGAAATTTAGCTGAGGACATCTTTCAGAAATTAGAACACTTCAATGAGGAAATATTGAAAAAAATCAGAAAATTAGAAGAGTTCAAGAGGCCTAACATGTGATCAGAAGTGCCAGAGATAGAGAATTTGTGTATAAACACAAGAAAATTCCCTAGAACTGAAGGATACGTATTGCCAGATGAAGTGGATAATGAGAATACAGGCTCAGACCAAGACATATTATTGATGGGGTGGGCAGGGGTGGGAGGGGTTGGCAGGTGATGGAGGGGAGGAAGAAATAACTTACAGACTCCAAGAAGAGCAAAGCAAATAACAAAAACTGGTCACGTCCAAAGGTTCCAGTGTAGTTAATAACAATACTAGAAGCTAAAAGCAACAAAACGATGCCTTCAAAATTATTAGGTAAAATAAATTCCTAACTTAGCGTTATGCCCAGGTTACTACCAGTGAATGTACAAGGTAGAATGAAGGCACTTTTAGTCTATAGAATCTCAAAAATTATACTTTCTAAATACCTTTTTCAGAAGTTTAGTAAGGTCTATTCTAGAGTTTGAAGATAACCAGCTTGCCTGGGTTTGCCCACAACTTTTGAAGTTTTAGCACTGAAAATCTTGCATCTCTGAAAAACACTCAGTCCCAGACAAATTAGGACAAAGGGTCACCCTACTCTGCAGTTACCATTAAGAAGATTAAAAATAAGCCTTAAAAGGATTCAATTTATTCCCAAGTAGTCTAACTGTCCACCTTAAAGTCTAACACTTCTTAAGGAAAAAAAAAAAAGTACTGAAAAATTAAAATCTCATAATGTCCATTGGCTAATAAAATATACTAGAAATAAACAGAAAAATGGGATCCATACTGGGCGGAAAATCAGTCAACAAAATACCATAAATGACGAAGATGATAGAATTGTCTAAGACAATTAAAACACCATTTATAACTATTCGACAGGCTGAGAATTTAAAGAAAAAGATAATAAAAAAGAGAAATGGGTAAGCAGGAACCAAGCAGGACTTTCAGAGATGAAAAATGCCAGATCTGAAATGAACAGTTCACTCAATGAGTTTAATGACAGATAAACAGAGCCCGATAATCACACCTTATGAGAAATTAATCTGATGGCAGGGAAATCTGGGTTGCCCAAGGTTCAGACCTCTTCTTGCCGTAAGACACTGACGAGATCAGTGAACTTGAAGCCATGCAACAAAAGCTACCCAAAGTCTTAAAGAGTTCTAGAAGCTTTACCTTTTGGGAGCCCAGAAACATCATTTAGAAGTCAATATATTCTGCTGGAGAGTTCACTTGGAGAAACCACGTAGAGATGCTACCTGGAGAGGAAACGCTGGGATACTATATATAGATGGTGAAAGGCCCGGTTGTCCCAGCACCTCCATCAACCCTCCGGATGAGTAGAGCCTCAGTTGCCAGGTGACAACAGCTACATGGGACATCCCAGGCCAGAGCTGCAGAAGAACTGCCCTGTTGAGCCCAATCAACCCATTAAACTAAATGAGATAACAAAATAGGTATTAAGTCATTTTTAAAAGTGGAAAAGTGTAGATTAACAGAAATGTTCTGGCTTTTTGGAGACATGATAAAACAGAGAGCTATGGCTTATAACTATTTGTTATTGAAATATGTGACCTTACTCTTTTACATCACTCTCAACTCAATAGATCCTGTGTTACTACTGAAGTTAACTCATTCTACTACCCCAAACCTTTCCTCTGCAGTAACCTTCCAGTTTTTGAATAACCAAAAACCTTCTTCCAGTGTTTCCACTACGTCCAGAAACAGTGTGTGTTGGCCTAAGAGGGAAGAGAGAAAAAATAATACTGTTTCATGACTGGGGAGCAAGAAGAGTAAACCCTGAGGTTTGAGACATATGGAGTGCTCCTAACACTCTAACTCCTAACTCCTAACTGAGGTCAGGAGTTCAAGGCCAGCCTGGCCAACATGGTAAAACCTCATCTCTACCAAAAATACAAAAATTAGCCAGTCGTGGTTGTGTGCACCTGTAGTCCCAGCTACTCGGGAGGCTGAAGCAGGAGAATCACTTGAACCCGGGAGGCGGAGGTTGCAGTGAGCTGAGATCGTACCACTGCACTCCATTCTGGGTGACAAGAGTAAAACTCCATCTCAAAAAAAAAAAAAAAAAAAGACTGCAACCAAGTGACTTGAAATATGGGAGGCTTAGTCCTTCAGTATAGAATGAAAACCTGTAATACAGCATCATAATATTTCAGTTATATTCTGAGTTACATTGGTTTCTGGAGGCCTAACCACCATTTTTAGCATGTTTTCACTGGAAAATGTGTTTCACATTAATCTATTAATGATCCTTCCTACCAAGGAAGCTCACATTTGTAACATCACAAAGCCTAGTCATTCATCAGCCAGATTGCAAAAGTTCACTCCTACAGATAACAAGTTTTTCATAAATCAGAGTTAAATAAGACTGATAAAGATGGCTCATAGTTCTTCCATGTCTCTCCCTCCTGAGTACCTCCTCATTACTGCTGTTTTAATACATGGCTGTTGCTTTTCCCGCTCATAGCTTATCTCCTTGTCTAGGTTATAAGCACAGTGATGGCCAAGGACCATGAGTCACACTCCTCCACAAGCTTTTAGACAGTGTCTGACCCTTCATAGCCTCTCCCTACACTCAGAGTTTAATTTCTGTTTGGATTCATTTCACCCACTTATATCATAGGATGGTAGTGGTATAAAACCAGAGTTCCTTGTGGTTTTCCCTCAAAGTGCTCAGGTACACATGTCATAGATCTAAGGTAGCTCACTTTTGAGTGGGCTGACATGCACTGCAGTCTTAATAAAAGCAAGAAAATCTGGGGTGCTTAAACTGCAGACCTGTTCTTGACATAAGCCAGGATAGCTGGAGCCACTTTGGACCCACATTGCTGAGACAAGATCAGAGTCACTTCATGATCCAGAGCAGCATTAAAACCAAATGAACCGGCCAGGAGTGATGGCTCACGCCTGTAATCCCAGCACTTTGGGAGGCCCAGGTGGGCGGATTGCTTGAGGTCAGGAGCTGGAGACCAGCCTGGCCAATAAGGTGAAACCCTGTCTCTACTAAAAATACAAAAAATTAGCTGGGCATTGTGGCACATGCCTATAGTCCTAGCTACTCAGGAGGCTGAGGCAGGAGAAACACTTGAACCCGGGAGCAGAGGTTGCAGTGAGCCGAGATCTCACCACTGCACTCCAGCCTTGGGCGACAGAGCAAGGCTCCATCTCAATAAACAAACAAACAAACAAACCATAGCAGAAAGTAATGTTAAGTTTGAAAACTCAAGCAATTAGCTGGCATTTTCTAGGAGATATCCGAAGTAAGGGGTGAATAGGAATTACTGTGATCTTCTAGGGCAGGCTCGGGGTCTTCTGAGTTTCAAGAATCCAAGGTTAGGGGGAGAGAGCCGAGTATGCAAAGAGAGTTTGAGTCAATTGTTGCAATTGGGACAGGAAAAGCCTTTAAGAATCGGGATATCTGGGAAGCTCATTGGGAATCCTTGGACACTGTCAATGAGACTGGCTTTGGGAAAAACTTGTTTCAAATTTCTCCAGGGGCACAGTGAGGGAAACAGAGACAGATCCATATTTTCCAGCTTTATGTGTGCTCACATCTTTAATTTTTAGTGTTCAGCAAGTCTCACTCATCTGAGCTTTTTGATTGCCTCATCTGCTTTCAATCCTGTTTGTTTTATTTTATCCATTGGATGCTTGGCACTAGTTTTTGCTTCACACTAATCGCAGTTGCCATCTATTGACTGAATATGATACTGTGGAGAAGGTGAGAAAGAATGATCTAGCAGGAACATTAGAGGGTAAAGATGCCAAGAACAGCAGAGGACACAGAGCCTGATAATCACACCTTCTGAGAAGTTAATCTGATGGCAACTGAAGAGACCTATAAACTTATAGCATTCTGATTCTTTAAGAGAATGCCCTATCTTAAAAATCCAATATTTAAAAAATCAAAATATGTGCTTTATAGCATGAACCTTTCACTGAATAAAAAGATAAGGGCCCTGTGAACATGCGAAAGCAAGGCTAGAATAGAGGTGCATGCCAATAATTAAAAGTAAGAACAGTGGAACCTTTGTAAATGGTGTTCTGGATTTGAAGTGGTGGTGAAATGACCCCAGTGTCTACCCAATGAGTGGGCAAAAGGCAGGTTATGGCACAGGGTGCTCTCTGACTCGAGTTTATAAATTTCGTAAAAATACATTAGACGGAGAGTTACAATGATGAAGCACTAACATGATTATTTATGTCTGAGTTGGAAACATTTGTGGAAATATATGAATGTTCTATACACACCCAGGAAGTTGCTGAGAATAGAACTGAAATCTCAAGTCTTGAGTACTGTGGGGAAAAAAGCATTACTTGAAGTTGAATTGCTCCTAGAAGTTATCATATCTGGAGTATACATTTTTTCACTCAGAAAAATCTCTGTGTGAGAGACACTGACTCTCAAAGAGCACTGCAACAAAAATGATGGCCCCTTTTCAAAATGTATTCTACTACGTTTTATTCATCCTTCACCACCGCCCCTGTTCTCTCTCCCGTCCATGTATGAATTTACTGAGATGGAAATGTCAAATGGATTAGAGGTGTCTCCAGGTCACTTGGAAGACAAAGAGGGGCTCAGACTACTGCTGGAAGGGGAACTAAAATAATCGCAAATCACCCAGAAAGCACAGGAGCAATGTTGCAACCAAAGCACACACTTCTTCAGGAGCAAGGGAGAGGAAGAGGTGAATTCCAGCTGATGCAGCGGGGAGAGCCTTGAGCACTTTGCTGGAGCCTTGACCACTGGTGGGGGTATCAATGGGTGGGCTTAAGCACCTAGAAATACTAATCACTAATTTATGAGTGGTTGAAGAAACTAGAGATAGTCTATCTGAGGAAGAGAAAAATCAATGGAAAACATTAGAGTTGTCTGAAACATCTGAAGGATTACCAAGTTGAAGAGGATGAACATTTGTTTTGAGCTCCTCCAGAGGAAAAACCCAGGATGCACCAAGGGAAAAATTCAAGGAGACAAAACTGAGCACCAGGGAATAAGTTTATTTCTAACCCTTTAAAATTGAATACAATTTTGTTTAAAAGTCAATCTTTTCCTTCAAAAGTCAACATAGAGCAAAGGGACCAATATAAAATAAAAAGTATTTCCTCCAAATAGTCACCTTCATCCAGAGAATTCCTGGAAAACATAAATGTTGAATGTATTTTTAGGAACATGTTAATTATAAATGTTAAAGACAAATATCCCTTTAAAATGTAGATGTATGCTCTGTGGTAGTCCCCCCACCCCGCAAATCCCTCCTTCCCTGTCTGCCCCACAATAAGCAAGTGAGTCTTATAAAAGAGGAACTCAGCCAAAGTTATTTGCATGAGCTTGATCAATTATGAGCTCCCACAACAGAATAATAAGAGGAAAATGGAATTCAGATGAGTAACAAATATGCCATCCACTACTTTGATGACAAATTCAGTTTAACTATATTAAGCAACATGAAAGAGCTCAAAGACAGAATCTGACAACACATTTTGATGTCTTTGCTGGCAGATTCTTCAGAACTCCCTGAAGACCTATTTTTCCATAACCAGGTTAAGCATCATCAACAGGTGTATTTCATAAGTATAGTAAAGGCATTGAGATTTACAAAAAAAAAACAAAACACAGTGGATCTTATTCGTTATGTCACAATGGAGCTGTGCTATATTCCAAGGGCAGACACTCACTCCAATCTTTTAAAACAAAGGGACAGACTCATTCATCCAACTAATCAATATGAATTCCCTGGTCCAGAAAAGAAATATAAATCAGCAGCTGCTCCATGGTCAGTTTTCTCATCTACCCCTCCTCCTAGCTACAAGAAGGTAGAAAGTGGGGCATGTGTCAGCAGGAAAATGACTCGGGCTTTTATATTGACAAGCATTGCCATTGGGCCGCAAATTCCCCATGGCAGCTGTGCTCAGATCAATGGTGCTGAAGGTAAGGAAGAGGAGTTTGTTGGGTTTGGGTATTTATTACATTCTGTACTTTGCTGTACTGCAGAAGATGTTATTGTTTGTTAGGGAATGTGAAAGAAAAGAAAAATCATGCCCAATTTGCCCCGTCCATCTAGCAAGATGCACATGCCTTTAAAGGAATTATTTGGCCTCCACCTTGTTCTAACAGTTTCAAGTTGACCCATCACTATATTATTTGATGAACACCAAACCGGTATTCAACACCATCCTAAGCTGATGCTCTCTTCCCCATTATAACATTTCCTGGTCCATCAGAGTCAGTAAATGACTTCTTGACTTTGTTATGGCAACTTTGCCTGCCGAAGAGCAGAGCTTAGTTTAACACTCTGTTTCCCTCCCCCTTCTTTCCTCTTCATGTACACATTCTCATACAACCCATATCCTCAGGAGCCTGTCTTCCTCAGTCCTAGCACTGACCCATAGAATATATTCAAGGGTTTTTTTTTTCTTTTGTCTGGCTCACCAGTCCATGAGCTTTCTAAATACAAAAACAGATTTCCTTTACCCTTTTGATGGACCCTGTGATGTGTTGTCCAGATCATCCTGCAAGGGAAGATTCATTCTCCCAGCAGATGGGAGTGCTTTCAACCTTTAGGGGTTGCCTCAGCTGCAGCGCTGCCTCATGCCAGGTCATACCCCTGCCTGGGGTGGCATATGTCAAATGGATGATGGATGCAGGAGTTTGAAGTCCTAATCTTCCAGGATGACTCAGGACCGTTCTGAATGACTGTTCTAGCCCCAGACCTCTCCATGCATTCAGGCAAGGCATATGGGGTCTGAACTGTAGCTCAACTTCCCGAACTCCAAATTTTTCCCTCCCTTCCACATGTGTTGTCCTAAGTTCACTCCTTATTAAGGCTCCTGCTTACTAAACTCTTAGCATCTGCTTTCCAAAGAAAGCAGGGCCACCCCTGTATTCATCCCATTGAAGTCTCTAGCCAGTGGTGTGCTGGAAAATGGCAAGAAGCAGCTCTAGGCAGGAAAGCCCTGATCTATAGTATTTGCCATAGTTCTGTGGCATAAATGCACCCACTGTGCCTAATATCAAGCTACTGATGGTTTATTAATCAGCTTACAAAATTCCTAAAAATTCAACTACTGTTTCTCTCAAATTAACCATCTCTAGCACCTGTGTCCAATCTATGGTATTGCCATATTTTTGCAAAATTTAAGAACAATTATATGCCAAGTTCTTCAAACTTAGTGTTTCATTTAATTCTCATGGCAACCTTGGGAAGTTATATTTCCAATTTTACAGATGAGGAAATGCTATTTCCAAAATGAAGAAATAAAGTAAGATGCCTCAGCAGCCTTCCTCACACTGCCAGGACTGGACAAAGATATAAAGTTTTGATGTTAGGATTTATTTACCAATTCATCCATGTATTAATTCAAATAATCATGACTGCTCATCTTACGAGCTGAGCCTTGAAAGATAACTAGGATTTAACCCAGCTGATAATGGTGGCAAGTGTTCCAAAGCCATACTAGTAAGAGACTAGTGGGGGTTAAAAAACAACAACAACAAAAAAAAAAAAAAAAAAACAACCTCTGAGCCAGGCATGGTGGCTCACACCTGTAATCCCAAAACTTTGGGAGGCAGAAGGATTGCTTGAGCCTAGGAGTTTGAGACCAGACCAGCCTGGGCAACATAATGAGACCTCGTCTCTACTAAAGATTAAAAAAAAAAAAAAAAAAAAAAAAAACCCAAAACAAAACAGGTGTGGTGGCTCTTACCTGTAGCCCTAGCTACTCAGGAGGCTGAGGTGGGAGGATCGCTTGAGCCTAGGAGGTCTAGGCTGCGGTGAACTATGATTGCACCACTGTACTCCAGCCTGGGCAACAGAGTAAGACCCTGTCTCAACAAAAACCAAACAAATGGAAAATGAACAACCAACCTGCTTTTAAGACTAAACTATGTGATACAGATGGGGAACTGAAGGAAGCTGAGCCCAGGAAGAGAGACAATAGCCAGGCCCAGACCCCTGCCTTCCACTATAAGTTTATTGTCTTGAATCAACAACTAACCATTGAATTATGTTGAATTAACCATTAAACTTATATATAAGTATGCAGATGGTTGATCATGCTGCTGCTGTTATTTCAAGGGTACTGGAAATGCATATGACTTGAAATAATGTCCTCATAATGCTAAAAATTTTAACATTAAGGGAAGAAAGAGCAAAATGACATGAACACACTTGATGCAATGCATGATTTTAACTCACGTCGGTGGATCATCCAATCAACTTGGTAAATGTTAACCACCATTTCTAAATAATATACAATATCAGAATGCACCAAATAATTAAACATTAATGTTTTATGAAGCTTTTATTTCATGTATGTTTGCACACAAGCACATTCACATGTATGCATTCACAGATGGTGAAATGTGCAAAGAAGCATCAGGACACTGGCCATAGCATGACCATATTTTGGTTTTCATCTCCTTAATTATGCTGTGACCCAGGTTAAAAACGTATCTGTGTGCTTACTCAGGGTCCTCATCAGCTTTAGCTTAAAAAAATTGTTTTCAAGATTAAAGAAAAATCATACAGTGCCTGGTACTGAGTGAGTAATTATTAGGCTGGTGCAAAAGTAATTGCAGTTTTTCCCTTTTTAATCACAAAACCCCATAATAACTTTTGCACCAACCTAATACTTGGTAAATGGTGATGAAATTTTGAGGGAATCATCTATTATGTAAGAAGAATTGCCTTTTATGTTTCAAAATTCATTTTTCAATTTTTATTTGTATAAATTTAGGGGGGTACAAATGCAGTTTTCACACAAGGCTGTATTGTGTGGTGGTGAAGTCTGGGATTTTATTATACCCATTCCCTGAATAGCAGAAATTGTACCCATTAAATACTTTCTCATCCCTACCCCTGTTCCACCCATCCAAGTCTTCAAAGTCTATTTTTCCACACTATGTCCTTCTCTACACATTATTTGTTAGCACATAAAGACAGTGCTGAAATTCACTTCCTATTAAGTAGCTAGTACTAACAGAAAAACTAACACTAGGCCAGGCGTGGTGGCTCACGCCTGTAATCCCAACACTTTGGGAGGCTGAGGTGGGCGAATCACAAGGTCAAGAGAGAGAGACCATCCTGGCCAATATGGTGAAACCTCGTCTCTACTAAAAAGACAAAAATTAGCTGGTCGTGGCAGCATGCACCTGTAGTCCCAGCTACTTGGGAGGCTGAGGCAGAAGAATTGCTTGAGCCCGGGAAGCGGAGGTTGCCGTGAGCCAAGATTGTGCCACTGTGCTCCAGCCTGGGTGACAGAGCGAGACTCTGTCGCAAAAAAAAAAAAGAAGAAAGAAAAACTAACACTAACCTAATTCTGTAATTCTGTCATGGTCTTAATAACCACTTTAGAGATTAAAATGTGTATTTTTCTTCTGCAAACTGGTAAACTTAAGGGTTTGTCATCAAATACATAAAATGTTTATCAACACTGAAGACTAAGTAAATGAATGAGTAAAAATGAACCAATTCCAAGCACCTCTTGATTATAGACAGACCAAAGACCAAGCAGTTTGCAAAGAGGTGATTTTTGGGAAAGGACAACTGAGGGTACAAGTCATGGAAACTGGACACTTAGGCACTGTTTGATAAAGTAATTGCCTGGGAAACTTCTACCCAAGTATCTTGGGAAGTGGAAAGAAAGTTGATTTGTGAGGAAAGGTCTAAAGGTGGGCTCTCAAAAGGGTTAGGCTGAGAGGAGAGAATATTATGACAAGTCGCACCCAGAGGTCTTCTTACTGAGGTCTGGAGACATCGTTATGTTGACATGAAAGCAGTTCAGTCCAGTTACCACCGTAATGAAGGGTGTTGCCCGCAGGCACTAATTCAAGGAGTCACACGCCCCATCTAACTGGCCTCTTTCCAGTTTGTTCTGAGTTTGCTCCTCATCACTACCTCCTCTCAGCTGTCCTTCTTTTAACAAATTTAGAAGAAACCTTCGATTTCTACCTTCACGATTACAGAGAAAAACTACAAAAGGTGCACACATCCTCAGTGTAGGTTTAGGGAAAGTTTTCGATGATGGGTGTTTCCAAGTACTGAGAACTTTGTATCACAATAAGGGGTTTAAAAATTCTGAACTTCAAAGTTGTGACTTTTTGGAAACCATCACTGGTTGTTCTATAGTTGACAGTCAAGTCAAATCCAACCTCAATCAGAGGGAGAAAGAATGAGAACTTTTTAGGATCATGACACCAAGATTTTTTTTTTTTTTTTTTGAAACAGAGTCTTGCTCTGTCGCCCAGGCTGGAGTGCAGTGGTGCAATCTGAGCTTACTGCAACCTCTGCCGCCCGGGTTCAAGCAAATCTCCTGCCTCAGCCTCCTGAGTGGCTGGGATTACAGGCGCCCACCACCACACCCGGCTAATTTTTGTATTTTTAGTAGAGACGGGGTTTCAGCATCTTGACCAGGCTGGTCTTGAACTCCTGACCTCGTGAACCACCCACCTTGGCCTCCCAAAGTGCTGGGATTACAGGCGTGGACCACTGTGCCCAACCCAAAGAATGTTTTTATAGAGAAATTTTAAAAATGTTTAAAAGTTTAGGAATTTTTTAAAAAAATATCAGAAAATTGGGCAACATGGCAAAACCCTGTCTCCTAAAAATGCAAAAGTTAGCCAGGCACAGTGGCACACGCCTGTAGTCCCAGCTTCTTGGGAGGCTGAATTGGGAGGATTGCTTGAGTCTGGGAGGTAGAGGTTGCAGTGAAACAAGATCACACCACTGCACTCCAGCCTGGGGGGACAGATTGAAACCCTGTCTCAAAAAAAAAAAAAATCAGAAAATATTGTGAAATGTAGAAAACTTTGAAATGAAAGAGGAAAGAAATGCATAATAGGTACGCAATCTCTCTGACAATAAATTAAGGAAACGTTATGTGTAAAACTTGGTGAAGTTTGCTTTGAAGGAAAATAGACATCACAAAAAAAAAACTTAGGTATTTTCTCATTCCTTAACTGCCATAGGTCCAACTTTCTTAAAGGAAATTTTTATAGGAATTTTTTACAGCAGAATGACAGAACAAGATATACTCATCTAGGAACTGACCCCATGTAGCATTTTTCAATACAAATTGAAACACTTTGGTGATGGATCAGTTTACCAGGGAAGAATTAAATAACTCTTGCCCTGAAATGTATTATCTGGGATCTCACGGGGAGAGCATTACATGTGGGGGCAGCTCTAATTACAAGAAATAATTGCAGGTGAACACAAGGCAGTTCCCCACCTTAGATGATGAATTATACCGAGAGGCAAGGACACCATATGTGAAATGCTAATGCTTTCATCACTATGACATTGCAAGGAAATCTCACACCCAACAGCAAAACCCAAGGAAAAGCACATTTGACAAATACTGCTAACGGGAACCAGTTATTCCATTTGCAATTTGCAATGGATTCTTACTCAGTAAATATATACCATAGATTTAGTACCTACAGATATATTTATTTACTAATAGTAAAAGTCTCTAAGATCAGAGAGTGAATCAATTGCAATGGGATAGCCTAGGAAAAGCATCTTTGCTAAATGCTATATAACTTGAGGGCATATTCCAGATCTGAACATGACTGGCAAAATCCATAACTATAATTCCTTGTGACTCATGAATATTGATTGCTGGTAATTTCTAATTTCATTAGCATTTAAGCCACCTTGAAATTACCTGGGGAGCTTTAAAAGTACTGATGCTAGGTTCCACCCTCTAAGATTATGATTTAATTTTAATTAGTCAGGGTAGTGGCCTGGAAATCAAGATTTTTTAAAGTTGTCCAGGTCATTTTAATGAACAACGAGGGTTTGAGAACCACTGCTTTATGGGCACAGGAGACCTCACTATTCTTCTTCTCCCTTAAAATCTCACTGATTTGGTTAACACGATGTTGTGGCTTTTCCTCACTCAGTCACTTCTTTGCAATTATTTCTGTAAGACTGCAAGACTTATAATCACTCCCAGTTACCAAGCAGTGTGTGAGACCTGGGGAGATCAGCGCTCTATAGTTCTGGGAAAGGCTCCCTTAGTATTTCCTCCCTGTAAAGTCACAATCTGCCAAATGCCACTTTCCTCAAGGTCCCCATTACTGTGCAAAACTTCCCACGGATTGTCAGGATATTCTCCAGGCCCTGGTACACAATATAACACAGAGCTCTTTGAAAAGTCTTTGAGTGCAGGAGGCAGGCTGGTATTTTAATATCCAGAACAAATATCATGACATTTCTCAATCCCCCTCATTAGCCTCCAGACCTATTTGAACACATAGCTTACATTTCACTGTAATTTTCCTCTCTTCATTTTGACTAATCCCCAGTTAACTCTTGTTTCTCAGCTTCTCATTTCTCTTTATTCTTGCCTTCTAATGTATGAGTGAATATGTCTCCTTATTCTCCAATGTCAAGAGGAATTCTGCTTCTATGAGTTTATAGAAATGAACATATATTTACATAATATTGTATATGTAAGAATGCTCACATGCAAGCAACATTGTTGACCCTAGCAAATAATTTGAAGACACCTGTCTCTCAATAAGATAATGGTTCATAAATCTATGGTATCTTCATCCTATTCATTATTAATAATACTAAAAGGAAGGAAGTACTTCTGTTTATACCAACATGGAAAATCTCTAATACAGGAGTCTCCAACCCCCGGCCACAGACCATTGTTGCCTGTTAGGAACCTGACCACATAGCAGGAGGTGAGCTGCAAGTGAGCAAGCATTACTGCCTGAGCTCTGGCTGCTGTCAGATCAGCAGTGGCATTGGATTCTCATAGGAGCATAAACCCTATTGTGAACTGTGCATGCAAAGGATCTAGGTTGCATGCTCCATATGAGAATCTAATGCCTGATGATCTGAGGTGGAACGGTTTTATCCCGAAACCAGTCTGTAGAAAAGTTGTCTTTAACAAAACCAGCCACTGCTGTTAAAAAGTTTGGGGACTGCTGCTGTAATAGATATTCTTAAATGAAAGCATATTGTAGAATATGTATAGTATTATCTCTGTAATGTAAAAAACATAAAATATTAGTTTTCTATATAGAAACACAAACACATACCATAAATATAAGTATATATATGCACACATAAACACATAGTTGCACACATAAATGCAAAGAGAATGGGGTGCAGAAGAATCTTCCAAACTGTCAATAGTGATTACACATTGAGAAGTGTGTAGAATTGGGAGCAGAGTGGGATGAAAGAAAATTTATACTTCTTACTTTAATCGTTTATATAATTTCCGCATTTTTTACACATAGTTATGGATTTTTTTATCACTTTTAAATGAGAAAATTACCCACCAAATATAGTCATTGGTATTATAGTCATTAAGTCGTTGGTAAAAAAAATGGCAAGATTTTCAGTGCAATAGTGGGGTTGGAGGTCATCTTCAGACTTTTTGTTGCATAAGCTTATTATAATAAATCTACTGGCATATGCCCAAGAGTGAATCTGGTTTTATAGGAGCCAAAATTTATACCAATTTGGGAATCTCTCTTTAAGGAAAAAAAGCAGAAAGTTGTTAAAATTATATTAGAATAAGAAATAACAACTGTCAAATCAGAAAATATTCAGAAAAATACAATATTTTTAATAGCTTCACACAAACCAGTCATTTTCCAGATGTTAGCATCTGCTCTGGACAGTTTAATACCTTGCTTCTCCTACTACTTATAGTGCCAAGAGTTGTAAGATACATTTCTATCACTGTAGACTTTCTGGTCCTGTACTTTGAAATCATGTTGCAAGATGGGTCAACAAGGTGGGTAGTAAGAATACTCCTGAAAGACATTCCTATACGGATATGGCTAGTACTAATTTAATTATCCATGGAAGTAACAGCCATAAAATATATGACATTAATACTAACCAAATGTATCTCTGAATTAATGTCCCTTTAGCAGGGTTTCTAAAGTACTTATGACCTTTCCCAGACTCTCTGACAGGAAGAGAATTGTGATAGGGAGACCAGTCTTTTTTTATGAATGCATGATTAAAAATATCTTGGGAATATCAAGATCATGATGGGGAGACTGTCAGAAATATATATGAAAGACTTTAAAATGAGCAAAAATAATAAGAGGGTATTCTGGCTAGTATACCCTTCCAGACTGTCTAGTGTAAACATAACCCAAATATACTGATTATATCACAAATCTCTTTTAGCAGTTTAGCAGCTGGGATATTTTAAGACACCACAATGTCAACTCTCTGTCTTCTATTAAGATCTAATGACATCATTCTCTGCTTTAAAACCTGTGATAGGTCTTAACTGCTCTGGCCTGATTCCAAAGCTTGATATTGAGGGATTTCATAATTTGGTCCTGTCCCAAATTTCACATCTTCCCATTTACCTGCAGGGGTGTCCCCACCCATGTCCACACCCACATCCACCTACCCGAGAGATAATTTTCCAGCCAAAATGCCCTTCCATGCCCCACTGCCTTTTCAAATATTTGCCCTTTCCTCTTTTCTTTCAGTAAAAACCATACTTACCCTACAGGACTCAACTCAAATGCTGCCTTCTTCATAACGTATAGCACATTCTGTCTCATTGGAATTCATTGCTTCTTCAGTCTCCCCAGACATTTTGCATGGGATTCTATTATTACACATAACATAACACATAGCATCATCAAGCTTAGAGCTGTAATTGTACCCATGTGAACTATATGGGACCCAAGTGGATCTTACTGATCTCTGATACACGTGCATGGAACAAAGGCTCAGTAAATCTTTGTGGACATGAATTAGGCTGGATAATTGCGAAATTATGTCACTGAAAGTCAGTCTTGTTAGAAAACCTGTGAAATGCCAAATGTGGCCTTTACTAAAGGTTGTATAAGAGAATTACTAAGCAGCTATTGTACCCTAGTGTTAAGACATATTTCTTCCAAAAAGATGTTGAACTCATGACTGTCATACAGATAG
Organism: Pan paniscus; assembly: GCF_029289425.2. Lineage (NCBI taxonomy): Eukaryota > Metazoa > Chordata > Mammalia > Primates > Hominidae > Pan > Pan paniscus. Next base: position 86,821,120 of record NC_073267.2, read on the forward strand.
AAAATGAATGCTTGTAAAAGATTTTATTTAACTTATTAATTAACAAGGGCATCAGTAAGAAGTTAAAATTTGTTCAAAGAATTCTGAGAAGATAGATTTAAATAGGCAATCTGGAATACTAAAATGAATTCATAAACAGAGGCAAAACTGGTGAATAGTCACAAAGCAACAATCAATTATTCAGTACCAGACAAAATGTATTCACGTTTGTATGGACAATAATCATCTGCATTACCATCAGCTTTCTACAACTTAGAGAGTTGTAAATAGCTCAAAGCCAATGAAAGACCCAGTTAAGCTGGAAGCATACCCTAGAAAGAACATCCATTTATCATTTTTGCTCATTTCAAAGTCTTTCCCATTTTTTACTAACAGCTTTCCTCCTACAGTCATAAGTACAGAGATTATTCTTTTTTTTTTTTTTTTTTTTTGGTTTTGAGATAGGGTGTCACTCTGTGGCCCAGGCTGGAGTGCAGTGGCACAATCTCTCTGCTCACTGCAACCTCCACCTCCTGGGTTAAAGCAGTTCTCCTGCCTCAGCCTCCCGAGTAGCTGGGACTACAGGTGCCCACCACCACCCCTGGCTAAATTTTTGTATTGTTAGTAGAGATAGGGTTTCTCCATGTTGGCCAGGCTGGTCTTGAACTCCTGACATCAAGTGATCTACCCGCCTTGGCCTCCCAAAGTGCTGGGATTACAGGCATGAGCCACTGTGCCCAGCCCCGAGATTATTCTTGACCACAAAAAAAGGCAGGTCTCACTAGGATTGGCCTAGCTGCTCCTTACATTTTAATTGCCTCTTTTCTTGTCCATCACCTGCATTAAAATGTCACTTCCCAAGGAAAGAAACCAAACTCATCTTTGTCTTATTGCTCTATTGTGTTATTTTTAATGATAATCTTTGGGTCAAGTATAGCTATCATGATGTGTTTTTTCTCCTCAAGAATAATATTTGTGAACTTCAGATGTTAATGATATTTATTTTCCAAGTATGTCTTTATCTTGAAAATGAGCCCTTCTGTATTAGAGAGTAATCACATAGTTTTTGTACTGTTTAGTACTACTGTGTTCTAGCACTAAAGAGCATGTAACAGATATGCTATGCTTGTTGAAAATTAGAAACATCATACTTACAACTAAATCCAACTTTGTCATTTGGTCCAGAAGAATTTAACTGTATTAGTACCACTGTTTATAAAATTTGTTGTCAGTTTCCTATTCCTGTTTATAAAGATACAGATACACAGACCCAATGAAGAGATGCTCGCTCTGATTCTATAAAAGATTTAACATATAGATGGGCTCAACATCTTTAAAAACTATTGTTACATGTAATTATAATAGAAAACATTGGAAAACTTTTAATTGCCTGACCAAAGGGATTTAGTTTTGGAAAGGGTAATTTGTTAATTAGTTGTATTGTCGTGCAGTTATTTTTAAATTACCATTTGAAAACCGTGCTTCCAAAATGAAAAAAATATTATTTATTAAAACAGAATGTGAAAGATTTATGCCTACCTACTTAAAAATATATAATCTTTAGCACAAGGCTTGAACAGTAATGATGCACATTGAAGAGTTGGATTATAGGACACATTTTCTATTTTTGACATTTCCTTTGTGTTGTTACATCAATAACATTCTTGAAAAAGGAAGAAAGAAAGAAATGGTGTTCTATAAAGTCTCTTCAGTACCCTGTGATTTGGGTACTCGTAATAGAGTAAAGTAAAGGGTTTCATTATGCTTTGTTTTGCTAACGGACGTCTGATGTCCTTCTCCTGGTGTGATTTTCATTATAGCTAGTTTCAAAGTGCTTGAATTGGGATTAGTTACTTAGTGAGAGTCTTCATGTTCTGTTAGTTACTAACACCAATTTTTATGTGGCTTGAAATGCAGAATTCATCACTATTCTGAGTTCTTTAAAGTCTGGACCACCATGACCTTGAAAATCCCCAAAGAGGAAGACCTAGGTTTGAATGATACCACCGTTCAAACAAGGGGTTTTAGATCCTTCATCCGCCCTTCAAGCCTATTCCTTTCACAGGGCACAGGACTTTATAGGTTGATGTGAATTGATGCTGCTTGGTTATGGAAGTGAGCTCACTAGAATTAAAGCCTTGCCCGCTTATTCATGGAAGTTGGCAGGTGCCAGGAAACGAGCTCTTGGGCAGGGCTTTGTTCTTATAAAAATAACTTTAATGGAAAATATCCCACTGGTTAAATGACATTTGTAGCAAAAGGAATACCCTAAAATGTATTTCTATTCTGTGAGATGTAGAAACACCCATTATAGACATTCACAAAATAATGATTTGAGAAACAAGTGTATATAATGCAATGAAAATAGTTCATATCTATAAGTTTCTTTGGGGTGTTTGAATGTTTATATTCCATCACTCACCTCCTCTCATGATCCAGATAAAAAGTTAAACAGCCTGTAATCCCAGCACTTTGGGAGGCCGAGGCAGGCAGATCACGAGGTCAGGAGGTCGAGACGATCCTGGCTAACAGAGTGAAACCCCATCTCTACTAAAAATACAAAAAATTAGCCGGGCATGGTGGCGGGTGCCTGTAATCCCAGCTACTCGGGAGGCTGAGGCAGGAGAATGGCATGAACGCCATTGGAGTTCACCCATTGGAGGCAGGGGTTGCAGTGAGCCAAGATCGTGCCACTGCACTCCAGCCTGGGCAACAGAGCGAGACTCCACCTCAAAAAAAAAATGTTAAACCAAGCTTCTCTGTCTGAATGGAGCAGCCTGCATGTGGGTCTGCTTGGGAATGTCTTCTTTACTTCTGTTTATGCAATGAATACTATATGAGTATCATGTGCATACAATATAATATTAATTGGATCTGGAGACTTGTGATTTGAGAGGTTTATTGTTCACATAGTAAAGCTCTCTGTGGAAAGCTGAGTGGTCTCCCAAGCAAGTCTAAGAAAAGAATTCCTCGAATAAGCAGAGGAAGAAGACTAGCTTAGGGTTTTATGTTGTTACAGGATGGGGCTGGGACAAGGGTTCCTACACAAGGGTCAGGACTTGCATTGTGTGAACTTCCTGCTGGTGCCAAAGGAGGGAGTAACTGGGCTCTTTTATTGTTCCAAATGTGGGGCAAAAGGGGAAGGAGGTGTGATGAGAATTAAAAGACATTAGTATTAAACATCAAAAATGGAGTTGAACCCTTAATAATAAGGGGATAAAGAAGTGAGACTTTAAAATGTGTATCCTTCTTATTCTCTCTAAAAACTCTTGCCCTCCTTCCACAAATTATAAATTGGAACTTACAATCTGCTATAGAAAGCAATAAGTAAAGCAATATTTATAATTCCAGAAAAAGAGTAAGAGTAGATGTATGTAGAGAGGACCAATGGGAGCACATGAAAGGAATAGATGAGTAGGACTGGGAAAGATGAGACTAGAACCATGTTGTGAATGAAGAAGAACTGAAAGGCAGCGAGGGAGATAAGGCTATTTTGGCCAAGGAAACAGGATGTGTAAAAGCATCGAAGAAAGAGAGCATGCCCCACTGAGAACATTTTTAAGAGATCAGGCATGGCTATAGTATAAAAGAGTTCTGAGGAATGAGAGTGGAGCTTTCTACCCAGAGTAGGTCACAAACCACTTTGAGTACAATATCCTAAAAAAAAAAAAAGGCACGTCATTAAAGGATTTTTAAATAGGAAGCAACAAGATGGCCTATGCATTTTTGTTGGGAACAGGCCCCCCAAAATCTGGCCATAAACTGGCCCCAAAACTGGCCATAAACAAAATCTCTGCAACACTGTGACATGTTCGTGATGGCCAGGGTGCCCACGCTGGAAGGTTGTGGGTTTACCAGAATGAGGGCAAGGAACACTGGCCCACTCAGTGCGGAAAACCGCTTAAAGGCATTCTTAAACCACAAACAATAGCATGAGCGATCTGTGCCTTAAGGACTTGCTCCTGCTGCAGATAACTAACCAGACCCATCTCTTTGTTTCCCTTTGTATCCCTTTGTTTCCCATAAGGAATACTTTTAGTTAATCTATAATCTATAGAAACAATGCTTATCACTGGCTTGCTGTCAATAAATATGGGGGTAAATCTCTGTTCAAGTCTCTCAGCTCTGAAGGCTGTGAGACCCCTGATTTCCCACTCCACACCTCTATTTCTGTGTGTCTTTAATTCCTCTAGTGCTGCTGGGTTACGGTCTCCCTGACTGACCAAGCTGGTCTCAGCACATCTTACATAAAACACCTGGCAGCCAGTTGAAAGATGGATGCAATGGAGACCAGACTAAAAGCAAGAGCACTTATGAAAGGATTTTTGCATCAATGCTAGAAAGAGGTGAGAAAATAACCTAGAGTAGTCAACAGTAGGGAAAGCGATGAGATGAGATGATCTTAAAGAGGTAGCTGTGCCAGGCACAGTGGCTCACACCCATAATTCCAGCACTTTGGGAGGCCGAGGTGGGCAGATCACAAGGTCAGGAGTTTGAGACCAGCCTGGCCAATATGGTGAAACCCCATCTCTACTAAAAATACAAAAATAGCCAGGCATAGTGGTGGATGCCTGTAGTCCCAGCTACTTGGGAGGCTGAGGCAGGAGAATTGCTTGAACCCAGGAGGCGGAGGTGGCAGTGAGCCGAGATCGGGCCACTGCACTCCAGCCTGGGAGACAGAGTGAGACTCTGTCTCAAAAAAAAAAAAAGAAAAACAAAGAGGTAGCTGCTTCAGGACTTAGTGGCTGATTGCATGTCCATGAAAAGTAGGGAGATGCAGAGTAATTAAAATGTACAGAAAATTAGGAGTGATTCCCAGCCTTCTACTTGGATGAATAAGCAGGGAAAAAAAAGAAGTTGGGTGTGAGTTGCCTGTGTGACTTCCAGGCCATATCTAGAAAGTAAGAGAAGTAATGAGGCTGCAGATGACGACACCAAACCATTGCTGAGAAAAGGCATGGCGAGTTTTCATCCGCTTCTAAAAGTACAAAAAAGATATGTTATATCTCATGACATCTCACACAATAAAAACATTGTTCCTTAGGACAGTGATCTACACAAGACCCTCTGGATGAGGCAAAAAGAAAATGCAAGCCTAGAATATCCAAGAATATTTCATAAATATTTATTTTAGGAACCTGCTTATATATTTGTTTCCTAGAAAAAAAAAAGTTTTACCTATTTATAGCGATGCCATCTCCAGTAGAATATTTTTTAAATCATGTCGGGAAAAGTCAGAAAACACAAGTTTGAACTCTGCATAATTAGTTGCTGCTTAATGGAAAAAGCAGCACAAGGACATAGTGACAATTACAAATAGTATAAAAGGTATACAGGAAAAGTAGGTCACCCCCGCATCCAGAATCCCAAGTCCCCTCTGTAGAGGCAATAACTCTTGCCAGCTTCTCATGTGTCTTTTCGAAAACCTGAAGCGCTTTTCTGTGAACATAACAACCGTCTCTCCACCTAATCTTTCAAAAGGATTCACCTATCAGGAAGTCTATTTTTTTAGTTCCAAGACCCACAGAGCCAGAACTGAGCCCAAAAGTAAATTAAGCAGCTGAGGAATAGATCAAAGTAATGAATGGCTCTTAGACCCAGTTGGGTCAGTTTTTACCAGTTGAGTGATTTATTATCTGCTTTTAGTGAACATTCCTCCTGCTAGGTTTACGTTTTTTCCATCAGGCCTGTGACTTCAGGTGGCCCACCTGTTTCCCCACAGAGATCTGAAAATTGTCTTACCTTGGAACCAATCTGAAACAGCACCACGCCGGGCATGGTGGCTCACGGCTATAATCCAAGCACTTTGGAAGGCTGAGGCGGCTGGATCACCCGAGGTCAGGAGTTCAAGACCAGCCTGGCCAATATGGCAAAACCCCGTCTCTACTAAAAATACAAAAAGTTAACTGGGCGTGGTGGCAGGCTCCTGTAATCCCAGCTACCCAGGAGGCTGAGGCAGGAGAATTGCTTGAATGCAGGAGGCAGAGGTTGCAGTGAGCCGAGATGACGCCACTGCACTCCAGCCTGGGCGACAGAGTGAGACTCTGTCTCAAAAAACAAAAAAAGGAAAAGAAACAGCACCGCATAACTGGGAATACTCCAAGACTGCCAGAGAGATGCTTAAGTAGTTTCTGTCTCCTCCCAAATTTGGGGTAAGAATGGTTCTCATGAGAGAAAATGCTTTGGAGATGCTTTTATGGACTTCTATCTGAAAAACAAGACTCCAGAAAATAAATTATCACCAAATACTGAAATATGAGTTGCTATTCTACAATCCTTTTAAATATGAGATGCTGTATTCAGTATTCCTTCTGTTTGGGAACATTTGGAGACTTACCTGCTCCCTTCATGGGGTATTCCCCACGTCCCACTTCATTCGGCAAGCTATTTGCGTACGTGAGCTATCTACTCCATGGCAAGCTTTTCCAGAAAAAGACCTGTGTTTGATTAAGCTCTATATTAACCAGCCAGGCGCAGTGGCTCACGCCTGCAATTGCAGAACTTTGGGAGGCCCAGGGGACCGGATCACCAGAGGTCAGGAGTTAAGAGACTAGCAGCCTGGCCAACATGGCAAAACCTTGTCTCTACTAAAAATACAAAAATTAGCCAGGCATGGTGGTGCATGCCTGTAATCCCAGTTGCTTGGGAGGCTGAGGCAGGAGAATCGCTTGAACCCAGGAAGTGGAGGTTGTGCAGTGAGCCACTGCACTCCAGCCTGGACAACAGTGTGAGACTCTGTCTAAAAAACAACAAACAAACAAACAAACAAAATGCTCTATATTAACTTAAGTATTTTCATGATGCCTGAATATTAAGTATTTGCAAATTAAATGAATGCCGTGACACTTGAAACTGCTATCTTCAAGAATAAAATTTCTTCCTGACTTTAAAAAGAAAACAAAAATAAAAAGTAAATATGAGAGCTTGGATAAAGCATACATTTTTAAATAGCTTTTGTGATTACAAAATACATTGATATTTGTTGTCAAACATATAAAAAGCTCATGGAAATAGAAAAAAATGAAAGTCATCATTATGCCACTGTAATCATTGCTAATATCTACCAAGCTATATCCCATCTATAGATATTACAGTTTTGCTTAAGACCTTTGTGAGTTTTTTTTCCAATATACAAAATTTTCTTCAGACTCAAAGAGGTAACTCATTAAAGTGGGCTCTTTGTGTCTTTGTCCCCAAGCAGGGAGCCAGCTGCTTTGGCAGGTGTGAGGATGATGTGGAGTTCCACTGCAGCAGGTGTTTAATAATCCTTTGCTTGTACCTTCCATCTCCTCCAGCGGTGCTGTGAGCAACAGAAACTGTTCTGAAAACCCGCTCTGTGGAAGGTAGCGATTAAGCAGGAATGATTTATACCTGCGAGAAAGATTGTTTCCTTTAAAACTGTCTTTAAATTGTGGTTAAGATATATTTGTTTGGGAACACTGCTGGTTCAACTTTAGCATTGGGAGAAAGCTGAAAGGTAACTAGGAAGATGATCTGTGGGTATTTGTTTAATGCCAAGCTGACTCCAGCTTCTCCACCATGCAGATTGTACAGCTTTTCTGTCCTCATAATATATAAAAATAATAAAAGGGGGAGGAAAGTACACAGAGCCTGATACTGTTAGAAATCTTCCAGTTTTATATTCAATTTTATAATGTTATATTCAGTAAGTTAAAGCTGCTTTAAAAATAGTTTCTAATGAAATAATGGAGGGGTAGTGTATTCATCCCTGCTTTAAAGGATGTCAAATATTGTTTTAATCTGGTGTAGTGGGTGGCTTCTGCAGTGTGAATCAACAGAGGACATTCAGATTACTTGGTTAGCCTCGAATATAGCATCAGGTATTCTAATCAAGTTATTTCCTTATGCTTACATAAAGTCAGTAGATTTTATTGGTTTTGAATCAGCACACACTGCCATATTGGTGCCTTTTTCAAAGTGACATTGATATTACTGAACCTAAGGCAAAAACAAATGTATATGCCAGTAACAGTAGCAAATATGAAAATGGAATTCTGATAATACAGTGTTTAATGTAGCAAAATGAGCAACAACGTATTTTTTGTCTGAAAATAAACATCGAAAAGAGTCGGAAAATGGAAACACCCTTGGTAATCAGATATTCTGTCTATTATACTATTTTACATACCCTGGGAAGATGTCAAGAAAGTTTACTTCATCAACACCATCTTTTATAGCTTAAGTTAATGTTGAGAAAATTTTATTGACAATAAGCTTTTTTACAAATGTAATATTAGTTCTTCATTTTGGGTGTGTTTGGGTGTGTATTTTTCATCTTGGCTCAAATCTAAGGACCCAATATGACAACCCTATGGTTAGGGAGGAAAAGTAGAAGCCTAGAAGAGTAACACTGGGCAGTCCACTCAGATAATGCAAGAGCCAATTAAGGCTTCTTAAAACCTAATTTGGGCACAATATCTGAATTGTTACACCTGCTTCCTTAACTAGATAAACTGAATTGGGTGACAGATCTCTCTGGCAGGAAAAAATATTGCACAACTCTTCCAAGACAGACATTTTCACCAATGGGCCATTAACCTCAGCCCTTCTTGTATCTTCTGCATTCCACCAAAGCTTATTATGTCTTGACACATACTTTCCATTTTAAAGAAAGTACACTCAGCTTTCAGGAAGATATTAATATACAGTTAAGTAATATGGTTTCAAAACTGAAAAGAATTTATCACAGATGAGTTATGTAGTCTATCACTGGTAAAACCCTAAGGTTTTATTTATAAAATGCAGAAATCAGAAAAACAAGTTAGTCGTAATTTAATTGCATGTGTATCTGCAATTGCAGGTACAGTCCTATTTTTGTGAAATGTTTATATTTGGAACTTTTGTGAGGACACCATTTATGAAGCCAATCTTTGCCTATTAATATTATACTTCCTCCTCCATGCTCATTAATAGGGCATGTCTCCTAGATGTCTTTGAAGGGATGCTGCCTACAGAAAATAAATGCTACCATTGTTGTAGCATGCATGTAAAGCTTACTTTCTTCATCATATTGTAGATAAGAAAAATAAATGCAGAATGAAATATTATATTTGTAATGTCTAATTATTGTAATAACTATTGTTATTTGAAACCCTATAACAAGTACCCCTGGATGAAATTCAGTGCACATTTTATGTGTATGTTCACTTTTGCTAACTTACATCATTTATTCACATCTGTTCCTTTGATCAAGTTGTCATGCCCTCCGAAAGGTAAGGGCTATATGACTTCAAACATGTGGAAACTTCTGTTTTGAGGAATTTCAATATTTTCACCGATTTATATCTATATTTATAATTCCATGATAATTATACATTTAGTGAGTGTCTACCATGTCCCATTTAGTCCTTATGACAACACTGCAAAGTAGATAGTATTACTAAAGAGGAAATTGACACCCAGCGAAGTTGTCTATTATGTACAAGCATTTACATGGCATATGAGATCCACATCTATTTCAGACAAGCTTCTTTCATGTGGCAAGGGTGTGGCTTTTACCATCACCACAAAGCAATACTAGAAGAATCAGGGAAGAATGTTCTATCTTTTGTTCTGTTTGTAGTAGTACCAGTGAAGAAATATGACTGGCCTAATGGAGCATGTGTCTACCTAGGGCCAAGCATCGATCACTGTGGCCATATGTATAGGTATTACCATTGGCCAGACTGAGATCATATACCCACCTTGTGGTCAGTGGACAGAAAACATTGAAACCACCAGCATTCTATGGAATGGATGGTAAAGATGAACAAATTCCCCATAAAGAGACAAATTATCTTATCAGAGGAAGGGTGACAATGCTACATTAAATACACACACACACATATCCACTTACGAAGTACAGCTTCAAGTTCCTTTAACATGCTTCCCATTGAGAAGCAGGTCTAAGTCCCTGGAACTTGAACCTGGTTCTGTGCTTGCTTGACCAGCAGAATATAGCGGGAATGCCGCTGTCTGGTTTCCAATCCAAAGAATTAAGAAACTGGCAGCTATCCTATCTCTTGGGCTCATTCTTGCAAACCAACCACAATGCTACAGAAACATTTGTGGGAAGTCCATGCAAAAAGGAAACAAGGTCCAGGCACTCATCCCCATGAACTCTAAGCCAACAGCGAGGATCATATTGTCAGTCATGTGACTATAAGGATTCTGTAAGTATATCCTCCAGCCCAAGTCAACTTGCTTTAACTGATGTTGTATGAAGCAAGAACAAGCCTTCTTTCCAAGCCCTGCCCAAATCACATGTTTATGACCTGATTATTGTTGTTGTTTGACATCATTAAGTATTAAGGGCATCTGCTATGTAAACAGATAACTAAAACAATCAGAGTCAAAAAATTTTTGCTCTTTCTTTTGCATTGCATACACAAATCTGGCTCAGCACCAAATTTTGCACAGCCCTCTAAATACCCAGTACTATGCCAAGCACATTGTAGTTATGCTATAAATATGTATGAAATAATTGAATTATGCATTATTCACTTTGTAAATGGATAAATAGCACAAAGAACTTAAGTGACTTTCAGAAGTGAGTCTTAAGCTGAGCTGGAAATAAAAGATTTTCATATCCAAGTTGAATGCATTATCTATCAGGACCCTCAGAAGAGTCTCTTTACATAAAGCACAATCTAACTCTTCTATTTCTCATGGAATAAGATGATGGGTGGTGAATGCTTTCTGAGCTTTAAAAATAAGCATGCTGAAATGCCTGGAAGGATAAGGTATAATGCATTAACAGGAGTTAACTTTGGAGAGTAGTCGGTGGAGTTTGAAGAAGCAAATTGATTTCTACCTTTGGTACCACTCTTATTTCTTACAGTGAATGTACATTAATTTTATACTTTTAAATGACATTAAATTAGAACTAGTAAAGGAAATTCACCAAAATGTTAGCAGCAAGTGTCTTGATTATAGGATTATGAGGGTTTTACACTGACATTTATTATCTAAATTGTACATTGCTGTAGAAAATGTATTCCCCTGAAGTTCCTGAAGAATTTAATTTCAAATTCTTGTCTTTTAAAATCCCAAATTTTATATAACAGAAAAAATTCATTGCACATTATTCAGACGTGTCACACAAAATCAACTGTAATGTCCCAAGCTTCAAATTCACACACAGAGAGAATGACGCATCTGAACACACACTCCCAACTTCATCAGGAAACCATTATGGGAAAGCTCTGCTTTTGAGCACAGCACCAGTAAGAATGTTGCAAACAATTCATTGATCAGCCTTTTTACTCTTGAAGATTTTGTCTTGCTACAGCAGCATTTCCAGGAAAGAGGTTTGAAACATACACTTGCTCAGTGCTTCCTGCTTACGTGGGAAGATGGCAAAGAGCCCATTTGCGTCTGCCTCTGAGGCTCAAGCACTGCTAAGGGATACTAAATCTTTGACACTTTCAGAGCTTTCCTATTTATGTAAAAGCTAGAAAATTAGTTAATATGGTACTTTAGATTCTCTTCAGTTATAACTAAAAATTTTCTCTGGGCACAAAATTTCAGTGTACAGACACTCTGCTCCTGATTTTCTATTTCTATCAATGGACTGAGTAATTTTCAGCCCAAAGTACAAGTTATCAAAGACCAAGCATTTTATTTACTAATTATATATCCAACCTACAGCTAAAAAGCAGGTACCATTCAACAAGCATTCTACTGAGCACTGAAGAAATATGAAGTTGGGAGATATACAATGGATAATTCTTACTCTCAACTATTAGTCCGGTGCAAAAGTAATTGTGGCTTTTGCCATTACTTTTAATGTCCAACAAAATGTCCAAAAAGGTGATTTCCCATCTGTCATGGACTCTGTTAGTTACCTAGTCAGCCATCATCCTTGTTCCCTTTTTTCTTTTTTTTTCTTTTGAGACAGAGTCTTACTCTGTCACCAGGCTGGAGTGCAGTGGCACAATCTGGGCTCACTACAACCTCCACCTCCCGGGTTTAAGCGATTCTCCTGCCTCAACCTCCCGAGTAGCTGGTACTACAGGCGCCCGCCACCACGCCCGGCTAATTTTTGTATTTTTAGTAGAGACGAGGTTTTACCGTGTTCATCAGGATGGTCTCAATCTCTTGACCTCGTGATCTGCCCGCCTCGGCCTCCCAAAGTGCTGGGATTACAGGCATGAGCCACCGCGACCGGCCCGCTCCCTTTTTTCTTGCTAACGGAACTTAAGTTTTGTCCAGGATGACAATGTGCCAAGCTATAAGGGATGAATCATGACTGGTCTAAGCTACTCATGTCATGTCTCTTGTATTCCCTTTGCTAGAAACACACACTCCCAGACCCCTCCGCAGCTACAGGTAGTCATGTGACCTTGCTCTGGCCAGCAGACATAAGGGGGAACTCAGTTCAGAAGAAAGATCCCACCTACTTCTGACTCTTCCTTCCTGTTAAGAATGCAGCTGTATGAGTAGCCTTGTAGTTATCTGTGACCATAAAACAACCAGCATTGAAATGGGAAGGGCCCTCACTGAAGCAGAATGGACAGAATCCGGGGCCTTGACGCCACTGATGAGCTAAATAACCCTGTTAACATTGACTTCTTAATCTTCTTTTGTGTTTCAAGCCACTACAGCTTGGATTCCTGTGCTTGCAGTCTATTGGATCCTAAAAATCCTGATAAACTGTCCTATTGATTTATTTCTGGGCAATTTTAGGAAAGGCTTTTTATTCATACAATGCCTTGACATTGATATTTCATTACTTTGAAGTAAATACTGAAATTATTGAGCATTCCCAGTATATATATATTTTCCTGTCTGGAAGAAGGAGAAAATACCTTAAGTATCTTAAGTTTCTTTTGCTTTCATGACTCCTTTGCTTTGGTTTTTCAGAATTTGACTATGATGTGTCTCAGCGTGGATTTCTGAGATGGTTTGCCTTAGTTCTCTGAACATGTTCATAATAATTGATTTTAAATCTTTGTCTCATATAGTCAAAATTTAGGCTTCCTTGGGAACACTGACTGCTTTTTTCCTTGTATATGAGTCAGATGTACTATTCTGTTTTTTCATATATCTGATAAATTTTTTGTTGAGGACCGGACATTGTATATAATATAATGCATCAACTATCAAATCAGATCTCCCTCTTCCCCAGAGTTTGTTGATGTTGATGTTGTTGATTCTTGTTTACCTTCCTAATTCTGTACAGCCTGTATTCCTTGTCATATGTGACTATGGAAGTCACTAAGCAGATTGTCAACTAATGATTGAACAAGATTTCCTTACATCCCTTCAGCCAGTAAGTCCTATTATTTATTTCATATGGCAGAAATATAAATAATCAAAATGTCTAATATGATATAATTTTTCAACTTAAAATAGATTCATTTTTCAAAGAATATATCTTTGAAACATCACATTTTGAAGACTTTTGAACATAATATAATATGAGGTGAAAAGACATAATGAAAAACTGTAAATAGCCTAACCTCAATTTCATAAAATGTACATGCCATATAAACAACCAAAAAAAAAAAGTACATGCCAGATAAACAACCAAAAAAAAAAAACCTAGTAGAAAATGTTATACCTTATATGAACATTAAGTCAAGATGGATTAAAGACTTAAACATAAAACCCAAAACCATAAAAACCCTAGAAGAAAACCTAGGCAATACCCTTCAGGACATAGGCATGGGCAAAGACTTCATGACAAAAATGCCAAAAGTAATTGTCACAAAAGCCAAAATTGACAAATGGGATCTAATTAAACTAAAGAGCTTCTGCATAGCAAAAGAAAGTATCAGGAGAGTGAACAGGCAACCTACAGAATAAGAAAAAATTTTTGCAATCTATCCATCTGACAAAGGTTTAATATCCAGAATTTATAAGGAACTTGAACAAATTTACAAGAAAAAAACAACCCCATCAAAAAGTGGGTAAAGCCTATGAACAGACACTTCTCAAAAGAAGACATTTATGTGGCCAACAAACATATGAAAAAAAGTTCAACATCACTGATCATCAGAGAAATGCAAATCAAAACCACAATGAAATACCATCTCACGCCAGCCAGAATGGCGATTATTAAAAAGTCCAGAAACAGTAGATGCTGGCGAGGCTGTGGAGAAGTAGGAATGCTTTTACACTGTTGGTGGGAATGTAAATTAGTTCAACCATTTCATATCTCAAAAAAAGTCTCAAAATATGAAAATAATAATAGATCTTCAAAAAGCAGTTATGGGTATTGTTTTTCTTCTTATATTTATTTTCACCACAGTTTTTAGGACAATTACACAAAGAGGACATGATTCTGTAGGTGGACTTCCTGCCTCCCACACCCCTGAACCTTCTGCCCCAGCCTCTACTTCCTTCTTAATTCACTTGAACAAGATATGGTAAGAGGCAATTCCAGAAACCAACTATGGTGCTCATTTTAAGAGAAAGAATATAAAATGAAAAAGACAGAACTATGTACAAATGTGTGTGTTTATTTGGAATAAAAAAGAAATCACAGAAATCTATAAAAAGCTGAAAAATACCACAATTATTACAAAATCTGGACACACATTTTTATTAACACATCTCCAGAAAATATTTTCGTACTTTTTTTGGCTTGTATATTTTTTTATTGCTTTCTCATATGACAACAACTGTGTTTCCACTTTCTCTAAAAAGAATAGAATAATTTTATCTTTCCTCTAACATGGTTGGTTGAATTTTTTAAATTATACTTTAAGTTCTGGGATACATGTGCAGAATGTGCAGGTTTGTTACATAGGTATACACGTGCCATGGTGGTTTTCTGCACCCATCAACCCGTCATCTACATTAGGTATTTCTCCTAATGCTCTCCCTCCCCTAGTCCCCCCACCCCCGACAGGCCCCGGTATGTGATGTTCCCCTCCCTGTGTCATAGTTGGTGTTTTTTAAACATGCAAGTTCACATACAGATGTACCTTTTTTTTTGCAATACTACTATAGGAGTGTGCCTTACAAACATATAAATTCTGATGAATTCCATTTCATACTGTTTTCACTTAAAATGTAAAGTGAATTTATAATTTCCTAGGCTAAATTATATTTCTGCAAAAAGTGAGAGATTAGGTAAACCTGCCTGAGGTTACACAGCTGGCAGATTGCTGCACTGGGATTCCGTTCCTGACAGCTGGCATTCATCATGACTCACGTTCCTACCTACTCCTCTACACTATGCCTTCCAACCTCATGCCTGCACTTCTGAAATCTTGATTAACTGTGAAAGGGGAAAGGTGAGAAAGGAAACAAGCCAGAATTTACTGAATATTTGCTGTGTGTTAGTCTTTTATGTTTGGCATTTTCCTTATCTCATTTACTCTGCAAAGAAACTCTGAAAGGTCAGTACCATTTTCCCCAATCTAGCAGTGAGTAAACTGAGGCTGAGAAGTTCAAGGGTACAACACTAAAAGTCAACAGTGTAGTTCCAAAGCCAATATTCTTTTCACTATACACACCTGATTCTGTAAAAATATAAGGGAAAAATATGGAGTGTCTGGTATGAAACTGTAAAATTAGATTTCAGAGTATTTTATTTATGTTACAAATACTTTTGTTGGTTTCCTGTTATTTCCTAGATTGTAAATGGATCCAGGAAAGCACCTGTTTTTTTGTGTGTGTATTTGTTCCAGAAATACACCTCCAGAACTCACCTTCCCAAACAGAAACTCTACCTATGAAACAATAACTCCCCATGTCTCTCTCCTCTCAGCCCTTGGCAACCACCGTTCTGTTTGCTATAGTGTGACTACTCTAGGTACCTCATATAAGTGGAATCGTATAGTACTTGTCCTTTTGTATCTGGCTTACTTTACCTTGCACAATGTGGTAAGTGATCAAGGTTCATTTCTGTTGTAGCATATGTCACAGCTTCATCTTTTTCAAGGCTAAATAATATTCTGTTGTATGTAGGTACCCTATTGTGTTTACACAGTCATCATTGATGAACATTTGAGTTGTTTTTACTTTTCACCTATTGTGAATAATGCTTCTCTGAACATTGATGTACTAGTGTCTATCCTGTGATTTTTTAAGATGAGAAATTAACCACTGTAAATATGTCAGTTTGAAAATCAGTAGGGCAATCCTGGGAGTTCTACCCCTAGCTGCCAGGCCTGGGGGAGAGGGAAGGGGAAGCTCAGCTTTCTGCCATGGTCCCTGCTTGCTTGCAACAGTAGGTCCTCATGGAAAAGGCTTTGGTCAGCCCTGCTCAGGGTCACCCGACCACTGTTGTCATGGCCCAGGCCAAGGAAAGAGAGTCATGGGAACACCTGTAATTTCCTATCTTATGTCATGGTACAATCATCCCAGAGTCCAAATAAGTTACCTTCAAAAGCACGGAGGTTAAGACTCAGCTTCACTAAAATCTGCAGTCTTCAGTTCTCTAAAAAGAAAAAGAAAGCTTTGTTGCACTAGTGTTCATAGGAAATTATTCCAGGGTCACCATGCTAATTATGATCAGAGGTCATCTAGATTTGAGAGCCAATCGTATATTTTTTAAACAGTTAGAATCAACTGAGCTCCATGTGTGAGCATCCCTCTTAATTAAAGTAAGCATACAGTCTCTTTCTGTCTTATTGATAAATTACTCTCAGGGTCTTAGGATAATTACCTACTGCAACACTAAATCAAAATCTACAAATGATATGACAATTACCATATACAAGGATATTTACTGTTTTAAAAGATACACTTTAGGGATGAATAAATTGACTATATTTATATTTTAAGCTTAATATATTCATTTATTAAGCTTAATTTATTATGAGTTTAGTATTAGAGATCATTCAGAAAACTGTAAGAAACATTTATTTGTCCTTTTCATTTTTATGTAATATTCTAAAAATATTTGTTTCTCATCACTGTAGAGAACTGAACAAATAATATTTTTTCGTTGTATCCAAATGAGCGTAAACTCTAAAGGTGAAAAAATATTTCCCAATGAAGCTTATTTTAATTCACTTACTTTACTTTTGCTTAAGAACACTCTTCTAATTCACGGAAAGAATATTTCAGTTGTTTGTTTTTGTTCGTTTTTCATTTTCTCTTAATGTGTTTTCTTCTGTGGGCTTAGCTAATGCAGTGATGACTATCTACTTAAAACAAGCCTCCCTTGTTTTAAGATAATAGCAAATCTCTGCTTTGCTTATCACTGGTCTGAAGCTCTACTGTTATCAGTTTAAAAACTTCACATAAGGCCGGGCGCGGTGGCTCACGCCTGTAATCCCAGCACTTTGGGAGGCCAAGGCGGGCGGATCATGAGGTCAGGAGATCCAGACCATCCTGACTAACACGGTGAAGCCCCGTCTCTACTAAACATACAAAAAATTAGCCGGGCGTAGTGGCGGGCGCCTGTAGTCCCAGCTACTCGGGAGGCTGAGGCAGGAGAATGGCGTGAACCCGGGAGGCAGAGCTTGCAGTGAGCCAAGATCGTGCCACTGCACTGCAGCCTGGGCGACAGAGCGAGACTCCATCTCAAAAAGAAAAAAAAAAAAAAACTCCACATACAGAAAAGGGTCTTTTCCCTGGAAGAGTGCTTTTGTTAAAGAATGAAGTCACAGTCTATTATAAAATGAGAAAGAGAGAGAGAGAGGGCTGAATTAGGATTTTTTTCTATCTTCTTTACCAGAACTCACTTCTGACTATCAGAATGCTTAGGAGTTTGCATCTTAATCCCTGAGAAAATAAGCAGGCCTTAACTAAGCAAACTCTGTTAACAGGGTGCTAATTTTTTTTATGTACAGCCTTCTTATTTAGTGACAGTCATTGTTAATATACTGCTTTCTAGCCTTACAAACTTCCATGTGTGTGAGTATAATTAACAAGATGAAATGGTATAGTGTATACTTATTTTTTAAATCACTTTCTCATTTAAGATATGAATAGCTTCCTATATCAGTGCACTTATTCTACACAAACTATTTTCTCTTTAACTTTTTTCAATTAAAGAAAAAACTAAACATAAGTATCTTTTATAGGTAGCATTGAGAGTGAAATCCACCCCTCTTCTCTAGCCTCCAGGAGCACTATCACCAACAGGAAATTATTACCAATAGTTTAGTGGACTGTCCTCATTTTTTTAGTCTTATTGAGGTATAATTGACAAATAGCAATTGTATATATTTAGGATATACAACTTGATGTTTAGATATTTGTATATATTGTGAAATCACAAATATATTTGTATAGATTGTGAAAACACAATATATACACATTTGTATAGATTGTGAAAACACACACACACACAAAGCTAATTAACATTTCCAAGAAAAGTTACCTCTTTTGTGGTAAGAAGCATTTAAAATCGAACTTTATTGAGCTTCAAGATAATCAATTTAGACCTCCATGCAGAAGTCCTTACTCAGGGGAGATAGGCCAGGAGGGAGCTGGAGATGTCCTGTGCTAAGTCCTGATTATCCATCATCCAAGTGAGCTAGTCTGTGTCCTGGGGTCAGGAGCAGGCACCAGAGTCCTGGCACCTTTAGTCCCTCTACCCACTTCATCCACCAGTATCATATCACCAACAAAAGAAGTGAAAACAGGAATCCCACAGACCTCTGGGGCAAAATCAACATGTAGCTCCTTCCTTTTCCCTTTAGGGTTCATTTAGAAATGACTGGCAATGCAGACGCACTCTGTATTCCACCATATGTCAGTGATTTGAAGACACAGGTTTTTCACATCTCAATGGCTCTAAAATCTAGATGCATCTTACGATTGATTGCTGTTGGCCAGGCAGAAGCTGGGATGTAATAAATGAACCCTGTGACTAGAGTAACATTGTACAGAAGAGAGAGAGAGAAGACAATAAAGGTTTTGAGTACAATAGATAAGTTGTTCTTTAACTTTAGAGGACATTAGAATCACCTGGAAAGTGTTTTAAAATCCAGATTGTCAGAGCGCTCCTTCAGGACTTTGGATTCACTGGGCCTGAAGTGTGGCCAAGAATTTGCATTTCTGACAGGTTACTGGTGCTCCTGATGTTGGCCTGGGAACCATACTGAGAACTGTTTCTCCAGATGCTAGGGACCGAATGTTTGCAACCCTCAAGATTCATTTATTGAAACCTAATGCCCCAATGTGATGATATTATCAAGTAGAGCCTTTGGTAGGTGATTAGGTCATAAGCATAGAGCAGGGGTGTCCAATCTTTTGGCTTCCCTGGGCTGCCAAGGAAGAATTGTCTTGCACCGCACATAAAATACACTAATGATAGCTGATGAGCTAACAAAAAATTGCCAAAAAAATCTTGTAATGTTTTAAGACAGTTTATGAATTTGTGTTGGGCCGTATTCAAAGCCATCCTGGGCGTGTGGCATGTGGGCCACAGATTGGACAGGCTTGGCAGAGAGCCTTCATGAATGAGTTGCTGTCTGTAGAAGGGGCTGAAGAAACCGTAGTTTGCCCCTTCCACCATGGGAGGACATATACAAGAAGGCACCAATTATGAATCAAACACTGAGCCCTCACCAGACACCAGATCTGCCAGTGCCTTGATCCTGGACTTCCCAGCCTCCAAGACTGTGAGAAATACATTTGTATTGTTTAAAAGCTCCCCAGTCTATGGCATTTTGTTATAGCAGCCTAAAAGGACTGAGACACAGGCTTTGGCACAGATCCTAGCTGGTCTCAGCTGCAGCCCATTTCTAACTTGCATCCAAGGCGGGTGTATTAGTCTGTTCTCACTCTGCTAATAAAGACTGGGTAATTTATAAAGGAAAGGTTTCGTCTTACATGGCAGCAGGCAAGGGAAAGCATGTGCCTGCAAACTCCTCTTTATAAAATCATCAGATCTCATGAGACTTATTCACTATCATGAGAAGAGCAGAGGGAAAAAACCCACCCCTATGATTCAATTACCTCCCAACAGATCTCTCCCACAACACATGGGGATTATGGGAGCTACAATTCAAGGTGAGATTTGGGTGGGAGCACAGCAAAACCATATCAGCAGGTGATTTCTGCAGGTTGCTTGTCATGTGTGTTCTCTGTTGATTTTTACTTCCTTTCTTGTAGATTTTGTCCTCATTTTTTATTGTTCACTGAAGAAAAATGTGAAATGACAATATCTGACCTCTGATATCAACATTTTTATATGCTTTTTTTTTTTTTTTTTTTTTTTTTGAGAGAGAGAGTCTTGCTCTGTCACCAGGCTGGCGTGCAGTGGCATGATCTCGGCTCACTGCAACCTCCGCCTCCCGGATTCAAGCAATTCTCCTGCCTTAGCCTCCCTATTGAATAGCTGGGACCACAGATGTGTGCCACCACACCCAGCTAATTTTTGCCTTTGTTGTTGTTGTTGTTGTTGAGATGGAGTCTCGCTTTGTCACCCAGGTTGGGGTGCAGTGGTGCAATGTCGGCTCACTGCAACCTACGACTCCCTGGTTCAAGCGATTCTCCTGCCTCAGGCTCCCAAGTAGCTGGGATTACAGGCACACGCCACCACGCCCAGCTAATCTTTGTATTTTTAATAGAGACGGGGTTTCACCCTATTGGACAGGATGGTCTCAATCTCTTGACCTCGTGACCCACCCTCCTCGGCCTCCCAAAGTGCTGGGATTACAGGCGTGAGTCACCGTGCCCAGCCTTTATATGCTTTTAATCACAAAGTCCTCTCACCTAGTTCCTCAAGGGCCAAAATTAGGGATCCTTGTAGACATTCTAGCAATATGAGGTCACCCTATAGTTTAGTGCACTCTCAGATTGGATTCCCCTATAGTGTAGTTGAGTCTGAAAAGACACTCATTTAAGTTAATGAGCACTATTGGTATTATTACATATATTGCAGCTATCAGTTTTCTAAATGCTTTTACATAGATTATTTTGTTTGAAATCTTGAAAGAGGTAAAATGTAATCTTTATTCATTTTTATTACCATCCAAAGTTCTCTCCTTTGTTCTAGGAATATTTATTGAGGTCCGCTAATGGGTGTGGTGACTGCATTCTACAGGAGCAAAAAGAGAGGAAATTGTGGTCCCTTGGGTAGCTTACAAGTGACAAGACATGCTATACAGTGGGATGGAAGCCATAGCAGGGATGTGCATTAGGGACAGTGGGCGTACTTGGGAGAGGAGAGATTCTGCCAGCTGTGCTTTGAGTCAGATTCATGGAAGATGTCATGGATGAAGAGATAGTGGAAGGGAAAGTGGATCTTAGAAAGGAATTGGTATTTATCAATACACAAAGAAGGGAAGGGGCACCCTAGTGGCAGGACTGTTCCAGTAACTTGTTGTCTTTACTCATCATCATATTCCTATGCCTAGCCCTGGGCCTTACCCGAGAAGACTTACTTAACTGAATTCAGACCATGTTACACTTCTATAAGAAGTGCCTTATGGTAGTCTCTCAATCCTGACTGCTCATGGTAATTATCTGGGATGTTAAAAAAAATCTCTGCCTACACTTCAATGAGGAATTCCATTGGTATTGGTGGGGTCTAAGCACGAATATTTTGGATAGGCCAAAGGTGATTGCTGTGGACTGAATGTCTATATTCCCCCCAAATATATATTGGAGCCCTAATCCCTGATATAATGGTATTTGGAGGTATGGGGCCTTTGGGAGGTTATCCAGTTGTAAGGAGAGACCCTTCAAGAATGGGATCAGTTGCCCTTTTAAAAAGAGATATGAGAGATATCTCTCTTTACCTTGTGAGGATATAGCAAGAAGGTGGCCATATGCAAAGCAGGAAAAGAGCCCTCCCTCACCAGGAACTGAATAAACCAGCACCTTGATCTTAGACTCCACAGCCTCCAGAACTGTGAGAAGCAGATTTCTGTTGTGTAAGCCACCTAGTCTGTGGTATTTTTGTTACAGCAGCCTGAACTGACTATGACAGTAATTCTTATGTGTAACCAGATTTAAAAATCTCTGCCCTGTGGTAGAGTCTAGTGGTTCAGAAGCAGCATTATGGAAAAAGCAAGAAATACAGATAATGTGATCTAAATGAGATACACTCTAAGCATTAGTCTCCTCATCTCTGAACTATAATAATTGTGCCTACTTTATAGGATTGTTGTGAAAGTTAAATGGACTTCCATAGATGCCATACTGCTTAGAAAAGTCTCTGACAGGGTGCCATAGAATTTTAAATTATGATAACTTATCTTTTAGGAATATTAGCCACTGATTTAGGGATAAGTAATTTCCTCTTTTTTAATAATAAGAATGCAAACAATATTAAAAGTAATACAGAAGGTAAAGAAGTTTGATCTTCCGGCCGGGCACAATGGCTTACGTCTGTAATACCAGCACTTTGGGAGGCCAAGGCAGGTGGATCACCAGCGACTGGGAGTTTGGGACCAGCCTGATCAACATGGTGAAACCCGGTCTCTACTAAAAATACAAAATGAGCCAGGCATGGTGGCACATGCCTGTAATCCCACCTACCTGGGAGGCTGAGGCAGGAGAATCACTTGAACCTGGGAGGCGGACATTGTGGTGAGCCAAGATCTTGCCATTGCATTCCAGCCTGGGCAAGAAGAGCAAAACTCTGTCTCAAAAATAAATAAATAAATAAGTAAATAAATAAATAAATAAAAGAAGTTTGATCTTCCCAGAGACAGTTGCTTCCTAAATGGAAGTATTTCTCAGAACTACCCTACCTGACACTGTGGCTAAACGACTCAGTGTAGGCCGGGCACTGTGGCTCACACCTGTAATCCCACCCAGCAGTTTGGGAGGCCGAGGCGGGTGGATCACGAGGTCAGGAGATCAAGACCATCCTGGCCAACATAATGAAACCCCGTCTGTACTAAAAATACAAAAATTAGCTGGGCATGGTAGCGCATGCCTGTAATCACAGCTACTCAGGAGGCTGAGGCAGGAGAATCGCTTGAACCAGGAAGTCGGAGATTGAAGTGAGCCAAAATCACGCCACCATAGCACTCCAGCCTGGTGACAGAGTGAGACTCCATCTCAAAAAAAAAAAAAAAAAAAAAGACTCAGTGTAAGCCCTGGAAATATCACTTGACCTTGGTTAGCCCATTGGGTAAGTGAAAACAGAGGTTTCTTTCTCCTTCTAAAGTCTTCCATAACAATAATTATTATTCTTCAGCTTCACGAGTTTCACAAAAATCTCTATTATTGTCTGTGATAAGAATATTGATGAAAAAAGAAATTATTTCTTCCTGAGCTACTGTTCAAATGAATTGTACTCTATTCTTCCAAAATTCACAAAACCCTCTATAATTCCTCGTGATTCAAAGTGTGGCCTAGGAGCCCTGCCCCACACCTGCTGAAATGGAATATACCTTTCAACAGGGTCCGCAGGTGACATCCTCAGGTTTGCAAGGCACTGTTCTAACAGTGCTGGGATTGAAGAAGGAAGTGATTTCCTTTCCTGAAAGAGTTAATTGTATGCATAAATCCTGGAACTGGCCCTATGTAGCCTCTTTCCTGGGGAATTGAGTTTTTTTTTTATTGTGGTGAGATATTTTCCAACAAACCCTGATGAAGTCTCTCAGCTGTTCTACATGGATCCTGGAAGCCCCGTTCACAGCTCTCTCCTTTGAGAAAGAACGGGTGAGCCTTCTTGCTGAAAGTCCTAGCTTAAAAATGTGTACCCAACCAAGAGGGGGTAAAAAACTGCCATTTCAAAACAGGTGCATTGCTTTCATTCCCTTTTAAATTAAAAACTCAACAGTGTGTCTGTTCTGTTCTGCAGAATATCTTTTTTCTTCCCTGATCTGGAAGAATATTTCAAGTTACAGTCCAGTGGAAAAACATAACCACACACACAGGGTTTTCTTATCCTGCTGTGCTGCTTGTTTCTGCAGAGTATCGTTCTGCCCAGAATCCATTGTCAGGAGAATGAGAAGAGTCTGACCTATTAGAACATAATCCTTAATTCTATAATCAGGAAAGTATAGACAGAAGAGTGAGAAGTTTAAAGACAGTGTTACTTCCAACATAAAAGCCCCACATATTTTGGACATTGATCTAAGGATGAGTGATTTCTTCTTGTTTAATAATAACACTACAGATACTGTTAAGAGTTATATAAGATAGAGAAGTTTGACCTTTATAGAGATACCTGCACTTTGAAGGCAAGTCTGTCACAACTACCCATCACTATGCCTGAAGTCCTCCGTGTATGTGTATTTGTCCGTTTTCATGCTGCTGACAAAAACATACCTGAGCCTGGGTAATTTATAAAGAGTAAGAGGCTTAATGGACTCACAGTTCCACGTGGCTTGGGAGGCCTCACAATTATGACGGAAGGTGAAAGACATGGCAGCAGGCA
This sequence comes from Pan paniscus, assembly GCF_029289425.2. Lineage (NCBI taxonomy): Eukaryota > Metazoa > Chordata > Mammalia > Primates > Hominidae > Pan > Pan paniscus. Next base: position 86,845,352 of record NC_073267.2, read on the forward strand.
AAGAGGGAATGAGACTCAAGCAAAAGGGGAAACCGCTTAAAAAACCATCAGATCTCGTGAGACTCATTCACTACCACGAGAACAGCATGGGGGAAACAGCCCCCATGATTTAATTATCTCCCACTGAGTCCCTCCCACAACACATGGGAATTATGGGAGCTGCAATTCAAGATGAGATTTGGGTGGGGACACAGCCAAACCATATCAGTATGCCTCTCTGAAATGTCACTTTGGATCTTCGTTAGCCGATTCTAACTAAGCTTTACAGAGGTGTAGTTTCCACACTACAAAATTCATCCTCTTTCAGTACACAGCTTGGTGAGTTTCAGTAAATTTGTATGGTTACAGAATGCTTCTATTACTCCAGAATTTCCCTCATGTCCATTTTTAGTAAATCCCTGTATCTATAATCAGCCCCAAGCAATAACTGCTCTGTTTGGTGTCTCTGTAGTTTTGCCTTCTCTATAAATTTTACATAAGTGGAATCAGGCAATATGTAGTCTTGTGTGCCTGCCTACTTAGTAAATGCTTTTGAAATCCATTCTTGTTGCATGTATCAGTATTTTTTGCCTTTTGATTGCTGAGTAGTGTTTCATTGCCTGAATATACCACATTTTGTTCATTCATCTTCAACCAATGGGATGTTTGTGTGGTTTACAGTTCTTAGCTATTATAAATAATGCTGCTATGGCAGCATGGATGGAGCTAGAGGCTATAATCCCACACAAACTAATGTAGAAACAGGAAACCAAATACCACATGTTCTTACTACTAAGTGGGAGCTAAATATTGGATACATATGGACGTGAAGGTGGGAACAATAGACACTGGGGACTCCAGGAATGGGAGGAAGAGATTGGGGCAGAGTTCAAAAATTACCTCTTGGGTACTATGCTTACTACCTGAATGATGGGCTCAATCATTTCCCAAACCTCAGTGTCACACAATATACTTTTGTAACAATCCCACTCATGTACCCCTCAACATAAAATAAAAATTGAAAAAAAAAACAAAAAATAATAAATAATGTTGCTATGATTCATTTGTAAGCTTTTGTGCAGATATATGTGTTCTTTTCCTTGGTAGATTTTAAGAAGTAAAATTTAAAAACTAGGAATACAAGAAATGACTTCAATATAATAATGGACATATATGAAAAGTCCACAGGTAACATCATACTTAGTGGTAAAAAATGGAAAGGTTTTCCTCTCAGATCAGGAACAAGATGAGAATGCCCATTCTCATCGCTTCTACTCAACATAGTACTAAAAGTCCTAGCCAGAGCAATTAGGCAAGAAAAAGAAATAAAATGCATCTAAATCAGAAAGGAAGAAGTAAAATTATTTCTGTTTGCAGATGACATTATTTCATATGTAGAAACCCCTAAAGACTCTATACACACAGAGAGAGAGAGAGACAGAGACAGAGAGACAGAGAGAGAAAGACAGAGAGAGAGAGATAGAGAGAGACTAATAAATTTAGTAGCAAAGTTCCAGGATGTAAAATCAGCATGCAAAAATCATTTGCATTTCTATACACTGACAATGAGCTCTTCAAGAAAGAAATTAAGAAAACCCATTTACAATAGCATCAAAAAGAATAAAATACTTAGGAATAAACTTAGGGAGGCAAAATTACACTGAATACTACTGTGTTTTGGTAGGAGAGTTACATTAAAATAGAGTCGCTAGTGTGTCCAGAGAAGTGCCTTTATCTTCGTATAATCATTGTTAAGAAGAAACAAGTGAATCTCTTCCCAAATTTACCCTCTGAATGTAGGTTTATATGGTGCTTTTGACATTAACTAGTGTTTACAAAACACCTGCCTTCTACAGCTTTACAACTGAATGATGAAAGCATGATGAAAGATAATCAGAGAAAACCATAAAAAGCAGTGCTTAAGAAATGAAATCACAGGAACTCTTCACATTTGTCAGAGTGTTATCTTCATATTAAAGATGAACCAAGAGCTGTTTATTTTTCATTTGAAAATGTGGTATATACAGGTTGCTTCACATTATAAGTATGGAGTTTTCTGCAGCAGCCAAAATTCTAAGTGTCTAGAGCTCACAATATATATCTACTTTCCAATTATATGCAACCTAAGCAAATAAATCTTTACTAAAAATTAAAATCTTTCCAAAATATTCAGAAAAGTGAGTAGTCATCTTTTTTATAGCACTCAGATATATTTTGATAAAGTATTTTTCTCCAGCAAAGAGTGAGGCATAACAGCTGGATGTATATATTAATCAGTTTAAACATAAGAATATTGAATACCCTAAGAGACACAAGAATGAACACTGTTAAGATTCTTTGCATGTGCCCCAGATATTACCTGGTCCATCTATTTTAAAAAATTATAAAACAATTTTCATCCACCCATATATCATCCTTGTCCAAAGAGGATTGCCTTTCCTTCAAAGCTGTTATAAGTGCCCTCAATTCTAGATTAGTTAAATAAAAATGCTGTTTACTCCTCAGGTTTGCTATCACTTTATCAACTGAAGAATTGCCTAGGAAAGCAGGAATCTGTTGCCGTAGGTCATTAAATTTTCTCTCTTTCTCTTTGTGAGCAGCCACTTACAGGATGGAGTGGAAGGAAAAAGGAACACTGTAAAGAAAAATATCAGTCATATATTTTGTCACTCCCCTGCATTTTTTCCCCTCATTAAATTTTACCTCAGAACCAAAACAAGACAAAAAAAGTAGCACAGAGGCAACCTTCCTGCCATATTACCGTCTTACTCTTTTCTCCACCTTGGATGCAAATGTAAGATTGGAAGCCTTCAAAAGCAGTGCTTTGAGTCTATTTCTTATTTCATTTATGTGTTCAAACGTCTTATAAGGAGAGGAAAATAAGAAATGGCGTTTCTTCCAATAGTAACCATCTGATACCTCACTAGTCTCCCAGGTCAGCCACGTAACTCTTGAGTGGCCATTCAAAGATTTTTTTTTCTACATTGATAGTCACATTCCCAGTAACCTGATTGAAAGCTGCAGGGTTGCTCAATGATTATGCTCTTTGAAATATCTGTGCCACCTCCACTGGGTTCTTATCAGTCTCGAGGGCAGAAGCTCTCACTGGGAGGTGAGTTTCATGAACTTTCATTTTTAAGTAGAGGAAAAGAAGCCTGGGGCCAAGAAAATATGTAGCCTCCTCTGCTGAAAGCCACATATCAGCTCAGTCAATTTCCAGTTCTTCCATTGAAGCCTAATTTTCCCTTTGAACCCAGAGAAAGCTAAGGATGCCTCTTTCTTGGGACAAAAAGAAGAATGCCCTTCCTTCATACAAATCTATGTTGGACTTCTAAGTGAATATGGATGACAAAAGGACAGTGGGCCTTTGGGTGGAGGTGCAGAGGTGAGGAAGAAAAAAACTTTAAAGATGATTGTGTGAACGTAAAATACCTGAGAGACACTTTAATAGTTGCCTAGGGTTGTCCAAAGTCTTGGTTTCTTTCCAACAAAGGATTTCTTTGTTGGAACTGTGTTCAGACAGGCATGAATTGAAATCCCAGCTTAGTCAATTACCAGGTGTATTTCTTTGTTGATTTAAGTTTTCTGGACCTCGGTTTATAATTCTGTAAAGTGAAAAACACTGGCAGTGTCATTCCTCTTCGTCTCTCCAGCACCTGGAAAGGCATCTGAAAATGTTTGTCGTGATGTTTATGAAGAGAAGGATGAAGAAGGGAGGGACCAAGCACTCTGCTTCTGCTTAATAAACTCCGGATGTATGTTGATATCCTTTCTTTCTCCTCCAGACATTTCCAACCAGATTGCTTTTCTGCAAAATCCATGCTAAAGGTTCTTAACTAACTCAAGCAGACAGTGTATGGATGTTGTGGTCTTAAAAAGCAAGTTGGCAAAATTTTCACTTGAATTGGTTTGTTAGATTGTTTTGCCTTGAGTAATATTTTTGGCAATTTTTTGGAGAGTTTCAATAAAAAATTAGCATTTAAGGCCAGGTGCAGGGGCTCACACCTGTAATCCCAACACTTTGAGAGGCCGAGGCAGGAGGATCACTTGGGGCCAGGAGTTCAAGACCAGCCTGGGCAACATAGTGAGACCTTGCCTCTACAAAAATATTTTTTAAATTAGCTAGGCATGGGGGTGCATGCCTGTAGTCCCAGATACTCAAGAGGCTGAGGTGGGAAGAGTGCCTATACCCAGGAGTTCAAGGCCGCAGTGAACCATGATCCTGCCATTGCACTCCAGCCTGAGTGAGAAAGCAAGATCCTGTCTCCAAAAGAATATAAGTAGTTAGATTCACTTCAATTTAGCAAGATAGGCCATTCCAATTCAAGCTCTGCTCCTAAACAGAGGCCAGACTGGCTTGAAGGAAAGATAGTCTAACATAAGCCAGCCTGCATCTATTCTCTAGGTTTATTCTGTAGTTTAAGCACAGTGGGACTAAAAACACTATTGATTACAGCCCTGATTTCCTAAAAATGTCATGGACGTTTTACACTTTTCCTCTGAGGCATTAAATACCAGGCCTGCTATTAACCAGATTGTGATAACAGACACGGATAAAGGCAACTGCAAAGTTAACAGTGAAGAGTATTTCTCCAAAGGTCATGCTGCAGCGATAGCATATCATAATGACCCTCTTCTTTGAGGACTACTGACTTTTTTAAAAAAAGACATCCCCAGCCCAGCTTTGCAACTTCCACCTCCCCAACAAAAGTTACACTTCATAATAGCAAACAATTCAGAACTGATTCATGCTTCTCTAGCCTTTCCTAAGACTCATCTAACACAGAAACAGCTCCATAGAAAATTCTGTCCATGTCTTCTTACCAAGAGACACTTCACGATTCACCTAGCATACCCTCCCTGATTGCCGAAAGTCAATAAATATATTTCGTTGGATTAAAGGTTTGTTCCTGGTGGACTTTGGCTGTAGTAATTCTATATTTTCCTTGCAGCTAAACCAACAATTTTTCCAACATACCCAAAACCAGCAGGCTCAGGTAGAGGAGCCTGTTCTTCCCTGGAGTTTGGATAAACCTGAGGTTTGTAAAGAGCCATTCCCATTTCCTGGCATGGTTCACAAGTCCACCGGGATCAGTAGAATGGCTGGAAGCAGGAAGAGATGTTCCTCTGTGATTGAGCACAGTGACCTCTTTCCTCTGGCTGCAGCCAGTATTTTCCAACCTTGCCCTAAAAACAATGTTGTTTCCTTGAGGTCCTCCTCTCCCTCCCTCTCCCCCTCCCCCTCCTCCCCTTCCCCTTCCCCTTTCCCTCCTCTCCCTCCCCATTCCCTTCCCCTTCCTCTTCCCCTCCCCCTTCCCCTCCCTCTCTTCCTCCCCCTCCTCCCCCTCCTCCCCCTCCTCCTCCTCTCCCTTCCCCTTCCTCCTTCTCCCCCCCTCCTCCTCCTCTTCCGAACCCATGCACCACTGACTGCAGATATCTCAAAGTGTGGCATTTGACACTCATTCTCCATCTCAGGGCAAGACAGGTTTGATGGTTCAAGGTCTTGCTAAAATGTCATCTCTTCAAAAACATGTTCTTTATCCACTCTGAACCAAGCAGCCTCCTCTCAGACAATCTCTAACACAACAGCTAATTTTATTTTCTTTTTAGTACTTATCACACAAGAGGCACTTAGTACTAGCTGATATTATCTTGCTAACTTGGTTATCATGTGCCTCCTTGCCCCCACCAACCTCCAAATCTAGTGTTTAAGCTTTTAAGGGTAGTTGCCTTGTCTATCTGGTTCACCTAATTTATAAGAGGAGTCCCGATACATATTTGTTAAGTGAGATTGTGTTACTTTGAAAAGGCAATTTTTTAAAAAAAGTGAGAGTGCAGTTGACCGTTGAACAACGTAGGGGGTAGCGGTACCCGCACAGTCAAAACTCCACATATAACTTTCGACTCTCCAAAAACTTCACTACTAGTAACCTACTGTTGACAAGAAGACTTATCGACAACATAGTTGATTACTACATATTTTGTGTATTATATACTGTAGGCAATAAGTTACAGAAAAGAAAATGTTACAGTGAAAACCGTAAGGAAGAGAAAATATATTTACTAGTCATTAAGCGGAAATGGATCATCATAAAGGTCTTTATCCTCATCATCTTCACATTTAGTAGACTGAGGACCAAGAGGAGGGTTGGTCTTATTGTCTGTGGTAGTGGATCGGGAGACAACCTGCATATAAGCAGACTGGCAAAGTTCAAACCCACATTGTTCAAAGGTCAACCGAATTATCTTTTCTTCAACCAGGTTTTAAGCCACAACTGGTCTATTTATCTTCTCTGGCAACAAAAAGTCATAAGTGAGGTGAAAGGGAATTAATTTGCAGATGTTCTGCAAAGTCCTTTCTATTCTATAAAATGAATTGTTGGGTTCTATATATCAAACTTTTTTTAAAAAATTATAAGTATAGACACAAATTATATTATTATGACATGCACCCAGACCATACTATCCAAGTGGCAGTTAAGCAACAAGGGGCCAGTTCATACAAGTATTTACTACATAGGAGATGGCCTTGTCATTCACTCAGGCACCCAGGACACAGTCCTGAGCACTACCCTTGGCTTTGTTCTCTTCTCTCACGTTTCACGGTCAGTCACACACTAGGTCCCTAATCAGATCACTATCCCCTGCTGAAAATCCATTAGAATAAATTTCAAATCTCTCAGGCCCCTACATGAGGAGGGCTCTGCCTGCGTCTCCAATATTATGTCCCACACCGAGCTCTTTCCTGACTCTAAGCCTTTGCATTTGCAGCTTCCTCCAGCTGCAGCAGTCTCCAGGGGTCCCAGCGCTCTTTCTTATTCGATGTCAGAATAAACATTACCTTGCCAGAGTCCCCTGTCACTATCACATCACCTGCTTTATCCTATTTGTTTCTTCATAACACTTGTTACTCTCATGGTTATCTTCCTCATCTGCTGATCTACTTGTTCCCTGTCTGTCTCCCTGCTCTGCAATGTAAAGCCATGAGACATGAGGGCTTGCACACAGTAAGTAGGGTCTAGGTAATTCTTTTCCCAGTCCACCAGTCAGCCAACTCTCAAGTCCCAGGCACCTACAAGAGCCTATTCAACTGGCTTCTGGGAAGCAATAGGCAGGAATTTTGCACAAATCCGATCATGTCATCTCTCTGCTTAAAGTCCTTTGGTTGCTTCCCATTGCCTTTAGAATAAACCCAAATTTTTTTTTTACTCTTTCTGTTTTTAATTTAATTTTAGTTCTGGGATACATGTGCAGGACATGCATGTTTGTTACATAGTAAACGTGTGTCATGGTTGTTTGCTGCACCTATCAACCCATCACCTAGGCATTAAGCCCTGAATGTATTAGCTATTTATCCTAATGCTCTTCCTTCCCTTGTTCCCCTGACAGGCCCCAGTGTGTGTTGTTCCCTTCCTTAGGTCCATTGTTCTCATCGTTCAGTTCCCACTTATAAGTGAGAATATGTGGTGTTTGGTTTTCTGTTCCTGTGTTAGTTTCCTGAGGATAATGGTTTCCAGCTCCGTCCATGTCCCTGCATATTACATGACCCTTTTATGGCTGCATAGTATTCCATGGTGTATATGTACCACATTTTCTTTATCCACTGTATTATTGATTGGCATTTGGGTTGATTCCATGTCTTTGCTATTGTGAATAGTGTTGCAATAAACGTAAGCATGCATGTATCTTTATAATAGAATGATTTATATTCTTTCAAATATATACCCAGCAATATAAACCCAAATTCTTTACCTGGCTTACAAAGGCCTTCTTCTCCAGGTTTATTTCTCACCAGACAATAATTTGTAATGCTCTCTACTTTCCCCACTGGGTCTAGTCCATGGTCAGCAAAGCAGGCAAAAAACCAAGTTCAATCCAAAGGCTGGAATTCAGTGAGTGACCAGAGTGGGTGCCACAGAATCGAGATGGATGTGGATGTAGTGGTCTGAACATGGAACAGGGCCCTGACCACAGAGGGCAGGATGGTCCCAGAGCCTCCACAGATGCAAAGGGCAGTTATGGTCAATGGCCTGAGCTCTGGGGAGGCAAGGGGGCACCCCTCCTGTTGTGCCCAATTTTATTATGAAGAAAGCCTGAGCTCCTGGTTTTAGGGATTTTAGAAAGAAGCACATTGAAGAGAGTGGGATTAGGAGTCTCAATCCTGAGTCTGGTCCCTAACGGACAGATTTGTGGCAAAGTAGACTAGAATAGACATTTGAATTTTCATAGATCAAATTCATAGATCAGACTCTACCCTAGGCTATTTCATTACTAACAGCTGTGTGAAATAAGTACTAAATTCTCATCACTGAAAGGGATCTGAGGCTCAGAAAGGTGATTTGCCAGCCATGGTCATACGTGAATCTCATGCTGATCCCATCATGGTATGCTCTGACCTGGGCTCTTCAGAGATCATGAAGTTGAGGCTGAGGCTCCTCTCCCATTGTCCTACATTTTTCTATGCTGAACATGTGATATTTAGTCCACAGCAAAAGTAATTCAAAATAATATCTGGCCAGGCACAGTGGCTCACGCCTGTAATCCCAGCACTTTGAGGGGCCAAGGCAGGTGGATCACCTGAGGTTAGGAGTTCGAGACCAGCCTGGCCAACATGGCGAAACCCCATCTCTACTAAAAATACAAAAATTAGTCGGACATAGTGGCAGGTGCCTGTAATCCCAGCTACTCGGGAGGCTGAGACAGGAGAATCGCTTGAACTCAGGAGGCAGAGGTTGCAGTGAGCCGAGATCGCACCACCGCACTCCAGCCTGAGTGACAGAGCAAGACTCTCTCAAAAATAATAATAATCTTTCCTAAATCTGGAAGTTACTTGTTAAAACATTGTATGGTTTATACAGATACAAAATAAAATAACTTCATTAAGAAAAAGTAGTAAAACAAAAATAAATTCAAGTCTTAGAAACACCTTTGATAATATTAAAGTTTTTCTCACTGCCACCTCAAATTCTTCTCAAATCTGTAATTCCCTCCCCACGCCAACTCATGCATCAGCTGATGAAGTACAGCCTCCCATTTTCCATTCATTCAGTGAGCCAGTCTGTCCATACATCAGAATACCCTCTGACCACCTATTACTATGTTCCAAACATCATTCTTGGAGCTGAAGATATAAGATCTAAAAGGGCAGGACTTCATCAATCAATGAATTTACAACCTACTGGAAGATACAGAGAGTAAATCAGTAAGTCAATTCTTATAGTACAGTCTACATAGCAAAGGATAGGCTAGAATAGAATTGGGTAGGGCACGGTGGGGTACAACAGGGTAAGGTAGGGAAGGGAAGGAAAAAGTAGTGTAGTATAAGATACCATAGGATACTATAGGATAGGGTAGGACAGTTCATTGTGGCCACTGAAAAAATAAAAGTTGAAAACCAGGAGATGGGAGGCAGGAGTTGTCTCAACTGGACTGTGGGGCCAAGAGGCTAAAGGGAAACAGGCTGAGTTTCAATGAGTAAGTGGGCATTAGCTGGGTAAAGAATGGTAAAAACAGATGTATAACATAAGAAAAAGGGCATTCTCTTGGGTCAGACTGCCCTAAATTCAAACTCCTCCTCTGTCCACTGCTGCCTACGAATGGTTTTAGAGTTTACAGCTTACAGCTTAGACAAGTTGGTAATTAAATTAATTGACTCTTTGGCAATTAAACGCTCAGTAAACTCGTGTGCCACAGGGCTCCTTTCAGGTTCTTGATTCTATGCTTCAAGTTTTATTTTACAAAAGAAAAAAAAGGTCAGGTCATGTCCTTGATTTGGTTTAATGACACACCAAAATCTGGATTACATTAGCAAGATGAGAGTTTTGTCCTTTTCTGCCTCCAGCCACGATCAGCCTGTCCTCCTGTTCTTCTGCCACTCCCTGCCTCTCCTCTTAAACTCCAGCCCTACCAGCTGACCTGAAGTACAGGGCCTGCCCAAACCATGCTGTGTCTTGCCTCCTTGCCTTTGCTCCTGTGGGGAGCTCTGCCTACGAATGCCCTTTCCATTGTGTTTATTGGAAAACTCCTGGGTAGTCCTCTAGAATAATCTTACTCATCAGCCATTACCCCACCCTCCAGTGTTCCTTCTCTATACTAATTCTGTTACATGTGTTCCTATCTGTGGTTTGTCACACACTCTGAAAACATTTTTGTACTTTCTCTTCCGCCTGTGAGCACGTAAGGTCCCTGAGGACAGACATACTGAGGATCTCTATAAATGTTGCATTCATAAACCAATGGCTCCTTCCAGGCCCAAATGCACTTTCTTATCTGACAGAGGAATCCAGTTTGATGGTATTGCCACAAATTCATTTGTTATAAAATTTTATGTTTCCTCTTGATAAGGGAAATGTCTCCTTCCTTGGTACTTTAAGAAAACAAATTCACATAACAATTATAATAACTGAGATAAAACTGTAGTTTTTCACTGAGCATTTAATTTACCTTGTTTAGATAGAACTGTATATCTATGTTAGATTAGGCCTCAGACATGCCCAACTATTTTTTCACTTAGAATAGTTTTATTTTTATTTTTATGTTTTTGTTTTTCTTCAACTTTGATTTTAAGTTCCGGGGTACATGTGCAGGATGTGCAGGTTTGTTACATAGGTAAACCTGTGCCATGGGAGTTTGCTGCACCTATCAACCCATCACCTAGGTATTAAGCCCAGCATCCATCAGCTATTCTTCCTGATGCTCTCCCTCCAACAGGCCCCAGTGTGTGTTGTTCCCTACCATGTGTCAATATGTTCTCATCATTCAGCTCCCACTTATGAGAAGATGAAGTGTTTGGTTTTCTGTACCTGCATTAGTTTGCTGAGGATAATGGCTTCCAACTCCATCCATGTCCCTGCAAAGGACATGATCTCATTCCTTTTTATGGCTGCATAGTATTCCATGGTGTATATGTACATTTTCTTTATCCAGTCTATCATTGATGGGCATTTGGGTTGCTTCCATGTCTTTGCTATTCCATGTCTTTGCAGTGATGAGCATATGCGTGGGACATGACCAATGTTTTAAAAGTTCTATTAGGATTCTGAGAAAACTGATGGTTTATATTCTTTTTTTTTTTTTTTTTTTTTTTTGAGACGGAGTCTGCTCTGTCACCCAGGCTGGAGTGCAGTGGCACCATCTCAGCTCACTGCAAGCTCCGCCTCCCAGGTTCATGCCATTCTCCTGCCTCAGCCTCCCGAGTAGCTGGGACTACAGGCGCCTGCAACCACGCCTGGCTAATTTTTTGTATTTTTAGTAGAAACAGGGTTTCACCATGTTAGCCAGGATGGTCTTGATCTCCTGACCTCGTGATCCACCCATCTTGACCTCCCAAAGTGCTGGGATTACAGGCGTGAGCCACCGCACCCGGCCATGGTTTGTATTCTTAACGTGACATGAATTACTATTTTTGGTTGGTTAAGTTCTTCCATCTAGGATCTTGATCAGTCTTTCCTTTTGTCCTGGAATTCTTTTAAGTCCTTCTGTTAAGACTTTATGGTTTTCTTTGCTTATACTTTCTGGTTATATTAATTCCCAGGAATTTACATCTTTGTTGCTATTCTGAATAGGATTTATTTTCTGATTTTTATTTTTAATTTAGTATTGTAAATATAAAAAAGGAGTTTTATATCTTTTGTTCAATACTTTATCCAATTCTCTTAACTTTCATAGTTTAGAGTTTTTACCTTTATAATCATATCAACATGTCTCTTTTCTTCAATAAGTATCGTAAATATTTCACTTTTTGTTTATATTACATTAACTGCTGCTCCAAAAACAAAGATCAAAATAGAGTAATGATAGAATCTAATCTCAGTTTTTAATGGGAATGACTTTCATATCTTACCCTTTAAAATATTGTTTGCTATTTTTAGTAAATAACAGTTGTATGTTTTAGCTTCCTTCTAATCCTACTTTCTTTGTAATATTCACAATAGCTCTACATTGTATTGAATAGCTTTTCAACATCTATTGATATCCTTTGGTTCACTGATATAATCAAATGTGTTGATAAAGTTCCTATTTTTTAAGTCCTTGTGTTACTGTAATTAATCCCATTTCTTCATGTCATATAATTTTATAAATAAATATCTGGATTCAGACATCTGATTATTTATTTGAAATATTTACCTCTATATACTTGGAATTTGTCTAATTTTCTCTTGTGTCGTATCTTCATGATACTTTATACAACGAATTAAGGATCTTTCAACTTTCTCTGTGGACTGGAATTTTTTAAATAGCACAGGAATTACATGATGTTTGAATTTAGAGTAAACTCAGCAGTAAAACCATCTGAGCCTGCCACCAAATTTGGCTATGGTTATTGGTCTGTTCAGATTTTCTCTCATATTGGGTCAAATGGGGTATTTTACATTGTGACAACAAGTTAGCCATTTCTCCAAGATTTTCCGTTGTCATTGGTTTGTATAAGAAGCTTTAATATAAATCTTTAAGCTGTTCCATATTTGAAGATGACATCTCATTATTAACATTGTATCCTTGTATATTTATTTTCTCCTCTCTTTCTCTCTCTCACTCACTCACTCTCTCATACATTTGTCACACACACACGTTTCTCTGGGATTTTCTTTTGTATTCTTATAAGAAATAAAATTTGTATTTTGCACAACATAGAACATACAGTATGATACATAAAATTAAGTAACAGTGTCTTAAGATAAATGTTTATTTTTTTCTCAAGTAAGAGACACGCCAAGGTGTGCAGTCTGAGATAGATATGCCAGTGCCTCAGCATCCTCAGGGATCTAGACTCAATCTCATGCCCTGATTCCCGATGCCTGCTTTCCATCCTTGTGGTCTTTATCATTCAAGATGACTGTTGGAGATCCAGTCATCAGATCTGTGTTCCTGGCAAGCAGCAGGTAGAAGAAGAGAAAGATCAAAGAATCACCTGGCCAGGTGCAGTGGCTCATGCCTGTAATCCCAACATTTTGCGAGTCCAAGGCAGGCGGATCATGAGGTCAAGAGATTGAGACCATCCTGGCCAACACGGTGAAACCCCATGTCTACTAAAAATACAAAAATTAACTGGGTGTGGCGGCAGGCGCCTGTAGGCCCAGCTACTCAGGAGGCTGAGGCAGGAGAATCACTTGAACCCAGGAGGAGGAGGTTGCAATGAGCCAAGATCGCCCCACTGCACTCCAGCCTGGTGACAGAGCGAGAATCCGTCTTAAAAAAAAAAAAAAAGAAAGAAAGAAAAAAAAAAAAGAAAGGCCGGGCGCAGTGGCTCACGCCTGTAATCCCAGTACTTTGGGAGGCCGAGGCGGGTGGATCACGAGGTCAGGAGATCGAGACCAACCTGGGTAACATGGTGAAACCCCGTCTCTACTAAAAATAGAAAAAATTAGCTGGGTGCGGTGGCGGGCGCCTGTAGTCCCAGCTACTCAGGAGGCTGAGGCAGGAGAATGGCGTGAACCTGGGAGGTGGAGCTTGCAGTGAGCTGACATCGCACTATTGCACTCCAGCCTGGGCTACAGAGCGAGACTCCGTCTCAAAAAAAAAAAAAAAAAAAATCACCTCACCAACAATTTAGCCCCCACTATTATTCTACTCAGATTTTCTAGACCATACCTTTGTTCCTACGCCATCTTCCAGGACTTAGTCACAGAGCCAGAACATGAGACAATGGGGAACTAGGAATGCAGCTTGAGTAGCTTTCTATGAAAAAAAAATCGAAGTTCTATTACTAAATGAGAGGAGGATGTTTACTGGGTAGAAGTTAAAGTGTCTGCTACAACTTCATGCATCCTAGCAAATATTTCTGCTTTTGCTTACACTTTAATTTTTATATCTTTCAACCTTCATCTCAGTTATTTTTTCCTAATATCTAATAGTTTATTTTGATACTGATTTTTAAAGTTCTGAAGCCAAAGAGTTTATGAATTTTTGTCTTTTTTCAAAATTATACTAAAACATTTGAAAATATAAATTTGAAATCCTGTATTTTATTACCAAATTTGCCACATCTTAACCCATTACCAGTGGGGTAAGCGTTTATGGAGCTGCCCAGAGCCTGCTGGAACTAAGAGCACTGGATTTTAGGGTTTATGATCCTTGAACATTTATTTCCTGAGCTTGGTGGTTATTTGACATATTAAATATCTCTTTTCAAGCACATAGTCTCCCTGTATCATAATTCATTTAACCAATTGTCTTTTGCCAGACATTTAGTGGTCTCTAATTCTTCAAGATTGTAAGTAATGCTATATTTGCCATCCCTATGATCTATCTTTGTCCATCTGTGTAATTATTTCTATAGGACTAATTTCTTGAAGTGGAATTGCTGTGTCAAAGGGCATACACTTGTAAAATCTAATACCTATCATAAAACTACTTATTAGTTTGTATTTTGCTCCCAAAAGTGTCTTCTAGAAAATACAAAATTTCTTTCTCATATACACTTTTGGGAGAAGTGTACTTGGTAAAGCTGGTTTAGACAGCAATCTGGTAGTATCAGTCAAAACTTAAAAAGGTATAGCCACTGATGCAGTAAGTCCTCTTCCAGGAGTCTGTCTTACTGAATTTCTTATATATGTATATAAATATGCACTGTGTGTGTTGACTTGGAAATATAACCTAAAGACATTAAAATTAAGTGAAAAAATCACTTTGAAGACATATACTATGATCCATTTTGTACAAGAAAACTATATGTGCATATATAACCATATATTAGTTCTTAAATGCAAGATAAAGGAATGAGAAGAACACATATCCAACAATGGCCAGTGGTTACCTCTGAAGACGGGAGGGAGACAGGGCCCAGTTAAGAAAGATTGGAGTAACGGGATAGGTCTGTTTATGTAGATCAGCTTTTGTCTTACATGTATCCACTCAGAATATATTTTGCACTAAGATTATATTTTCATCTTGCTATTGAGGAAGTAAGATACTTATTAATTAAAATTAAATTATAATATGGTACATACTTTAAAGTTATCTGTATTTCTTTTAATTATTTAATCATATTGTTCAGTTATTTGTATCTTACTGCCTTGACAACACCGTCAAGGAGATCTGGGTTCTTTCTTGCTGCTCTGTTAGGATACAGATTGGCTGCTGCAGTAGCAGCTGTTATATGAAGACCCAATGAAATTCAGTGAAAAAAGAGGGGCTACTTTCAAAATGTCTCCTCCAAAGAAATATTAAGTAGCAGACCATCCGGGAGAGCTCTCCAAATACACACACATATGCATCCTTTCATGATCATAATTTTCCCATGTTCATTTCTAGACTAGTCCCTGGCAAAAGAAATGGGATGACCAAGAGAGGCCTAATGAAAAATCTGATCATAAGAAGAAAGGTACATACTTGAGCAAAACCAGAAGGCTTTAAAAAAGAAAAAAAAAATGAGGTAATGGCTATTGTATGAACAACCAGTAAGTTCTGGCAATGTGGTGAAAGGGATCCCTCCTCCCCATGATAAGTATTCTGCCCTATTGATTTTTTTTAAGTAATTCTAAAATTTAGACCTCAAGGCAAATCTTACAGTGAGCGCCCTTCCCCAGAAACATCAGTTTTCATGGTGTTTCAGTGTGAGTTGTGGTTTAGGGCAATTCATATTGGGTACAAATTTGCGTGGTAAGGGTCTTAAAAGATTTCTTCTGTTCTACATGTACCTACAGATGATGAAGTTTCGTAGGGAACTTAACGGACTACTATGAATCTGAAATACTATAACATTTGATAAATCATAAAATAAAGACATCGTTTTCAGAATCTATCTATAGCTTAGAGCCACAGTCCTTTGTTCCCAGAATGGGCACCATCCAAACACCAGAGTTGCCTGGCATTGGAGCTTGGGGTAGGGAAGAAGGGTAGGGAAAGGTAGGCTTCTAGAAATCAGAGAAAGGCTTGATATGGACAGAACTTTGCCTAGAGTAAGGAAATCATTCTACTTTCTTCACCAAGTCAGGCCTTATGAGCCTTACAAGTAAGATTTAAACTAAAAGTTTTAATAACTTGCTAAAGGCCAAGTATGGGAAAGTGTGAGAATATGGAACCCCTGGGAGACTCGGACACAATGGGAGTTTATACCAATTAATGGTTATTTTCGGTTGACATCACTGGGAACTTAGAAGTCAAATGGGAAACACAGTGATACAGAAGGCATAAAGCTCCACCCAGATCCTTCTCCCCTGTGGAACAAAAGCCTTAGGCTGTTGGGCAAAAGGCAACAAGAACTGTCAACCCCAGAACACAGGCAAAGACCCACTGCAGCCAGAGAAAGGAAAAAGGAAAAAATCCACTATTGTCAGGAAAATGTCAGAAAACCAGAAATTTATGACCTTTGCAGGAGTGGCAGGATCACTGAATGTGCTCCACCAGTGAGACCCAGGGATACAGTAGAAGCCCAAGACTGAGGTTAAAGAAGGAAAACCAGAGAAAACTCTCCAGCCCTGTACCCTCAACCAGGCCAGGGAGTATGAGTCACCAAAAGAAGAGCTGTCTGTCACATGGAGAGGAGCAAGAGTGTGCAGAAAGACCATCTCTGAGGTTTTGGCTCACAGGGAAAGCCTAAGGTTAAGAATTGAACAAGAACATTGAGAAAAATCCTCTGGCTACCCAACTCTACCCTAGGCACAAGGTAAAGCTGGAAGAATTCAAAGATGGTGGCCAACTGAAAGTAACCACAGCAACAACAAAATGCAGACCTAGCTTACCCACTAACTAGATTGCCCCAAAACCCCTTACTAAAAGTGTACTGGAAGAAGAGGTGGGCCCATTTCCCAACATAGTGTTATTCCATCTCTACTGTCCACATGGTGGCCAGTTTTCTATCCCCCCAAAAAAGTGTGAAAAACACACACAAAAACAGAAGACTAAAAAACAAAACAAACAAACAAACAAAAAACTGTCAGGCTGGGCATGATGACTCATGCCTGTAATCCCAGCACTTTGAGAAGCTGAAGAGGGCAGATCACTTGGGGCCAGGAGTTGGAGACCAACCTCGCCAACAAGGTGAAACCCCGTCTCTGGTAAAAATACAAAAATTAGCCGGACGTGGTGGTGCTCACCTGTAGTCCCAGCTAGTTGGTAGGCTAAGGAAAGAAAATTGCTTGAGCCCAGAGCCAGAGGTTGCAGTGAGCCGAGATCACTTCACTGCACTCCAGCCTGGGTGACAGAGCAAGACCCTGTCTCAAAAAATAAAATAAAATAAAAAATCTGTTAAAAAAGAAACTAATCAAAAGAAATATATTCAGAGATGACTCAGTTATCCAAACAACCAGGGAACTGGGAAAAATATTACATATATATATATATATATATATACACACACACACACACACGCATGTTTGTTTACATATACATATGTAATTAATTTATTAAAGTCTGTAGTAAAACACTTAATCGGAGAGAGGAAAACCATTAGAACGACCCAAATGTCCATACTATGAGATAAAAGTCAGAATAAAGAAAGTTTGAGGAGCCCATCCAAGGACTCAGCACAGCTGAGGAACTAGTTAGCGAAACTAAAAATAAATATCTGAAGCACAAATTGGTAAAATGAAAGTGAAAAAAAAGTGAATGAAATATCAAAGAGCTTTGGGACAATATCAAAACCCAGAAGAACATTCCATTAGTCCTCTGTTCTTTATTCTATTAGTCCTCTTTCTTCATATCTTTTCACCTCATTATGTGTTCTTTTTTAACTTAACTATATAATCTTCTGGTTTTTTTCTACCTTTTATTAATTTTTGTCATTACACTCAAGACTACAATACATACACTGTACTTATTACAGCAGACCTTAACTGATTATTTTATCATAGCCTGAATTATGCTTGAGGCCATTAAAAGTTTAATTCCATTTCCCCTTGTGGCTTTCTGGTTGTTGTTTTTGTTATTGTCACTACAAATATTATTCCTATACTTGTTATAAACCTCTCATTGTTTTCTGTTTACTCATTCTAGGGCTATTGATTCCTTCATGCATGCCTCTGTTTTCAGCTGGGGTGGTTTTCCTTTAGCCTGAGGAATTCCCTTTATTATTTCTTATAGAGCAAGCAGATCTCCTGGTGATAAATGCTCGATTTCTAGGCTGAAAATGTCTTTATTTGGTCTTTATTTTTGAGCATTGTTTTTCTGAATTTCACATTCTAAGTTTGTAATGTTTGTTTTTTTCTTTTTGGCACTTTAAGTATCCCAACCAATTTCTTTCTTTTTTATTTTTTAAAAATATTTTAACTTTCATTTTAGTTTCAGGGGTACATGTGCAGGTTTGTTATATAGGTAAACTCATGACTCAGGCGTTTGAGATACAGATTTTTTCATCACTTAGGTACTAAGGATAGTACCCAGTAGTTTTATTTCCTGAACCTCTCCCTCTTCCCACCCTTCACCCTCAAGTAGGCCCCAGTGTCTGTTGTTCCCCTCCTTCCAACCATGTCCAATCAATTTCTTATTATTTCTATACTTTCAGAATGTTAGCCATTATTTTTACTCCTGTTATCATGAAAGTAATGTTTGTTTCTTATACTGTTAAGAATTTCTCTTTATGTTTGGACTTCTGTGCTTTGACTATGATGCATATGGGTGTTGCATTTTTTGCATTTTTTTGTCTTGGTGATAATTGAGGTTCTTGATCTATGGAGTAATGGCTGTCATCAGATTTGGAAAAATCTTGGCTGTTATTTCTTCAGCTATCATTTCTATATTTCTTTCCATTCTTTGTGGTTACCCAATTACATGTATATTAGACCTTCTGACAGTGTCCCATATTTCCTGTTTGCTCATTTTTGTTTCTTTTTGTTATTGTTTTTTATTTGTTCTTCATGTACATTGGCCTTTGAACTTTCCTCAGGTTTCTTAATCCTATCTTCTGTTGTGTCCATTCTACAGTTCAGCTCACTCGGTGAGTTCATTATTTCAAATGCTACATTTTCTTATTATAGAACATTCATTTGATTGTTTTTACAGATCTCAATTCTTCATTTATATAGTTCATATTGCATAATTTTATCCTTTCTTCTCTTTTATTTCTTGTAGTATCCAGTTTTCTGAAGCTTTTGCCTACCAGCTGTAGATCATCTCCACATCTGTTTCTATTGACTATTTTATCTATTTTTGTACACTTTTTCTTGCTTCTCGTCATGCATACTAACTTTTTTACTGCATGCTGAGCATTGTGGGTGAGACTCTTTTTATCCTATCTTTCTCCAAAGAGTGTTGACTTTTATCCTGGGTGGCAGCAAAAGTGCCAACAGATTATTTTGTTCCAGTGAGGCCCACTTTTAGAATGTATGAGGTTGAGTCTATTTCAGCTTTGCCCTAACACATATGTCCTTATTCACATGCCATTGATATTATGGATTCTCAAACTAAATGACCTGGTGGTTCACGTACTTTTAAAGTATTAATATTTTTTGAAGGAACAATACTGTTTTTTCATTTCTAGATTCTTATATCTTATTAAGTTTGCTGCTCTTTATTTAAGTCAACATAAGACACACATAACTGGTGGTAGCAGAACAACACAGTTTAACTTGACCACTGCCAGGTTATACCAGTTATGCTTTCTCTATAATTCTGTGTAGAACAATATCCAAATCTGCATTTTCTTTTCCAACCATGCAGCCAGCTATCTGGGTGTCATAAAATGAAGCTATATTCTTTTAAAAATCTCAGGATTAAAGAGAAATAAAAGTTTGTTACAAACAAGAACGTACACTCACCTGTTCTATTAATTCCCCATTCACCATTCTGTCTGCATTCACAATGAGATGAACTGAGGTGAATGTTAACAAGGATGAATGTCAAGTTCTGAAGTTGAACTACAAACAACAACTTCCCAGGAATAAAATAAACAACACTTGACTTTAATGAGCATCTCATGTGAGAATAAAGCTCAGTCTGAATTCTAAAGTTAAGGCTTTAAAATTGACACTAAATGTATATTGGTTAGGAGGGTTTAGGGTACCTGAAAATATAGGTGTCTGAAGATGCCCTCAGGCATCCAGGACAGAAAATGTGCCACTGACCTACCTTATAGGAAAGGTCTGGAGCTTCCCTATTATTTCTCTAAAGCCTGTATCCAGTGAAAAACATGAGAATGTGAACCCAGATCCTTAGCAGGGCATCAATGTGTAGATATAAGGAATCATCAGTTATAAGCATGAGACCTAGAGCTTCAGGCTTCCCAAGAAATACCTTGAGATAAATTAAATGTCTTAATTCCCCCCTCTCTGTTTTATCTTGCTATTTCTGAAAAGTTTGTATCTAAATCTTGCAATCAATTTTGCTTCTCTGAGGATTCAAAGATGGTAATACCAGCTACCACAGAGCTGCTCAGTAAGCACAATAAATGATGCTTAAAAACAAAACAAAATGTAGAACAAGTTAAAAGAAGACATTGGTGATCTGTTTAGAAGGAAAATCCATTTTACTATATAGGCCTTGCAAATTTTGACAGTTATTTCTGCAGAAGTTCAAGTTAGCCACAATTAGTTAACTTGTGAAATAGTGTGAGGGAGAATGGTACCAATTTTTAACTTATTGGTAACTATCTATTTCAGTTGGGTGAGCACATATTTCCTATCTTAAGTATGCTGGACATCATTCAATGGATCAGATATATGAGGCTTACTCTTTATATATGCTTAATGACATAGGATGATTGATTTCACTAAGATAGAAACCTGATTTGGCTTTTGTCATTCAGAAGTTCCAAACTATGGCAGATAATCCACTTAGAAATGTTAATGAATGTTGATCTTATACACAGTTGAGTAAAGAAATTGTTAAGCATTCAATGCACAGAATAAAGGACATATTTGTGAGGTTTTTTTTTTTTTGGTAGTATCATTCTCTGTTAACACTAATTAACTGCCATCCACATTCCAGACAGTAGACTGTGGACACAATGAGAACAAGGATCAGGAAATACTGTGTAGTGTACAGTACATAGAATGCTGCTTAATTCAACTTGCTTGCATTTTCCTATGTGTTATTTTATTTCATCTTCAAAATTTCCCTGTAAGATACTTCTTGTGCTCATTTCATACATGACGAAATTGAGTCTTAGGGCAGTTGACGGGTTTTCTTGACCCAGGTCCCAAAGCTGTGGGCGAATATGCAGTGCTCTCCCTACCTGTGCTGTGCTCATTTTTTTCTGCTGGCTCAGCACGAAGCAGCCATGGGGCCTGGGAAGTGAGAAAGGATCTGGAGTTGCAGCTGAGAAGGAAGGTAGATATATCCACATGCCTCCTGAGAGGCTAAGTGAAAGTTTGTGAAAACATCGGATTGCAGGAGCTGTGGGAAAGATAGAAAGATGGGAGAGAGTAAACATGGCGGCTATTTGCAGAGTATGCCACTTGGGGAAGATGTGGAGCCAGGAAAGGGGGCTAATTGAAGACACCTGGAGGGAGATGGCGAGAAAGCTAAAATCATCCAGGATGTCTGGGCAAAGAGCCTTGATGCAGAAAGTGGACATCTTGAGAAGCTGCCATGAGGCCTTGTGAAAGAAACCAGACTTGTAGGTGGAAAATGCAACTCCTAAGAGGAAGGTGTGGCTACTAAAATTCCATGGCTATACATTGGTGGCCTGCACCCCAAATCTGGCCTAAGTCTTCCTTTGCCTTAAAAATAATGGAACATGGTGCCTTGAGCAGTGTCTGTATTTTTCAGGGTGCCACTATTCCCTGTTCACCCTGTATACCACCTCCATCTCCCCTTAACCTATCCACAGAGTCATAGCAGTTCACACAGATGGGCCTGCTCCACTGATATAGAGCCCCAAAACTTCAGTTCCAAAGGAACAAAAGTTAGACCAGCATGAAACAATTTTCTCTACACTTGGTGGTGGATTTCTCTGGGCTCATCTTTGTTTATAGCAACTCTTTTCAACTTGGCTTATCATTATGCAACTATGGTACCAGCTAGAATCAACTGGCCTTCCAAACCCAGACACGTTCATCTTTATCCAAATGTAATTTATCTGAAATGCCATGTTGTTGTGAGCATTATGCATTACTGCATGAGCTTCTGTTTTCTTCTTAAATAATAAAACACCCTAATGGAAAATATTCCCTCTAAATAAATTTTAATGAGCACTTATTTGCCCAAATTGTCCTTTGTCTGAATGGCAGAAAATTAATACGAACTTGAAATTATCAGGAGCATTTTGTCATAATGGGTCTTGGGAATAAATCATGCAAATATGAAATATTTTCCTGTATCTTCCTGAACTGTAAGTGCTGTAGTAACAACTTCCTCCCAAATGCAAAGTGAGTGTCAATGTCTTATCTTTCATCTGTACAGAAAAATATCACATCGGAAATCATGTCAAAGTGTTAGATGTTACTGGAGCTTGAAGTGAACAAGCAAGAAGCCTAATTGTCAGAGAAGGGCGTGTATTCCAGACTTTGCCACTACAAAT
Organism: Pan paniscus; assembly: GCF_029289425.2. Taxonomy (NCBI): domain Eukaryota; kingdom Metazoa; phylum Chordata; class Mammalia; order Primates; family Hominidae; genus Pan; species Pan paniscus. Next base: position 86,867,727 of record NC_073267.2, read on the forward strand.
GACAATGCATGTATCTGCTACGTTTTTTAATTCCGTGCATTGACTCGTTTTCCTGGAGAAAGAAAGCAAATGGAAAATATTACCCTGTATCCTGGGCAGACTAGAGAACTTGGGTCTCACTGTGCTCACCAAGAATTAAACGGGCCAGATGGAGAACTGGAGTAAGTGCCTTCCAGAGGAGAGTTTCAGCCGGAGCAAGAATTATGAGCCAATGAAGTGGGAAGCCATATTTGAGGGCGCCCCCTTAGACTTCAGAGTGCACTACATTAATTGCTCCTATAGACTTTCTCTCCATCTGAAATACTGCCAAAGGGAGCTATCGCCATTTCTGACTCTTTTTTTTTTTTTTTTAAATAATAGAAATGACACTGAGAGGAGCCATTTAGTTCAGTTCAAGAAATATGTATTACATACTCTCAGAGTATTAACAAGCAACAGTGAAAGAGAGAGTTTCCATTTTCAAGAAGCTTTTCTCTGGAATGAGGAGCTCACCACTAAGTTAAAAGTACCAGTAAGTATCAGACAATCAGATTCATGTTTTTAAACCAGGAAAGTATCAGCTCAATGAGCACCTCCAGGGGGAAAAGGGCACCAAAGTCCCATAGGAGGCTTCTGGGCATGGCCAGAGAGCATGGGCTCCAGATGCTGATGGCTGCACCACTCACTGCCTGAGTGGCCTTGACAAAGACGATGAATTTGCTGAAAATGCTACTTCCCTATCAACAAAATTGAAATAATATTGTAAGGTGATTCAGAGATACACACAGATGGCAGGCATGCAAAAAACCTTCTCTTGACCACCTCTCCTGCAAGCAATCTCCAGTTGTCTCTGCCACCACCTCATCATGAGAGTCCCAGATCCCCCCACTCTCCTGGCAGTTTTGTCCAGGGACAGTTCTGTCCACAGAAATGACCAAATGATTATATATCATGGAATCTCAAAGAAAATATGAGAAGTTATTTAGTCCATGTAGAAAGAAGGTGAAGAAAAATATTCAATGTAATTTAAATTGTTTTGTAATTGGCCAGGTGTGGTGGTTCATGCCTGTAACCCCAGCACATTGAGGGCCCAAGGTGGGCAGATCACCTGAGGTTAGAAGTTCAAGACCATCCTGGCCAACATGGTGAAACCCGGTCTTTACTAAAAGTACAAAAATTAGCCGGGCATGGTGGCACGCACCTGTAATCCCAGCTACTTGGGAGGCTGAGGCAGGAGAATCACTTGAACCCAGGATGCGGAGGCTGCAGTGAGCCAAGATTGTCCCATTGCACTCCAGCATGGGCAACAGAGTGAGACTCCATCTCAAAAAATAAATAAGTAAATACATAAATAAATAATTTTGTAATCAGTAATGGTAACATACCCCTCTTGATTGAGGTATACTAATAATCATTCCTATTTAAACAAAAAACAAAAAAAAATTCTTTATAAAGCATTTAAAAGTGGCAAAGCACTTTTATATTTATTTTCTAATTTAATCTTTAGAATGATCTGGTATTATTAGCAGAGTAAAAAGTTCTACCAATTTTAAAGAGGAGGAAACTGAAGCACTAAGGATTTGTCTGGCTTGACCCAGTCACATAGAGTTGCTGGAAAAACAGCTCAGGCAAACTCAAATAGTATTTTTTTCATAGCATATCACACTTCCTGAATAAATTTCTCTAAAAGAGGACCAGACTGAAGTTTTATTCCATACCAATATGCCTGCTTCATAGCTCAACGTGAATGTCATTTATGTAACTCAAGCTACGTCCCAAACTTTATTCGTGAACTCTCCTCACACTGCCCCTCCTTCAAGTTTCCTGTCTTCATGTACGTACAACCAGTCATCCAGGTGTTCACACCTGTAGTCTTGGGGTCACCCCTGACACCTCATCTTCCCCCACTCAATGGTGTCTATCACCCATCTCAGTGGACTTCACCTTTTAAATATCTTCTGAATCTGACCCCATAGTCCTAGACTAGCCACAACTATCTCTTCCTTCTTATTGCAGTGGCACCCAAGATTGCAATCTTGCCATCTCTAATCTGATCCTCCAGAGAACCATCAGTTATCTTTGTAACACACAAAGGTAGGTCCATTCCTTTCCTACCTGAGTCTTTCCTCCCCAGTCCTCTCAGACACATCAAATCTTTCTGGGTCTCATCCATTCTCATTTTTCCTCTCCTTACACCACCTGCCCAGGGCCCTTTCAATCCCAGCCTGCTAAATCTCATCCCACCTCGGGCTTTCCATAAGACACTCTGGATTGCATGTTCTTGCCGCCCACGACACCCGCTTACCTCCTACTCACCTTTACGTCTTTTTCTGAAAGCTCTCTCTTCCTAATGCCTTTTTCTCAACTCCTTTTTACTCCATTTGGTAGGAAGAATAATGGCCCCCCCAAAGATGTCTACATCCTAATCCCTGAAATCTGTGGACAGCAAAAGAGGCTTTGAAGAGGTGATTAAATTAAGGATCTTGAGATGGGAAGGTTATTGTCGATTAGCCAGTTGGCCCAATATAATCACAGGGGTCCTTATGAAGGAGAGAAGACAGGAGAGTCAGAAGATTTTTTAAATTTAATTTTTTATTTCCATAGGTTTTTGGGGAACAGGTGGTATTTGGTTACACGTGTAAGTTCTTTAGTGGTGATTTGTGAGATTTTGGTGCACCCATCACCTGAGCAGTATACACTGAACCCAATTTGTCAACTTTTATCCCTCACCCATTTCCCACTATATCCCCCCAAGTCCCCGAAGTCCACTGAATCATTCTTATGCCTTTGCATCCTCATAGCTTAGCTCCCACTTATGAGTGAGAGCATACAATGCTTGGTTTTCCATTCCTGAGTTACTTCACTTAGAATAATAGTCTCCAATCCAGGTTACTGTGAATGCAGTATTCATTCATTCCTTTTAATGGCTGAGTAGTATTCCATCAGAAGGGGATGTAAGGATGGAAGCAGATGTTGTGATGGATTGCAGGCTGAGAGCCAGGGACTGAAGAATGCAGACAGCCCCCAGAAGCTGGAAAAGACAAGGAAATGGGATCTCCCTTAGAGCCTCCAGGAGGAACACACCTCTGCTAACAGCTCAATTTTAGCCCCTTAAGATGAATTTTGGACTTCTTGCTCCCAGAACTGTAAGATGATAAATATGTTTTGTCTTCAGCCACCAGTTGTATGGTAATTGGTTGCAGCAGCAAGAGGAAACTATTATACTTCTCAACTCTTATGCCCCAGGCTCTTCAAGGCCCTTTGTCTCATGCTTGTACAGGACTCTGTGCTTCTCTTAACTATGCATAGATCTCTTGCAAATACTTACTTGGAATATTGTTTTAATATCTGTTCTTCTGGTCAGAGAGTGTAGCACTCCTCGCATATTATAGTTTGGCCCCTCTGAATCCCCAGCTTCTAGCATAGGACCTGGTCCACGAAGGAATTCACAGATGCAATGAAAATATTCACAAAGCATTGTTGTGACAGGAGAAGCCACCTTGCATTTGTAGAGTGATCATAACAAGTGGGCTAAGACTACAGAGAAAGAGGCAGCTTCCAGTTGTTGTTGAAGACATGGAGAAGGACCATCTTCCAGGGCTAGCTCAAAACCCTTCTAAGTTAGCAAGGGGTACTCGCTGCTTGCAGAGTCTGCAATGAGTTTCTGAGTTTGTACAACAACAAAATGAAAGGTCAGTTGCCTCCGAAGGACAGAAGATACCCAGGGACCTGAGGCTCTGAGTCTCTTTCTTCTGAAAGGGAATCCTTCACCAGGCAGAAGGAAATGTGTGGCACTATTTGGTTGCTACTGCTCTGGAATACAGAGATATGGGAAACAGTGTCTCATTGTGGGAAAAGGGGAGGATATTTGAGGCCTGACATTACATATGTGACTCCCAAGTGGTAAAACACGCACATAACCCAAACCAGCTTATGTACAACATATCAAGCCATCTCTCTATGAGGATTGAGGAGGAGCTAGTGTGGTGCTTGAATTAATCCATTATGAAGTTAGATATATCTGGCTTCCAATTCTGGCTCTTCCTGTTATAATTAAGAAACTAAAGTCAAATCTCTAAATCTCTCGTTTTCTTCATCTGCAAAATGAATTTGTAGTGCCTACCTCATATTGTGCTGAGGATAACAGAAGAACATGAAGATTGGATGCCTAGTGCACATCACATGTTCAATAAATGGGAGGAATTCTTATTCTGTTTTGAGGAAGAGAAGGACAAGAATGCTCACTGAGTGTTTTTTGTTTTTTTGTTTGTTTTCGAGACGGAGTCTCACTTTGTCGCCAGGCTGGAGCACAGTGGTGCAATCTCAGCCTCCCAGTTTCAAGCGATTCTCCTGCCTCAGCCTCCCAAGTAGCTGGGACTACAGGCATGCGCCACCACACCCAGCTAATTTTAGTATTTTTCATAGAGACAGAGTTTCACCATGTTGGCCAGGATGGTCTTGATCTCTTGACTTCATGATCCGCTCACCTTGGCCTCCCAAAGTGCTGGGATTACAGGCATGAGCCACCGCGCCCGGCCCACTGAGTGTTTTAATAAGCCACACACTTCCTCAGGGGCATTCACAATTAGAATCTCAATGTATTTGTGCTGCAATCCAGTGAGGTAGACATCATCATTCCAACAAAGCAGGTGAGAAATCTGGCCCATGAAGTGGGTGTGATCTGCCCAGATCCACACAGAGTGTACATGGTAGAATATTTGATCATTCTAAGCCAGAGTGGCCTCACTGAAGGTGGACTTGTTCTTTTACTGTGGGAAAGAATAATCAACACACCTGCAGGAACACTGTGGAGAGAATCCTGACATGAGCACAAAGTTTCTGAGAAAAAGAAATTGCAAACATTACTGTCAACAATCAGAAGGTGATCAACAGGAGAAAAAGTACTATGAGAAAGCATTTTTTAAAAATCTTCTTTGAAACAGAGCTGATTTCCCTAGGCAAACGGAGAGCTGAATTCCTATAATTATCTATGCATACACTCCTGTCATCTTCTATATTTGTAGAAAGTACATTTTACTAGTAAAGAAAATAAAGACAGAGATGCCATTGCTCATATCTTAGCAAGCTAAAAAATAATCTCTCCTCACTCTCTTCTCTATTGCAGTCATCAGCACAATGTGTTATGATAAGTTTTGGCTATAGGTCAACAAATATATCTGTAAAAAAAACTAGTAAGAGAAATGTGTGCTGCTGCTTGTTAGTGTGACAGTATAATTAGTTGCTTCCTGATTCTTAGGAGAAGGGAGTTAGGACCTCTCCCATGGTGGAAAATAAACTCTCAGCTCCAGCCAAATGGGTCTAGTGAGTAGGAACATGAACTCAGGGGGGCAGACATGCATCAACTGCCCACTGTCCCCACACAGCCACCTGGACAACCAACGCCTGGTCGCAAGGCCCATCTAGGCTCTATATCCCCAAAGTCGGGAAAGCAAAGCCTGGTGTCTGTTTGCTGAGACTTACTTGGGACTGCTAATACGACTGTGTGTGGGGGATAGAGGGGCCCGAGCCCATGCTGGCTAAAGGTCAGGGTCCTGGATTTTGTGTAACTGAGTGTACCCACTGCACATTGAGCTGAGAATGCACATTCACACCCATGCGCTGAACTCATTGTTTCCTTCTAAAACCTTTTCTTGAGTCCCAGAGTGCTAAATACCTTCTTCCAATCCCGCAAGCACTAAGACACACTTCTAGCTATATTCAGAACTGTCCAGCAGGCCAAAACAGGCTTTTCTGCATTCTAAAAAAATTAATCTATTAGAATACTCAGTCCTGGGGCTCTTCAGGGAAGCTGGTGGGAGTGGCTAGTCAATTTCAGAGTCCCCCAGCCTCTTCCTTTTCCAGGCCTGTCCCATAGCCTGGTGGGCCCAGAAGCCACTGTGAGCACGGGTTTACACATTCCCTCTACTTTCCCTCTCTATAGGGACCTGCAGCAGCGGGCCCAGCTCCAACTGGATCAGGGGCCAGAGGGAAAGGACTTATGTGAAGCAACTGCTGACCCAGAAGAATGACCAGAAACCCAAAGCCACCCATAGGAAGCAATGGGGCAAGGGGTAAAAATAAGCAGGTTAAACCCAAACGCCCATCAATGATAGACTGAATAAAGAAAATGTGGCACATATACAATGGAATACTATGCAGCCATAAAAAAGAATGAGTTCATGTCCTTTGCAGGGACACGGATGAAGCTGGAAACCATTATCCTCAGCAAACTAACACAGGAACAGAAAAGCAAACACCACATGTTCTCACTCATAAGTGAGAGTTGAACAATGAGAACACACGGACACAGGGAGAGGAATGTCACACACCAGGGCCTGTGGGGGGTGGGGGGCTAGGGGAGGGAGAGCATTAGGACAAATACCTAATGCATTCAGGACTTAAAACCTAGATGACCGGTTGAAAGGTGCAGCAAACTACCATGGCACATCTATACCTATGTAACAAACCTGCACGTTCTGCACATGTATTCTAGAATTTAAAGTAAAATATAAGTAAATAAAAATAAAAATACTAATAAATTTTTTAAAAGATTATAAAATAAATTATACAATATAACTACATTGTTCTTAAAACAATAAAATGCACAAGTTATTTTCATATGTTTTGAAAAGATACTAGAAGAAAATATATCCAAATTTTGAGTTTCTCCCCACCCTCGACTTCTAAGAATATAGGTGATGTTTACTTACAGTCATCCCTCAGTATACTCAGGGGATTGGTTCCAGGACCCCCACATATACCAAAATTCATGCATACTCAAGTTCTTCAGTCAGCTCTATGGAACCCACGTATAAAAAACTGTTGGAGACCAGGCACAGTGGCTCACATCTGTAATCCCAGCACTTTGGGAGGCTGAGGCAGGTAGATTGCCTGAGCCCAGGATTTCAAGACCAGCCTGGGCAATGTAGTAAGACCCCATCTCTCTAAAAACAAATGCAAACAAAGAAATTATCTGGGCATGGTGGTGTGTGCCTGTGGTCCCAGCTACTCAGGAGGCTAAAGGTGGGAGAATCACTTAAACCTGGGACATTGAGGCTGCAGTGAGCTGTGATGGTGCCACTGCACCCCAGCCTGGGCGACAGAATGAGACCCTGTCTAAAAAAAGAGAGAGAGAGAAAGGTTGGCCCTTCATATACACAGGTTTTCAATCCACCTTAGGTTGAAAAAATGGGTATAAGTAGATCTTCACAGTCCAAACTGTGTTGTTCAAGAGTCAACTGTATACTTGTGAAAGAAAAACCTATCTTTTTCTAAATTGTCTATGTTAACTATATGCTACTGTCAAAATGAGAAAAAGAAACCTATTGTTAAAAAAATTTACAGATTACCTACACTGGCTCGTAAGTCAAGGGGAGCCAAGTGAGTCCAATAAAAACACCAGTCATGGCCGGGAGCAGTGGCTCATGCCTGTAATCCCAGCACTTTGGGAGACCAAGGCGGGTGGATCATGAGGTCAGGAGTTCAAGGCCAGCCTGGCCAAGATGGTGAAACCCCATCTCTATTAAAAATACAAAACTTAGCCAGGCGTGGTGGTAGGTGCCTGTAATCCCAGCTACTCGGGAGGCTGAGGCAGAGAACTGCTTGAACCCGGGAGGCGGAGGTTGCAGTGAGCCGAGATCGCACCACTGCACTCCAGCCTGGGCAACAGAGTGAGACTCCATCTCAAAAAAAAAAAAAAAAAAAAGGAAGAAAGAAAAGAAAGCACCAGTCATTCTCCAAGCCCTGCTATGCCCCAGAGATAGCTTCCCTGTAACCAAGAGAATGAAACTTTAACACATGTTCATCATCAAACATTTAGTCCTTAGACAAAATATTTTTAGATGTGGATAAGCAACTGCCTTTGCACAGATTAGACTAAGGTTATTCTGAACAGGGAGGAAGTTCAGGCAGCATCCTCTTATCCACGGTCTAGTTCTTCCATCCCAGTGCAGGGAGGCTATATTTTGACCATCTCCCAGGAGGTCTGATGCAAGGCAAACCTCAGGACCATATTGTGGATGGAACAAATAAGGCTCCAACCCCAGCTTTGCAGCCACCCAGCTGCAGTCTTTCGGCAAATTGTCTACTTTCCCCTGGCTTCAAATTCCTGATCTGTATTGCTGTTCTCTCTTCTGTCTCCAAGTAAGCATTTTTGAAGTTTCACAAAACATCGACAGCTCAGAACAGGAACTGGAAAAAATTACAACTGTAAATCAGAAACACACAGCATCTTAGCTTGGTAAACATGGAATGGAAATAAAGTGTAGTGTGTTTGCCTTTACTTTTGCATAAAGTGAAAGAAAACCAAAACACCCCACCCTCATACACACTCCAGATAAACTACAATTGTATATGAAGGAAAACTAGAGGTTTTCAAAGCAAAGCCCAGAATATCAGAATCTTCTGAGTCAGTGTTGGCAGCCACCAGCCACATGAGGATGTTGAAATGTGGCTAGTCTAAGAAAAAAGAATGAGATCATGTCCTTTGCAGGAGCATGGATGGAGTTGGAAGCCATTACTCTTCAGCAAACTAACAGAGGAACAGAAAACTAAACACCGCATATTCTCGCTTATAAGTGGGAGCTGACTGATGAGAACCCATGGACACATAGGTGAACAACACACACTGTGCACCTGTTTGGGGGTTGAGGGGAGGGAGAGCATCAGGAAGAATAGCTAATGGATGCTGGGCTTAGTAACTGGGTGATGGGATGATGGGATGATCTGCGCAGTAAACCACCATGGCACACATTTACCTATGTAACAAACCTACACGTCTTGCACATGCACCCCGGAAGTTAAAAGTTAAAAAAAATTAAAATTAAAAAATTAAAGAAATGTGGCTGGTCTAAACTGAGATGTGCTGTATGTTAGTTTGCCAAATTGTCCTCACAAAATGTAGCAAACCTAATGGCTTAAGCAACAGGAATTCATTGCTTCACTGTTCTGGAGGCTGGAAGCCTGAGATCAGTGTGTGGGCAGGGAAATGCTCCTTTTGAAGGCACTGTAAGGATTTGTTCCAGGCACCCTCTCCTAGATTCTGGTATTTCTTTCACTTAGGGCAACATAACTCAAATCTTCCCGTGGTATTCTCCCTGCATGGATGTCTCTATTTCCAAATTTCCCTTTTTTGTAAGGACAGTGGTCATATTGGATTAGGGGCCCACCCTGCTCCAGTATGGCTTTATCTTAAAAATTACATAGGCAGGCCGGGCGCAGTGGCTCATGCCTGTAATCCCAGTACTTTGGGAGGCCGAGGCGGGTGGATCACAGGGTCAGGAGATCGAGACCATCCTGGCTAACACAGTGAAACCCCATCTCCACTAAAAATACAAAAAAAAATTAGCTGGGTGTGGTGGCGGGTGCCTGTAGTCCCAGCTACTCGGGAGGCTGAGGCAGAAGAATGGCGTGAACCCGGGAGGCGGAGCTTGCAGTGAGCTGAGATGGCGCCACTGCACTCCAGCCTGGGTGACAGAGCAAGACTCTGTCTCAAAAAAAAAAAAAAAAAAAAAAAAATTTACAGAAGCAATAGCCCTGTTTCCAAATAAAGTCACCTTCTGAGGCACTGGGAGTGAGAACATTAACATATAAATTTTAGAGGGAAACAATTCCACCCATACTATGCTGGATGTGTAAGATACACACCAGATTTCAAAGATGTAGTATGAAAAAATATAAAATCATTAGTTATAATTTTTTATTGATTATTTAACTGATAATAATTTGGATATATTGAATTACACAAAATATATATTATTAAAATTAATTTTACTTGTTGCTTTTTACTTTTCGTGCATCTTTTCCATTTTCTAATGTAAAATCATATATGTGCCCAACATTATATTTCTATTGGATAGTGCTGATCTAGAAGAAGTTTTTTTTATTTTTTATTTTTTTGGCTGGGTGCTAGGGCTTAAGCCTGTATTCCCAGCACTTTGGGAGACCGAGGTGGGTGGATCACTTGAGGCCAGGAGTTTGAGACCATCCTGGCCAACATAGCGAAACCCAGTCTCTACTAAAAAAATACAAATATTGGCCAAGAGTGGTGGAGCGTAGCTGTAATCCCAGCTACTCCAGAAGCTGAAGCACGAGAATTGCTTGAACCCGGGAGGCAGAGGTTGCAGTGAGCCAAGATCGTGCCACTGCACTCCAGCCTGGGCAACAGATCAAGACTCCATCTCAAAAAAAAAAAAAAAAATCTAAAGAGAGACACTCTCTGCATGCTCTCCCAGTCACCATATGGCATGTGGAGAGCACTCTGTGAAGTGCACTTGACATAGGGCAGATGGAAGGACTGATGGTACTCCACCACCCTAGGACTCTTCAAGTTACAACAGCTGAGACTTGAGCCACTTTTTCCCTTCCTTTCTCTCTCTCCTCCTTCTTCCTCTTCTTTGCTCTTTCCTCTTTTTTTTTCCTTTTTTCTAAGATTATTTATGCCAAAGTCATCTGCTGTTGTTGAGCTCGAGTAGCAGAGAGGTGTCAGAGAGATCATTAGTGGGCCCTATTTCCTTCATCATTAGCAGCTGATTTACTGGGAAAGCTTAACTCCAGGTGACATCATTACCTGATTTACTGGGAAAGATTAACTCCAGGTGACATCATTACCCACCAGCGTGATGTGACTGGTAGAGACAGGTTTTGCCTGCTCAGAATACTTTCAATGTTCTTTAAGTAACAGTGTTCTGTTTTTTTCTTTGCAACTGATCAGTTCCTTTGGTTGTGTCAATCGCAGTGTCTGACACCCTTCCCTTCCCCACTGGATTTTCAGGACAATCCAACTCCCTTTCCCGGAATGTAGATCTCAAGAAAATTTACACATAATGAGAATGGAGGTGAAGCTAAGCCATTTTAATATCAGTGTCCAAAGGAGACTGGACCAATTGCTCTTGCTACTGGATTCTTGGAGGGGCCCTTGATACTGTCCCTAATTACTTTTCAGTTCTTCCTTTGATCTAATGAACTACCCAGTAGTCTTTAAATATCTTCCTTTTGCAGTTAAGCTACCCAGAGTCATATTCTGTTATCTGCACTCACAGCCCTCTATGCTATTATTCTGATCTTGCAAAACAGTGAAATGCTACAAAAAGTATTTAAGGACCTTTATCCCTGGCTGCAAATATGAGTACCAACAGGAATAAGACAGAATAAAGAGATACATTGGTTACAATATAGCCATCAGCTTTGTCTTTGCAAAAACTGCAGTCGACCGGGTCCTGAGCTAGCTCGGCTAAGAGTAGAACTGAGTCCCACCAGTGCCTTGCAGACCTCCCTTCCATGGCAGGGGACTGAGCTCTGGGAAATGGGAGTTAAGCGGAGTGGGATGGCTTGGATTTCCCCAAACTTTCACTTTTGAAACATTACTATAGTGAGTTCTTCACACTCAGGTTGTCCCTTATGAAATCAAATTCTGATGTGCCTGAAGCTGCACATCTTTGAATCATCTTTAAGGTACTTCTTAAATTTCATCCTCAAAGAAGCATCTATTTTCTTGTAACATATATATGTAACTTCAATTACTTTTGTCTTTCTGGTGGAATACTGGTGGTTTTGCCTGAATTTCCTGGTTAATTGAGGTAAAGAAGGGCTTTCTTTCCTCTCAAAGGTACCCAAATTTCCTCTTATTTGGGTTTTTTTAAAAATTTGGTCATAGTTTCTCACTGATTCTAATTGTTACCCAGTATAAATTCTTTAGAATTTCTTGATGGGAAGAAGAGAGGGGGCTATATAAGATTTCATGTACATTTTGTAACTGTGAGCAGTGAATTTGCCGTCACTGAAATACACTGCATTTGCAAAATAAATCTCAAGAATTTGTTGTTTTTTTCATGAGCCCTATGTTTGTAGGTTCTATATTTGCTAGAAAAGTAGGTTACAGTCAGGAGGAAAGGACTCAGGTGTAATTCTAACTCCCTGATGTGTGTGAGATACTGAATACTCGTCTATACAAAAATTTTTTTGTTTGCATACTAAGTTTCAGGCACTGAACTAGGGTTTTTCATTTATTATTTCATTTGTTTGACATAAAAACTCTAAGAGTTAAATATTGTTTCCCCAATTTTTCAGATGAGGAGACTAAACCAAAATAATTAAGTTACCTGACTAAAGTCACCCAGCTAAGATATAGCCAATTGAGGTTTCAAAGTCCAACAACATGTAACTTCAACTTTAGTTAATTCTATCAGATCTTCTTGTTATATAGCTGTTGTTACTGTTGCTGTTTAATAAAATAACTTTAGTAAAAAAGTTAAAACTTTACCAAGCCTACCTTGTTTCTTATGTGCTAGTAAGAACATTTAGTAAAATGTTCTTAAGTAAAATGTGAAACGAGTGAAAGAAACAGACCCCTCATCAAGGATAGGTACACTAAACCAAAACAGTATGTCAGGTTCCAGTTTTTAAAACTTATCTCCAGTTCCCAAGCATCAGACTGAAGCTGATGTTGAGAAGCCATTATCCTCTATCTGAACAGATGAAACAGATAAAATAAACCTGGCATACTTTCCCAGGTCCTGCTGCCCAGAGTTTCTGGATCCAGGGACAGTGTCCCCTGCAGGTATTCTATGACTTGTTGGCTGTCCTTCCTCATGAAGAGCATCTGAACATAATTTGCCCCTAGGCTTGTCCTGCCAGGTTTCTCCCTGAGGCTTAAACTAAGCTGAAGTCAAAAGGACCTCACTGCAGCCCCCAAACCTGCAATAATAAGTTTCTAAACTTCTCAGGACCAGATCCCCCTCCTTTTAAATAAATATTTGAGCAACTACACGGTGTTGTTAGTCATCCTCTGGCTCTCCATCCAAGATGGAAAGTCTCATGACTTTCAGCCACACACCTGAAATAACTTAAAATACAAAATGCTAAGTTAAATGGTTATTTTCTAATAATGTCATACATGGGGGCTTATCCTATTATAATATATGGTTATTTCTCAATAGAGTCATAAATGGATTATCACCTGAGAGTTAAAAACAACAACATATCAAGGGGAGTCAGAATTTGGATGCAGGCATTCCGGCTGTAGGGAGTATCCTCTAACCCACCGTGACATAACCCTTGGTTCACCATGTTTCACTACCTTGATGCTCCTGACCTCAGCTGATTGGGTGAGCACTGCAAGCAAAGGTGGACAAGCTCCCCATCTCCTGGAAGACCTGGCTCGAAAAGATGAGCTGAACCAGTCTACTTCTCACTCAGACATTTGAACTAAGATACAAAGAGTTTTCCAAGAAGCAGTGGGACTTTGGGTTCAAAGTTTTAATTATAGATAAGGTCCACATCAGTAGGCTATGTGATGTGCAAATAAAGTTGGGCAGCAGAAATCAGGGCGGGCTGGGAGAGCAGCTGATAGGCAGGGAAGAATCAGGTGTGTTGAGTAACTTAGTCAGGTGGGTAACACAGCACTGAGGGCTGAGATCTTGCAGCTTAGGGGCTCTGCCTGCCCACACAGTTTCTGCAAGGCCGGTCTCTAATATTCCCCCCATTCTGGGTTTCCATGCCTGCGTTAAGGGGAGTTTTTCAAATGGCCCCCTAAAGATGTCCTTCTCGAATCTTCAGAAGTTGTGAATATGATGAGAAAATGTTAAGACAAACATAAGAAACGGTGTTTGGCAAAAGACTTTGCAGATGTAATTAAGTTACCAATCAGTTGACCTGAATAGTATCTTTAGATAGGGAGATCATCATGGAGCATTCTAGGTGGGTCCAGCGTCATCACACGAGCCCTTCAAAGCAGAGATCGGAGGCAGAAAAAGAGGGATTTGAAGTTTGAGAAGAACTACCTGCATGATTGCTGGCTTGAAGGTGGAGGGGCCACGTGGAAATTTGAGAAGGAAATAAATTCTGCTATTCCTGTAACGACAGAGCTTGAAGAGGACCTTGAACCCTAGGTGAACTCAGCTGGCCAATAGCTTGAGCAAAGAAGTCAGGTAAGCCCACGAGAGTTTTGAGCTAATAATATGAGATAATAAATGTTTTACTTTGTTTTGTTTTGCTAGCTGCTAAGTTGTGGTTATTTCTTATACAGCAATAGAAAACTAATATAATGTTCCTTTGTGCCTCTATTCCTATGTAATGGAGCAAAGTGTTCCATCTATTCCTCATCAAAGGTGGGTGAAGAAACAAAACAATTTAATGCAGACCTCACTAGAATGGCCGATAAGAGCCCTATCTGGGGTGAGGAAAAGAACAGACATTAAAGGATAATATAGTTTATATTATTCCAGCAGACATGAAATAGAACATGAAAAAATGTTCATGATACTTTGCTCATTGATACCAATATTATCTTAGATTACACTGTTCTCTGGATAATTCCTATTCCCCCTTGATAGATGTGCAGGTGCTTGCTGCAAAAGTCTAATAGCAAAAGAAGCCTGAGGCTTTCTGTGGTTAGAGTGTAAAAAGTATACCCCATCCTGGGAATGCGTACTAGGCCAGGTGACCTAGAGTACTGTGGCTGCCCCTGGCCCCTCCATAGGCCTTTGGCATCACAGGCTATAGTGATCTTCAGCAAAAGCTCCACGTGTTCTGGTCTTGATGGCTCTGACTTAGTGGGGACTGTCAAAGAATACAATTTTAACAAATTCATTTTCAAAGATTTAATTGGCTGTCATTCCCAATTCATAAATCAGGTGGTATTGAATCTTTGAAATAAAAAGGCACTCCAATGAACTGAGCAGAGGGGGGTGAGATTTATAGACAGAAATGGCTGAAGAAAGAAAGAACAAGAAACAAAAAAAAAATGGATTGATATTTTCAAAGTTAATTTCCTTAATGGGTTCAAGCAGAGGGGACTTTCTTATCATGCTGATTGAGGTTGACAGAGCCCCTTTGGTTGCTCTGAATCTCCTGGTTTTTGGAAAATGGGCACTTTCTAGGTTCTGTTTGATTTTGTGGCTCCTAGCATGAGTGACTCCATTCTGGTTCAGTCTTGTCTGTTGAGATGGACTTCAGTCCAAAGCAGTGACCTCCCATAAATCTTACTTAACAGGATGAAGGACTCAGAAGTTAAAATACTGCTTTGAGGGACACGTATGAAAATTTGCAAAGAAAGACTCAAACAAAGAAGTCTTTGGGGTTTGACCTGAGTCCACGGGTGAGGAAAAAAAAATAGAAAAATATGAAGTCTTTGGTGGGGCCAGCTGTGGTGGCTTATGCCTGTAATCCTAGCACTTTGGGAGGCTGAGGCAGGTGGGTACTTGAGGTCAGGAGTTCAGAGCAGCCTGACCAATACGATGAAACCCCATGTCTACTAAAAATACATACTAAAAATACAACAATTAGCCAGGCATGGTGGCATGTGCCTGTAATCCCAGTTACTCAGGAGGCTGAGACAGGAGAATTGTTTGAACCCAGGAGGCAGAGGTTGCAGTAAACCGAGATCATGCCATTGCCCTCCAGCCTGGGCAACAAAAGTGGAACTCTGTTTAAAAAAACAAAGCAAACAAACAAAAAAGTCTTTGGGGGAAGAGAAGAGGCCATGTGGTCCAGAGAAACTGGGGAATGGTTGCACTCCTGAAAGGACAGACAATTCAAAAGCAGTCAGTAAGGCCAAACTTCTTGCTTGTCATATCTTGATGGAAGCTTCCTCTGGGAATGAAAAAGGCCCAGTATCTGGGTTACCCTGTAAGTATCATTTCCCCTCCCTTCTAGGAGCTGGATTCAATTCACTACTCAAGTATGTCCATTATATTATTCAGCCATCTATTGAGGATTTTAAGGTTATTGTGGTATAAATATATGGAAAGAAATAAAAACGTTTTAAATTGCGGCCAACTAAACTAAAATAAAACATTAAAAAAATATTGTTACTCCTTTACATATAACTTTTTTTTTTTTTTGGATGGAGTCTCGTTCTGTTTGCTCAGGCTGGAGTGCAGTGGTATGATCTCAGCTTACTGCAAACTCTGTCTCCCGGGTTCAAGCGATTCGCCTGCCTCAGCCTCCCGAGTAGCTGGGACTACAGGTGCACACCGCAACACCCAGCTAATCTTTTGTATTTTTAGTAGAGATGGGGTTTTACCGTGTTAGCCAGGATGGCCTCGATCTTCTGACCTCGTGATCTGCCTGCCTCAGACTCCCAAAGTGCTGGGATTACAAGCGTGAGCCACTGTGCCCAGCCTCCATATAAGTTTTACAATGAAGAGAGAGAAAAAAATCATCATGTATTCCTTTGGAATTTTCCAGAGTCTCAGTTACCGTTTGTATTAGGGTTCTCTAGAGGGACAGATCTAATAGGATATATATATATATGAAAGGGAGTTGATTAAGGAGAATTGACTCACACGATCACAAGGTGAAGTCCCACGATAGGCCATGTGCAAGCTGAGGAGCAAGGAAGCCAGCAGTGGCTCAGTCCAAGTCCCAAAACCTCAAAAGTAGGAAAGTCAACAGAGCAGCCTTCAGTCTGTGGCTGAAGGCCTGAAAACCCCTTGCAAACCACTGGTGTAAGTCCAAGGATCTAAAAGCTGCAGAACTTGGCATCTGATGTTCCAGGGCAGGAAGCATCCAGCACTGGAGAAAGATGACAGCTGGAAGACTCAGCAAGTCAGCTTCTTCCACCTTCTTCTGCCCACTTTTTCTAGCCCCACTGGGAGCTGATTGGATGGTGCCCACCTACGTAGAGAGTGGGTCTTCCTGAGGGTGGGCCTTCCTCTCCCAGTCCACTGACTCAAATGTTAATCTCTTCTGGCAACACCCAGGTACACCTAGAAACAATACTTTAAATCCTTGAATCCAGTCAAGTTGGCACTTAATATTAATGAATCACACCATTGCACATAGTGTCTTTTGTGTTTCATTAAAAGACAGAGTTAGGGGCCAGGCGTGGTGGCTCACACCTATAATCCCTTTGCTTTGGGAGGCCAAGGCGGGTGGATCACAAGGTCAGGAGATTGAGATCATCCTGACTAACATGGTGAAACCCCGTCTCTACTAAAAATACAAAAAAAATTAGCCGGGCGTGGTGGCACGCACCTGTAGTCCCAGCTGCTTGGGAGGCTGAGGCAGGAGAATTGCTTGAACCCAGGAGGCAGAGGTTGCAGTGAGCCGAGATGGCGCCACTGCACTCCAGCCTGGGCAACAGAGTGAGACTCTGCCTCAAAAATAATAATAATAATAATAATAATAATAATAATAATAATAAAATAAAAGACAGAGTTAGGAAACCACATAGCTCTCAGGATAGCCTCTCAATTGGATGGGATCCTGTGTCTTCTTTATCAAGGATATAAGATAATCAATGACAGCAATATTGGATAGGGATACACAGTGCAGGTCTTGTAAATCTTATGGTAAGTCCACACATTTCCTAAAAGTCCAGTGAAATTCAACAAAACCAAAATTATCTGGATAAGAATTGTTTCCTTTCAGAGTGGCTATTTTCTGGACTGCAATGCGATGGTTTCCTGGCTCTTTCATTGCATCTATTTCAGAGCAGTCTATTTCTGCTCGTGTTTTGTATCCTCTCTTTCTATTTTATGGTGATACTCTCCCTTAACCCTCTAAGGATACTAATTATACTAAAAGTCTTATTCTGATTGTTCTACCAACATTTGCCTCATTATAAACTCCTTTCTTATTCAGTTTGTAGATTCTCTTTTTAGAATTAGTACTAAAGTATTCTAGTGATTCTTGATAGTGAACTCATCTCTCAAGGATAGCTCCTTGGACTTTCCTCTTCCTGCCCCAGCTTCTGTAGACACCCGAAGGAAGCAAAGCGTAGAAGTAACTTACGGACGTGTGCCCTGCACAGTTTCCAGTGACAATGGAGCAGGCTATTAGGTAGAGGCTGTTTCAGGTGACTTTTCCTCTCAGCATGGCCGTTTCTGATTCTCCAAGGTATTGTTGGCCACCTGGGCCATTGAACTGTCTCTACCTCCAGTATTGTTCTGACTTAAACACAGACACAGTGGAGGGGAGGAGGGGAGGGATGCACAAGGACCAACTACTCTGATTGCTCCTGTGTATGTAGTCCCTAAAATTCCCCCCATCAGATGGCTCCAGCTTCCCTAATTTCTAGGTTTAGAGTATGGATGATACCCGTATTTTGTAGTTGAGCTCCCGTTAATATTCCTGAACGCATTTTGCTTTGCTATCACCACTTCAATATGATCCTTTCTGATTTCAGACTTTTAGGGATCGCATACAATTTTCTGATCCTCCAATATAGCTACAGATTGACTTATTAGGTTTCACACATATTTCTAATCATCTCTAAGGAGTGGAACAGGGAAAGACAAAGAAGGGGCTCCTGCTCGAGTGCAGTCTACCAAGTACTTCTTGGCTTGAGTCTTTGGTGCTTACAGAGAGAGAGAGAGAGAGAGAGAGGCAGAAGGGAGAAAGGGAGGGAAGGAGGGAAGGAGAGGCAGATTGACAAATTTTAGAGAAAAGTGTGTGTTGTATAATCTTGGAGGGGAATAAGGAAAGGTAAAAAAAATACAAAGACTTGAATCAAATAATAGAATAAATGATCTTCATCAGTTGCATTTTCTCTGCCTCTGAACCTTTTTTGGGGGAGAGGGATAATAAAGAAAAATATTTCCTGAAACAGCAAAATGTGTATTATACTTATGCCCCATGGTACTGTATCTAATTTGTCCCAATTCTATGATAAAATTGAAAATTCAAATCCGTTTCTAAAAGAAGCACTGATCACTACTCTGGAATATCAAGCACAGAATACCTATAGTCATGTAGCCAGACATACCATTTAAAATCACTCAGCAGAAAATTCCAAAAGTTAAATAAGTCTAGCCCCAGTCATCTCTCAGTATAATCGAAAAATGACCTTTTTGGATGGCTGTTGGAAGGGAAGAACATGGAAGGTCTGCAGTTCAATGGAAAGAAAACTGAGGTTGTCTTGTAGTGGAGACCAATGGCAGATAACGTGCTCTGAAAAAGATGTAAGCCAAATAATCTCCATCATTTTGGTTTCATGGGGAATAAATGAAGATGACTATCTGGATCTCAGTTTTGACTCCTCTGGTAGCTGGCTTTGTGACCTTGGGTAGGAGGTTTAACCTGTCTATCAGTTCCATCAGTTATAAAAATAGGCATAATTATATTTCCCTCATGGATTGCTATAAAGATTGAGCCAGGTAGTGTCTGTAAATAAGCTAGCTCAATCCCTGACATAATATGAGCTTAATGAATATTATATTTTTTCCTCTTAGTCTGAGTATATCTATTACTTCTGTTGGAAAAGAGTCTTGATTTTAACTACAAATATTGTTGCAGCCAACTGTGGGTTGAGACAGGAGCTTAGAAGAGGGCTCCCATTAGGCTTCTCAGTTTCCCTAAAAATGTCAAATGTGGAATTTTAATTTTCCAAGACTCAGAAGTAAGGAGTTGTTCTTACCTCACAGGACTGTGTAAGTAGAAAATTAAACTATGTAAAACACCTTGCACTGTATAGCATTGAACGCATACTGTATGTGGGTGTGGCCCATTGAAGAAATTATTGCCAGCCACAAAGTTATGAAGATATTCTCCTAAATCCTGTCTAGCATCGTGATTGTTTTCTCTCTCACAGTGAGAAACCCATCTGGAAAATCCATTTACAACCCATCTGGAATTGATTTTTGTTTATGGTATGGGAAAGGGAGTTTATAATAATTAATGATATTTATAAGACAAAGCCAGCAAAATACTCAAGACCACCTAATTGTTCAGTAGACTCTTTTTGATTCATGAGATACTCACAACCTTGTCCCTCCAAAATTACCAGGTTGCCACAGCACTCTGTCTTCCTTCCTTCCTCCTGCCTGTGTCAAATTCTCTTTCCCACTCTTCAAGCTTCCTATATAAGCAGACACATCCAGCCAGCAAAAGAGATTGCCTATCTGTCCTTCTGAAGCACTCATCCATCATAAAAGATGGTCCTGGAAAATCTCTAAAAGGTTGAAGTATGGGCTTTTCACAGTGGGAAGAGCCACATCACACCCTGATCCTTCTTTCTAATCTTCTGTTCATATAGGCTTGGCAGGAAATAAGGATTGGATGATGATTGAGGCAGCACAGAGAACTTGGAGACTTCTCTAGGGGTCTAGGGTTTGACCCTAGTCGTTTGGTCTCTGATACCTGCTTCTGGGTTCCATTTATCAATTCCCAGGACACCAGACAAGTGTCACAGGTCAACCTCCCATCATGCTTGGATGGGCATACAGGGAAGAAAGGGCAGTAAAAACATGTAGCTGAGGCCCAAATATATATGGTGACCACTTGTCAGTTTCACCAGCAGATTTACCTGCTCACAGGCTTAGAGAAAGGAGGAGTGCTAGCGCCCCCTGCAGTACAGAATCAAGAATCCCTAGTACCCAGGAGAGCATCAGTGATTCAGACTGAGGGCACATCGGGTAGGAGGCTCTCAGCACCCCTAAAAATTGCAAAACTAAAAAACTTCTCGCAGCTGAGAAGCTGGAGATAATGTTCATTTTTAAAAAACTGAGTAATCTCTGTTGTCAAAGAGCTATGTGACACCTGAAAAAATAGTATGCCAATATTTGGGGAGGAAAAAAAAATAAAGCAAAACAGGAATTAAAAGAAAAAGACACTTCTATCTCAAAAGACACAGCTTTTCCCAATTTTGAAAATGTGAATTACAGCCAACGTATTAAGTCCCTTGAAATTAGCAGGTTATAAAGAGCGGATACAGCCTTATCTAAAGAGAGCAAGAACAGCCCCATTACAACAGAAAAACAAAACAAAAAACTTCTAAATCATGCATGGCCTGAGATAAAGAAAAATTAATGTCTTTGCATAACATTGCCCCAGAACTAAGCCTAGCAATATATTTTCCTGAGGAACCTGGAATGGGGGCCAAGTCAGATTTTCTTGTGTGGCAGAATACCTAATGGGAATTTTTAGAGCTGTGGATGGCCAGGAATTTTACTAAGAAGCAGGAAAAGTTGTGGGCAAAGAAACAAGAATAATGATGCATGGAGAGAAATATAGGCAGGGGTTGGGTGTCAGAGAAAAAGAGTTTTCAGAATCTTTCTTTCCAGTTTCTGCTTCCATTTTTCCTGGAGTTCAGCCATTTTCCATCATGCCCGCCATGACTTAACTTTAACTGATTTCATAGCCACTTTTTCAACGAGATGCCTGGGATTGGTTTCTCCTACTTTCAGCCAAGAATCCTGACCACCATAGTGGGTTTTAGGAGATGGGCCAGTGAGTGGGGAGACTGTTCTCTGGGCACAGGACCCTGACACAGACATCCCAGCACTGACAAAGCTCATTCCTCCCAGGGATGCTGAGCTGCTGCAGGAAGCTCTTGAACATCAAGTTATGCCAGCAGAAAAAGACATCAGATTGGAAGAATTTGGGTGATGTTTTGCCTGTGGAGGGGGTGGAGGATAGCCTTGGATCCCTTGAAGCCCCTAGGACATGGGTTTAGCCACCCCATGGCACTACAGAGGGTCACGTGACCTGGAGCTAGCAGGATAGTGCTGGTTTAGAATATTCTGCTAACATCGTCCTAGCTATCGTCACAGTGTTTCCTTAAGCATTAATTTACGGTCACAGTTACTGTAACACAGCTAAAATTTTTTACCATATCTACTCTTTCTAATGGTCTAATAATGAGAAGATTTTTAGCACATGTGTCACAGGGTCAAGAGAGCAATTACTTTTCATCTGAGATCATAAAACCCTTATTATACTAACATAAAGCACCGTATTTTTAATTCCATGTAGTATAAATAAATGAAAAGAAAATAGCCACGTGCATTTTTCTAACCATATGACCTTGAGCAAGTTACGTGAACTCTGTGGAGTTCTGTGTACTTTTCTGTAAAACAGATTTACTGAGCATTGCATCATATAATTATTGTGATGATTAAATAAATTTATTCTATAAAGTGCTTAGCACAGTGCCTGGCACATGGTAAAGTGCTGAGTAAATATCAGCTCTTTTTATTACTGGAAGTACCTGGCTTTCCCCATTGACTTGATTTCAGAGGCAGATGAATTCTCCCTTATCCAAAATTATTTCATACACCACTCTGGCCACCAGAGATTCATTCACACTTTGAGTTGTCAAATAATTTCTATTGTTATGCAGAAAATCCTAGTAGAAACCATAAAATGCTACTTAATAGTCATTCAAGCTTTTTATAAAATAGTTTTCAAAGTAAATTATTTCCTTTATGGGTTTTAATGACGAGAAGGATGAGATTAACCACAGGACTCTTGAGAGAGGTACAGATTTGGGGGATTTACATGGGGGTGGACTGATATCACAATGATCCCTAATTTTCTATATTCACCAGGCAGATGAGCTGGTCTCAGAAATACTCAAGTCTCAAAATCTTTGGAACGTGTGCTTCCATATCAGGTACATGGGTTTTTTCTGCCATCTAGTGGCCACCTTTGATAAAGACAGTCATCTTTATGTGAGCAAAGGTTTCCCACCTAGAGCACTACATAGGAACCTCACAGGCTCCCAGGCATCTTTTTCAGTTTACACTTTTCAGGGAGTTCCCCTAAAATTGCCTCTGAAATTGGAATAAAAGCAAAGGTCCTAGTCCTCAGGGAGGCACACAGCTAGGAGAAGTTGTTAGAATAGCACTAGCTGAGCCACTGATTCTCTGGGTGGCTGCCGGCTAAGTCTCTTTTCCTTCCCCAACCTGTTTTCTCATCTATAAGATAAATCACACTGGCGGGTCCCTGTTAGCTCTAATACTCTGGTGTTCTGAGTCCCTCCAATTTTAAATCTTTATTTGGACAAGCATGTCTATACTTGCCTCATTAATTAAAGTAAATCGAGGAGAAATTATAACATCTAGACAACGAAGTTGCTATTCCCTAGGACAACTCAGCGATAAGGTAGTTGAGTATAATGTTTCTGACATCATCTTCCTCTTGGGGAAGGTTTTCCTTTTCAATTTCCTTGTAGAGACTGTACGAATCATGGCTTCATTTATCCTAAAGTCCATAAGTAAAATGCAAATTATCAATGAGCAAGTTGTTTATTTCAAATATGTAGATACTCCTTGACAAATTCTCAAAAGGTTTTCATCGCACTAATAATGGACAGTAATCTATTTGATGGGATTTATTTAAATCGCAATTTTCTATTCTCCGTGCCACAGATCTGGCTTAAGTCCTCCCAAGCTTTTATTCGAAGGACTGACATATTCTCATTAGCATCCCACCTGCTTCTAAATTCTCTTTCCTTTCATCGTTATTCCATCCAAAAATCAGGAGAGAATAATCTTTTTCATTCTTCTTTTTAATTGACAAATAAAAATTATATATATTGATGGTGTCCAACATGCTGTTTTGATATATGTATAGATATTGTGAAATGGCTAAATCAAGCTAATTAAATATGCATTACCTTCACATACTTACCATTTTTTTTTTTTTTTTTGCAATACAAACACTTAAAATCTACTCTCTTAGCAATTTTCAAGTTTGCCATACTTCTACCCAAAGATTCCACTGGCTTCCTGCCACCATCCTTCAGTCTAAAACTGTATCATGCCGTTCCTGGCATTCTTTGATCAGGGCCTATGAGAGAAATTTATTTCCTGCTTCCTGGGCATTCAGATTCCCAGCAGCTGCAACAACCTGAACTTCCTTTGGAAAATTACTCCTTATGATGACTTGAGTGATCTTGGCCTCACTTTCAAGCCCAGGGTGAACCTTCATTGCCTTGGCCCATTCTAAATTAATCATTTCCTGGCCATAGTGATTGGTTCTGGCATGGACACATATCCAACCAGAGTCAATGAGATTTCCACTGAGACTTCTGAGAAATAGATTCTCTCCCACCCCTTCTGGACTTAAAGCAAGACATATGTAGCCACAGAAGCAGCTAGAGCCCTCTTGAGACCTGGAGGGAGAAACTGCTAGAAAATGGAGTATACATCAAGGAAGAAGAGGAAGGAATGAAGAAAGAAACTGAATCTTGGCCACATCATTGGAGCCCTGGATCAACCCTCACCTGAAGATTGCCCTCACCTTCTTTTCAACTCACCAATGAAGTGTTTTCATTGTTTAAGGCAGTTCAAGTTGGGTTTTCTGCAATTTAAAATAATAATAATACTAATGAAATCTATAGCTCATGTGGGTTCCAAGCAACCTTTCCATGTGTTTCACCTTAGTTTTCATAGATGCTTTTCTTCCAGTTTTGCCAAACTAATGGAGAATACTCAGGCAGAAGAGACCGTGTGGTTTACTGTAAGAACTCATCCAAGTTCTGAGAGTACTGAGTTGATCATTAATAATTGGACCTAGGTATGTGGGAGAAGGCAGAGGCAAGGGTGACCCCAAGGTGAGGGACATATGTCACTGTGGGACTAACTTCTGGTAACATTAAGAGAAGAAACAAGTTTGGGAAAAGCAGATGAGTTTCCATGTGGAACAACTTGAATTTAAGTAGACTTATCCTTTTGAGCTGCAAACGTTGACCTGTCTGCATCCTCCAGAAAACTGGAAGCTTGTTAAGGGCAGGGACTGTGGGTTCTAAATCTTCAATCATCTCCCACAGGACCCCAATAAATATGTATTCTAATAATAAGAAAATAAAATCAATGAAATATAAGTTACCCAAAAATAATTAGAGAACAGTGAAGTCCCAGTCTCCTCTTTGGGCCTGATGATTACGTTTGTCAAATGTTCAGAAAAATTCTGAGATGCCTGCTGGAGAGAATGAGTTCTGTCAGTAGAGGAGGCAGCACTGAAGCTGTACTTGTAATATTTATTTGGAAGGAGAGGAGTACCCCATCCGGGAGGAAGGGCTTGAGCAAAGGCACTCCTGCTCCCTATCTGACTGGGGAATACCACTTGTAGGGTACAGAATCATACCATTATTTCAGAAAACTAAGGAGAGAGCTGGAGTAATACTACCAGTAAGACATCCCACTTCACCTGACAATGACCCATCAGAGTGGTCAGAGAATCAGAGGCTACACAGAAGGGACTGTGCTTGGAGAAATAGGTCACAGATAATTAAACAGAAAACGAATTTTTTTGTTTTTGTTTGTGAGACGGAGTTTTGCTCTTAAGCCCAGGCTGGAGTGCAGTGGCCAGCGATCTCAGCTCACTGCAACCTCTGCCTGCTGGTTTCAAGCAATTCTCCTTCCTCAGCCTCCCGAGTAGCTGGGGTTACAGGAGCCCACCACCACGCCCAGGTAATTTTCGTATTTTTAGTGGACACGGGGTTTCACCATGTTGGCCAGGCTGGTCTCGAACTCTTGACCTCCTGATCCACCGACTTGGCCGCCCAAAGTGCTGGGATTACAGGCGTGAGCCACCACACCCGGCCAAAGAGGACTCTCTTTAATAATGCCCGTTTTTGTAGGAGTAAGATGGAATCTCATTGTGGTTTTAATTTGCATTTCCCTGATGATTAGTGATATTGAGCATTTTTTATATGATTTTTGGCCATTTGTATATCTTCTTGAGAAATGTCTATGGTGGGAACATAAATTAGTCCAACCTCTATGGAAAACAGTATGGAGATTACTTAAATAACTAAAAGTAGGTCTACCATCCAATCCAGAAATCCCACTACCCAAAGGAAAAGAAGCCATATAAAAAAAAGACACATGCACTCATATGTTTATTGTAGCACAATCCACAGCTGCAAAGATGTAGAACCAACCTAAGTGCCCATTGGCCCATGAGTGGATAAAGAAAATATGGCATATATACATCATAGAATACTACTCAGCCCTAAAAAGGAATGAAATAATGTCTTTTCCAGCAACTCGAATGGAGCTGGAGGCCATTATTCTAAGTGAAGAAACTCAGGAATGGAAAATCAAATACCATATGTTCTCACTTATAAGTGGGAGCTAAGCTATGAAGATGCAAAGGCATGCAGAGTGATTTAATGGACTTTGGAGACTCAGAAGGAAGAAGGTGGGAGAGGGGTGTAGGATAAAAAACTACATAGTAGATAGAACAAGCACTACTCGGATGATGGGGGCACTAAAATCTCAGAACTCGCCACTATATAATTCATCCACTTAACCAAAAACCATCTGGGGGCCAAAAGCTATCGAAATAAGATATATATGATATCATATATATATGTTAAAATATTTTTTAAAAAGAAGATTCTAAACAGCAACTTTCTACCTCCTTCAGCTGACTCAGGAGACCATTAAGTGTGTCTCTATTGAAATCCAAAGAAGGGGAAATGAGGCAGATAGTGCTGATGCTATGGGCTTCTTTTTTCTGATTACATACAAGATGGAGTGAAGGAAGAAGTGACTTTGACCCATTCCGATAAACAAATCCAGAAGTCAATTGCATTGGTTTGTTGTCTTAATGATAAAGGAATTTTCCAGGGGGAAAGTTATAAGGAAAATATCTATTTAAAGAGGAGAAGTCTAACACCCATAATTGTTTCAAATTTAAGAAAAAAAATTCTTCAAAAGGAAAGCATTACTTCTAAGCTACGCGTTCCATATGCATTTTAAAAAGAAAATATGGGACAACCTAAAGCAGCTTTCTGTCAGCTATTGGAGATTTGCATGAGAATGATCAAAAAGGCCCTCTTCCCTCTCTCTGAGATGTATAAAGTCTTATCAGTCTCTTCTCAAAAGGCTTTCTGAGTAGGCAGTTACTCCTCTATCAAAACTGTTTACACTTGCAGGCAATATAACTCTCATGGCTGGTTTTATGAATTTCTTAGCCGTCTGAAAGGAAGTAGTTTGAAACATTAGAAAACCTATTCAAATCTTATTTTGCTGGCAGCAGGTAACTTGGAAATGGTTTTGTGCTCCTTCTTCTTTCCTAATTCTTTGAAGAGTGATGATACTGACGGGCTTCATTACTTCCACAGGGAAACAGATCTGGAGACCTGTGAAGACAAAGTTACTCACCCGTCATGTGAGGGTGTCATACACATGCTAGGTGTCATACAACACCTAGCATGATGAATGCTGCAATTTACACCGTCTAAGTTTTTGGTGGCCAGATGAGATTTATCCAAAAGAATACTGAGATAATTGTGGCCTGGAAATTGCTCATGTTTTTGCATTTTAATAGGAACACTGTAAGGGAGAGCTAAAGTGGGGAGGAATAGTAGATAAGGCGTGGGATTGGGTGGCATGAAATCTCAGATGCGAATTCAAGTTTGACTTGGCTAAATAATTTAAACTTTCTAAACATCTGTGTACTTTAACTCTAAAATGGGTTGGCTATATCCATTCCAAAGGGTTGTTCTGGAGATGAAACAAGATAATGTATCTATATGTAATATATGTACATAATATATAAGATAATGTATATATGCAATATATACATAATATATAACATAATGTATATATATCAGACATTCTATATATTACACAATATTGGTTCAATGGATTGATGGTGGTGATGGTGGCAGTGGTGTTATTATTCTTACTATCCTTTAAGTATCCAATGAAAGAAAACATTTAAGTGAGTTAGTCAATTCTGAATTATCCATGATGATGGCAAAGGGTTAGAGTAGGAATTAATGTCATAGATAAGTAACATTATTCAAACATTATTGAAAACCAGCATTGTTTAATGTAGGATTTAATTATTGTTATGTTATTTAAAGTTAATGTATACTCATTTTCAAATATGTTTTAACATATAAAAAGCTGTTCATTTTTAAGTATACAACTTGATGAGTTTGGGGATAAGTATATACCCATAAAACTCTCACCACTACCAAGGCACAAACATATCCATCACCTCCCAAAATTTCCTCCTGTCTTCTTTATTATTATTGTTTTTGGTGGTAAGAACACAACACCTACCCTTTTAGCAAATTTTAAGTATACAATACAATATTGTTAGCTGTAGGTTTTATCGTGTATAGCAGCTCACCAGAACTTACCTTGTGTAAATAAAACCTTGTAGGCATTAACCGCTCCCTCTCCACCTACCCCTCACCTCAACTTCTAGCAACCACCATTCTACTCTCTGCTTCAGGGTTTCGCTATTTTAATTTTCACATGTAAGTGAGATCATACAGTATTTGGTGTTCACTGGGCAGAATGCCCTCCAGATCCATTCATGTTGTCACCGATGGCAGAATTTTATTCTTTTTTAAAGATGGATAATATTGCATTGTAGGTATGCACCATGTTTTTTTAATTCACTCATCCATCAGTGAATATTTTGGTTGTTTCTTTTTCTTGGCTATTGTGAATAGTGCTGCAATGAACATGGGAATGCAGATATCTCTTCAAGATCCTCATCTCAATTCCCTTGTATATATACCTAGAAGTGGCGTTGCGGGATTATACGGTAGTTATATATTTAATGTTTTGAGGAATATACCCAGTGGTTTTCATAACAACTGGACCAATTTAAATTCCCACCAAGAGTGTACAAGTGTTTTATTTTCTCTGCATTCTCACCAACATTTATGTTTTGGGTTTTTTTTTTTTTTTTTAATAGCAGCCATCCTAACAGGTATGAGGTGATATCCTATTGTGGTTTTGATTTGCATTTCCCTGATGATCAGTGATGTTGAGCACGTTTCTATGTACCTGTTGGCCATTTGTATGTTTTCTTTGGAGGAACGGCTATTCAGAACCTTTGACCACTTTTCAAATCAGGTTATTTGCTTTTTTTGCTATTGACTTGTATGTGTTCTTTATATATTTTGAATATTAACCAAATATATTTTCAAATATTTAAATGACAATTGTATAAAGTGGGAAATGAAAGTATCTTAGAATTTTGTAACTTCTTGCTCTATGATATGGGAATTATACTCTCAAATTTATTTTTGTGTACATATAAAATTAGTTTTAGAACAAAATAATAGCTTTTGACTCGACATTAAGGCTTGATCTTGGTGAGATGATGGACCATTTTATCTCTAGGGCCTTATCTTTGAGGTAGAGTCCATTGGGAACTTTAAAGTTTTGGTTCAGTTTATGAGCCAATAGCAAATTAGGCTTTCAGAAGAACAGAGGGGATGTGAGTTTTCTATTACCAAATAGTCTAAAAACATTAGTATTTCTTGTTGAACTTCACAAAGTAATGACTTTTGTCAAAGGATAATTTCAAAAAGTTAAAACCAGGATTTTCATATAAACATAAAATAAAGACATACAAAGATTCCTTTGTACACCTCATCTTCAATTTAGAATTTAAGGAACAGAAATTTAAATAGTCACTCAATGGAATGTGAAAATTAATTTGTTAATAGACACAAACCCGCTTAATGTTAAAGATGACGAAACAGTCACCTTTAGCGTTTAGAGTTCTGATCAAACAAATCTAAAACTTAACGCACAAAATTTTATTATCAATGTTCCCATCAAACGATAAAGAACAAAATTAAACATAGGTGCATTGTCTTAAATAAATAATCCTTGGATGAGACCTCTTAACAATGACCTTCGTTTGACACTTAAAATACAGGATCTCATCTTTTGCTTTGTTTCTAAATTTTGAATGTTAATTTTTCTTAATACTTTTTTTCACCTGTTCTTGTTTGTTATGATCATGGTCCCTATTATCTTTTGACTGATAAAATCCTCTCTTCTGATGTGTCTTTTATTTTTTTATGTCTTTTATAATAGAAAAAATATTTTATAAAGAAACAAGATGTCAAATTTTGTTCACTTGTTCTTTTTATTTTATAGATAGGTAAAATGGAAATGGAGTCCATTTTATCTCCTATTCTAGAGCTGATTCCACCAAAACTAAAGATTAACTATTAAACTCTTATTACAACTTTTTGCATATTTCTTTAAATTTTAAGCTTAGAATAAATTCCTCTCACTGGGAGCAGTGGCTCACGCCTGTAACCCCAGCACTTTGGGAGGCCGAGGATAGTGGATCATCTGAGGTCAGGAGTTCAAGACCAGCCTGGCCAACATGGCGAAACCCTGTCTCTACTAAAACATACAAAAAATTAGCCTGGTGTGGTGGTGAGCACCTGTAATCCCAGCTACTCGGAAGGCTGAGGCAGGAGAATCACTTGAACACAGGAGGCAGAGGTTGCAGTGAGCCGAGATCACGGCACTGCTCTCCACCCTGGGCAACAAAATAAGACTCCGTCTCAAAAAAAAAAAAAAAAGAATAAATTTCTCTCATGCCCTATCCCACCCCAAGACCATATAAAATGTCTCTCTTTTATGCCCCACTGCACTTGTGACCCTAAGATGATATACTTCCTAGCCACCTGCCACCACCCACATGCCCTTCCATTAACTTGGAATCTTTAAGGGCAAAAATTGTCTTTGTTCCTGCTCCTCATGGCCTGATTTATATTAGGCACTTAATAAGTTACACTTTAATTATTTACTGATGTGTGGATACTATTCTTATGGTCAACGAAGAAAATGAAAAAAATGTTTAATGTAAAAATACAAACCAAAAATAAATTTAAAACTTCTTTCCTCATCTCCCTCATGTTTTTGTTTTAGTCCTTAAACAAAACTTACTCTGTCACTCAATCTAAACATCCTAACACTCTTCACCTTTTAGTGTATTTACACAACTAATTAGTAATTTTGCTGTTACCTTAATTACTCTTCCTTAGGTAAAGCATAGCAAAATGGTCAAATCTGAGTTTCTCAACTCAAAGTTGAGCTTAGGTGTTCAAAACCAGCTTTACTGAATGTAAACATGTGTTTAACTTTGTTTTATATCCAATAGTTATAAAGGGATGTTTCCCCTCTCTGAGCTTAAAAAAAAAAATCCCTCCTAATTTTTTAGAAAAGAACTGAAAAAGAAAGTCTTCCTTATCATAAAGCAATTTTGTGGTGCAACTAAGGCTAATTCTTGACACTCAAACTAGTAGATGAGACATTAGATGATGCAGTGACAAGTCAGTACATATGCCCAGCCAGTGTGACAAAACGTCCCCATCCGTCTTGGTTCCGAAATTCATGGCTGATGGGAACAAGCACAAGTAGACCAGAGTTAGATAATTCTTGCTGCGTAATGCACCCATATGAGGCAATCAAAGACCAAGGATTACTAGGCGACTTAGAAGTGTTACATAAAGGCTGGGCGCGGTGGCTCATGCCTGTAATCCCAGCACTTTGGGAGGCTGAGGCAGGCGGATCACAAGGTCAGGAGTTCGAGACCAGCCTGGCCAATATGGTGAAACCCCGTCTCTACTAAAAATATGAAAATTAGCTGGGCGTGTTGGCGTGTGCCTGTGGTCCCAGCTGCTTGGGAGGCTGAGGCAGAGGAGTCACTTGAAGCCAGGAGGTGGAGTTTGCAGTGAGCCGAGACTGCACCGTTGCACTCCAGCCTGGGTGACAGAGCAAGACTCTGTCTCAAAAAAAAAAAAAAAAGTGTTACATAAAATACTATGCAATACCACACTACCATAATGAGAACTGAAAGAAGCTAATGTGCTGGAGAAACAAGAAGCCAAGCCTTCCCCTACTGTTGTTAATATCACTGGGAGGGCAACATAATAAGTGCTCAGTGAATGTCTGCTCATTCTACTACTCTCTCGCCTGCCATCACAGGCCCAGGCCGGATCACCATCTGAGAGGTCTTACACATACCCTAAAAGTTACCAGGTAAGGAGGAGCATGGTGACTTGGGGCAATTGGAAGTGAGTTTCCTCTTTCTTTTCTGTAGGAATTGTCCAGTGCTGTGCTAGTTAACAATCAGCACTCCCAAGAATGGGAGTGGACAGCCTTGGATTTTACAATTTGCCAATTTCTATGGTGTAAATACTTTCATCATCTCATTGCCAATCTCAAGCTACTAACCTGAGTTTGCTGAAATACATCCCATTAAATATATTAGACATATCAGATATTTCAGCTTCTCCCTTCAGTAACTTATAAAAATAAACAGAAAATTACTTAGTATTTAGAAAACATAAACAACACAATCAACATGATCAACAGCAGAATAACAATTATTTTCTTTTGCAAATGGAACATTCTCCAATAGGGATGATATTTTATGACATAAATTTCAAATATATAAAAGGATTCAAATAATCCAGACTACGCTGTCTAATCACAGAGAATTAAATCTATAACTGAAATTATTTGAAAATGTTCAGAAATTTACAAGTTAAACAGCACACTTCTGAATAACCCACAGAAAACAAAGAAGAAATCACAGAGGGAATTAGAATATATTTTGTACTGAATAAAAAACCAAAACATTTCAAAATTTGTGGAATAGGACTTAAAACAGTGTTGAGTACAATTTATAGCTTTAAATGCTTAAACTAGAAAAAGTAGAAAGATTTCATATTAGCAACCCTAAGATTGTCACATTAAGATGCTGGAAACGAAGTATATATTACAACGAAATTTAAGAAAAAGATAAATATGAGTACAAATCAAAGGAGAGAAAACTAGAGAATTTCAGTTAAACCAAAAGGTTATATTTTGAAAAGGGCAACCCACTAGGTTTATTAATCAAGGAGAAATTTGAAAAGGTGCAGATGACCATTATCTGGAATAATAAAAGAATATCACTACAGATTTTACATACATAAAAGTAGAATAAAAAATTAAGAAAATTTTTATGCTAATTAATTTGAAAGCTTAGATGAATTGGGCAAATTTACCTTGAAAAATAAAAATTACCCAAAGAGGGCCAGATGCAGTGGTTCATGCCTGTAATCCCACACCT
Source organism: Pan paniscus (assembly GCF_029289425.2). Lineage (NCBI taxonomy): Eukaryota > Metazoa > Chordata > Mammalia > Primates > Hominidae > Pan > Pan paniscus. The sequence goes on from NC_073267.2 coordinate 86,900,274, forward strand.
TGGGAGGCCGAGGCAGGTGGATCAGCTGAGGCCAGGAGTTCGAGACCAGCCTGGCCAACATCATGAAACCCTGTCCCTACTAAAAAATATTTTTTAAAAATTAGCCGGGCATCGTGGCAACTGCCTGTAGTCCTAGCTACTCAGGAGGCTGAGGCAGGAGAATCGCTTGAACCTGGGAGGTGGAGGCTGCAGTGAGCCAAGATCACACCACCGCACTCCACCATAGGTGGCAGAGCAAGACTCCATCTAAACAAACAAACAAAATTTAAAAAAAAATTACCAAAATACACTCAAGAATAAATACAAAATTTCAATAGCATGGAAATCATTAAAGAAACAGACTTTGCATATTGAATTGGTTTTACAATTTAAATAGTTTAACTGAATTCAAATGAATACTTACGAAAGAAATAATACACTCACAAACACTTTAAGAAAATAAAAGAGAAATAGGCCAGGTGCGGTGGCTCACACCTGTAATCCCAGCAGTTTGGGAGGTCGAGGCGGGCAGATCACGAGGTCAAGAGATCGAGACCATCCTGGCCAACATGGTGAAACCCCATCTCTACTAAAATACAAAAATTAGCTGGGCATGGTGGCACTGGCCTGTAGTCCCAGCTACTTGGGAGGCTGAGGCAGGAGAATCGCTTGAACCAGAGGTCAGAGTTTGCAGTGAGCTGAGATCGTGCCACTGCACTCCAATCTGGCGAAAGAGCCAGACTCTGTCTCAGAAAAAAATTTAAAAAAAATAAAAAAACTCCCTGGTGACTCTTTGCTGAAGTCCTCCCTAGCCCCTGCACTAGACAAACACTGGTCTGCTTTCTATCAAAATACATTTGATTTTTTTTCTAGCATTTCTTACAAATGGAATCATAAAGTGTGTACTTTTTTGTATCTGGCTGTTTTGCTCAGCAAAATACTTTAGAGATTCATGCTGTTGTTATACGTATCAATAGTTCAGTTGTTTTTATTGCTGAGTAGTAGTATGAATATACCACAATTCATTGTCCATTATCTTCTTGTTGGATATTTGGAGCTTTTCTCCAGTTTTTATTTACTATAAAGAAAGTTGCTGTTAGCATGTGTGCAGAAATAATTTTGTGGGCATATGTTTCATGGTAAATACCTGAGAATAAAATGGGTGAGTCATGCGGTAAGAGTGTGTATTTATACCTCATAAGAATCTACCAAAGCATTTTTCAAAGTTGCACCATCTTGCATTCCTGCCAGCAATGGGGAAGAGTTTGTTTCTGCAAATTTCCTCGAGCAATTTGTATTGTAAGTTTTTCTTAAATATTAGCAATTCTAGCTAGTATGTAGTCAATTCTTACTCTAGATATAATGTGCCTTTTTAGGACTGATTATTATGGTAAGCATTTTTTCATGGACTTATTGGCCTTTTGTGTCTTATTTGATCAAGTTTCTGTTTAAATCTTTTTTATTGAATTGTTTGCTTTCACATTATTGAGTTTAATATGTCCTTTTAAAATTTTTGTATTATGGGTACAAGTTATTTGATGCACACAGGTATTTTTTCAGTCTATTGCTTGCATTTTCATTTGCTAACACTGTCTTGAGCAGATTTTCATATTTTTCAAGTTCAGTTTCTCATTGTTTTGGTTGATGATTCATGCTTTTGTGACAAAACGAATAAATCATTATATATACCCCAAGATTGTAGAATTTTTCTTCTATGTTTTCCACAAGAAATACCATTTTAGCTTTTATGTTAAGCTGTATAATATACTGTAAATTAAATTTTTGTATGGTGTTATATAAGGGTTGCAGTTCATTTTCTCCATGTGAATGTCCACTGTTCCAATTCTATTTGTTGGTAAGATTAGCATCTCTTCAATTAATTAGATTGGTATCTTTGTTGAACCATACAGGTGTGGAGAAATCAGGACTGTGTGATTTGATAAATTGATCTATATATTTATATTTACATCAATACATGATCTTTGTTACTTTAGCTTTACAGTAAGTATTAAAATAATGTAGTTTAAGTCTATCTTTGTTCCTCAGAAACGTCTTGGCTATTCTAAAATACTGGCATTTTCCCATCAAAATAATTTTGTAATTTGTCTTTACAAACCATTCTAGGTTTTATATTAGGATTATGTAAAATTCAGTAGATAATTTTAGGGAGAATTTATATTTTGATAATGAGAAGTTTCCAATTGTTGGACATAGTGAATATCTCAATTTACTAAATCTTCTAAGTTCCTCCAGAAAAAAAAAATGATTTTACAGTGGATAATTAAGGCATATGTGTTATTATAATTATATAAGCATATATATCATTAGAATTATTCCTAAGTATTTTAAGTTTTTATGCTATTGCATATGGTATTTATCTTTTAAGGTTCCATATTCCTTTCCTTCATTAATTTTCTGTGTGTGTGTGTGTATGTATCTACCTGTATTATTGCTGTGTGTATATCCATATGTAATTGATTTTGGTATTCTTTAACCTTGTTACAGTCACATGTATATAACTTAAAATGTCTATATACAATGCCATATTGTTTCAGAATAAAAGAGATATTTTCATTACTAATATTTAGGGGTTTTTATTTATTTCTCTTTTTTTTCTATTTATACTTGCTTTAAATATGCAATGTAATCTTGAGCAAAAGTGACAATAACAGACATCCTTGACTTTCCCCTAATCTTAGGGAGAAAGTAGTCGGTCTTTCCCCATAAAGGATAAAGTTAACTGCAGGTTTTTCTTCCATGTTCTCATCATCTTAAGTACATTTTCCTTTATTCCTAGTTGATAAGAATGTCTTTAATGAATAGTAATCAAATTTTGTGATATTCTTCTTCACTTTTGATATGTCAATATATTGAATTCAATAGTCTACAGATTTTTGAATCCACATTCTTGAAGAAATTTGATCTGCTTTTTCATTTTTATAATGTTTGCTATAGTTTTATTATTATGGTAATTATCAAATTATAAAGTTGAAAAGTTTTTCCCTTTTTTTGCTTTTCTGAACAAAATTATACAACATTTGTAATACTTGTTACTTAAATATTTGAATCCACCATTGATGTCATCTAGGCCTGGAATTTTTATGGGAAAACTTTTAATTATAAATCTAATTTACTTAGTGATATAGAGCCCTCAGGTTTGTTCCGTTCCTTGTGAATAAATATTTGTATTGGCATCTTTCAGTAATTTTTCCTCTATATTCTCAAAGTTTTTGCCATTAAAGTACTCATAGTAGTTTCTTACTACCTATGTATGTCTACAGGATCTCTAATCATGTTACCTTCTTTCAACCCTACTATTGGTAATTTGTCTCCTGTTTTATCATTTAAGCAAAAGTTTCAGTAATTTTATGGATCTTTTCGAAAAATATATATATTGTTGCATTGATTTTCTCTTTTGGTTGTATGTTTTCTGTCTCACCAAATTTCACTCTTATCTTTATTATTCCCTTACTTCTTAGTTACTTCAGGTTTAATTTCCTTCTTATTTTCCAGCTTCTTAAGGTTCACATGTAGACTATTGATTATAGGCATTTCTTCCTATGTACATAAGCATGTAGTTATACACTTTCTTATAAGCACTGCTTTGTATCTTCCAAATTATTTGTTGTGTCTTTATTTTCATTCAGTTCAAAATATTTTCTCATATGCCATGAGATTTATTATTTGATCCACGTGTCAATATGAAGTGTGTTGTCTTAATTTTCAGTATTTAGAGATTTCACAGATATTTTTGTTAATAATTTCTATTTTAATTCTATTGTAATCGAAGAACACCTTCTTTATAATTTTACTTATTAAAAACGTATTAAAGCTTGTTTTATCTTCCAGCATATGCTGTACCTTGCGAGTGTCCCATGTACACTTTAAAAGGATGTATACTCTACTATAATTGGGAGGAGTATTTTTACAAATGTCAATTAAGTTGATTTGGCTGATAGTTGTTCACATTAGCTATACCCTTTCTTGTTTTCTACCTTAGTGTTCTGTCAATTACTGAGCATGGAATGCTGAAATCTCCAACTATAATTAGGGATTTGTCTATTTCTCCTTTATGTTCTGTCAATTTGACATTTGTGTATTTTGAAGTTTTGCATTCATATATGTATATTTAGGATTGTTGTGTCTTCTGGATGAAAACATATTCTTGAACTTTGTATCATCATGATATGTCCTGTTTTAATATTTCTTATTTTGAAGTATTTTTTTCTGATAGTAACATAGACCCTCAGATGTTATAATACCTGCATTATCTCATAGTTTAAAATGTTTTGACATTTTACTTTTAAATGACCTGCTTTTTTTTGGTATATTTACAGGAGTCCCTTTTTTTGTTGGTGTTTGTTTATTTATTTATTTATTTATTTTTGAGACGGAGTTTCGCTCTTTTTGCCCAGGCTGGAGTACAATGGCATGATCTTGGCTCACTGCAGCCTCCGCCTCCCAAGTTCAACTGATTCTCCTGCCTCAGACTCCCAGGTAGCTGGGATTACAGGCACATGCCATCACACCCAGCTAATTTTATATTTTTAGTAGAGACAGGGTTTCACCATGTTGGCCAGGCTGGTCTCGAACTCCTGACCTGAAGTGATCCACCCACCTCAACTTCCCAAAGTGCTGGGATTAGAGTCATGAGCCACCACGCCTGGCCCATTTATATTTTTACAGACCACATAATTACATTGAGATCTTGTAGTGAGCCTATATTTAGGCCGTGATGTTATACACAGTTGGACAATCTCTGTTTTAATTCTACTATTTACTTGTATTTAATGCAATTTTTAACATAGTTGAATTAGTGTCTTGCATCTTGCTGTTTGTTCTCCATTTGTCCAATCTGTTCTTTATTGTTTTGTTCCTCTTTTTCATCTTTCTTTTGGATGGCATACACTTAGTATTGCACTTTATCTCAACTCTTGGCCTCTTATTTCTTTGGCATTAAATTTCTTGGGCATTTCTGTACTTTTTTCCCCATGTCAACAAAATGCTTCTTTAATTCCTCACAATATATCTTCAAATAATAATTCTTCATGTAAAATGTGAGAGCCTTACAGTAATGTGCTATCATGTATAACTTCAGTCATTTGTGTTATTGCTGCCACACATTTTATTTCTACAAATATTATAAACCCCACAATACATCGGTTTTGCATTTAGATAAGTCAATTATATTCTTAAATGAGAAAATATACTTTACTATTTATCCACAATAGTAAAAGTCTTTTAGATTTTGGAAGCAACACATACCACATTTCAGTGTGTGACTTTGACTCATTTACAGAATTACCTGTAGATTTCAAGTGAGAAGAACAAAAGAGAGTGAGTTCAGACTGCAGGTTAAGCTAATCCACCACTTGGGGCTTATGATCCAGCAGACCCATAGATTGTCAAACTGTCCATGGCAAATAGGGATGCTCTACAGAGCATCTGGCAAGCAACAATAGGAAAAAATAAAAACACTACACAGATGTGTAAGATTTTGAAATAAATCTATCCTCTCTTCTGTAGTTAATGATTCTTCTTTTGAACAGGTTTGGGACCAGGCCTTGGTAAAGAATGAGCACCTAACCATGGGATGTCAGGTGATTGCATAGCCTGAGATTTCGATCATGGGCTGGGTGTTGGATACTCACCTAGCTATAAGGTTGGGTGCTTTATTTATTTATTTTATTAATATTATTATTATTATTTTTGAGATGGAGTTTCACTCTTTTGCCCAGGCTGGAGTGCAGTGGTGCAATCTTGGCTCTCTGCAACCTCTGCCTTCTGGTTTCAAGCGATTTTCCTGCCTCAGCCTCCCAAGTAGCTGGGATTACAGGCACCTGCCATCACGCCCTGCTAATTTTTGTATTTTTAGTTTCACCATGTTGGCCAGGCTGGTCTCGAACTCCTGATCTTGTGATCTGCCCGCCTCGGCCTCCCAAAGTGCTGGAATTACAGGCATGAGCCACTGTACCCAGCCTGACATTGGACGCTTTATTATCAAACAGAAATGGTACGTAAGAGATCAAGCTCAGGCTCAACATGAGGGTCTAACTGAGTTCCTGTCCTTAAGTCCTAGGCACTATTTTGTGTTTTCCTTTACGTCCTTTCTTAGACTCATCTGTAGCTTGGGATTACCTGGGACTTACACAGTGTCCATAAAGTCAGGAAGTATAAACATATATAATGTCACAAAGACATCTTTGATCTGTTAAAAAAACAAACAAACAAACAGAAAAAAACTCTGTGTCTGTGTGTGTGTCTACAATTTGTAAACACTCTGCAGTTCAAGCCATGAGCCATAACTTAAAATCTACTGGAGAGGTTTGTTGAGATATTTTTGGTCTTTGCTTTTCTGATTAAAAAAAAAAAAAAAGGCAGACACACCAGAGATGGCTCTATGTTCCTTCACTTGTTCCCATCTCTCATCTTTGATTGTAGAAATTGTTTACAGTGGCAAATCATCAAATATGGAATGCTAATAAAGCTCCATAAACTTATGTCTGCAGTTTTGAAATCCAAAAAGCTCCAGAAAAATAATTTTTAAAAGCTCACTTGGAGGTAAAACCTGAACTAAACTAACATAAGACGGTTTAGTGTTTCTCTTACTGGGAGTAATAAAAAGTTTCACTCAGAAAAAATGAGTTTAGTTATCAGGTGTTTCCCAGTCCCTTGCTGGGCTCTATATAATACATGGCACATGCACCTAATTTCATTTCTAAAATCAGGAAAAAGTGTGAATTTAAAACACATCTGGCACTAAGGGTTTCAGATAAGAGACTGTGTGACAATTGTTCTTAGTTCTGCCATTTTCCCTGGAAAACAATCATTAAAGTTCACAGAGCACATCAGCAAGAATTTTTAAAAGGAGCCTAATTGTGATATGGTTTTGTTGAAATACAAGGCAGGTGTAAAAGGAAAATAAATCTCAGGACTCCAAAATTACTAAGCCAAAGGTAAAAGTCAAGCTGGGAACTGCATCAGGCAAACCTGCCTCCCAGTTTATCCCTAAATAAGATATTTACAAAGATAAAGCTACATACTTCCCTCATAATTTGCCCTCTAGGGATTCCTTGTGGGCTGCAAGATCTTTACCCTAAAACGGTTCTGTTGAATTTTACCCTGACAACGTAAATTGATAGTTTATCTTCACAGGTGCGAGACAAAGGAGCGAACCCCAAGTCATCCCTCTGCTTACCTGAAACAAATGCATATCTGATTGCTTCCTCTGAGGTAAAAATGCAGATTGACAAAGCTAGATGAAGGCGTGACTATTCCTCTACTCCCCTGATAAGGTTTGGATCTATGTTCCCACCGAAATCTCATGTCGAATGGTAATCCCCATTATTGAAGGTGGGGTCTGGTGGGAGTTGATCGGATCTTGGGGGTGAATCCTTCATGAATGGTTTAGCATCATCCTCTTGGTGACAGTGACTGAGGGAGTTATTGCGAGATCTGGTTGTTTAAAGTGTGTAGCCCTGGGCTGGGCATGATGGCTCACTCCTGTAATCCCAGCAATTTGGGAAGCTGAGGCGGGTGAATCACCTGATGTCGGGAGTTCAAGACCAGCCTGGCCAACATGGCGAAACCCCATGTCTACTAAAAATACAAAAATTAGCCGGACGTGGTGGCGGGCACCTGTAATCCCAGCTACTCCAGAGGCTGAGGCAGGAGAATTGCTTGAACCCGGGAGACGGAGGCTGCAATGAGTCAACAACATTTTGCCATTGCACTCCAGCCTGGGTAACACAGCGAGATTAATAAATAAGTTTGCTTATGAGATGTTATTTTATTGTACTTTTTTACATGTTTATTATATATTATATACTTCTAAATGTATTAGGTAAATATATTTTGTATGCACATAAATTTATCCATTGTTTCTGTTATATAAATTTAATATTTATTACTTATCGATTACCTGTTGTATATAAGGCATATGATGCTACACTGGTATTTGGAATTCATTACCCTAACTATACTGTAATTAAAATAATTATCCTAACTAGTACCAAAGGCTTCCACTTAGCAATCACTCGAAGTGTGCCAGCACCTCCACTCACTTCACGTCAAGCGATTCCCATCATTGTTTCACTGATGGAGAAACCAAGGCCCAGGGCACTTGGGGCAAGGCGTTCAGGGGGCTTTCGGTCCGGAAGCAGCGTCGGGGCGGGAATTCGAACCCTGGGTTCCCACGCTCGCCCGTGGCAGGGCCCCCAGGCCTTTTCCCAAACTGATCACAGAAAGTGACGACCCGTTCGCCCGGCGGACCGGGGGCGTCGGGCAGGTCCTGGTCCAAGTGAGTGCCCGCCCCTGTCCTGGGCTGGCAGAGTTCTTCCCCCAGCTGCAGGTAGACGTGGGAACCCGGCAGGGTACGGAGCTGCTGGCGCGGCACGCTGATTAGAAGCGGCGACTGCCCGTCAAGCATTCGCGCCTCTCCCCTCCCTTGACTTTCTTGGCAGGGTTAAGGGATAAGAGAAAGTGGAGTTGCCTCAGTTCTGGGAGAGACCGTTTGTGGGTCCGGCACAGGTATCCATCGGGACTTACGCTGCAAAAGTCCTCTTGTGAAACAAGGAATAGGCTCGAGTCTTCGATTGGGTCGAGGGAGACGTCAATCAATGGATGGGCGTGTGCAAACGCAACACAACGCACAGTATTGGTTAGGATTTGGCGGGGGGCGTAGACAGCGGGGAAATGAGGCGGCTTATCTCGATTGGCCCAGAAAGAAGGCGGTCGCGCCCTATGTACCCCGGGATTGGCTAGAGCGAGCCGCGTCCCCCCTCACGCCAACCACCGGTAAGCGAAGTGGGCCTCGCTCTCCTGGGTTAGCAGCCGTAGCCAGATCCGTTGAAAGGAGTGCAGAGAGGGCTCATTGCGCTCCCGAACAGACCTGACGTAGATCCGAAGTGGCCCGCGCCATCTCAACTATGAGGGGACACCCGTAGGCGGCGGGAGAGGGACGCCGCGAGGAGCCAATAAAGCTCCGCAACCGGAAGTGTCTTCTGGGAGGGGACGTACCCGGAAGTGTGGCACCTCCCGGGCCGCACCCGGAAGTGTGATGCCACCACCGCTACGGGGAAGTAATGGTATCCGGCCAATTGAGATTCGGGGTTAAAACAGGTGTTTGTATATCTCTTTCCTGAGGCCCAGTAGAGTCTCCTCTTTTCGGAAAGTGTTGGAGGGGGGACGTATTTGGGCATGATTTTGGATGTCTCGTCCTATTGAAATCCGTGGGGAAATGAGCAGTAGGAGTGTGTCCAAGGGGGCCTGACTCTATAAAGGCTTTTCAGAAGTTTCTTTCACCGCCCGTCACCCTCGATTCCCCTCCCACTCAGGGATGTGCAGATGGAGGTCGGAGGAGACACTGCTGCCCCGGCCCCCGGGGGCGCGGAGGACTTGGAGGACACGCAGTTCCCCAGTGAGGAAGCTAGAGAAGGTGGAGGGGTTCACGCGGTCCCGCCGGATCCCGAAGACGAGGGCCTGGAGGAAACAGGTATGACTCCACTTAGTGGGGTCTTAAAAGGAATCCTTAGGGGTTGTCATTGTTGGACGGGGGAAGGGTCAGTGGGTGACCAGTAGGGAGTCTTGGGACTTAAGAGAAGTGGCTTAAACCATCGCCGGGTCAGGAGGAGGTCACTGTGGACACATGGTGTAGTTTACATCATTGAGGAAGTCATTGGGTGTCAACGGATGTTCACTGGGGGTTTGGTGTGAGTTTAGGTCATTGAGGAATCAAAAAGGGGGCTGTTAGGACCAAAGAGGGTCACTGAGGATTTAGAGTGTTTAGATCAAAGAATGCGCTGAAGAAAGTCAGTAGACCCAACAGAGGAGGACTGTTGAGAAGTTAGTGTTTTTGAGGAGTAGGGTGTTATTTATTAAATAATAGAAGTGGGAAGGGGAATCAGTGGAGTTCGATGGGCACTCAGAGTATTTACATCATTGAAGTCACTTGTAGACTGTTGGGGAAGTCTTTAAGGAACCAAATGTTAGTGGATGTGTAAAGTTGTTCATTTGGGATTTAATGGAAGTCACTGAGAAGTCTGTGCCATTGATCACTTTGGAATTAGTGGATGTAAATGGAGTCATTGGGAAGGATCAGTGGACCTCACTGAGAATAAATGTGGATGGGGAGGTTGAGGACTTGGGAATTAATATCAGGTGAGAGCAGTTATTAGGAGGGAGTAATGATATTTGGGGACATGGGAGTGTCAGTGAATGTCAGTGACAGAATATGCAATTATTGGGATTTTATGGGAAAATTATTGAGACATAGTTGCACATGGATAATAATGGTTGTCATTGGGGGATGAATGGAAATCAATGGGAATAAATGGATGTGTCAGTAGGGGCTGTTGAAGTTGTGGGTTTTAGTGAATGTTAATGATGGTCATGGGTAGGGGCAATGGAAGTCATTAAAGTCTTGTGTGTTAGTGGATATTATGATGGTTACTGTAGGGAGGGGAGTGGATACCAATGAGATTGAAGGTGGTCAGGGGAGTGACTGAAGGTCTCTGAAGTGCTGGGTGTTAGTGGAGGTTAATGATGGTCATTGTTGGCGGTAGGGGGGAGTAGACATGGAGTAGAATAAATTGTGGATCAGGGCAGTCATGGAGGGTCATTGAAAAACCAGGTGTTGATGATTGTTAATGTGGGGTCATTGGGGTGTTTGTGAACCACAGTGGGAGTGAATAGTGGATTAGGGGAGTCCTAAATATCTGGGTGTTAGTGGATATTAACGACAGTCATTGGGAGAAATAGTGGACATTACCAAGAATATAAATGGGCAACCAGGAGAGTTAGTAGGGGTCATCAGGTATCAGTGGGCATCACTGATAGGGTAGTAGCGGGGGTTGGGGCATTCAAACACTTAAGATATTAATAGATGTTAATGGTGGCCATTGGGTGAGCAGATATCAGGAGAAAAAATAGCGGTCAGAGGAGTTAATGGGGGATCATTGAAGATGAATAATCGTCATCCAGAGTCAATGGGGTACTTTGAAGACTTTGGAATAACAGTGATTGAAAGGGAAGTAATTGGTCTGTAGGAACATAGCAGGTCCAGTGGAATAACAATGAGAATATGTTGGTTTATTAGGGTTTTAGGAAGTTCATTGGAACCTAAATGTTAGTGGAGATCATTGCGGGGTCCTAGGGCAGTCATCGGGTCATTGAGGGGCATAGGAGACACTTGGAGTTCTGCGTCAGCATGCAGGGGTCATGGAGGGGCCAGTAGATATTTGGTGGGCCCTTGGGGATGTGGGATTAGTTAGGAGTTCACATGCAGATGACCCACCAGGGGCTCCCTTTCAGGATCCAAGGACAAGGACCAGCCACCCAGCCCATCACCACCGCCCCAGTCAGAGGGCCTGTCAAGCACCTCTCGGCTCTGGAGTCCTGCAGCCCCTGAGAATAGTCCCACACGTAGCCCTGAGAGTAGCTCTGGAGGCCAGGGCGGGGACCCCAGTGATGAGGAGTGGCGCAGCCAGCGGAAGCATGTGTTTGTGCTGAGTGAGGCTGGCAAGCCCATCTACTCGCGGTATGGTAGTGTGGAGGCGCTGTCGGCTACCATGGGTGTAATGACCGCCCTGGTGTCCTTTGTGCAGAGTGCGGGAGATGCCATCCGTGCCATCTACGCTGGTGAGCAAACAGGTGGGAGGCAGAATGGGGGACAGTGACTGGGAATATGGCTGGCACGGGTAGGTCTGTCTGCCTCAGGCACTATCCAGCCAGCCAGGGTTGGGTCCATGTGTGTGGATGGTCAGCCAGAGCTCTAACTGTCAGTGGCGGGAGGTGGGGGGGTTCATCTCTGTCTGGCCTGCTGGTTTCTTAATGATTGACTTGCTGGGATCTGAGTGACTAGCTGGATACTTCTGTGTCACCTGAGAGGATAACTGTGGGGGCTGTGTGGCTGAGCTGTGTCTTTCTGACTCTGTGTCAGCCCTTGTACCATCTCTACCCGCCTGCCCTTGGTCTTTGCTGTATATCTAACCTACTTGTTCCTTTGTCCATCCCATCATGTCTCTGCAAATGTCCAGATTCCTCCAGCTTGTCCTTACCCCAGTCCAGGTGCCCATAGAGTGAGCATGTGGACTCCGGCCTGGTGTGTGTATGGTAGGAGAGGGCAGAAGAGCCCCACTGTCTCCCTCTGGTCATTCCTGATCCAGCTGTACCCCCCCTTCTTACCCCTTCCTTCCCTAGAGGACCACAAGCTGGTGTTCCTACAACAGGGCCCACTGTTGCTCGTGGCCATGTCACGGACTTCTCAGTCAGCAGCCCAGCTGCGGGGGGAGCTGCTAGCTGTGCACGCACAGATCGTGAGCACACTTACACGTGCAAGTGTCGCCCGCATCTTCGCACACAAGCAGAACTATGACCTCCGCCGCCTGCTGGCTGGCTCAGAGCGCACACTGGACCGACTTCTGGACAGTATGGAGCAGGACCCAGGAGCCCTGCTCCTGGGTGCCGTGCGCTGTGTGCCCCTTGCCCGCCCGCTGCGAGACGCACTAGGTGCGCTCCTCCGACGTTGCACAGCGCCTGGCCTGGCGCTGTCAGTGCTGGCAGTAGGCGGTCGACTGATAACAGCAGCCCAGGAGCGGAATGTGCTGGCCGAGTGCCGGCTGGACCCAGCTGACCTGCAGTTGCTGCTCGACTGGGTGGGTGCACCAGCCTTTGCGGCGGGTGAGGCTTGGGCACCTGTGTGCCTGCCCCGCTTCAACCCTGATGGTTTTTTCTACGCCTACGTGGCCCGCCTGGATGCTATGCCTGTCTGCCTGCTGCTGCTTGGCACCCAACGTGAAGCCTTCCATGCCATGGCCGCCTGCCGGCGCCTGGTCGAAGATGGGATGCATGCCCTCGGTGCCATGCGTGCCCTTGGGGAGGCTGCCAGCTTCTCTAATGCCTCATCAGCCAGTGCTCCTGCCTACAGCGTGCAGGCTGTCGGGGCGCCGGGCCTCCGGCACTTCCTGTATAAGCCACTGGACATCCCTGACCACCACCGCCAACTGCCCCAGTTTACCAGGTAGGCCCTGACCCTAAGGCAACTGGCTGGGTGGGAAGGCCTGTCAAACCAGGAAGTTCAGCATCTCAGGGATGTGAGTCAGGAGAGACAACCGGCCATGCTTAAGAAAGAGGGAAGAGAACAAGTCTCTGTGTGATGATGTAGCATCAGCCACAGACCTAAAGGAATCCCCCTCTTCTGGTGGACAGCAGGGCCCTAGTACTCAGGGAATCTCCTAGTTTGATGAGGGAAGGTCAGCCTCCAACCCCTGAGAATCCTCAAGTCTCATGGGAGAGGCTCAGCTCCCTAACTTCATTGAAATCTCTAGACTGAGGGAGGAAATGGGCCAGCCAAGAAGGCCCTGGACTAACCTTGTCCTCCACCTCCCTCCATCATGGCAGCCCTGAGCTAGAGGCCCCCTACAGCAGAGAGGAGGAGCGGCAGCGGCTGTCGGACCTGTACCACCGCCTGCATGCTCGTCTCCACAGCACCTCCCGACCCCTGCGCCTCATTTACCACGTGGCTGAGAAGGAGACACTACTGGCCTGGGTAAGTTGGGCAGGGCTCTGAGTGAATTAATTACCCACTTCAAGCCTCCTTTCCCTATATTGTATCCCCTCCAGCCATAGCGCCTCCACCAAACACAGCCTTGCCTGCAACACTGTCCCTGCCTTTACACACACATCTTTGAAGCCCCTGACAACTAATGACCGTGTCTCTAATCCGACATTAGCCTCACCCTCCTGTGTGCTTCTCCCAGATTAGCAACCAGGACAGTGTCTTTGACTTTCCAGAGGCCCCATTAACTACCACTGCTGTGCCTGCCGATTCCCCAGTAGCCCAATCCATGTGTTTGGAGGCACCCCATTCATCACCAGCTCATTGTGACTCCATGAGTCCCCAGCACTCCTCAGACACTACAGGCGTGGTCCCTTGCTGTGCCCTCCACCTGGGGTATCCTTCCCTTTGGTCTCCTCTGGGCTCCAGCCCTCACTTCCTATGGGTTTGCTAAAGGTCAGCTACTAAGGGAGGCCAGTGAAGGGGGCCTCATTAGAAATGGCACCTGCCATGTAATGCATATTTATTAATTTATTGCATGACTGCTGTGGATCAGGTATTGTCCTAGGCTAAGAATTTTGTTTTTAAATTTTTTTAACTTTCATTTTCAAATAACTTTAGACTTAGAAGGTGCAAAAACAATATAAAGAGTTTTTATATTTATAAAGAGTTATAAAGGGCGTGGTGAAAACCACGCCTGGTCAGATGGTGGTTTTCCTAACTCCATCATTCTTTGTACATTTATTGGCTGGGATTTTACTATAAAGAGTAACATGGGGCCGGACGTGATGGCTCACGTCTGTAATCCCAGCACTTTGGGAGGCTGAGGCAGGCTGATCACTTGAGGTCAGGAGTTCGAGACCAGCCTGCCAAACATGGCAAAACCCCGTCTCTACTAAAAATACAAAAATTAGCTGGGCGTGGTGGTGTGCACCTGTAGTCCCAGCTATTCATGAGGCTGAGGCAGGAGAATCGCTTGAACCTGGGAGGTGGAGGTTGCCGTGAGCCAAGATCGCGCCACTGCACTCCAGCCTGGGCGACAGAGTGAGACTCCATTTCAAAAACAAAAAGGAATAACTTTTCCTTCTCCTATTTATTGAATTTTTAATTTTCTATCAATATTGTCTCATGGATTTTTCTTTAATTCAGTGAGCTAAAATCCTTCGCTAGCATTTATTTTGGTGTTCAGATTGCCTCTGATTTAGCTGGTGGGTACCCTGATTTAGCCAGGCTGATCCCTGTGTCTCTGACACGTCCCCTTCACTATGTGAGCACATCTTACTTGACTTTCTCTATTCCAGTCCTCAACTCAGCCATTTTTCCATGGAGCCCTTGTACCTTTTAGTAGAGATTGGAATTTTAAAACCAAGATATGGGCCAGGCACGGTGCCTCACGCCTATAATCCCAGCACTTTGGGAGGCTGAGTCGGGGTGGGAGTTGGGGGGAGTGGGCGGCGAGTCACAAGGTCAGGAGTTCGAGACCAGCCTGGCCAACAGGGTGAAACCCCATCTCTACTAAAAATACAAAAAATTAGCTGGATGTGGTGGCATGCGCTTGTAATCCCAGCTACTCGGGAGGCTGAGGCAGGAGAATCGCTTGAACCTGGCAGGCGGAGGTTGCAGTGAGCCGAGACCGTGCCACTGCACTCCAGCCTGGGCAACAGAGTAAGACTCTACGTCAAAAACAAAAAAACAAAAACAAACAAAATATATGTTAGGAGCAGAATTTTAAACCAAGTGATCAGGGTGGCCTCCCTGAGCAGATGGCATCTGAGTGGAGTAGGGAGGTATTGAGCTACGTGGATATTAGGAGGAAGAGTACACCTGGCAGAGGGAAAGGACTGATATGCTATGAGGTGGAACCAAGCCTGGCTATGTTTGAGGAATAGCAAGGAAAGGGTAGAGTGGCCGGAGCAGAGGGAGTGAAGGGGAGAGCTCTGGGAGGTGGCACAGGAAAGGCGCTAGTGACCTTGTGGGGTCAGGCCTCTCCATGTGGTATGAGGCATAAATTGAGTTCCTCTTTATATTATTCCCTGGCTGTAGATGATGAAAACATAGTTGTAGGAGCTTAGAGCAGGACCTTGTACACAATAGGTTACTGACAGAATATTAAACATTGTTACTGTTTTCCCCAGTTCCCAATGAGCAAACAGGTCTAGAGAGTACCCACACACACAACCAGCATCACCCAGTTGAAGTCACCAGGTCCAGCTGAAATTGCACAATATCAGCTTACCTACCTTAGCCCAGTATCTAGGCAGCACCCGGTAGGAGGTGCTGCCAGGTACATGTTCCAGGTTACAGGAGGCAGACATGCAGCTGCACTGGGGTAGGCAGGATTGTCCATAGCCAGCTCTGGCCCATCTGACTCTGTCTCCTCCCAAACCCCCAGGTGACCTCCAAATTCGAGCTCTATACCTGCCTCAGCCCTCTGGTGACCAAGGCAGGTGCAATCTTGGTAGTGACCAAACTCCTGCGCTGGGTGAAGAAAGAGGAGGACCGGCTCTTCATTCGTTACCCACCCAAGTACTCCACACCACCAGCCACCTCTACGGACCAAGCTGCCCATAATGGCTTGTTCACTGGACTCTGATAGTTGGAGCTCCCAGACCAGGCAGTGCTGGGAGCAACCACTTTGTTTTTTACCTTCTGTCTACCCTGGAAATGTGTGTGGGGGTGTGTCTGTGGCCAGTCATTGTCTCCCTAAGCAATGGGGCAAGGTCTGAGGGCCCGCCGATGAGAGAGATGGTGGCAGCCGCCAGGCGAGCAGGCTGCTTTCCCTGCCCGGTCATGCACCTCCCCCTCTGGGGAAATCCTTAGGCCTCCCTCTCCCTTCCCTCTGTCTCATCTCCTCCACTTGGATGATGCTCTAGCCTCTGTCAGGGACTGTCCCCTCCAAACTTGCTTCCGTGGTCTGCCTCCTAGTTGAATCTCAGCCCTGAGCGTCCAGATCTGGCCAAGGTGTCTAGGGTGGCCCACAGGGGTGCTGGAATTGGCACTTCAGGGCCAGGCTATGCTTGGGACTGGCCTGAGGGTATTTTAAAGAAAAAAACTACATAAAAGGCCTAAAAGTAAGACCCACAAGGATATTCCTTTGCCCTTCTTGTACTTTTTTCATCTTTACCCTGCCAGAAATGACCCGCCCTCAATGCTGGCTGCTGCTAACATTAATGAGAAGGTGGCCTTCAGTGTCCACCTGTGGAACCCAGGACACAGCACCTGACTGCACACGGTGGCTGAAATCCAGCATTTTTACATAGGAGATGCACTTAGCCTCTAAGCCTCATTTTACTCATCTGTGAAACAGAGATAAGTAACCCTCTCTCATGAACTCTTTGATGAGGATTTGTAAACGAAAACAGACTCGAACTATTGTGTACCACCACATAGCACATGCACGTCTGTCCCAGACTTTGACAACCTGCACAAGACAAGCAGCCTAAAGCAGGAGAGACCTCCCTAGGGTTTTGTATGTGTGCACACTACCCTCACTCCCCAACTGGCCATTACCCTAGTTCTGCCCTTGTTTGTGGAGTTACAGCCTCAAGGTTGTAGCATGTGTGCCGGCAATCAGGGCCGCAGTGTGTTCTGCGCCTGCCCAGAGCTGACTCCTGATTTAACCGCGGGCGTAACCGCGGGTTGCACGCATGCGTGCTGAAAAGCCTTTCACCCTCAAGTGGTTTCTTTTTTAAC